>NC_061772.1:18773409-19401363 GCF_022458985.1 Mugil cephalus | reverse complement strand
CTATCTCCACCGCCCTCTAATCGGCAAGGACTTTGAGCTGATGTACAAACTGGACCGGCTGGGGCTCAAGACAAAAGAGACTGTTATGGTCTTCAGCACATCACAGAGGGCCTTTGTGACAGAGGACCTCTCCTGTGACATTACTGGTCACTCCTCTCCGGACGTTATTGGTCACTACTTAGGGCTGGGCAATATGGACCAAAAGTCATATCCCGATATATTTAGGCAGGATATCGATATACGATATATATCCTGATATTTTTATCGCAAAGTGAGAGCAAATGTTTAATCACAGTCAAAGCCAAATATGACATGTCACAAGTAGTTTTATTTAAACTGGCTGGATAAAATAATGCTCAGCTGTTCAAAGAACAATAGAATGTAAACATAAATACTGGAGTACATGAGTACCTTTTTTGAAATCAAAGCTCCATAAAGTGCACATTTAAATGAAAACTATATCTTAAATAAGAATGGCCCATAAAGTAAAATAGGCCAATTACATATAACGTCATTTTGTTGCTCATCTGATAATCTGAATCCGAACCATCTCCATATTACTGAGCCAGTACTTTTTCTTTTACCAACCAATTCATCCTCGGCATGCTCCGCAGACGTTGCTGCTTCCTCCATGTTTGTTGAATACTGCCGGCGTGTCTGCTCCAGCCCCTTCCCCCTATGTGGGCGACAGGCACTCGGAGGGCGGTGCGGGCAGCAGCGGGGCAGCTGGAGCAAAGTTTGACGACAGTGCAGCTGCTGGACGAGGAGCAGCGCCGTTATAGACACATGTGTATATGTCAATGAGCAGCGCGGGGAGCAGTGCAGAGAGCTCCGGCTCAGCAGCTTTCCCGGAGCAAGAATAACAGCGAAAATTTAAACTACGTATATCGATATATGGTCCAATTCCATATCTCATTAAATAATATATCAGTATATTTTTTATATCGATATATCGCCCAACCCTAGCAAACACTATGTAGCGCATGGGCTGTCTGTTCTTAGCCTAATGGACTGTTGACATAATTTTCGGTTCAGTTGTGTTCTGTTAGTTGACATTGTTGCTGTGTTTGTAGGGGTTGTTTTTGTACTTGATGGCAGTGGACGCACAGTGTGATAGATGGAAGCTATGGTAGAGCTGAGAGTTTGCAGTGAGAACTGCAGAAGTGCCAGACAGGTCACTTGGGACAGTTGCCTTCACTAAATCCGCGGTAAATCCTCTGTGTGAGATGCTACACTATCTACTTAAGGTAAAAAAAAAAATAAATAAAAATGAAAAAAATCATTGCAAAGCATTACTTTGACACTGTTACTGTTTGACATCATTTCACTACATAGTTGACTTTGAAATTATGCAACCCCTAATCTAGACTAAATATGTCATAATAATTAAATCTCAGATATCCCACCAGTAGAATATATATTGGTAGGATGTGATGATGATCCAAATCTTACCCTATCATTCACCCCACTGATTATTTGCCAGACACAATTAGTTATCCCAAGGCTGACATTTGACTCATACATATTTTTGCCCCAGAAGTCCTTGGATTGAAGAGTTAAGCAGAATTAACGTGTCTACTTCTGCTTCATCTGCGTCATCTAACATCTGCGTCATCATTTCGACTTTCTTACAGAGACATGACTGAGTAGGAGAATCCAAAGCTTATGAAAATAACTTTTTGATTTTCTTACTAAGATAATTTCTTACCATCTGAAAGGAAAACGTTATAGATTTTCTTTATATTGGTTCATAGTTTTTGGTATTAAAAGTGGGGGGAAAACACGTGGTGTAAACTGTTTTGCTAAACTGTCTGTTTTTACTTTATTGCATTGTTGTTTTGATCGGGTAAAATGAAATCAATAAAATGAGGAGGTGTTGAATTTGTGTTTTTGTGTGTGTTTTTTTTAATGGATTCAATCCAATGGCTTTGTTTCAATTATAACAAACTATACTTCACTATATAAAACAGTGTTTGTGTTTACATGCTCCAAACATCAGAATGGAGGTTCTAAATGGAGCATCAAAATAGTCTGTTCTTATTTCATTCTTATTTTGTCCTCACATGTTTAGCCTTCAATGGAAAGCATAGTGAAGAGAGACAGGAAATGGGGAGGCACAGAAGGGGGAAATGACATACAGGAAAGGCTGCTCAGTGCGGGAGGAGGGGCCGCCTGCAGCGAGGACTGTAGCTCAGGTGGGTGCTGTACTCACTGAGCTAAACACTGCCCCATGAATAACACATCATTTGTTTTGACTAAATGTGAAGCTGTGCCATTCCGCTGAACAGTTCAGCGGAAAATATGTTTTCTGAGAAGGTCAACACACTGCAGCTTAAGAAAACATATGCAAAAAAGAAACAGAAACAAGCAAATCAAGGAAACGTCATTCTGTCGACAACACATGCGCTGCACAGAAACTCAAATACTCAGCCTGCTGCAAGTAGGGCAAATGACAACAGAACTGTTTCCAGGAGACCTGACTAGACACGTTTGTTGTTCAAAAGCAGACATGCCTGTGATTGTTTTGTTGTGCCTACAAGCCTGAGTGTGGCCTGTATGGTTCAACTACACTGACCACAGGAAAGCGCCATAAAACTCAAACAAAGAGAGCTTTTCTCTCCTTTCCTCTCATTAACTGCAGCACTCTCACCTGGGTGCGAAGTCCAGTGGAGTCAAATCCAGATACGAAATCACTATGGCCCAAATTTGGCCTAAATATGGCTTGCTATTTTGGCAAAGCTTTGGAATGACTGTCAGCCCAAATTTGCCCAAACTCTGACATGCCAATATAATAACAAATCTAACTGAACAGTGTTTTTTATTTATTCATTTGTTTATATGTTTGTCCATTCATTCAGTTATTCACATGGAAGCAATAGCATCCTATTGGACTCTGGACTTATTATGTGCAATAACCCATTTTTATAGTCTATAACTACAGTATATTGATCCTGAGATTGTGCAGTAACACATGCTTCACTTCATTATTTGCATATACTTGTATATATTTCCTTTTATATTCTCACCACATGAGAATATAAATTCATTTTTTACATTGCCTTACTTATTCTTATTGCCTATATTGCTATGTATTTAACACTGGCACACTTTGGGTAGGAGCTGTTGTAACGAAAAGTAATTTCCCCCTGGGATCAATAAAGTAATTCTGATTTCTGATGTCCTAGTGTCCTGGGCTCATGTGCGTTTTGTGAACTAACTGTATGTATAAAAAACAAATAAACAAACAAACAAACAAACAAAAAAAAACAAGAATACAATAGACTGCATTTTAAGACATTTATTTAAAAAATGTTTCTTAAAAATTTCATTCTGTAGGCTGCCCTGGCGGACTAGTTTTCCTCCTCTCCTCTGTTCCCAGCACCAGGGTGGTGGCCCAAGGTTTACTACTTGTAGTAACTATTACTACGCTATCTCCACCGCCCTCTAATCGGCAAGGACTTTGAGCTGATGTACAAACTGGACCGGCTGGGGCTCAAGACAAAAGAGACTGTTATGGTCTTCAGCACATCACAGAGGGCCTTTGTGACAGAGGACCTCTCCTGTGACATTACTGGTCACTCCTCTCCGGACGTTATTGGTCACTACTTAGGGCTGGGCAATATGGACCAAAAGTCATATCCCGATATATTTAGGCAGGATATCGATATACGATATATATCCTGATATTTTTATCGCAAAGTGAGAGCAAATGTTTAATCACAGTCAAAGCCAAATATGACATGTCACAAGTAGTTTTATTTAAACTGGCTGGATAAAATAATGCTCAGCTGTTCAAAGAACAATAGAATGTAAACATAAATACTGGAGTACATGAGTACCTTTTTTTGAAATCAAAGCTCCATAAAGTGCACATTTAAATGAAAACTATATCTTAAATAAGAATGGCCCATAAAGTAAAATAGGCCAATTACATATAACGTCATTTTGTTGCTCATCTGATAATCTGAATCCGAACCATCTCCATATTACTGAGCCAGTACTTTTTCTTTTACCAACCAATTCATCCTCGGCATGCTCCGCAGACGTTGCTGCTTCCTCCATGTTTGTTGAATACTGCCGGCGTGTCTGCTCCAGCCCCTTCCCCCTATTATAAACAGACATGCCACCTGTGGTGATGTGTTTTATTTTGAAAGGGTCCGTTACGCCGATGACCTGTAGCGGTAAACAGGAAGTGGAGGAGACGGATAAAAGAGAGGGAATGGCCGAGGCGGAAGACAAGAGAAGCGTGTTGTGAACGGTAAAGAAAAGAGACTCTGGAGTGAATGTCTGTCACCAGGGTCGTGCAGGTGTTCGACCAGGATGCTTCAAAGGACTTTGTGGTGACGTTCCTGTCTGTTTTGAGTGGAATACTCAACTCGAGAAAAGACGAAGGAGTAAAGTTAGCAGCTAGCCCAGCAGCTAGTAGTTTCCACAGATTTTGCTAATCTAGCGGCCAGCTACCTCGACGGCAAAGATTGTGGGAAAAGTTAGTGTGGAGCGAGATCGCGGGATCGGCAGTGGTGTGTCCTCCGGGCGTATTCTCTTCTCACCTCTTCTCATCACCTCATCTCTCCTCCAGCCAGCAGTCAGTGTGTGTGTGAATGAGACACTCGGAGGGTAAGGTACCTTTTTACTTTTCTTTGGCCTTGTCGTGGCGAAGCAGCCATTTGTTTTGAGGCTACACCGTACCCGAGCTGCATCCAGGCCTGCAACGTTTGAATGGTATATTGAAACAGAGATTTAATTTCATAGTCGTTTTTTGTTTTTATGGGGTCCTTAAAAGTGTCATTATGTGATGTGGTTTGCATTTTGAGAAGGTCTGTGCAAAAAGGTGTACCTGTTGAATTTAATCTGTGAGTAAACAATTCATTTCTGATTTACCTAAAAGTTTGCTTATTGATTTTAATATTCTGATTTCATCAAGGTGATTAAGAGTAATTTTGAGTTAAAAAGTGGTTAAAAAATAAATACTATAATTTAAATGGTATATTAGTTCGTGAGAGTAATATTGATGTTTTAAAAACTTGAAGTTACAAAATATTGAAAAACCACTCTTCACAAACATTTTGGTGTATTTGAAGTTGTATTCTAGAGACCCAATCTTGTTCTTCCGAGAGTAAAGAAAGAGTTCAGGTTAGTCACCTCTCAAGGTGTCAAGGTGTAGTCAAACACACTAGAGAGGCGCTACATAAAATGGAGGCACCGCTGAGATTTTAGTGTGGGTTTCTTGGGGTTTTTGTAAGTTTTCAGTGAAAATCAGCATTTTGAAGATTTGAATAGTGCTAACTGCTAAGTTAACATGGGGACTAAAGCTGAGTTAATATCAGAGTTAAAGGGATGGTGCTGTGGTGAATCATTAGATGAGGCTCATGCAGTCATAGTTATCATTCAAGAAGATGTACAAGCTGATGCAATCGAAGAGACAATGGAAACAGTGAAGAGTTTGGGACGTGTGCGTGTCAGAGGTCGAAACCTTCAACATACGACGCAACCAGTACTATGTTCTGTGTGAATGCAGGGAAGAGGTGAAAGGTAACAGGGTTCCCTCTGAAGTGTTTTCTATTGAGGGTGGAGAGCCGTGGTCTGTTGTCATCGCACACAAAGGTACCCAAGCCAGTGCACAAGGGCCTGAACCAACACAAGGTGAAAGTCAGCATGTGGAAAACCTCAACACATTGTTCCCCGCCGAAGTGGCTGCAGCCAAGTCAACAGAGGCTATACTGCGAGCAGTGAGTGATTTGCTGATGGTTTACTGATGGAAAGCTTTAGAGGTCCTGTTCATGATATTTTAGAAGCAGCACGAGCCAGTGATCCTGACGTGAGCCCTGAAGATTGTTTGGAGCCACTCGAGCATGCATTTTGGACAGCAGAGTCAGGTGAGGAGCTATATTTTGCTTTCCGTCTACTGCAGCAACAACCAGGTGAGAAGCTGTCTGTCTTCCTTAGATGACTAGAACAGTCATTGGGCAGGGTTGTGCAGAGAGGCAGCCTTCCCCCTGGTTATGCAGATCAAGCAAGGCTTGAACAGTTGTTGCGTGGGGCTATAGCTTCTGATTTGATGCTTGTCAATCTTCGCCTGAGGGAGAGGAAGGAAAAGCCGCCAACCTTTCTCCAGCTGCTAAAAGAGATACGCACAGAGGAGGAATACGAGGCCTCAAGAAAGCAGATCACACCAGTAGTGCAGAGTGCACATGAGCAAAATGTTGATGCAAAGCAAACTGAAATCCAGAACTTAAGGTCTGAGATCAAAGAATTCAAGTCCTTAGTTGCTGCTGTCGTGGCTAAACCAGCTCAAGATGTGCCGGTTAACGATGAGAAAAAAGCTCCCCTGAATGCTGCGCCCGGTGAGTGCAGTTCTGATAGTGAGATAGCAGCTTTAAAAAAACAGTTAAAGCACCTGAAACAGAAGTTCACTAACAAAGTATCTGAACCTCGGGCCTCTGTTTCCTCTGTAAATGCCTCAAAGCTCGCTGCCAGCTCTCACCAAAAATCATTTAAAGTCTCAGAGGAACACTTTTATTATTGCTGTGGAGAGAATGGTCATTATGCTGGGAAGTGCCAGAACCCGGAAAACCAGGCTAATGTTATCAAGAGACTTATTCAGGCTCTGAAGCTCTCAAAAAAACAAGCTGTCAAGTGATGCCACAGTGAGTAGAGTTAACAGCTCTGTGAAGAACAGTGCTGCTGACATGTCGGATAAAACATGCATCCCAGATGGGTTGGTTGGTCCACCTAGCCTGGTGCCATTGAAGGTTAATGGACAATCCCGCACTGCTATGTTAGATAGTGGCTCGCAGGTGACGATCATATTTGAGCCTTGGTATCAGAAACTCCTACCTGATATCCCCATTCAGCCAGTGTCTGGTCTTTCCCTGTGGGGTTTGAGTAAGTCTGGAGTTAGCTACCCTTACCGTGATTATGTGGTGGTTGACTTGGAATATTCAGTTGAGGTGTTAGAGACCAGTCAGACTGTTACTGTCCTGCACTCATTTTCCCTAGTCCTAGGATAGGAGATGAGACATCTGTTGTGGTGGGCACCAATGCTAGCCATGTTAGACTCTTGGTGAACCAATGCAAATAGAATGGCATTGATGTCACGAAAACACTTGGGTTTCGTGTTGGTGTCCAAGAAGGTGAGTCTGCCCTCAATGGGGCTACAGTTCCGGCCGGTGATGATGAGGCTAGCCGGGTCAGATGGATAGGTCCCGGCCCTTTGACCTTACCTCCAGATGGTTGCACTCAAGTGATGTGCACGGTTGAGTTGAAGAAGCCTGTCGGGCAAGAAATTCTGATGGTAGATTCCGCAACAGCAGCTGTGTTGCCTGCTGATATATTTCTTTATCCCAAGGTTGTGCCCAGTGGAGTGATGGATGTCGACAGCTTGAAAGTATAAGTCAAGAATGAATCTTCAAGGGAGACTTCCATACCTGCTGGAACAGTGATTGGAGGTATGTACTACGTTGATTCAGTTGTTACTATTTCCCCCAATGAGACTGTCTACCTGGACTTTGATGAAAGTGTGATAAACTTTGGAGAGTCTCCTATCTCCGAACAGTGGAAAAACAGACTACGAAACAAACTGGCTCAGAAGTCCCATGTTTTTTCCATGCATGAGTGGGACATGGGACCGGCCAAAGGGGTGGAACACAAAATCTGGCTTACTGATTCCTGGCCTTTCCGTCAACGATCCCGCTAGCTGGCTCCTGCAGACATCGAAGATGTTCGTAAGCATTTACAAGAGTTGCTGCAGGCAGGGATCATAAAGGAGTCATGAAGCCCCTATGCTTCCCCAATAGTTGTAGTCCGAAAAAAGACTGGAGCCGTTGGGATGTGCAGAGTGGGGCGTCCTCCCACCTTGTTCCTGACATTTATGCGTTTCCAACACACATGGAGTTAAAGTCGCTGGAACCCATGAGTAAAGAGAGTCTAAAGAAGGCTAGAAGGCAAGAGGATGATAAGGCCATTGAACCAGCCATTAAGGCTCTTAAGAATGGCTGTTGGCCAGAGGAGGCGAACATAAGTCCAGAGTTGTTGAGGTTGAAAAGAGAGGCTGGAAAGCTGTCCACGAAGGATGGATTGCTGTACCGGTACAGCAAAAGACCCTCCAGGGAAATGGTCATTCAGTTGGTCCTGCCAAAAGAGTTCAGGGAGACGGTCGTGAGGGCCATGCATAACGACCTTGGGCACCCTGATCAGGAGAGAACAGTTGACCTGCTCCGACGTAGATTGTTTTCGCCTAGGATGTTTTTGAATGTTGAGGAGTACGTCAGGAATTGTGTAGAGTGCATCACTCACAAGACACCAGTACAGAGAGCTGCTCCATTACACCAGTTCGTTAGTCATGGGCTTTAGTGTGCATGGACTTTCTTTCCATGGAGCCTGACTCCAAGGGTGTAAGTAATACGTTGGTCCTCACAGATCATTTTACGAGATACACGCAGACTTTTCCAACAAAACGTCAGAAGGCACCAGTTGTGGCCAAGGTCCTGATGGAAAAATACTTTGTACACTATGGACTGCCCTCCAGGATCCATTCGGATCAAGCAAGGGATTTCGAGAGCCGGTTGATCAGGGAACTGTTGACCTTGATGGGGATACGCAAGTCGCGGACAACACCATATCATCCACAAGGAGACCCTCAGCTGGAAAAATTCAATCGAACGTTACTCTCCGTGCTGGGCACACTAGGCCGAGAGAAGAAACGTTCATAGAGCCAACACGTGCCTTACTTGGTCCATCCATACAATAGTACAAAGTGTGACGCCACAGGGTACTCCTCGTATCATCTAATGTTTGGGCGAGAGGCGAGGCTTCCAGTAGATGTATACTTTGGTACGTCCCCAGATGGCACGGAAGATGCATGTCATACTCGCTATGTCACAAAACTGAAGGAAGGCCTGAAGCAGGCCTACAAGTTAGCCTCTGAGGCTGCAACCAAAATGCATCAGTGAAACTGGAGGTTGTACGACCACAGAGTTACCTTTCAGTCCATTGGGATTGGTGACAGGGTTCTGCTCCGGAACTTGGGCCTAAGAGAGAGTAAGTGGAATCCTGCCCTTTATGTTGTTATGGGAAAAATGCCAAACCAGCCTGTGTTCAAGATCAAAAGGGAGGATGGGACACCAGGGACAAAGGCCATCCATAGGGACCACCTTCTTCCTATAGGCCAGCATGTGAGAATACCACCCACTAATCAGGTTGAAGATCCACCAGCTAGGCCCAAGACCAGGACAGTCACTCGAAGGCAAAAGCAAAGAGAAGCAAGACCAGAAACTCCGGAGTTTCAGTAGTTTACTGACTCGTCCTCTGACATGGAGTTATGTCACTCATCAGGCCCATCGGAGAGACTCAGTCCCGAGAGTGACATCTGCCTCCAGGTCAGTAGTGGACGCCGGACGATGACTCTGAAAACGGAAATGACCATGAAGCCGAACATGTCCATGAGAATATTTCTGACTCTTGAGATGATGGCCACAAATGTGAACTTGAACCGGAGGGCGATATGAATTAAGGGGGTGTGAAAGAGAAAGACACCAGTGAAGTTGAACCTGAGTTCGACCAAGAAAAGGAAGTGTTTGAGGATCAGAACAGAAGAGTGATAACCAAACATGAGCCTAGAACTAGATCAAAGAGAACTGTTAAGCTGACTATCAGGCTTACCTATGACGAGCCTGGTAGTCAAGAGATCAGCCACTGACTATTGTTCATAGAGGCATAGTCATTAAAATAGGGAAACACGAGTCTTACTGAGTCATTACACTCTTATAACTCCTTAATTACGTTTATTAGTGTCTGATTAGGATACTCAGACATGTAAAAAGGGGGAGAGTGTAGTCCTGTGGAAATTCATGAAGGTGAAATGGGAATAAATTATTATTATTTCTTTGGCCTTGTCGTGGCGAAGCAGCCATTTGTTTTGAGGCTACACTGTACCCGAGCTGCATCCAGGCCTGCAACGTTTGACGGTATATTGAAACAGAGATTTAATTTCATTGCTGTTTTTTTTGTTTGTTTTCATGGGGTCCTTAAAAGCGTTATAATGTGATGTGGTTTGCATTTTGAGAAGGCCTGTGCAAAAAGATGTACCTGTTGAATATAATCTGTGAGTAAACAACAATTTACCTAAAACAGCAAGAGTAGTTTTGAGTTAAAAAGTGGTTAAAAAATAAATACTATAATTTAAATGGTATTTTAGTTAATGAAAGTAATATTGGTGTTTTTGAAACTTGATTTAAAGGTGAAATTACACAATATTTAAAAACTACTCTTCACAAACATTTTGTTTATTCTAGAAACCCAATCTTGTTGTTCTGAGAGTAAAGAAAGCTCAGGTTAGCCACCTCTCACTAATAGTCAAACGCACTAGAGAGGCACTACAATTTGAATGACTTACTAAGTGTTAATAAGTACAAACCTGTCCTTTGCTGCTAATGTTTGACATGACCTAGTTCAAGTTGAGGAAGTACATGGTTTTAAATGTTTACAAAACCAATATTTAGCTAATTGATTAAAGTAATCCAAGAGTTAAACTGAATATGCAACAAAGGAATAAATGTGATGCATTGGTAATCAGTTGTCTGTAGTGTTGTGCTGTTGCAGAAGGAAAATGTGCTGCAAGTGTGTTGCATGGTGCAAAACTTAAGAACTCAGAGAGAAAGAGATTGAGAACTCCATACAGATTAATTTAATAAGCAAATAAAATTTCCACTTCCCTTTAAAACATCTGGCAACCCTGTTTAGTAAAGTTGTGTGTGTAATGAAATAGGCCTTACCATAGATTGTTGAACTTGGGAGCGGCTTTGAAACCCAATTCCAACCAACCAACAGGTTGGTTTGATCGTCCTTTACCGGAAGTAGTTACTTCCTGTTCCAGGGATGCAATGTTTGAAATACTTAGTTGAACTGTTTCTATTTTAAAAGCTCCCTGGCATTTGTAAACACTTTTTGCATACCCTACCTGGATAACTGAGAACCTTTATAGACGTATTATTATGAACTGTTTGTACTCAACAAACAACTACTGCAGTATTGTGATGGCTCAGCTTACCTCTGGGTTGTCATGCTCCACCACTCTGCATGAACCACACCTATGTCATTGAGTTGACCTCAGATCACTCCAGTTCGGTCTAGTAGAAGGTAACGATGTATTATTCATAGACTGCCACCATCTGGCATTTCAGTGTACAGGGTGACTGTAGAGCTCACCCTGTCAGGGAAAAAGGGGGCTGCTTATTATATTTAAAAAGAAAAAAAGAATCCATGCCTTAGTGCACAGTGTTTAGGCCAAATGAAGAACAATTATAGTCTGGCTCACCTAATATGCCTTCTGTAGGGAGAAATTTCAGCTTAATATTCACACAAAAATAGAATAGAATAACCTTTCTTTGTCCCTCAGTGGGGAAGTTGCAGTTTGCAACAGCATACATAGTGCAGAAAAGTAACAAGAATAAAAAGAGTGAACTGTGTAAAAGATAAATAATAAGATTAAAAAAGTAGAATAGAATAAACAGTATACTATTATTGGCATACAAAAAGTAGTGAATTGCAACAGAAAGTAATTGGATTGTGACACAAGGTATGACATGACAAACCGAAGTGTTGAATTGAGCCTCTTTCACATCAAGTGAAAACCCCGGGTCGTTTTCGTTCGATGTGAAAGGGTCGAAAGCATTGGTCGGTTTGACGCGGCTTCTATGTGAACAGGAATGCCGCGTTGACCCAGGTTTTTCCACTCTGACGTTGATATATCTGCCTGTTACATTCTGACTACGGCTTGACGGACCATATCATTGTAGAAGCTTCAGCTCAAAAACAAGTTTTGGTCTACTCCCATAAAGACTGATCTCTGAAGGGCAAATCAAATGTGTTGTTACACAATCGTTAATGGAAGTGCATAGGTGAACGGCAACGCCGACTGTTTATACAGTTTGTATAGCGATCTCGCACACTTTCTAACGATCATAGCAGCGCTCTGCATCCGATGAAAACAGGAGATTTGGTGGCAGATATAGGGCTCTGTGCAGGACACAGTGATTTATTACAATATTAGCAGCCTTTTGAAACAGCGGGGATCTGACCGGTCATCAACAAACTGCAATGTTATCTGCAACGTACACGATGACGTATGAGAGAGGATAAAACAGGCACGCAGCTCTTACAGCAGGAGGTCCGACCCAGGACTTTTGCCAATGTGAAAGCAAAGTGAAAGTATTGAATGACAACAAAAAGTATTGAATTGCAAACGGATATATAACAGATGTTGCACAGGACTTTACACAGTACAGTGTATGTGACCACAGGCTGCCTATGTACAGAGGGCTTGTACACATCATTGTGATATATGTTGTCATAAATCAAACCAGTGGAGATAACTTGCTCCATAATAAATAAATAAGAAATATATAGGCACAGTACACAACGCTATTTCTCATTTGCAGGGCAAAATATTACTGCCAGAAAAGAAGAAAAACATGAATGATTCAGTTAATTGTAATTTAGATATACACCACTTGAGGGTGCTAGAGTCAAGTGTTTGACAAACCTGTATTATTAGACCAAACCATGCTCCTTTGTGCATTTGCTCAGGCATAACATTATGACCACCTTCCCTATAAGTCTCCGTGAGGAGAGCGGCCTGGAACAGGCTTTTTCCAGTGCATCCCACAGATACTTGATCAGTTTGGTATCTAGGGAATTTGGAGGCCAGGTCAACACCTTGTGCTGCCATATAGTCATATACCACGGTGTACAACACCAAAGACATGAAATAATCTTAGTGTTTGTGGTATTTCTCAACACACACTTCCACTCTTTAGTGTGGCATCACTTTGGTTGACTGCGACTTCTGAAGACATTTCTTAAAAACAGACTATTTGTGGGTTAGATTAATACTAATAGTGAGACCGCAGATAGATGGCTAAGTTAAAAAACAGCCTACCACGCTCATGGACTGTACTCAAGTTCCAAACTGACTGACCTAACTGACTATAAAATGCTGGACTTTAGTCGATTGAAATTGATTTATTTTAAACTTCTAAATGTTGTTTATAATTATTATTTTTTGTTGCAATGGTTGCTGTCAACCATTTAAGTTTTGTGTCCATCCAGGAGTCTGCGTTACTTAAATCAACCGTCACCTAACTGGCCGAGATAACTCTTCCCACTTAATTACTCATTCAAGCAATAGGAAATTACGTAAGTTTAAAGGAATGTGCAAAATATATGCTTATCCAGCTGTGCACTTCTTATCACAAACAGACTAAGTAATCAAAGCTAAATCTAAATTCAAGTATATGACTTCAGTAGCTGGAGGGGGGCGGGGGGGGGGGGGGGGGGTGCATGTCCTCAAAAATCCATGGATCACAGAGCAGACAGTGTTTTCTTGTAAATTCTTCCACCAGCACCAACACAACAAATCCTCAGCTTAATTCCAGTGTGAGGATTGCGTGTCTCGTGTGTGTCTGCGTGTGTCTGCGAGAGAGGCATTTTCAAACAGGGAAATGGCAGACACACACCGCAGGGATCCACAGGTGGCTTTTAAAAACAAGCTGCTGTGTTAAGACATACTTGTCCACAGGCTTTGTGCCAGACTGTTGGCTTGACGCTCTCATGTGGGGCTCCTCAGACAACAGTGTTCTGTGTTTAATGTGCAAACCGAGTGCTGAAAAGTAAATTACCTTCTGACAAAACAAGGCTCAGTTTAGGCACCAAAGATTTAATCGTTATTTTGTTAATAACAGTTAGTCGAATACCGACAGATGTATTTAGTAGGGGAGCTGTATCAAAATGTATGATTTCAACACCAGTCACAGGAGTGTAACGTTAATGTTAATCCCAAATAGAATTAATGCAGGTGGTCTCAAAAATCTTTCCTCATTATTTTTCTTTTCTTATTAGGTGAAGACTGTTGACTAATGTGTGACTAATTTATGTGACTCAGATCAACTATTTTGTTGATTTGCAAATAATGAACTTAGGCATTTTCAAGTTTGACTCATGCCACCTCATACTGACGGCTTCCGCGCAGCAGAACAAATGCAAGTAGCGACTGAAAAAAAAAAACACACTCCCACTGTAAACTGCTCAAGTCTCTACACGAGTGTGTAGAGAGACAAAATGAAGGATGTGAATGCCATTGTGCCAAAACCAGCAATGGTTGACTTAAACATGACAACACATTTTTGAAGAGTCTTTAAAACTCACAGTTTAAATTATATCAAGGCTTAAAGATATTTAGAATTTAGGGCAAGGGTCTTCAACGTTTTTTGAGGTCAATGATCCCCACTGATGGAGAGATTAAGTAGGGACCCCCTACCTACTATATGTGTTCTATATTAAACTCGACCTAGTGCTATTTATAAATATACATTATTATTATAATTTTGCATTCAGTATTAAGCTATTCAGTTCAATATTTTTACTTCAACATGTACAGCAGTAGGGTGTTAGAAGGGTGAAAATTGTGGGGGAAAATTTCAATACACACACACACACACACACACACATATATATATATGTATATATATGTATATATGTATGTGTATGTATATATGTATGTGTATGTATATATGTATGTATATGTATGTGTATGTATGTGTATATGTATGTGTATGTATATGTATGTGTATGTATATGTATGTGTATGTATATATATGTGTATGTATATATATGTGTATGTATATATATATGTGTATGTATATATATGTGTATATGTATGTGTATATGTATATGTATGTGTATATGTATATATGTATATATGTATGTGTATATGTATGTGTATATGTGTATATGTATATATGTATGTATATATGTGTATATGTATGTATATATGTGTATATGTGTGTATATATGTGTATATGTGTGTATATGTATGTATATATGTGTGTGTATATGTATGTATATATGTGTGTGTATATGTATGTATATATGTATGTATATATGTATGTATATATGTATGTATATATGTATGTATGTATGTGTGTATGTGTGTATGTGTGTATGTGTGTATGTGTATGTGTGTATGTGTATGTGTGTATGTGTATGTGTATGTGTATGTGTATGTGTGTATGTATATGTGTGTGTATGTATATGTGTGTGTATGTATATGTGTGTGTGTGTATATGTGTGTATGTGTGTATGTGTGTATGTGTATATGTGTGTATGTGTATATGTGTGTATGTGTGTATGTGTATATGTGTGTATGTGTGTATGTGTGTATGTGTGTATGTGTGTATGTGTATATGTGTGTGTATATATGTGTGTGTATATGTGTGTGTATATATGTGTGTATATATGTGTGTGTATATATGTGTGTGTATATATGTGTGTGTGTATATATGTGTGTATATATGTGTGTGTATATATGTGTGTATATATGTGTGTGTATATATGTGTGTGTATATATGTGTGTGTGTATATATGTGTGTGTATATATGTGTGTGTGTATATATGTGTGTGTATATATGTGTGTGTATATATGTGTGTGTATATATGTGTGTGTGTATATATGTGTGTGTATATATGTGTGTGTATATATGTGTGTGTGTGTGTATATATGTGTGTGTGTATATGTGTGTGTGTGTATATGTGTGTGTGTGTATATGTGTGTATATATGTGTGTGTATATATGTGTGTATATATGTGTGTGTATATATGTTATGATAGGTATATGTGTGTATATGTGTGTGTGTTATATGTTATTGTGTATAGTATGTGTAGTGTTATGTGTATGATGTGTGATATGTGTGTATATGTGTGTATGTGTCTATATGTGTGTATGTGTATGTGTATGGTGTTGTATAGTGTGTGTATGTGTATGTGTATATGTTATGGTGTTGTATGTTGTATATGTGTGTGTAGATGTGAATGTGTGTATGTATGGTGTTGTGTATGTGTTATGTGTTGTATGTAGATGTTAATGTGTGTAGTAGATGTATGTGATGTGTATATTGTGTGTATATGGTATGTTGTATATGTGTGTGTGATTGATGTGTATGTGATATGTATGTATATGTGTGTGTATGTGTAGTGTGTATATGTTGTGATGTATGTGTATGGTGTGTATATGTGTATGTATGTTATATGTGTGTATGTGATGTGTGTATATGTGTGTTGATATGTGTATGTGTGTTATGTGTGTAGTATGTAGTTGTGGTTAATATGTGTGTAATTGTGTGTGTGTATGATATGTATGTATGTGTGTAGTGTGTATATGTGTGTATTGATTGGTATAATGTTGTATGTTATGTGATGTATATATGTAGTAGTATTATGTGTGTGTATATATGTGAGTATATAGTGTTAGTATAGTGTGTTATGTAGTGTAGTGTTGATAGTGTGTATGTATATATGTAATTAGTGTGTATATTGTTGTATATGTATGTGTGTATAATGTGATGGTAATATGTGGTATATTGTGTGTTATATGAGTGTGATGTGTATAAGTGTGTGTATATATGTGTGTGTAATATATAGTAGTGTGTGTAATATGTATGTATGTGAGTATGTTGATGTATAGATGTTGTGATTATAATGTGTAGTGTGTATAATGTGTTGTGTATATGGATGTATGTTGATATATGGTGTGGTAAGTGATGTGTATAAGTGTTGTATATGTAGTAATGTGTGTGAGTAATGGATGTATATTGGTGTATTATGTTAGTGTGTATATGTGGTGTGTAAGTACCTGTGTTATGGTTTGGTAAGTGATTAGTATTGTGGACCTAAGTGTTATGATTATAGATATGATGTGAGATAAGTTAGTAGAGTTTGTGCCTTAAAATGTGTTGTCTGTTAAGTGAGAATGAAAAGGAGTGATGTTAAAGAGAGAAAGAAAGACTAAAAAGTGTATCAAAATAGAGAGACAGAACTGTAGTTTACAGTTTACTTTACAGTATTAATACTTGGATTTTGAATGTTTCAGAAAACATTTCAGAGTGTATATTCGCAAAAAGATGAATATGTTAGCTCTCTGGTGATATGCTGCTGTTTATGGATTTGATGGTCACGATGCTTTAACTCATGTGTTAGTGCCTGGTATATCAAAGATGGTAATTCTCGTTATGAGAATGTTGATGAGTATGTTAATAAAGGTGTATATGTAGCATGTGTGTAATTGTTGTGTTAGATATTAGGTGTATAAATGTTGAGTGAGTGTGTATATAGTGTGTATGTGGTATGTTGTTAATATATGTGATGTATGTGTATATGTGTGTATATATGTGTGTAATGGTGTATAGTGATAGTATATATGTGTGTGTATAATGTGATGTGTTGAAATATATGTGTGTATGTGTATGTGTTGAACATTGTAGTGTATGTTAGTGTGTGTATATAGTGTAGGAATGTGTGAGTATTATATGTGTTTGTATGTGTATGTGTGATGAATGTTATGTGGTATGATGTGGTGTATATGTATGGTATGTTATAGTGTGATTTGTGTGTATGTGTGTAAGTATGTGTGAGTGTGTAAAGGTGTTAGTGTTATGTGTGTGATATGTGTGTATAATGTGATGTGTATGTGATTGTTATGTGTGTGTACATATGTGTATTGTTGTGTAAATTGTGTGTATATAGTTGTATAAGTTGATGTTATGATATGGTGTGTATATATGTGTGTATATAGTGTGATAGTATGTGTGTATATATGTTATTGTGTAGTTGTGTAATATGTATGATATGTGTGTATTAGTGTGTGATAATGAATGTAGATGTGTAATTGTGTGTATTTATGTGATGTGATAATGTGTGGTATTATGTGTGTATATAGTGTGTATATGATGTGTGTGTATATATGTGTGTAATATGTAGTGTGTAGTATATATGTGTATGTATGAGTGTTATGTGTAGTATATATGTGTGTTAGAGTGTCATGTGTGTTGTAATTAGTATGTGTGTCTATGATGTGTATTAGATTTCATTTATGAGTATGTGTATATAAGTGATGTTAGTATGATAGATGTAGTTATTGTATAATATGAATTGTATTGTGTATGAGATTATTGTTAGTGTATAGTTGTGAGGATATATTAGTGAATGTGAGTAGTACTGTAGTATTGATGTATGTGTATAGTGAGTTATTTGTATAATGAGTTATGTGATTATGTAGTACATGTGTATTGTTGTATATGTGTGGATAAGTAGTGATGTGTGTATATATTTGTGTGGATAAGTGTAATGTGTATATAGTATGTAGTATATGTGATAGTCTTTTAATGTGTATTGAGTGTGTAATAAGTGTGTAATTGTATGTTAGATAGTATCATAATTGTAAGTTGATATAGTACTAAATTGTGTACATGTATATTAGATACATAGTGATAGATGTGATGGTATGATGTTAATAGTAGTGTATATGTCGATATATCCAATTGTAGTAAGGTGATTATGATTGTACATATATAGATGATATATGTTGTAATGATAATAGAGTGATCTATGTTAGAGTATATCATGATCTGTATACAGTAAGTGCATGATATATGTGATAGATGATATAGTTATCATGGTATATATGTTCATGTGTATATATAGTATCATTAACGAATAGGTAATATAAGTGTACAAGATAGTATACTATATCTTGATAATCACGAGTATAATTATGTATGATCACACAGTAGTATGTCAATGAGTACTTATGTCAACTATGTGTACATGTAGTTATGTAAATCATAGTTAAAATAGTGAGTTAAAGTGATATATAAGCGTAGTACATATGTCAGATATAGTAATATGTATGATAGTAGTGATATAAGTATAGTATGTAATAGTATATGTGAGTTATTATGTTGACAGTAAGATATATATAGTGTTATATGACATGGACTATATGGTACAATGTATGATACAGACATATAGTTTCAAGTGATGTATACAGATATGATATGAATAATGATATACTATAGTGATGTAACACATATGTTGATATATAATACAGTAGTGATACTAATATGGTATAATAGTGAATGGTATGATATGATAGATCATATGAGATATGTTTACACATGATATGACACAAATCATAGTATATGACAAATTGTAATCATGTAGATACAGATATATCATATGGTCTATATACACATGTAATATGAATCATTAATCATGTGTCACATATATGGTACAATACATAGTGATAACTATAATGTAAAGTAATATGAACACACTGAGTATATTATCAGTACTATATGTTAACAATATGTATACACTGTATAACAGTGTATACATCGTAGTACACACATATGTGACATACTAGTTACTCAATATTGTATACACAGTAAGTATATAGTCTATATCATATAGTGATCACACAGATGATGAAACATCATGTATATGGATCACTATATGTACACACAGTTGATACAACAGTATTGAATTATATACTATATATAAAGAATAGGTGTATATCACTGATAGTATACACATGATAATTACTGTAACACTGATATAGTACACATATGGATAAGATCAATATTGTGTACTACAGTTAAATGACACCATATTATAACTATGTAGTACATAGTACAAATTAATGTACAATATTACAATAGTAGACAGTGAATTAATAATCATAGTACATAATATTACACATTACACATGATGAACACATACATATACAGAACACAGTAACACACAGTAGTAACATATAACACATGTGATCTAACTATAATTAACATAAACAGGATAATGAACACACTGAAGTAACTAATACACACAATATACACACTTATAACAATGATACTTAACGACACATGAGTATACACACTATCTGATACAATACTACACATGAGTGTATAACACATACATGTATAACACACATAGGTAATCATATACATTACTGATACCACAGTGATACACATTATATCAGTAGACTGTAATATACCATAGATAACACAAGTACAGAGTATACAATAGTACCATAATACATAGTACAACAATAGTACACAAACATAACACACACATACCACCAGAGACCATCACAACCACATAAGACACTATGATTACGACCAGATAATACACACAGAGTAGCACACCATAAGTATATGACCAAACACACATCATGGATAACACCATAATATGACATCACACACAAGTAGAGTAGCACCAATAAGATGACACACGTAAGTTATACACACAGTATGTACACACCATCAATAGACACAAAATACAACAACTTATAGTCACACATATAGTACTCCTCAATAATAACACACAAAATATAAGACACACATAAATAATACACACATAATGTATACAACACACAAATAACACAGAACTATATACAGTACCTACATATTATACACACATAATTAGACAGACAAGAACACCTATAGATACACACAATGATAGTACACCATGATATGATCACACATACATTATACACACATATGTATGTAGATATGTAATTGTAAATATGTAGTTGTATAATGTAAGTATGTGTATAATGTATGTATGTGTGTGTATATGTATGTATGTGTGTGTATATATGTATGTATGTGTGTGTATATATGTATGTATGTGTGTGTATATATGTATGTATGTGTGTGTATATATGTATGTATGTGTATGTATATATGTATATGTGTATGTATATATATGTGTGTGTATATATGTATATGTGTGTGTATATGTATATATGTATGTGTGTATATATGTATATATATATGTCTAATCAACCAAAGATTTTGCAACCCCCCTGCAGTACCTCCACAGACCCACTGTTGAAGACCTATGATTTAGAGCGTGGCTGCCTTGAGTCAAAGATGTGTGCCGCCATAAGTTGTTCTTTGGCCAGAAGTCACCACTCATGGATGATCATTTTTGAATTAGCCCAGAGTTAGGAGTCAGGCACTGGCAAGTAGGGATGTGTATCGCTTTATCGTAAGGTTTTATCCGTTACTGGTGACAAACCGCTGCTTTTGTGCCTGACCCAATGCTTAAAGAATGGAAAACAAGCAAACTTTGTCCAAAACTGGTGCCTTAAAAAAAAAAAAAAAAAAAAAAACCTAAAAAAAAAACAGCAGTGTATCAAAACTAGCAGCAAGACAGAACTTAGTTTACAGTTTACTTACAGTACTTTCAATTAACTTGGATTTTTGAATGTTTCAAAAACACTTTCAGCAGTTATTCCGCAAAAAGATGAATATGTTAGCCTCTTCTGGTGATATGCGCTGCTCTTGGCTGATGGCACGATGCTTCTAACTCCACTGGTGTAGGCTCTGGCAGGCTATCAAAGATGGTACATTCCTCAGCTTTTAGACAAGAAATGCTATGCGTCGCCAGCTGTTTAATGAAAAGGTGTATTATGCTAACGCACTTTAGTGCACTTGTTGCTGGTTGCAGAGTCTGCATCTTTTGAGGTGGAGTACAGCCAAATTTTGACCGTTTCGCCTTACCGTCAGCACATCAATAGATCCAAGGGAGCGGTAATTAATAATTCAGTGGCACCGTTAGCATCAGCGCGGGTGCCATCATGGTACAAAATATCGGTACCCATCCCTACTGCCAAGATGGCAACCGCAAAGCCCCCACATTGAGCTTCAAAACTACCCTTTAAGTAACCAATGGGCGAAGTCATGGAGGGTTTGTACACCGCACAGTACAAAATAATTCGCAACTTGAAGTTTGTTAACACCAATTAAAAGAATATCCCCCTTCTTTCGAACCGAAAAGCTTTGAAAACAAACACCACATCAAGCTCAATTTAAGTCAAAAATCTGACAAGCATTGTGAAGCGTTTCAATTTTGTAATGGTACAAAACCGAAAACAGCTATCAACAATGACAGTAAATGATACATTTGCAGCTTTTATACATTTAGGCTGAATTTGCAAAAGATGTGACTTAAAAAACAAGACATGCAGTCCCTCCCTCCAGCCCCAGTAATGTCAAATGTGATAGAAAGCCTTTAAAAATCCGTGTCTTTAGCAGCAGAAAAACAGCCACCTGATGGAAAGGTCACTAAAAGGTAAAACAACCTGTCACCTGTTTGTTTAAGGGGTGCAGTAATCAAACTCCTCCGCTGAATCAATAGTGCCAAGTGTTCTTAACCAGAGAGGCTGTAAATTTCTCCACCAGGCCACGGTTGTCAAAGCAGCAGTTTCAGGTCGGGACATGCTGACATCATTCTGCTCTTGTTTTACAAGAGGTGACATCTATGTTGAAACCCAGCTATGAAAATATAGAGGTGAACTAGAATTATACAACCCAATGGCACGTAAACATTATGGTGAACATGAAATCATAAGTGTATACACCTGCATGTGTCCCTGGCACGACTTTATCCTAACAAATCTGTCAGCTCTGCCTTTCCCTCTTCTATAAAGCAGCCTACTAAAAAAAAAAAACAAGCAAAAACATGAATAAGGGTGTTAACTAAGCCTTATTGTATTTCAGGCCTCGCTCCTTTTCTTTCCAAGAGTTTGAGAACGCCGGATTTCACCCGTTCGGTAGAATAACAGCTGCTTTTCCTGTCAGGTGATCTCATGTCATCTTTTAAAAAGACAGCGAGTCTATGCCAATACAGCCTGCAGTCTTTAAGTTCACAAGTGCATCTTCATTCATCACCAAGAGTTAGACAAATGCCCCGCATTGGAAAAAGACCAGCACGCAGTACATTTACACCACGTCTGACGGGCACTTCTCGTAGCCCTGCTTGAAAGACGGGCTGAAAAACGTCACGTTGGATTCACGTTCGTAGCAACTGAGTCCTTTTGTTCGTATTTTGACAAAGCTTTTTCGTCTGAAATGTTGGTCAGACAAAAACCATATCATATCAAGAAATTACAAGAAACTGTGCAAGTGTTACCCTTGTTTCAGCTTGTTTTTTGGATTTATTGTGACCTTTTTGTGTTCCAGACAGTAGATCTACGTGCTCCTTGAAAGCATGGGTGTAACCCTCACAGGGTTAAAAATGAAACAAAAGGTTCTAACCTAACAGCCATTTGTCTGCAACAGCCTGGGGCTCCTAGATTCAGTAATCACATTACAGTTACTTATCAAACAGTTCTTCAGTTTTCTAAAAGAGTCAAGCTTGCACACTTGCACAAGAGTTACTTGTTGATGGAGTTTCTAGGGGTATAGGTATGTACATTATCACACTAGTATGAAAATGCATGCAAAACTGGGATGGTCTTTTTGATTAACTGCATGATTAACAAGCACTTAAGTATGTCCAAGGGTTCTCAGCCATCCCGGTCTTGGTACTATCACCATGAAGCCAAGCTGATAGGTGAAGTAGACTTTTTCTTGAAGAACAGTTTGTTGCTCATAAAGGAGCCTCCTCAGTTGATTAAGGGTGAGTGTCAGGTGGACACCGCCCCCAGATGTCCCTAATGTTACCTAAAGTGTCCTAGGCTGGAAGCCAGCTCAATTTTTTTTAAAAATTTTTTTGCAACCTTGTACAGTTTTTGTGGAAGAAAGCTGATTTTCCTCCAAACTCTCCATTGGGAACTGATTACGCTGCAGCAAAGATCTGCTAATCATATCCTTTGGGGTGAGCACTATATAGTGAAGGGTGAAACAGCAACACCATCGTAGTCATTTGAGCGTCACAGAGTTTAATTTGTTCACAACAAAACGCCTCTGATTTGTTGTAGAACTTTCCACTGGTGTGCATCGATCGAAACATGGGAGTTACCAGGAGCATGTGTAAGGAGTAGGAGACTAGTATCCACAAAAACTGACATATCTGTGTTCGGACTGAATCATTGTTCATAGAAGGATTTTCTTCTTTGCACAGAACGCACCAAGAATGAAGCCTTCAGTAATTTCAAACTTTTTCAGACACAAATACAACTGTTTGAGACTTGTAGAAGCCTGCAGAAAATGTAAAATTAATCTAAGAAGAAATTCCTGTGGATGATGCTCAAATGATTTTCTTTTTCAGGCACAAGAAGATGAGAGTAGAGCTTTGTCTGGTGGACCAAAGGGTAGATTTTAAAGGTTTTACCTCCCCTTGACTCTCATACCAATTTCTCATGTTGATGAAAGTTGCTTTCACACAATAGGCCCCTCCGTGCCCTTGTGAGGATATATGTCAAAGCCGTAACATCATACTCCCAAGTATCACTTCAACTCTCCGCAGGTTGCATTCCTCCGCGATGGTGGAGGACACGTGAATAAATGCAAACCGAGAGGGAGGGGGGGTTAAAGAAGGAAGACGAAGAAAAGCGGAGAAAATTGTGAGAGTAAAAAAAAAAAAAAAAAAAAAAACACGACAAAGAAGAGGAAAAGCAGAGTTTTGAAGGCAGAAGTTCACAGACGCGGAGCAGCTTCTGGCATAGCTCATCCTTCCCATCATACACATTCCTGCCTGACACCCTCACAAAGCACCATTGTGCTGAACGGGATCAGAGTCATTTCTTCACTGCTACCTTTTTTTTTTTCATAAGCTGCAACCGCATGCACACAAAGACACACACACGCAAGTGAACACATTTGGCCTTGAGCCACCTCCATTGTGCAGAGTTATGGCCTGGCAGTTTTAGTACCAACTGTAAATGATTCTACTGTACAGAGAAGAGGCGTGAACTTCAAATGATAAGGTGACAGAGTGGAGGGGGAGAAGGATGAAGAAGATGAGATGTAGCGGTGATATAGTGTTGCTTTAATATCTTGTGACCTGTGGTCGAAGGGGACACCAGATGCATTAACATCAGTGTGTGATTGTGCATGTTTTTATGTGTCGCTCTGCCGTTTCTCAGCTCCCAGGCAGTGGCTACAGAAAGCTTACATGGATCAATCATCATTAGGATCAACTAAACTGTTTACATGGACGCTAAATACAATACATACGTTTCAACCTTGAGTTCTCCTGTCCGCTGTGATGCATCGAGCCTGGCACTCTATTACACTCTATTACTGCAGCAGAAGATGGCAACCAAGGTGGAGGCGTATTTTCAACAAGTCTGCGTGTTTTGCTACCTCCGTTTTTTGGCGCATCCTGGAAACTCGTCACGTCACCTGATGCTTACCCCACGTGTGGCTAACGTGCTCAAAAAGAACGTCTTCACCAAGTGGACCCTCTTGAAGGCTTACATCACCCCTTTCCATCTGATTAAAACTCTATCGGGCCAGTCCATTCTGATTGAGGTGGCTACATGAGCCATTATTTTTTTCCCTGACTGGGCTATTATTCAGGTTATTAGTGGAATACTTACTGCTGCACATGGAAACACGGCCTTCAGAAACTTCCCATGTCTCCACAAAGAGCTCATTTGTTCTTTTTCTTGCTTAGGGTTAGTGCAAGTGCATTCGCCAAAAAATGCATTCATTTGAAGAAAATATTATTACCAGGAAAATTAAGGGCCAAACTAGACAGAAAGAGGAGTATGATAGGAAAGAAAAGGTGGTAAAAGGACAAAAGGAAGGTCTGTTGTGATGGGGATACGTCTCAGTTCAGCCTTAATTAACACACAAAGCTCAATGTTGTCTATTAGATATAATAACAGCTTACGTAGCCAAAATGGATGGAGGGTAATATAGTAGAGGTATAAGGTGCCGTGTTTCTGCATAGCTGCATCAAATAAAATCTGACATATCTTTCAGGGATTTTTTTTTTTTTTCTTTTTTGATGAATTCAGAATGTTTGAAAACTCTGTGATCTTTGTGAAGTCTCTCATATGAGAGAATGAAGGAAAAAACACAGCGGGGAAAAAATACCGTTGGCACCGACTACAAAGTGTAAAGAGGCCGGTGTTTGTGAGGGGTACTTGCGTCATCGAGTCAACAGCAAGTTCTCTTCGCGGACATCACAACGGCTGAAGTTCAAAGCGAAACGGGAGGCAGCCGGCAGATAGCCCGCCCGTTATTTTCCTCCTCGTCGCCCTAACACATAAGTAGACTTGCTGAGTGTTTGCCCCTCGGTCGTCACGGAAAAAGAGCGGGCAGGTATTTTTTTTTTTTTTTTTTGGCCGCACCCGCTGAGCCCGACGTCCCTGGGGGCAGAGGTGTGTGTCCGCTAAACGGGACAGGAGTAGGAAAAATCCCCAAATTCCCTCCGTGAATGGCACCGAGTAATTAATCTCCAGCAGGGGTTTGCCCTCCTCTCTGACATATGAGTGACACACAAGCTCTGTGTGTGTGCATGCATATGTGTGTGTGTGTGAGGTGTTTGATTGCCTCTCCCCCGGGCCTGCTCCATCATGTCCACGTTCTTTTGATGTTCCCCCTTTCTTATTGCTTTCTTCTCTTCTTCCCCCTTTTTTCTCTGCTACCTGTTGTGCTCAATTTTCTTCTTTTCCACTGTAAAATGAATCATGGTGTAAATGTCTACATGACAAGTCAGAGCTGATCGTCAGTAAGCCGATACGTACAGGTGAGCTACACTAATCAGCCACAACATTAAAACCACTGACAGGAGCAGCAGAAGACCCAGACCACCGGGACCACAGCTAGCACATCCATCTGAAGGCCCATCGCTGATGAGTAACAACTATTTTGGAGGCACCAGGGAGACGTAACATAGCTAGTAACATGCCATATGAAGTTCATTATGGGGCAGGTTTCAACCAATGCAGCAATAACAAAAAAAGAAAACTCATACATGCAATTGGGTAGTTCTACTACCAATCAGAGCCATCGCGCTGTAAACAAATCCAATGCCACGGCACTCGGATGACGTGGATGATTACATCACTGCTGCTCTCGTGTCGTCCATCACTGCATTAAGTCCGTCCAAACTATTTTGATTGGACCGGCAGTTCCCAACAGCGGTTCCAGACCAACTTTCCACCACAAAAAATATGTGGGCGGGAAAGTTCGGTCTGGCTTCCAGGCTAGTCGCCCGCAGCTTTGATTTAGTGTAATGGTCAACAATTATCCGGGTTGGTTGAGTCTTGCTGCTCTCAGGGGTCACAAACCAGACACTCCCGAACCAGACTGCAGCCTGACAAGGTTACCGACTCGCCGGTGAACATAGTGTAGCGTTAAGTGGAGCCAAGTTTGCGTTTTCGTAGGATTTGTAGAGATTCAGTGCAGTATGGGAAACGGAATTGATGATAATTTGTCATGGTTTGCAATTTCGAATATTTTCCGAGACTGCTTATTTTGTAAAGTTCTTCCTCTTGTCTTGTCTTGCGTTGTCCCCTTTTTGTTGGATTGTTTTGTCAGGTCACTGGTCTCACCTGTCTCCCATTATTCCATCAGCCCTTGTGTGGAGAGTGTATATATAGCAATACGTTCCCCTTCGTTCTCTGTCAAGTCATGTGTGATGCTACCCCTGTTAGTCCTATACATGTGCTTCCGAGTTCTTGTCTCAATTTTGGAGTTGAGTTTTTTCGTACCCTTCACCTTAAGTTTGGATTTTGAGTTTGTGTTGAAGTAATTTTGCTTTCTTGCCTTTTGGTCCAACTTCACCAGACATGTGAGCCTGTCCTCCATTCTCTTCTGTCCCTCCTCCCTTTTTTTTGGTTCTCTACCTGGACGGCCTCAAGAGAATGAGGCTCTCGTGAGCTGGGTTCTGCTCACAGTTTCTTCCTGTTAAAGATTTTTCTGACAACATCAACTCTCTGCTCTCTCAGGAGGTTTCAGGTTCTGGGTTAATATAAAGAGGTTTTTACGCTACGTATAAAAGTAAAGGTGAATTGAATGGGTCATAAAAAATCTGTTTGTGCAGATTTAATGGGTTTAATTGACAGCTTAAGAAAGTAAATACAGAACAGAAGCCTGAGGCGTTGTAAATTATGCACATTTTTAAACTGGGCCAAGGAAGAGCCATTACCGGAAAGATTAAATTCAGCTGACAGCCTTGCTTTTCTATTCCTCGTCATTACTGATGTTCAAATGATAATTGCTCATCATCTTTAGAAGTGATACACTAGAGCTTCCTTTGTGCGTGTCCAAACATAAACTCCAAAGCAACACATTTGCTACACATCCTGCTACAGAGTTAAAGATGATCAAGCTGTGCCACTTAGGGATTATAATTCAGGCCAGAATGTGGCATCAATTTGGACTAAATTCCACACCCCATCTCAGAGACATTTCTGAGACATTTCCAAATCAGTGACACTGACGTGTACTAATGACAATTTGCTGAATGTAACTGTAGTTAGTTACAGGAAGAAATATATATCTGTATATTTCGATATATATATTTTTCCACAGACACACACACACCAGGCACTTTATTAGATGCACCTTGCTAGTAAAAGGTTGGACCCCCTTTTGCCTTCATAATTGACTTTATTCTTCGTGGCATACTTTCAACAAGGTGTTGGAAACATTCCTCAGAGATTTTGGTCCATATTGACATGATAGCATCAAGCAATTGTTGCAGATTTGTCAGCTGCAGATGATGAGAATCTCCTGTTCCACCACATCCAAAAGGTGCTCTATTGGATTGAGATCTGGTGACTGTGGAGGTCATTGGAGTACAGTGAAGTCGTTTTCATGTTCTAAAAACCAGTTTGAGATGATATGAGCTTTGTGACAGTGCATTATCCTGCTGGAAGTATCTGTCAGAAAATGGTTCACTGTGGTCATGAAGGAATGGACATGGTCAACAACAATACTCAGGAAGGCTTAGGCATTTAAACCATGCTCAGTTTGGACTAAGGGGCCCAAAGTGTGACAAGAAAATATCCCCTGCACCATTACACCACCAGCAGTAGCCTGAACCATTGATACAAGACAGGATGGATCCATGCTTTCATGTTGTTTACGCCAAATTCTGACCCTGGATGGCCTCAAGCGAATGAGGCTCTCATGAGCTGGGTTCTGCTCACGGTTTCTTCCTGTTAAAAAAAATTTCTAACATCATCAACTCTGTGCTCTCTCTGGAGGTTTCAGGTTCTGGGTTAATATAAAGTGTTTTTTACGCTACGTATAAAAGTAAAGGTGAATTGAATGGATCATAAAAAATCAGTTGGTGCAGATTTAATGGGTTTAATTGACAGCTTAAGAAAGTAAATACAGAACAGAAGCCTGAGGCATTGTAAGTTATGCACATTTGTAAACTGGGCCAAGGAAGAGACATTACCGGAAAGATTAAGTTCAGCTGACAGCCTTGGCTGATAAGCTATTTGTGTTAACAAGCAATTGTAGATTGAGATTGTGGATTGAGAAGACGGCTCTCTGTGGATCAAGTTCGTTCCTGTGCATCCCACAGATATTCGATCAGTTTGAGATCTAGTGAACTGGGAGGCCAGGTGAACACCTTGTGGTGTTTTTCATGTTTTTTTTTTTTTTTCTAAACTGTTTTGTGTGTCTGTGTCAAGCTGCATCCTGCTGGAAATGACTGCTGCCATCAAGGAGTGTCATTGCTATGGGGTGGGGTTTCCTGGTCTGGTCTAGGTGGGTGATACATGTCTAAGTTACATCCACGTGAATGCCAGAGTCCAAAAGTTTACCAGCAGAACATTGTGGTGTGAAGATGGTCGATGTTATTTACGTCTCCCGTTGGTCATAATGTTGTGGCTGCTGTTGTATGTCCATACATTGTCTGGGTTTTTGTTTTGAACGCAGCATTTCCACGAAACATTTTTGTGACGTGTTTCCCGTAACAGGAGTTTACTTACAGTAAGGAGTCGATACATGCACTATAGCAGAATGAACTGATATTAGTAAGGTTATATTTACTCATATACAGTAAGTTCCACCTTAGATACGACAGCAGAGAGAAAGTTTTGTGTGAGATTAACTAATATAACAAAGGAGCTTTAGACTGGGTGCAGCTGTGCCGGTGCATTATCTGTGGGAGGTTTCCTCTCCTGACATGTCTGTGATTTTGAAGAGTCTAATATTCAGTTACAAAGAGACAAAAAATCTCATGAAACAGTTTAACATTGTAGTATTCCAATATTTCCACATGAGAGAAAAGAGTTGTTTAATGAGAAAACAATTTTGTGATGCATTTTACATTGCATCTCAAAGCATTACACTAAAAAGTGAGGTGATTTGTTGGTCGTGTTTTTAATGTGAGATATTAAATCAAGACCAGTTCCAGCTTTGACCTTCCATATGCACATGCAGCTCTGACACATTACCCACATGAATCTTTCCGGAACGTCTGTGGATTTTCATAAACGTAACCATCCATATGTATCTGCATTTGTCACCCGTAAATGCTGGAACATTTCATTCCCCATAATTGTGCTTCTTTAAATAAAAGTCTTGCCACTCTATGGGCTGTAACTTGAGAAGCAGCTATTTGCGACACAAAGTGTGCGTTAGAGCTGCAGAAGAGGAAGGGAGGAAAGCCTGTGCCACATTAATGACAACCACACTTATGTAAAGCTCCACGCAGTATTTATAGAGTCAGCTGGGCTTTAGAATTCCGCAGTCGGAAAGTCCTTCGACCACAAATCATGACACACATCCAGACGGTCACAACATATTTTAATCCATGTGCAGTATGCGACCAAAGACTTTTCTGCAGTTCATTTCTGCAATCAGATGGTTTTCCTGAAATTTTCCAAAATATTTGCGATGCGTCCAAACAGGAGATACAGCACATGATTAGAGCACAGACATGTAACACACGTGTCTCTACCACGACAAGAGGATGAGATGGGCGGACAGTTATGCGCGGCGTATGCCTCTCCGGGACATAGACAGGGTAACCTACGCAGTTTCACAATTTCGCAGAAGACGAGTCCTATAAATGTTTACATCTCCAAAACAAGAAAAACGAGAAGCAGGCAGAAATACTAAAGCTGAAATATGCTAGTACCAAACGGACCAATCACAGCTCGTATGGTCCGCTTCAACATGATGGATAGTTACATTTCTGGGAATGTGCACGTCAGGCCACGACGCACAGAGGCCTAAACCATGCACCAGTCAAAGATGAAGACATTCATCTTACATCTCATTTGCAACCAAGTCAGGCTTAATGATGTTCAGGCTTGAATAGTCTCTTCTTCGAAAGGTTCCTACCAATGATACATAGTAGGGGTGGAGCCGTACCTGAATATGGTATTCGGAAAGGCACAAATAAAATAAGGACCAGGAGATTATTCTGTTACGTTACATTAGTTTTGAGACGTCTGCACTCATGTCATTTTTACACTTATATATCCTGAATTTGAAGTGTAACTAAAAAAAAAAAAAAAAAAAAGATTTTTACACTACATACCATTATACTATTTTGAATTTTATTCGAAAATATAAAAACAACAAAAAAACAAATGCAAATACTGGATGATTTGCACACCCCTAATGCAAAACTTTTTTTCTTCACTAGAATAATCTCTGCCTTTGTCCAAAATACTGATACATATTCTAATGAATATAACATACTATTTCTTTAACAAATATTAATTATATAATAACATTCACACAAAAAAAGATTCACTTTTATAAGGGGTTCCTGGCGAAGACAGAAAGCAGCCCAGTTAACACGAGCACAGACATATGTATAACAATTTACAAGAAAGTGATAACTAAATAATAAACTAAAATTCAGTGTGGTGTCTGAATTTGATTAATCTACATTTTTACTCCAATCATCACCGTTTTCAAGGCTTTCTCATATTGTTTTAATATTTCTTCACTTTCAGGTCACATGCCATAAGTACAAACTGCATTACAATGTTGGTGTAAGTGTTAGACACTGTGTGTGTGTGTGTGTGTGTGTGTGTGTGTGTGTGTGTGTGTGTGTGTGTGTGCGCGTGCGTGTGTGTGTGTGTGTGGTGTCTCTGAACTGATTGTGACCTTGCTACAAATTCAAACTGTCTCTGCCATATTTACCGGAGCTACATCTGTGCTTACAGAGCTGCCAGGGCAACTGCACACACAAATATACACAACATCAGCACTGACACATCTGTATCTGTATACATTACGTAGAACACTGAGATAAATGTGTACTGCTGCGCTGTAAAGAAGGAATTCTCCCATTATGTATTCTCCCCCATCAGGATGTTTTCTGATGCAATTTTTAGATTTCGGAACTCCAAACTGTTTCTGTCCCGAGTGGCATGAATCAGCGTTAGATTCTGGGTTGTTGCGTTAGAAAACATCCAAAGGTAGCCGTGGCCTATTCGTTCAAGAAGTGGCCCTCGAACTAGAGATTCACCAGGTTGAACCACAGGAACAGTGTTGCCAGATGGGAAGTGAAGAAATATCATACTGTCACTTTAAAATGAGTGTATTTTTGACTCAAACTATTGTATGTACTAAAACAATGTGAAAAATCACACGCTAGGAAAGTGCATTTAAAGTCAGGCACGGAACGGAACTACAATAACCTAAGGAATAAACACGGGCCATTTTAATGAAACAACTGCTGTATTCATTGTCAATCAAATTGCAAACTATTGTCTATTTTCCCTTTTATATAGTTTAGACCAGTGGTTTTCAACGTTTTACAGGCCAAGGACCCCAAGCTGATGGAGAGATTAAGTAGAGATCCCCACCTTCTATACATGTTGTATATTAAACTCGGCCTAATGCAAATATAAATATACATTATTATTATCATTCTGCATTCAATATTAAGCTATTCAAATAATACATTGGTTCAAATATTAATTTATTTTGTTCAAGGTACAAAGTGATCCATTTTGATGGGAGCAAAATGCGCTGTTAGCTTCAGCTTGTGCTAATATTGCAACATTTCTTTCAGTCATGATTTTACCTGTAATTAAAGAAATTTAAATTTGTAGGGCAAAATTAAAAAATATATATAAAAATATCTAATCAACCAAAGATTTTGCGGCCCCCTCCACAGGACAACAGACATTTCCGGGTCAGACAAAAGACATCGTCGGAAAATGTGTCACATTGTCTCTAGCTGTTTGAACTTTGCCTGGTTTCAACTGATTTTTCTCCATTGAGAGAAATATGGGATATCGCGAGATGACACTTTATGAGAGTTACAGCTCATTCACAAAACACCTTTCAATGGAAACCTTTTGAAATTTCCGAAATATCGCTTTTATTTCGCCAAACACTGAAATGGAAATGCAGCTAATAGCATCATCTCACTATTATCTGCTGTAATTTCTAAAAATTCCAGATATACAATGGATGTGGAGTGTTGGGGAAACATTAAGATTGATTTTCTGTGTTTAATTGTGTTTTTCATTTAATTATTTATACTTGCTTTTTTCTTGTTTTTCTGCAAGTGCAGACTCAAAAGTTTAGGTGAAGCCGAAGAAACACAACAACCTCGCATCTCAATTCTCCTGATACAAGGACAAGGGTGATTAAATTTTTGTCAGTTTTGACACCTTCTCTGAGGGATAAAACAGACTGCCACTGTGGGGGGTCCCCATAATTGGCCTGAACTGACGGATGTGGATAGAAGAGGCTTATGGACGAGAAACAAATTCACCAGTGGAATGCCAAAAAACTGCACACAAACACCTTGTTCCCAATCACCGACAAGACTCTCATTTTGTCTTTTTCAAGTTTGATTTGTGTATTTGTCCGTCAGTTTGTACTTTTTCTTCTTTTGTCTGGTATGTTTTTTTATGAGTCAGTCAAACCTGTGTCACAGCCGAAGAGATTTGCATAAATGTCACTAGAAATAAATTAATAAAATGCCATGATCCCTGGATTTGCGGCCGAATACTCAAGCAAGAACCCTTTGGATTTACTTGATGATGAAAATTGCAGAAAGCAGAGGTACAGACAAACATAATGAGCTAATAATGTGGAGGAAATTATATTTTTTGTACCTTTATTGAATACAGCCATTCCAAACATTCCTAGCTATGGTGGAAAAACAGAGCAGAACTTGTGGGTTTGATAACCATCAAATCTTTGCATGAACAAACGTTTCTGGATATGGATCTGACCAGAGACATTTGGACTATTCTTTCTCACAAAACTGCTTCAAGTCATCCGTTTTCTCTGGTCGTTGTGTGTCTAGCTCTTCTGAAGTCATTTCACATCACATCTCTATTGGCTTAAGGTAGGATCGATCCACTTTTGCTGGTGTAAGTTAACAGCTACCCCTGATATTATCCTGTAAGAGCCCCCCGTCTCCGTCTGTAACTTGATAAACCCCTTAATATCGGAGTATACACTGTGCAATTTTGGGCTATCCCTAAGGAAGAATAACTGTGAAAGAATGTGATAATATCCTTGGTCCTAGCTCCTACTGCCAGATAAGTTTGAAAGATGTCTGTGGTAAAATATACTTTAGGAAAAATGCTAGCAGTGGCTAGAATTTGCTGCTCCCATGACCTACGAATAGCAATGTGGCATGAAATGATGCGCGCCAACATGTAGATGTAAATTTGTGTAGTGAATGCAAAATATAAATTGCTATGCTATGCTACTATTGCTATGATAGCATCCACATTCTTCTTCTTTTTTTCCTAAGTTAGAAAGTGTTTCCTAAACGTGCATAACTCCACAGTAAGGGCCTGGCTTGCTTTTATAGAGGCGCAGAAGGACGATCAGAACACTTACGGCGCTCTAAATCATCCCTAAGTTTATTAGATCCATGTCACGCAGTGTGGGCTCCAATAAACTGAAAAGATTTCTGAAATGTCACCGTCTGTAGGCGCCTTAAAATGGTCAGCTGTCCCAGACACAAAACCAGCCATAAACCATGATGCTCCCACCACTATTTTTTCAACTCTGAGACACAAATTAACATTCACCACAGACACACGTTAAAGACATAATCAGAGGACATGACTGATTTAGCTTTGTTCTAAAAGTTAGGGTAGTTTGTGTTAAAGCATATTTCCGAGCAAAGCCATCACCTCTTCAAAACATGTAACTATACATTGGGAATACTGTGGATGATGCTGCACGGACACTGCAAGAACGCCATTGGTCAGCTTATGTTGGTTGAGTTTTCTCCTCTGAGTTTCTGGCATCAGTTGAGATGGCTGAGTTTGTACACAGTTTTCAAGACGTCGAAGAGAGAAATCTCCTTTCCCAGCAAACAGCAGTCACTACTGCCAATAACAGTGATTAAAAAATGGGTAAAAGCTTGCTGATTACATGGCCACAGTCTAAGTAATTAGACAGGAAAACATTTCTGTTACAAAGAGAATGAATGCAACTCTGCGGGGAAGCTGATTAAAGTAAAATGTAGTCTCCTCATGCACAAAACATCCATCTTGCAAACTAAAAAGCCCTACAGGGTGCTGTGAGACAGAGATCAATCTTCTCCAATCAAGCTCAAGTGCCCCTCACTCATATTTAACTGTTTGTGGAAACGTATTATCTATATCTCTCCATCCATGTTTTCTTTTTAAGTGAAAACCTTACGTTAAAGGGTCAGTGTGTAACATTTATTGGCCTCTAGAGGGGAGGTTTTGTATTGCAGCTAACTGAATACCCCTCCGTGACCTTCTTCCTCCCAACGTGTAAGACCTTTTTTGGAGTCAGTAATAAGACTAAGATGTTCCAAGCTTATTCTGAACTAAAGACAACCATCCAGAGTTATTGTCGCAAGTTACGTATTAATAAAACCATAATTAAGAAAGTTATATTCAATGTCGACTGATAGATTCTCCCCAAAACATACACACTAGTTCTTTAATGTTTTAATAAAGCAGAATTTTTGTTGTCTCGCAAAACGAGACCGGCAAATCAGTAAAGCCTGTGAACTGTATATGTCCTAAAAGAGACTGTAAGTATAATAAAATGCAGATTCAACTCGATGTAGGTTCCTTCTAATGCAAGTCCGACATAAAGTGTAGTCTAAGTCTAGTAGACATTTTTCACCCCAGAGATTTGATATGTCACAGCACGAAATGTAAGTTACATTAAGTAAAAGGATGGAAAAACAGCTGCTTTGCATTTACACAACTTAAATTTCCTGGTATTGTGCATGGTGGCTCACTGCCATGGCTTCCTGTGATGTTAACAAGAACAGATCTTTTGTGAATGAACTCTCTGTGTACCTCTGTTTTGGTTTCCATCCAATGAAACTTGGGCGAAAGTTCAATAACGAAGTGTCACTCTATTTCCTTATCTTTTCAGTTTTCCCTTTCTGTCAAAATCACTACTTCCATCCAAAGAACTATTTGTCCGCCTTCTCCGAGCCAATCATTTCCTCGTCCCTGTAGTTTAAAGTCACTGTCAACCTGTCACTCCGTCTGCAGGCTGTCCGTTGCGCAACCCTCTTCCTCCACATCTTCACCTCTCTGTGGTCATCCTAGAACTCTTCACCTGCAAACTTCTCTCCTGATTGAACTCCTAGTTGAGAAATATCTGACTCACTATAGAATTCACTAACCAACGCGGGCCTATCTGCTGACTGTCTGCTGCCAATGGAAACTGATGACCACTGCCAGGAAAGAAAATCTGTGCAGACAAGTTGCCTTAAAACCAAGGCAAAGTGTCTGAACAACACTACAATGCTAGACAGAGCGATGAACAGCAAACTCAATTCATAATTATCTAAGTATTTATCATTATATTTTCATTCAGTTGGCCCTTTTCATTATTACAATACTGGCTGGAGCTTTAGTATTGGTTTGGCTCGATAGAAGCCTGGTATTTTGAGCTCTTCAAGTGTGGAAATCGATTTGTGTCTTCTCAGGTTTCTCCCTGAACATGGCTGTCGTCAAGATGAATAAATGCAACGCCCATACCATCACTAAACACTGAACCATGACAATATTGCGCTCTGGAAGACAAGTAACATGCTCAGCCTTTTAACAGATGCACTTGAGCTACATAAACTGTAATGCTACACTGAGGTAAATGGGTTTCACAGTACACTGCTGACTATTTAGACTCCACCAATGCCCCAAACAACATAGTTCTTAGTGGTTTTTATGGTTCTCAGGTGACCTGTAGCAGGATGTCCGCACAGTAACACGACGGGGAAAGCTGTCCGCTCAAGTCTTATTTCTGTCCTCCAGAGAAGGAATAACCCTCAATTCAACCATCCATCCGTCAATAACTGCGTTGAGCAGCGTCTGAGACGTGTCCACAAGTTTTTTCCACAACATAAATCTGCTTTTACAGCTGGGATATCCATTCATATCCCAGCAACATTTTACAGTTTGTTCATGCAAAGTGAATCCAGCAGCAGTGTCAAGGCCTTTGGAGGTTGTTCAGCTTGCTGTGCTCGTGTTGTGGCAAAACATTTTGTTTGGAAAAAAAAAGGAAGAAAGAAAGAAAGAAAACCATGTTGTTTGAGACACCTTGAAGGGGACTTGGATGCTACAGTAAAAGTTTTAAGTTCCAACTCCCAAGGACATGTAACACTGCAGCACGTCTTCATAAACAGCACATGCAAAAGCATAATGGCAACACGAAACTGCAAAAATACTCTGGGGAAATAAAAGTCACTATATTTGTTTTTTGTTTGTTTTTTAATATTTTCTCTTTTTTTTCTATACCTCTCTCAGCTCAGCAGGTGCTTTTGCTTTTGCAGTGGCATCCGGCTTCACTGTGAAGTTGTGAAGTTTGTCCCGTAGCTCGACACCTGGGAGGTGCTTTCAAAGTGTCGGAAGTTCAGACACACAGCCAGACACAATGTCCCCCTCGAGTCAAGCACAAAGACTGTGCAAGGACAAACCTACCACTGCTTCCCCGCTGACGTTCAAGGCCAGAAGTGTCTCGTGGTCCAAAAGTCTTTTTTATTGTGATTCCTATGCTCGCCTTCGTTTTTTTGTTCAATCCCCTACTTTTCAAGGGTAGGTTTTGTGTTGCTGTTGTTGTGACACTCATAGCTATGTTTATCAGTCATCTCACTGCACACTAGAATAAAACATGCGTCAATCTAAAGTAAGCCATACATGTATGAAAAATTGTGCATATTTTATTGTAAGAAAAGGAGTTCCTACACATCTGGAAAACTTTTAAAACAAAAGTCTGTGGGAAAAATGCAGTAATTTGCAAGAATGCACAGAATTATTGTCCTCAGTTTACTGTTTCATGGCATCACAGGCCCTTCACATTATTTCTGAAGGCCGTGGCTGACATCTGAAATTAGCAAATTGATCAGGAATGAGGTGAAGCTGTTTGCATTTACCGTTTTTTTTTTTTTTTTTTAATAGTAAAAGTTGCGGACAGTTGATTCTATGGTTTTACATTGTAAGTGACTGAAAATCAGATAGAAACAAAAAAAATGTTCCACACAATGCAAAGAAAAGAGGGCTCACATTGTACAGGCACGCTGGAAACACGTGTATACGTGTATCGTCACTTGTTTTCATGCATTACAAATTTCAAGAGATATTCATGACGCATCCATGTGTTTCCAGAATTCAGAAATGAGACTGTGTGGTTTAGACAGGGGGCTTTGAGGAAAAGACAGGAGCCGGAGGTAGCAGAGCTGAAGATTTTGAGGTTTTCTTTAGGAAAATGTATATGATCAGCAGTGAGTGCGTTAGAGGGACAGCTTGGTGAAATTAGAAGAGGCCTGATTGAAATGGTTTGGACATGTTCGGAGGAGGGATAGTGAAAATATTGTTCGAAAGATGCTGTGGTTAGAGCTGCCAGACAGGAGGTCTAGAGCAGTGATTCTCAACTGGTGGGTCGCTACCCAAAAGTGGGACGCAGGCCTGTTTTCAATGGGTTGTAGGCCTTTAACTGATCAAACAACATGTTATGAAAAATCCAACAGAGCGTCACAGGTTCACACTCCTTAACAGTAGGTGGCAGATGACACTCTACATTTCACAGCAGAGAAGAAGATCTGCAATGTTTGTGCTAATTTAACATGGCGAAATGCAGGTATGACACATGTTAGATGAGATGGATTTTCTTATTTTGAGGACGAAGGAGGACAAAAACCCCTGCGTGTTATGTGCAGCGACGTGTTGGCACGTGAAAGCATGAAGCACTGAAGCGGCATTTGGAAACAAAACACCATTCTCTCGAAAATAAACCTGTTGAGTACTTCAGAAAACGACTCCAAGACCTGAGGACATCGCGAAAGCGTCTCACTTCTTCATGTTTGAAGCAAGAACTGCCATCCCGGGCATCTTACAAGGTGGCACACCTTATGGCGAAGTTAAAGAAGCCCCACACCATCGCAGAGGCCCTCATCTTACCTGCAGCCAGAGAGGTGTTGGATCAATCTGCAGCGGATAAAGGTTGAAGTTACTGGAGTGTTTGAGTTTTGGTTTGAATTAAAATGCAACCAACTGAGCACAAAGGGCATAGTTTCTGGTCTGTTTGGTTTATCATTACATTTGTTTTCTTTTTGTTTTCATACTATCATATTCTATTCCGCTATCTCAGATTCAAACTGCACAAGGACAGTGCATTTAAAATCAAAGCTATTCTATGTGCATGGAACTGCAATAACCTAAGGTATAAACACAGAGGATTGGCCATTCGAATAAAACAACTGCTTTATTCATTATCGGTCCAATGTCAAACTAGCACCTTTTTATGTTGTATAGGCCCCGAAACTACCATAATAATATGATACTTATTGTATATCTGGCAATATTGTGCTGACTCATGGCTTAAGTCTGATTTGGCAGACAGTCCTAAAGTCCTAAAGGGACCTGCTTCTAACATTAACATTTGCCAATTCATGCTTTCCGTGTGTCTGCAAGGGTCTGCGTAATGTAAATACTTCTGCGGATTTCCATCTGCGGCCCAAAATTTGAAGGACGGTACACAGTGTAAGCTCGCCAGGAAAACAATTTGTTTTGAGGAGAAGCTGTGGGAGGAAGTTTGCGATTATCCACACCTTTTATAATTTATCTCTGAAAGAATACAAGGACATAAATGACGTCAAAATCCTGGCAACAAACTGTCCTGCGTTGTCCAGAAATTTTGTGTTGTATTAGCATGCTGTGATTTGGACACAAGTTAACAAACTCCAGCTGCAAGCTATTCCATAGCGTTTGGCGGACTACTGGAATAATCAGCGGCACGGTGCTACGGTTAGCTGTACCTCGTGTCTGTATCATCATCAGATTCCACATGTACGCTTTAGTCAGATGTATGTATCTATGACAGATGTATGTTTATGTCTTAGGCAGATGGGTACCTCCTTGTGAGCTGGGTTCTGCTCAAGGTTTCTTCTTGCTAAGTTCTTCCTTGCTACTGTCGCCTTCATGCTCACTTTGGAGGTTTCAGGCTGGGTTTCAGATTGGATTTTTGTCTTGAGACAATGTGTACTGCAGTGCACATGTCCGGTGGTACATGGGCTTAATTGTCAAAAATCTCCACACATGAGAAGATGTGGCTAAAAAAAAATTGCTAAAGAGACATGCAAATTGGAAATAAAACCCTTTGGTTATCTCTCGCTTTATGGTCTCAAATTTATGATGCAACCCACAAACTAACTTACACCCCCCTGTCAGCCCAGACCCTACGAAGACCCTAACACCGTAGCCTGACATGCACCTTCCCAGAAATGTCACCACACATCACAGCGAGAGCTGTGATTGATCCTCTTGGCGGTAATGTGTTTCCGCTGTACTATTTACGGCAGCTTCTCCCGGTCCGCAGTTTTTGAAGTAATTGTTTTGGATCAATGAAAATGGAACACACAGCACAAACTTTGGACAAAACTTTGGCAAAAGTTTCAGTCATCATTGTTGAAAGTGAAGCAAGTGAAGTTAACCAAACTGGCAAAACTGACACTGCCATCTAGTGTTTGAGTGCCAGACTGACAAGTGCACGAGTATAAATGGCTCACACTGCTGTAGGTTACGGTGTCTGTGTCGCGCAAAGGGATTAATCGTGTTTAGGTTTAAAGCTGGTGATTCATGCATGCAGAAATCATAAACTGACTTTTACTGATCACCATACAGTAAACGATCAGATCTGAGATACAGAAATATTGCATATTGTAAACAGGACCACAATTTAAAGACTAGCCACATCCAGAAAATCAGCTAGCATCAATATAGGAATATATTTATATATATAAAAAACGGCAGAGAGTGGACAGGGAGCTGCCACTAGAGGAGGTGTGGTCTTTGTGACAGTGTGGACAGTCAGGACACAGAGAGACTGAATGACCACTGCTCAGCGTAGCGTGGACAGAGATGTGGAGCTGCTAGTCAGAGCCAAGAGTCATTAGAAGCGTCAGTCACACGCTCCCTTTCTCCAGTGGAAAGATTGGGAGTCCGGCCAAGTTTGACAATCAGCTGATTTATGGCCCTTTGAGGGAGTCTTGTGTGAGCACCTGTGTTCATATCCAAGATCCTCAGATCCTTAGCTCCTTATACAAATCCAAGACCACAGAGGGAGGTTAATATGAAGAGAAGCAACACTGATCACGTGCCAAGGACGTGCAAATAAGTGTAGTTTCTCTTTAAGCCAGTTCTCCAAATCACTTATTTAAACATGAAGGTGAAGGTCAAGTATCACCTGGAGGAACTCTGCAAGCAGCTGCTGCCTACATGCTCACAAGTGTGCAGACAGAGATTTTTACAACACATACCCATTTTTTTACACCTAATACTTTCATGTTGTCTTCCAGATAATGTGACTAAACTGGACTGTTTGATTGTGAGACTGCGGTTGAAAACCTCAGCAATGAAGTTGGCGAGTAAAATATTATTGTATTCGCTGCTTCAACAATGTAACAGATATGGAATTTGACTGAACTGGTGTTGATGACAGACCATTCCCTTTCTTAATAAAAATGGGTTTTCCGGGGACATTTACAGTCCCCCTCTGAATATCCCTCAGTCAGTCCCCTAACTCTTACTACTCTTGCTATCTCATCTAAAAGACTGTGCTGTGGCTGCGCATTCAGTTAAGTCCGAGGCTTTCATCAAGCGTCTGAGTAATTCATCAACAGCCACAATAACAAATCAGTGATTAGATTATATTGTGATGTGTGTGTGCGTGGTGACTCAGTGGCTGCATCTAGATCATGGAGCGGGTGGACTCAGACAACCAAGCCTTTTTTTTTTTCCTGGGCAAACACAATCCTCTAAAGTCACAGGGATTGACGACAAGTTAGATGGATGAATGAAGCAGCCAGTTCAAATCACTGATTATACAGTTGTGACACTGTTGCTCGGAAACAAAGCGTTGTTCAAACACAGCCTTAAAAAAAATAGGAAAATGTAAAAAAAGAAAAGTTATGCTTTTTTTTTTTTTTTTTTTCTAAATCCGTTAACCCGTTTCCAAACAGATCTTTTTTGCTTTCTTCAGACCGTGAGAGTCTGGGTGTTATGTATTGTGCAGCAAACTATGAAGGATTTTTTCCTCTGCTCACCTAAATTGGTTTTACTGATAATTAAAACTGGAGCAATGGGAAGCGTTGTACTCGTACTCTGAACCGAAAAACAACCTGCTTTGCAGCTATGAAATATGCTTCTTGACCATGCATGGTAATATTTACATCAAACAACCCAAATTTGTGTTCCATGTGTATAAAAACTGGTAAGTTGAAAATTAAAAGTTCTGTTCTTGATGACATAGTGTTTGCAATTATTCATTTTCTGATTATTTTTCCTTTGCATTACCACTATCTATGTTAGCATGTTTATGTGTTTTTATGAAATCTATATCTTACGCCCTCATTCATAAAGTCATTTGTAGTAGGACACCCTGCTGTATTGTATTAATCAGAGCCCCCTTTCTAACCTGCATATGTATTCATGTGTGTACATGCGTTGATGTGTGCTTTAGCCGTCGCGTGATACCCAGCGTTAATGGTATTCTTCACCACGTTTCTCTGAAGGTGGCCCCCCGAGCGCAGTTCGTCCCTAATGGCTTCTTCCCCCGTCGCCGTCATTCCCATGATGCTCGCCGCCTTTAGTCCTGGTTACGCTCCTCTGTCTGCGACCATCCAGCACCTCATTGTGATATTCTCGCAGCAGATGGGGGCCCATTCAGCGGCATCAGCTGTGGCTTCAGCCCACCAAGACATTAGTCATGCCTCCGGGCTACCAGGGACACAAGAGGGCTAATTGGAAACAGATCACACACACTCACACTTGTGGTCACATTTACACTTGAAATCACATAGATAGGCGAGTGAACTCACACGCTGGCCATTACACACACAATATCACACACTTAATTACATAGACCCTCACGATAATACGCTGGCACAATGCGACACACACACACACACACTTTGCACTCTCTGCCTTTCAGAGGCCCCTCCGTCTACCCCGAAGGAAGCACCTCAGGGTGAGAGGAAGGGGGTCAGTTTATTGTTTCTTATGAAGAGCATGTGAAACAAATGAGGGACTCCACAGACGGGTAATGAGAGAGTGATGGAGGCATTGAAGGAAAGAGAGAATGAGAATCCTCCACCTCCATTAATGTGGACTTTCCTCCCTCTGCATAAAGCCCAGCTCTGTCCCCCCGTACACATTGTGTGAAGTCAGCCCAGCGTGAACCCTTAATGGATAATAGCAGAGAACACACACAGTCCCCGATCTGGCCGCACACCAACTCCGCTGCTCCCTCAATCAACTAACTGCCTCTTAATTAGCTCATCAAGGCATGACAGGTGGTTACACTTTAGCCACACAAAATGACAGGTTATGTCCAGGCATGACTGTGAATGAGAAAATCTGAGTCATGGTGGTTACGGGCAAAGCGCAATTTTGAAGCAGTTAGCGGCACACCTACTCATTTGTTTTTCCTTTTCTTCCCAGTGACAGTTCATGAATGCAGTTTGACATCAAATGAAATCCCCACATCCATTCCACGTCGCAGTGCCCATTTAAAAAAAACAATGGCAACACCTGCAACAATGTTTTCTTTTGACAAGACACAAGCACACAAAGCTTGACTGAGTGCAAATTAGCCAGACCAGCGGTTTTGACGGTTGTGAAAGCAAAAAAAGTTATTTGTTTTTCTTTTAAAATTATACCATACTAAAAGTTAGGTATTCATTTCCAGAGGACACTATCAACACAGTGCTGCCTCCGCTTGAATTAAAACAACTGAATCAAGAACAATCGGGCTGCTGTTAACAAAAACTGTGCTTGTGATGTTGGGAGGTTGTACAGTTCATGCAGTCCAGAACAAGCAGAGAGGACTTAACAAGGTGATAACAGTGTCACTGTGTCAGTCTTGAAAATGTTTAAAACCTTACTCCCCGCATTCTTTGCTACTATTGTCTTGTATGGCCTGCAGCTTACACCTTTATGTCCATCTCCGAAATCTTCGTACTGAGGCTCCGGGGTTTAGACCTGCATAAAGAGCACCAACAGTATTATCATGAAACCAAGCCCTGAATGTACCACTACCAAGACTGAGAACAAATAATCATGGTGCAATGAGTCATCTTAAAACAAACAGCAAAAAAAAAAAAAAAAAAAAAAATCACACTACAGTGCAAGCTGCATATTGTGTCTTGTGTTTATTTATATATTATATACCGTCCTTGTGTCATATTTCAAAAATATGATTGAAATATATAATATAATAAAAACAAGAACTATTCTATTTATGTGGATGCGTGCAGAGTATGAGCCACGGAACGTACAACATTGATGATAATAGTGTTGTGACTGTGAGTCATATGGTGTGTCGGGCTGTTTAGTGCTGTTCCACCTCCTTGCCTGCAGGTGTCGCTGTATTGTTCTGGTTTATTCAGTTTCCTGTAGACACTGATTGGAGGACAGCTCATGAAGTGCAGTTCAAAAGGGGTCTTTGTGGTGTCGTTGGTTGCTCTTCCTTTTCCATCCTATGTTCTGAGACTATTGCGTACTAATGAGAGTTTAGTGTTACAACTGCAGTCCTGCCAAGCAGGGGTCAGAAGTCAGTTTTTGTTTTCTCCTGTTTTCGGTTAGGGAGCCAGAGACAGTCTCTTGTATTTTAGTTTGGATGTGTTTAGCGGGTGAACTTGTTGTTTTGTTTGCTGTTTTTGCCATGCTCACCCTGAAGGTTAATTATAATGGCAAATAAAGATTTTTCTGGGCTGCAAGTTCCTTCAGCAGCGGTTCTTATTGGGAGCAGAGAGAAGGAGGAAGCCATCTTTTATGTTACGTACAGGTTTCCCCTAGGGCAGTCGTAAGAACAAACCTTACTTGTGGTGTTTTGGCAACGATGGACCGCAGCCTCGTGCAACAAGATCTTAAAAAGTTTGTGAGCATGGTGTGTGGGCTAGGCCGCATTCTTTCCTACCCATGGAGTATGGTTGACGTTCAGGTCTTGGCAGGGGCAGCAGTCTACCAAATAGTGCAGGAGTAGCTTAGGAGGGACTCAGTGATGGAGGTGGGCCCCGTCATTGTCACTGCATGTGTTCATTGTACCTTTTTTCAGATCGAGAGCTGATGTCAGGATCCCATTGGAGTTCCTGGTTGATGGTGGTTCCCAGCGAGATGATTTGTCAAGTTGCTTGAAGTAGCCAAGAACTATTAACCTAAGCTTTGGGAAGCTCTGGAGGCTCCATCTGAATACATATAAAAAATTAAAAATCGTACAATGTTTTTAAGGGGATAGTTCGGTTTCTCGGAAGTCGGGCTGGATGAGGCACATAGTAACTGTATTAGCTACAGTCATCGCCGGCCTGCCTTTGTTTTGCTGACACATTATCAGCAAAGCATATTTTCGCCATGTAATATAAGCCTTAAAAAAAAAAATAAGTATAGCGTCAGCTTAAGTGTATTCTAAAATTAGTATATTCTGTCTGCTTTTCCTGGCCATCGGACAGCCCTATCAGTGGTTTACTGACATGACACATGCATGGCAGTACAATGCAGCGGAACATAGTATGTGAAAATATATTCAAATAATGTGCAAAAATACATGCCGCTGGGCGGAAAGCACTGAGGTTAAGACATGGCTGTTTGAGCCAAGGTGACTTCCTCTGCCTCCGAGTTTGTACATGTCTCTCTCGCTGTCAGACAGTGGAGAAATATAGCGCAGGATGTCATTCAGTATCTGCCAATTAAATGATGCCCTGGAGCATGCCTCGCTAACGCAGCTAATTTGTGTATATTTAGAGATCGCGCTTTGGAGGTAGCGGTGCTGGCGGAGGTGGGTGGGCAGCCACTGTACAGTACCTGTTCTCTGGATCAGCCGACTCAGCAGCAGCAGCGGAAGAGCGGGGGCAGCATTGATGGACAGCAGCTGATTAGGGGAAGTCCAGAGCAGGTTGGATTTGCTCTGATGCCCCAAGGCTTTGTCAAGGAAGAAAACATTTCAGTCTACAGGGCAAACACACCCCCCGCTACTTATTTATTCATTCTGTTGGGGTGATGTGTTGACAGCCGGGGGCTGCACAGAGCTGTGATGAGCAGAATATTGTTGTTTGGAGGTTATCCAGAAATGAACCGCTCCACGGTCGGCTGGGCTCACTTCTCACGCTGAAAATTGGGCAATGAATGGCATTAAGCAGTAGAGCAGGGGAAAAGAAAGAGCACGGAGACACGAGAAAACAAAACCGGTGAATCATTCCACCAAACCTGACTGTCAGACTGGACGGATGTCATGTCATCCAGCGAACTGGAATTTGTCCTGAGGCGGTGAATACTTTTGCCCACTGTGATAAATAATACATCCGGTAACACATTAATATGTAAGTGCACCAATGTCCAACGCGCAAAAGTATGTATGGGTAAATCCAGGCAAATCCCACCTCTGTTGTTCTCTGTTGTTCAGTCTATCTTTCTATCTATCTATAAGATGTTACATTGTTAAAATATTGCTTTGCCTGCCTCCATTTTGCTAAGTTTACCTACTGTGAATTGGAGTTGGCGTCTTACCCAGACTCAAGCTTTTGCCCAAACTACATTAATGCATGCTCTGTTAAATACAGCTTCATATTCAGTAAAAAAAAAAAAAAAAAAAAAAAAAAAAAAAATAGAAATTATTAGTAGATACCAACGTTCACCTATAAGATGAGATCAGTCTGTTGTAGTCAGCTCCCTTTTCTGTGCTGTGGTGTGCTGGGGGAACAGCACTGCAGCCAGTGACGCCAACAGACTGAACAGACTGAACAAACTGAACAAACTGAGCAGGAGGGCTCGCTCCGTCATTGGCTGCAAACAGGAAACTTTTGAAGTAGTGATGAAGAGGAGGACACTAAACAAACTTTAAACCAAATAAAAATCAATAATGGATAACTCTGGAAGGACATCTATCTATCTATCTATCTATCTATCTATCTATCTATCTATCTATCTATCTATCTATCTATCTATCTATCTATCTATCTTACTGCTTACAGGAGCTCTAACTGCAATCAGTTGGGATAGCCCCTTGAACCCATGGCAGACATTTAATGTGAAACAGATGCAGGAAGTGTTGAGTTGGCATTAACAGCAAACAGCAGCAGCTGCACATTTTCATTATTAGATTAAGGTTGCCTCAAATAAACTCCCCTGCTCACTATTAGCGAATTCATGTCAATTGATGGATTTGATTTAATAGTACGAGGTCTGGAATTTAGAATTGACAGAAATGCAAAAATAGGACCCAAGAAACAAATATGTATGTGTAAATAAAACTGGATTTCATGTGACTTACTGACAACAATGACCACATGTTGAAAGCACAGGACTCCAGCTGTGATATTACTCTCTGATGGAAAGGATATGAAAAGACGGGGGGGAAAAAAAAGTGTTTTGAACACACGTACGTTCCTCAAATGTCATCCCGATGGACATACAAACCCAATACTGAAACTTAATGTTCCTGTTGGCTCCAGTGACATATTTCATATATTGATTTTCTAACCCCTTCCTCGGGTTATATCCCTGGAAATATCCTTCAAATCAATGTACTCCGCTCCAGCTGAGACACGTGCCGTTGTTCCATGCGCAATCCGTATATTGTGTATCCGGTTTCATGAGGATGTAAGCAAAGCTGTGTTTGTAAAATTTGGTTTGCATGCTAAATTTAAGTAATATAATTTAATAATACACAATTAGCGCATATTTGATGTGCTTACTGAACTGCTTGGACACTTGAACATCGCACAGCAAGTCATCTTGCTCCTCAATGATTTCACAAGTCACTTCTTAACCTTAACAAAACCCTGACATATTACATTTTACAGCCGCTACCTTTGTTTACATCCAGCCTTAATGGTTTCCCTCCCTGAGTACAAATGCGGCAGTTGTACACTGGCAATGGAAAAATCACGGGACTAATATAGCTGTAATTTATGACAGCAGGAGGCTTTGAGTGCAGACACATGGAGGGAGCCTGCATATGCATTTAATCAATAATCACATTATGCAAGAGTGCATGAAATTGGAAATATTATAACATTCCTCTGCTATGCAAGTAAACACTTCAATTGAATTACCCTCGTAATCAAAGTAAGAGCTGGAATTACATTATGCCTACGTTATGCATACAAGCAGAGTCACTTATCCTATTAGTGCACGGCCACGTAGGGCCAGTGCAGATTATCTGAACATTCACTCAGTGCTGATGTGCTTCGATTTGTCTGGCATTGGCATCGGCCTTTTTTATGAAGCAACAAAAGCTGGAAGACTGTTGAAATATGTGTGTGTTTCTCACATACTATTGTTAAAAATAGCGCATTGTGTCTTTCTCTTCTTTCCCTTTGGCTTGTTTTGCTGATAATCTGGTTTGAATAGTCACGTATATATATATATAAAGGTCTCTATGTATTACTTTTTTGTATCACTATTTGGTCTTTTTCATGTAACTTTGAGCCGGATCATAATCAGATTCACATGGTGTAGGAAAGGCTGTTGCACTGGTTTGTAAAAAAAGAAAATCATTTAAATGGGGTCCAATATCCGACCACATATCCCCCATGTCACGCAAAAATATGTTCAGATAATGCTAGCCGAGTTCAAAAATGCTATAAGTGTTGCTGACAGAGAGTCAAAGCACAACTCATTGTGCCTACAGTGAGTAGACATTAGACACACCTCACTGGCTTTTCCTTTCTGCTGAGGAAAAAAAAGAAAAAGATTAGTCAGTGCTAAACAAATGCTTGGAATGGAGGTAAACCCCTAATTAGCGCTTTATTTTTTTCTGCATTGATGCATTAGAGCTTCACCATGGAACAATCCATCATTAGTGGTAAACTAGACTGCAGGACAAAAAAAGGTTTATTAAGCTTTTCTTTCTGCTTGGGTTGAAAGAAGATTGACTCTTCTCGCCCCCGTCTGTCTCCGGAGCAGATAAACTCTAATTTCCTCTCATTATTTAATCAGATTTTAAAAACCACCACTGGGGCAGACATTTCCTGTAGGACCACCACAAAAAAAAAAAAGAAAAAGAAAAGCAGCAAAAGAGAAGACAGAACTGGAGGTCAGACTGAAGAACAAAAGAGCGATGGGTGGCTGGATGACCATCACTCACACGAGCAAAGACCCACAGACGATGCTTTAAAAACAAGAAATGAAAGCTGACAACTCTGTCCCTTGCATGCAGGAAAGTGATTGACTAGTGGCACTCAGTGCAGTGAACTGGACACGAATGAGTGGCGATTAAAGAGAAGGGGGAGGAAGCCAGAAAGAAAGAGTCGGAGGAGAGGAGGGAGGTGACACTTCAACCACAGACCCTCCACTGTGATGAGAGAAGAGGAGGAGAGCAGGACATCAGAATTATTTCTCGGTGCCAAACCACTGTCTCCTACCAATCTCACTGTAGACGGCGGACAGTTTATGGTGGAGACAGAACACGAGGACAGGGGAAAGAGAGCTGCTGTTTAACAAGCTGAATCCTTCGACTGCAGGAAGAGGCTTATCTTAGGCTAAATAACACTTGAATGGGAAGAATTCCAGCTCAGATAAACTTGTCATCAGATTTAGATTGTTTCAGCATTTAATCTGTAGATTTTACCCCAAACCTGGCACTGGAAGTATAACATCAGTTTGTTTCCGTACATGTACAGTATTTTGGAATGACAATAAAGCATTTGGATCTTCTTGATCTTCAGTTGAGTGGACGCTCAATTTCAGATGATGTAATACTTGGGGAAAAAACCATTACAATAGCATCATCAGTGTCTGAGTTAGGATTGGCTTTAGGATTACATGGTCTGTAGACAAACACAAATAATGAATCAAGTTGTAGTCCTATAACATGGAATTATTCATGGGTTCCTTGTACACAATGTTTTGGTTCAAGTACTGTAAACCATACAATGCCTCGTTTATAATTGTGATACACAGAAAAGGGGATAGACTTTTCTTGTTATTAGGTCTGTTTTCAATCTTTTCTCGAATCACAATGCGTCATCTCAAAGGGCTCGAAGGACCCACAATTTTGCAAACAATACAGGGAGGTAATTTCCTTATTGGCACTATTTGACGTGAAGCATGCTCATGTTTTCCATGCCCATTAGTGGGAAGGGATTGAAACTGAGATGTAAGATGGTAGAGCTGACAAACGAAAAGCTTCTGAGATGGATCAGAGATAGTTTTGCATTTTCTACTTGCATGTGCTACATTCAACAAAAAAAACATTCAACTCAAATGGTAATATAATAACGGATGACTAAACCTTATATATTATGTAGATATTTGAAACATATTGAAAGAAACCACAGCCTGCGTTAAAAGGAAATAACCAACAGGTGGCAGTAGTTTGTATTCTCGTTCAAACATGAGTTACCTAGTTGGGATCATAGACATATACAAGTATATATATCTATGAGTTAGGATGCTAGGAAGAGCGACAACCCATTATAGAGGCCTAGTTTCTTATTATTCCCATTAATCATGCTGATCAAGGGGGTCAAATATACGGCCCACGGTCCAAAACCGACCCGCCAGAGGACCTACAGCATGCTACTGGTATTTGTGAAGATTCATTAAGTATATGGGTATCCTATGTTCAACGTGGTTCCTGAACGCACCATAGTCTTGTGTCGTAATCGGTATCAGGTGTCAATCTGTTTGATTGGCCAATTAGCGATAGCTACCGGTGTCCAGGTGGGTGAGAGAAACGGAGCCAGAATCTGGGTCACCGCTAAAATTAAAATTCAGTGAGCCGTACTATAGCACGTTGTGATTTAGTTACCTTCCTACACTCTTAAAAATGATTTGTTTGCGGGAGAGACTGGGCGCTCAGTGGGAGCCTTTTCTGTCGGAATTTCTACCCAATTGATGCTAAACCGCGGCCACTCTGCGGGCTGTTGCTAGTTAGCACCTCGTGCTAGCAGTAGAAGAGACTTGTGCTTAGGAAACACTTATTGCACCAAGCTGCTGAGACCCTACTGGATATTTATGAAGGTGGACGGAGCCTGAGGACGTCTTTCTTCACCACATTGACCGAAGGAGGGTTTATCCAACCAGGAACTGTGAGTACTGTTAAGATACTGTTCGTTTGTTCATATCCTAATTCTGTACACTTTTTTTGCTTGTACTATTTTCCATTTTATTTTACTAGAGATTACTTATATTTTATTTTAATCTTTATTTTATCTTTCTTTTTACGTGTGGTTCTAAGGAGTGTTTTTCTTTTATTTGCAACCAAGCTGCTGTGACCAAGCAATTTCCCTTGTGGATTATTAAAGTCTAAGTCGAAAGGATCTATTCAAAATAGATTTTCTTGTGTTGATATTGAATTCAAAGGTGGGGACGACCTGATACCAAATAAATGTTATTTGTTCTTCCTGAAGTATTTTTGTGGTAATAATTGCTGGTAAAGAGTGGTGAACTGTGGGGATTCAGTGGTAGTATTAAACTATAACGTTACTGGTCTGGCCCACTTGAGATCACATTGGGTTGTATGTGGCCCCTGACCTAAAATGAGTTTGACACGCCTGGTCCAGATGATCATGGCATTGTGAAAACATTTGTGCATTTGAATGCTCAGATGAGGTCAAGATGGGAAAATGAGGGGAGCCTTCTTGACTTTGTTGTGGAATTGCTGTTGCCATATTAGTTCTCCTTCTCGTGCACCAAGTACGCTGGTCAGCTGACCAGAATTATTTCCAGACACGGCCGTACAGCGTGCAGAATTGGCTGAAAAGCTGCTGTGGCAATGGTGTGGCACAAACCACAAAATCTAAGGACAAAAAATCCTCATCAATGGCTCGGCAAACGGCCAACCCTCAGCTTGGAGCGACCCCAGGAATCTCGCAGCGTTGTCCAAGAGGTTAATATAGATATAAAACCTGATGGAAAGTAGTCTTAATTTACTGTTGTATAACAAACCAGTGAGATGATGATGATGATGGCATACAATGCCCGATTGGGACCTACATAGGTTTTCTTCAGTCCAAAGACATGCTGTTTGGGTTAACTGGTGATTGTAATTTGGCCCAGATGTGAATCATTGCTTGTCTAAGGCTAGGGACACGCAGCTTTAGACGACTTTCACAGTCCCTACAGATGAACGCATCCAACTGTTAGGAAAATTCTTATGAGAGAGACGGTTCTTACATGCACTGGAACTGATATCGGTACTCGTGCCTCTGCCACAACTCAATAAACTGTCCTCTATTTCTGTGGTCCAGGTTCGCTTCGTCGCCACTCTTCAGCGTTTTGATATTCTTGCGTTGAACCTTCTGTTTTTCTTTGATTGTTGGCTACACGTGTTTTCAGTTAGGTGGTGAATCAGTTCACACTATCCAAACATGTTTGATTAACTGTGACTGAGGTCAGGTTGGGTCTGTTGCGCTCACACTTGCAGATTTGCTTCTCCAGCCCCTCACATAGTAGCAGACTTTGCCCTTTCTGCTCCCATGACCCTCTAGGATAAGTGGTAATGCATAAGAACACTTGTCATCAAAATTATTTTATTTTTTTAACCTTTGGTGTCTGTCTTATTCCATATCAGTATTGAATATGTGTGTATATATATATATAGCTCTTCAGTAGAACTGTCAGACTGGATATTCTATTATACACACATGCACATACACAGTTAAACACAGCTAAGAGAAATACAACACAAACTCCACCTCTGTTGCCATTGTTACTGTCTGTTGCAGTTACCACAGCAACTGATACGCACGCACACACACACACACATCTAGGCTTGTATTTGTTCTGTCTGTACCCCCTGCCTTCACCACTCCCCTCCTCGACACACACACACACACACACACACATGCACGCAGAGACAGCGGTGTTGAATGACAGTGCTCTCCTGACCTTGGCGGCACTTGGAGCTCGTCCAAGCGAGAGGCTGCCGGAGGTGTTGAAGCCTGAGTATCAGCTCCAGCGCTGACAGTGTTGCCCGTCCTTCGCCTCGCTGCTGTGCTCCTCATTCTTCACCTCACATTCCACCTCCAGTGGAGGCACTCATCAAATTATTTTGACTCTACATTCACCCACACATACACGCGCCCTTGTTACCGCCGCCACCGCCGCTGCCGCTTCATGACTTACCATGACACCGGTGTTCTGTTGACGCTGCCATTCTGGCTCCTGAAACAAACGTTCCCAGTTTGCGAAAGAAAGTGCCAACCACAGCTATTTCGCTAAATAACTCACTTTATTCCGTGAGTACCAATTAAAATGCCTGTCATATGCTGCTGTGCCCTCGTTTGCGATAATGGTGCCAAAATAGGAGGAAAATCTCATTATTTGCCCGATGGTAAAGAAAGGTGCGACATAGCTGCATTAATTTATAAAGATGATACTATCTTATCTGCCTGTTAATCGGTGGTTTTCCTTCTCCTACAGTTGAACAGGTTTGTAGACACTTAAGTCCCAAAGTGACACTTCTGTTTAAAGAAAGGTATTGTTGGTGTTGGCCAACACTCCTGATGACCTAGTGCCACTTCCAACAACAAATTCTGATGGGGCAATAAACCCAAACGATAGGACAGGTTGTAATAAAAAGCTTGGTTTTAAATGTGGAGGTGGGTAATGTTAGACGTAAAGTCCATAGCCTTAAAACACAAGATCCAAGTTCTAAATCATCCAAGAATCAGCTGCACCACAACGTTTTATTGCAAGAAGCTGCACAATTTGCAATTTAGAATCTGCATTTTGTGTCGGCCTTATATGATTTTGTGTTAGCACAGCTTGGAACTGCAACGTGTCTACTCAAAGATCGCTCCTATTCCTGAATAGTGATTATTACGCCAACCAACGACAAAAGACAACTAAATTTTCACTGTGATGGAGTACCAGCCCCATGAGGAACTGAAATCAATGACTGCCTTAAAATGCGCTGATTTTACAGTGATGCTGTTTAATTTTCCATTTTATTTTACCTACTCTTGTGTTTTATAGGAAATATTGATACTATAAGTAACACTAGGTTAGTTGCCACAAACTGCTCCTAGTTTTTGCTATCGTGTCACACACTGGTGCCACTAGTTAGACAACAGTTTGTGATTCTTACTAGCTTCCTAGCATCCTAGCTCTTCCAGATTTCCTGAAATGAACAGTCGAGACAGTTGCCACTTGCTCGTAGGAAGAGTTATTTCTTTTCATGCAGGTGCAGAATGCACACCAATCAGTCACAACATTAAAACCACTGAAAGTAGAAGTAAATAACATCGATCATCTTGTGACAATTCTTTGTTCTGGTGGGAAACGTTTGGACCTGGCATTCATGTGGATGTTTCGTAAACATCTACTAACAACCTAAGACCAGATCAGACACGTCCTCCCCATAGCAGTGACACAGATGACGGCAGCCATCCTCAGCAGGATGCACACAGACACACACATACACACAAAAAGGGTTTAGGAATAACTCAACTGCCAATTCACTACATCCCAAACTGATTAAGTGTCTGTGGGATGCACTGTAACAAGACTGATCCACAGAGGCCCCTCCCCTCAACCCATAGGATGCAAAGACCTCCACTAACAGTCAGAAGGCCCATGTCCAGTCTCTGAGACACAAGGCAAACCTCGACAATATTAGGCAGGTGGCCATAATATTATGCCGGATCGGTGTTCGAGTGCAATTTTCTGGTCCAGGAATAGGCTACAGTTTGTCCTCACTGCCGGCAGTACTTTGATACCAGATTGATCAAGTAAATTCTCGTCGTCTTTATCTAGATGTCCCATATTCACACTGCATGTAAGTGGGAGCCGTGGAAATAAAACATCTATCCTCCCATATCAGCTTTTCAACGTGCACTTTGGGAAAGTAAGCATCCATGTGAAATATTCACTTTCGGTACAAAGTGGTTAAAAACACACATCAGTTTGCTTGTCAGCAGTTACACCAGAAGACAAGAGCACATTCTGAGGCTTCAGCTAGGATGCTTCTTGGTTTTCAACATCAGCAAAATCCATGCAGTGAAAGAAACGTTTAATTTCTCCTTCCTTTTCTGTTTACCAGTGTCATAAAGTCTAGAGTGAACTTTTTGCTAGAGACTGACTTTGCTCTCTCCTCCTTGTTCTTTCCCTTGTTGCTCTTTGTCAGTGTGTCAGAATAATGAGGGTGAGAGAAATGCAGCATTTGGGCCAGAGCGGGGACAGCAAGCTCAGTGCCTGCATGAATATTCAGCGCTGCATATGGCGCCGTGCATAAGGATCTGCATCCACTTAAAGACACTAATTAGGACGCCTGATCTGAAAAGAACCGGCTGCAGTTGCTGTCAAAGAGCCTCTTGAGCTTAGTTAGTAGTTTCTCTTTGCTCGAGAGGAAAAGTGAGGGCGAGGAAGGGAGAAGGTGGATCTCTGAGTGGATTATTTAAGTGTGGCCTGACCTGTAACTAAACACCGAGGCGCTTTTATTTAGGAGGGAAAGAGAATGTCGTGTCACATCATGTCATGGATCACTGGGCTTAAATAACTGACTCCTTTTAAAAGGGTAATACTGGTGGTTTTTTTTTTTTTTTTAAATCTGTGTCAGCGGTTCAGGTTCACTTCTCTAGAGTCAGATTAGTTAGATATCAACATCTTTTTTTCCGTCCAAAGTAATTTCTCCTGATTTACTCGTGATCGGGGTGAAAAAATCCATGGACATGGAGGGAGATAATCAATCACCGTAAACATGGCAAACCTGTCTGTTCTATCCTTCTTTCCGCATTTTCTATTTCAGTCCAATGAGGACAAATGCATTTGGAACGCCGTGTTTATTTTTCCTGTTTTGCATATGTCAGATTCTGTTACGATCAACATGAACATGGGAGCCAGTTCCAGGCAATGCATAATTGTTGTAGTTTTTATTGCATTTTTTTTTTGTCAGCTTTCTTTGCTAGATAATCTTTTTTTTTTTTCTTATTGTAATTCTGCCTCCCAAATATAAAAAATGGTGAAGCTATGCCATCCTAAAGAACAATGTTAAAGGGGACATATTATGCTCTTTTGCTTTTCAGACTTGTAAATACGTTTAAAATGTTGGACACTTGTTCTAGAGACGTGTATTGAAGTAATCTCAGAGAGTTTCAGGCAGCTCTGAACCGCTCAGATTTGGACAGATTTTTCAAAAGTCTGACGTTGTGACATCACAGCTTCAGGACCAACCAGCAGCAGAGTGCTGCCACGGAAGTGTGCGGCACAGAGCCATCACTCGGTGTTGTCATCAAAATGGCAAACAAAGTGTTTTTTCGGGTGCGAACACTTATTATTTTTACATGGACTTCCCAAAGAAGACGGATTAAGGCAGCACTGGGAAGAGTTTTTGGTAGGATGAGCATTGGAGGCGTATGCAGTCCATCCAGGCCAAAAAATAAAAATCCAAGGGAATACATAGCAGAGTGTGGGTGTGTTGTTAAATTTACATGGAGATTGTAAATGATGGCATGACTACTGTTTGAAAAGAGCGGATATATATGTGAGCCCTACGGGGTTCTAGCAAGCCCACAAAAGTGGATTTTGATTTTATTTACAAAGCTGTTTTGATGATGATGATGATGAAAGGAAACAGTCTGAATTTGGCAAAACATGCTCCTGCAGGTGGGTTGAAGGTCTGTCGTGAAGGCCAAATGCACATAAACACCATTTAAAAATTCCTAAATAGCAATTTAACATTACGAAACTAGCAACTAATGACCACACAAATCCTCATTTTGTTTTAAACAACATTAAGTGTCTGAAACCACCATTGAAGACTCTTCCATTTGTTTCCTGATAGCGTGGTCACATTTGCTCTCTCTGATTATGCTTTGGATAAAATTCTTAGAGGCCCATTTAGAAACCTTGAGTTGAGCTATTATTTGATGCGGAAAATCCCTCCTTTCTAAGAGAAACAATCTGACTTCTGATACTAGTTCTAATGCTGTTTCCTGCTGCTGTCTTTTCAGTCACATTTAGACCGGGTGAACAATTGCTGCAAATGGATTTACTTGAACAAACCTCTGATGAGTCGACAAACCACCTAAATCTTAGCTGAATAAGTAGAAAGATACAAGAATAAGATGAAGCCAGAGCACATCCGAACATGCTCTCTGACATGCTTCAAATCCAAACGCAAAACTCATCTTTTTAAAATGGCCTACTCAATTTAATCCGCTTCCCTTTTATCTAAGTTCTCTACACTTTTTAAGTCTGTGTTCAGTTTTTATTGTATTGTAAGTTTTATTCTTACGATGCCTTATGTAAGGTGACCTTGAGTTCTTTGAAAGGCGCCTACAAATAAAATGTTTTACAGATCCCTTTTAGAAAGATGCAGGCAGAAATAAATGTGTTTCTGCAAAACACAAAAAACCCCTATGCATTCATTTGTTGTACACAACTCTTTGTCCGTGCCAAGGTCGGCCTGTCCCATAAGCACAATCAGAGCTCAGTTTGCGAATTGCAAATTCTTGACCACATGCTGACTTTGAGGTCGCCCCTTCAGCAGGAGCCAATCTGTCATGTAAAACACTCGGGATGACTTAAAGTCTTGTGTCCTGCTGTAAATATTTTGCAACCCACTAAGTAGCCGTTTGGTGGTTTGAGGCCGTCTCTTCCGCTGTGGAGGTATCTCCTTCCTCCTGAGGGTGTATCGGTTTATCACAGTCTCGGCCTGCGAGGACAACAGAGACGACCAAGAAGTTTTTAAGTCATGCAAGAAGCGCTCGTGTGTTCAAGACTGCAAATAATTTCCTCCCAGTTTTCCATGTTTAAATCTTGGCGAGGCCGTTGTGGTCACTTACTGCCTGTTTTCAATCTGTGTAATTGGTGCATTATATGGAATTTATTCTTCTTCTATAATAAAACGTTCTACACAGCGAATTCATTCAGCTGTAATCAGTTTGTCTCTGAAATGTTGCTGTTAATGTGTAAAACTATAGCTTGTAAAGGTTGCTTTTTGTTTTCTATCCTCGACATTACATTGGCATATAGCAAATAAGGCAAATAAGGCTAATGGTTCTGTGTGATGTTTGTTTGTGGTGCTTTTCTGTCCTTTTACAATCTGGAGATCTGTCGGCTTTAGAGATGATTGGACTCATCTGTGAACAACAAGTTAAGGCTAAGTTAAACTAGCGACATGGTACTAGCCTGACTTCACCTCATAGCCACTTAAAGTTGAGGCTGGGGACTCCATCTTGAGGCCATTTTCAGTGGAGAGTTCTGTGTCGTAGCAGAAAAAGCAGGTGTAACTAACTCTGTTCTGTAAAGGTCCCAGTAACGTCTACACGTAGGCCTGTATCATCAATTTTACCAGTAGCACCTGTGCTTTTACTTCTGTGATAAATGAAAAACACACGGGTGTGCTATGAGGACAAACATCAAGCAAACATGGATACATATTCCAGGCTCTGACAACTTTTTGCAAACATATGACCAGTGTATAACAGAAATTAAAATTAAAAATAGTAACTGACCTTGTTTAGTGGGACTGTGCCCAAGCTGGCTGTTGATGCAGAAAAGGCCACAGGGTGGGATTTTTTTCAAAAATAGTTCAACTGGTAACAAGGCTGTGTCTTTCTAAAAACATACAAAAGCTGATTTTGACCCTACCACTATGGGTTAGAAAACAATGGCACGACTATGATGCGACGCCACTTGGGTCTATTGCTGTGACCTGTTTTTTGTTTTTTGTTTTTTTTCTTCTCCCCTCATCTGTCCAACAGATGTAAGACCCCATGCTGCAGAGACTCACCATGAACTGAGAGTAATTTGCGACGTTTTATGTATATAGATGGGATCAGTCGTTGCCAAAATAATTATTTGTGGTCATTTATGTGGGCAAGAGTTTGGTCGACACGTTAGGAAATGACAGAACGTTTTAGTGTGCATGAAACACAGACTGCCATTGGTTTAACCAAAGTGAATGGACAGTGCTAAATAGTAATGCGCTCTCTACTGAAAGTAAACCTCCCTGCGGCCTGATTATTTTTCTTTTGCTCTGTTGTGGACGGCAGCGCAAGCATATTTCTGAATCTGTTTGACAACTGCCGGGGTATAAGCTTTAAAAGCAGCTCAAAAAGTAAACAGTGAGGCAAACGGAAACAGACAACACAAAGAACATAAAGTTTTTTATGCGACCACAAGGCTTAAGGAGGACAAGGATATAATAATATGTCATTCTTTTTACTACAGTGGTTACTAAAAATACCTAAGCTTAGCTGCCTGAAGTCGGTTGGCTAAGCTAAAACAGTCCTCTCTTTGTTGCGAGATTAGCGCCATCAGCTGTTTAGCTTTGGCCTTACCAAACTAAATGTGCTTGCAAGATTCGCCAACATGGGCATTTGATGCCTTCAAATGGAACTTGTGAACTTGTGGTTATGATGTGGGATGTTGTATACTAAAAGGAATGGCTGGTGTTTTAAGTAGTGACATCAGTCGTAAATTGTGAGAATACCGCTACTAGGCAGCTTTTTGCCTCCACAAGCCACCATGGCTAACTGTTAGCAAGCTCAACTGGGTAACCTAGTAGAGGGAATGTAACCATATGTCTGTATTTTACAAAAACACCTCTCTACAAATAAACCAAACATGCATTCCTCAATCCCATCAATCCCAAAATGTCAGTGAACTTTGACCTTCCTCAAAATTTCCACTCATAATAGTGGGCTGTTCATATGTACGTTGCATGTCAGCATGACCATCTGTGAAGCCTTTGTGACAAATTGATGTGTGCTGATGCTGAATGAGTAGTTTGACGATTTAGTTGCATGCACAGCCTTTTGTAGGAGGATTGCTAGAATTAAGGGAACATAAATCCTAATGTCAGTGTCATAAATGTGTTGGCTTTTCACTGAGCTCTTGTACATCTTGTAAACCACTGTCTTGTGTAAACACAGCAAGTGGTGGGACAGCTGCGCTCCAACAGCAGAAACACTGAAGTTTAAACAATGCTCAGGACTCAAAGGCATGTACAAACTTATTAATCCAGATAAACAAAGGTACAACTGTCCAGCTCGCAGGAATGAGGGGCCCAGCTGAGAAACACTAACCGTTTAATTGAGGCATTTGATTTAGGCTGGTGATCAACGCGTCCATATGGGGGCTTAATGGATTCACGTATAATCAAGAGAGCTTACAATTCAAAACAAAGAGCCTCTCAGTTTGAAAGCCTTTACTGTGATTATGTAATGTGAGTGCTGTTGATACAAAAACCTTCTCTGGGACTGGATACTAATGATATCTGAGCTTTGGGCTTAATCCAGTATGTCCAGCATGTAGAGACTGGAGCATGATGAAGTGACTTTTCTCTCTCTCACACACACGCCTTTCTCAGACAGGAATAATAAAGAACTACTTTTAGGCTTATTACCTAGATCTTGGATTACTCTACTGTATAAATAAACGTTAACTACTGAACTCTGTTTTAAAGTTATAGTAGCAGAGTCATTTGTTCTATACCTGGCGCCTTAAACCTCCAGTTCTTTTAGTTGTAACATAGTTTGCAGTTTTTCCAAAGACAACAGAAATTCAATCAATCGTCAAGGGAGTCTTGCATAAAATGAGATGATTCACAGCAAACAAATCAATACTGCTGCAACTAAGTGATTAGGTTCCATTTTAGTCATTCTGTCACTTACTAATTGGAGTATGTTATGGTGCAAAAGACGAAGAAAATTATAAAAATGCTTATTTTTCCACACTAAATGTGAGGCCAAAGATGTATTTGTTTTTTTTTTTTAAGTCCAAAGATATTTGGTTACAATTATAAGGAAGAGACACTCTGCAAATTCTAATTCTTAAGGCCTATTAAAAAAAACAAAAACAAAACAAAACTAGAAGCAGTGGGTGTTTGCTTATAAAATTTCTTCACTGCAATGATTCATTTTCTTTGGATTGACCAGTTAATCAACTAATTGTACTTCAAACTAAAGAACAGTTTAATGTGGAAACTTTCTTTTTTCCCTGAAAGCATCTTAAGATAGAATCGCCCCAGCTCTGTCATCAGGATGCACACCGATCAGGCATAACATTGAGAACACCGACAGGATAAGTGAATAACATTGACCATCTTGTGACAATTCAGTGTTCTGCTAGGAAACGTTTGGACCTGGCATCCGTGTGCATGTTACTTAGACATGGACCACCCACCGAGACCAGACCAGACACCCCCACCCCATAGCAATGACGCTCCTTGACGACAGTCGAGCAGGATGCAGCCTGTCACAGGTACACACAAAAATAGTTTAGGAACAACTCAGCAGACACCAGACACCACAGGACACCTTCAGACGTCTCTGAGTCGCAACTGTTTTGGAGGCACAAGAGAGACCTGCACAATATTAGGAAGGTGGTCATAACATTATGAATTCATATCCGATAACCTTATACAGCTTTTAACCTTTAAACTGGCATAGCACATGTCTCTGAATTGTACCTCTGGTTGTTCTCTTCAAATTGCCTCTTCCTCCTGGTCTGTACTGTGCCATGGATGTTGTGAGCTTGTAAGCGCATTTAGATCTTAAATTAATTTAAGATATAAAAAAAGATATGTTCCAGGTGGATTTCTCCATTTCATGGCATAAATCTTTTCCTGACTCAGAGCAGAAAAGCCACCAGCTGCACTTGATCTGTGATGCTCATCTACTCACGGGCAAGGCTTTATAAGGCAGTGTTATCCTAAAAGCCAAATGCTGGACCCTTAAAGAGTCTCACTGAAATCTGTTTGTCAGTAGAGTGCTACACTGACACTGTTTACCAAAAACCAGCAAAGCGCTGAGCAGCTTATGGAAAGCAAAACCCCCGGAAGGTTGATAACAAACTGTGTGTTTAACTGCAGGGCAAGCAAGAACAGGGTGGATGATGAATGCCGAAGTTCGTTCTCTCTACACATGCTCAAAAAATTCTATTTCTTTTATTCCTTTGCCAAACCTCTATCAGTTTATCTCTCTCCTCCTCCGTCTTTGGATGCCCTGCCTCATCTCCTCAGAGGAGGGGCAGAGCGTTCTGTAAAGCCGGTTTCAGTCTGCGTTGTTGACAGAATCAGGATGTCCCCTCCCAGAGGGACGCAGGAGTGTCAGGCTGAGACAAAGACTAAAGAGGGGCCTCAGGTCTCGCATTAACAGTCTTATACATGCACACACACACATTTGTCCCATATGCTCATCACTATTCATCAGTTGTTATCTGCATGTCCTCATGAATGAGATGACGGGAGGTGGAGAGAAGCAGGAAGAGAGTGAGAGAATGAGGTGAAGAAGGGAGAGAACGTGTGTGTGTGTGTGTGTGTGCGTGCGGCGGGTGGGGGGGGACTTCAAGTTTTAAAGTCACAAGGACTTTGATGGTTTCAACCTTCTGTGGTTAATATATCTGTAATTGAACCAGCATGTATGGGCGGGACCTGAGATTGGATGCCTTCAGAACTGCCTTAATTCTTCGTGGCATACTTTCTACAAGGTGTTGGAAACGTTCTCACACATTTTGGTCCATATTGACATTAAAGCATCACGCAGTTGCTGCAGGTTTGTTGACTGCACATCTATGACGCAAATCTCCCGTTCCACCACATCCCAAAGGTGCTCTATTGGTTTGAGATCTGGTGAATGTTGAGCCCATTGGAGTACAGTGAACTCATTGTCATGTTCCAGAAACTAGTTTGAGATATGAGCTTTGTGACGTGGTGCATTATCCTGCTGGAAGTAGCCGTCAGAAGAGGGTCCACTGTGGTCATGAAGGGATGGACATGGTCAGCAACAATACTCAGGTAGGCTGTGGCATTTAAACCATGCTCAGTTTGTACTAAGGGGCCTGAAGTTAGCTGACAGGAGTGGCACCCAGTGTAGTCTTCTGCTCCTGTAGTACATCTTCTTTAAGGTTGGACGTGTTGTGCGCTCAGAGATGGTATTCTACATTTGTTGGTTATAACAAGTGGTTATTTAAGTTACTGATGCCTTTCTATCATCTGGAACTAGTCCGCCCTTTCTCCTCTGACCTCTCACGTCAACGAGGCAGTTTTATCCACACAACTGCCGGTCACAGAATATTTTCTGTTTTTCCCTTTCTTCCCCATTCTGATGCTCGGTTTGAAGTTTAAAAAGTTGTCTTGATCCACTCTACATACCTAAATGCATTGAATTGCAGCCATGTGATTGGCTGATTAGCTATTTGTGTTAACAAGCAATTGCAATTGAACAGGTGTACCTCTAGTGTATGTCTGTAGGTGTCTGAGCCGTATCTATCTACTTTGATTAGGCTTAGCTCAGCTGACTTTTTGTTTGTTTGGACTTTGGATTGTCTTGTACTCTCTTCCCGTCCTCTGTTCCACACTACATGACTGATTTACTAACTGCATATTTGAAGTTAACACAATATATTTACTTTAAGATTCATGTGTGGTCTCTAGATTTTGTCCTTTCTTTGGAGCTCAGTTGTGACTCCCCGAAAACTGTCATGACATTCTGTGCCGTCGGAGCTTTGTTTCTTGTATGAAATGTTGTAACTCAACATCTACAAGACATATTGGCACGGCAACAATTGGGCATCAGTTAAATTTAACAATCCTGGAAATTGCTTGGACTTTTTATGGAGTTCTGAGCATCTGGATGTTGCTGTGTCATTATGTCGACAGACCATGCAAATCATTTTCTCTTTTCATACCATAAGTCACTTTGTTTTCTCATTATTTTTATTTATTTATTTTTCATTTCTTTACAATGGGCATCAGTCTCACACAGTCTTTTTTGATGGGATGGGAGCAGTTTCCTCAAAATCTTGTTAAACCCTATGTTAAATCTGACACACCTGTAGAATTGCAGAGTATTTGTTCACTTGGATGATGCAAAGAAATCTGTCTGCCAATGTGTTCTAGAGGTGTTGCTAAATTACCAAACTTGACGACACACACCAAATGAATCTAAATAATTGATTTAATTTGATTAAAATTACTCTGCGATGTGTTTGACATCCACAAATTCAGGAAACCTTATATTGGTTGCAAATTCTGGGCGAGACTTGTCGTTATGCATTGATCCATCCCAGCCCTCCCACGTTAAAGTGAAGATCAAAACAGTCAATCCTCTGATTTTCTGCCTTTGGGCTTCACACCATCAACAAAGAGTTATAGGTTGGACTAATAGCACAGACAATATGTTTTCCATCAATATGAACACACTTTCTGGCCCTACAAATAAATCGGTTCAAACGAGCTTCCCACGCACCCTTGAAGTCTGCGTCTTATTGATTATCAATGCTCCAGAAAACTCTCCTTTAGTAGGAGGCCGATTGTTTGGCTGCTAGTTGTGGAAGACAATCGGTCACGGTCAAAAATATTGATCCAATTACAAAGATTCTCTTTCATGGAGAGAGGAGAGCCAAAACAAAGATTAAAAAGCAGCCTCTGCAAACCCAGAGGAAATGTGGCTCATGTGTTTATCTCACCAATCGCTGGCCGAGCTAACTCAAACCGAACGGAGAAGAAGAAGACCTTCTCTCTCTTCCCATTTGCCTGCCTGCCCTCAGCACTTATAAGCAGCTAGAAAATAAGCAACTTTCCGAGAACCGCATGGTACAGACAGAGAAATGGAAACAGCCCTCCTTGTTGGTTTAGCCACATGATTTTGTGTTTAAACTGAAACGGGACAACCGATGATTTCTTTATGCTTTTTTTTTTTTTTTTTTAACAATGCTGTAAGTCTGACCACGCAGCACATGCAAAATAATGAAGCATTGTCCTAAGATAACCCATCCCCTCCCTCCTTCTAATGCCCCTTTCTTTCCCTTCAGCATGCCTTCGATCCTTCCCATTCCTTGCGGTGCTCTGCCTTTGCGAAGCTCCCTCTTTCCCTGCAGCCTGGATCAGCTGGCTTGCGCAAGTGTGCTCGTGCGTGGGTATACATGTACAGCACATATGAACATGTGCACGCCAACTGTGTGTAATATTAGACCCGCAGATTCAATCAGGACACATCTGCAAGGCATTAATAATCCAACCAAACCGCACAGAAAGAGAACACATCCATTCTGCCTGTTTAGAAACAGTTAAATATAGACCGCATACTGAAAGCTTCGCTTGGGGTAACCGGCCCCCCATAGGAAGAAATGTTGCTCATGCAGTGTCACTGTACTGTGGGTTCATCGCTGCCTGGGATGATGGAGGCTAATGAAGTGTTGTAGACACTGCAGAGAAGCTGTGGGAGTTGCGGACAGAAGAAGGAAAAAAAAACAACAAAAAAAACAGGTGAATTAGGGAAAAAAAGGAAATGGTGCACAAGGGCTATCAGTCCTCAACTGTCGAGATTAATCATTTAAAATATTATATTTTTAAAGCTGCTTAACTTTTTGGGGGGGCTTTAGAATCCAATAAGTTTACATCTCCTTAAATATGTTGTGGATTATATACCTATTGATAAGTGTAGTGAAACTTAGATGTTTGATAGCACAGCTACTGACTTTCCCACTCTTCAGGAAGCGGCATTTGATTTTCTTTTTATTATTTTTATTCTTATTTTCACAGTTATTTGGGATAAAGCCTGAATCCCCGCACTGATCTGAAGAGTTGATGCAGAAAGAAATAAGAATATAATGGCAACACTGTGGAAGTACGCCTGAAGGCCAAACAAAAGTTAGCAAGAATGGGTTTGGCAAAAACTCTAAGTAGTCTATATTTAAAGGAGCTTTGATGAAGCAAAATAGTTCAGGGGTGAATATGGATGGTGTGTCTGACAAAAGAATGAGGGCGAAATTACACGGTTTATGAAATCAAAGAGGCTGAAACTTGTTTTGGAATTAAAGTGACCTCAAAAAGCAAATTGAATAGATTTGCAAACATTCATTTAGCAAATACAAAAGTAGGCATGTTTTCACGTCTTAATCTTTCTCCATCATGTGTGCAGGTGGCAGTGAATTGGATGCTGACTGTATGTGATGTTCAGGCAGGCACTGTGGATGTTTTAGATGCATTTCAGGAGTGCTTTTCAGGTCAGTTATTACCCTGAAACGAGTTGTATGGACTGTATCAAGCTTCAGTCAAAAGGAAATCAACCTCATGCTGTTTCGTCTGGTTCCTACGTGGGACTACACAACCTTAGAGCCGGAAAGGGAAATGATGAATTTCAAATAACATCTCCAAATCACAACATACCTCTAATCATCGATATCAACTTCAACTGACTGATCAACTGATACAGGTAAGTAATATTTACTTTCTGTCAGGTTAATAGTCTATACCAGCTGTCATTTGGCGCGTGGAAAACATAAAACTATCTAAAAAATAAACACGTATCTCACATGTTTTCCCACGTTAGCGTAGAGACATGGTAGTAAATAATACAGCAGCACAGATTCAGACTGCACACTTGAGGCCTGTATCACAAAGGATTACAGGCTTAGCGAGGTAACTTCAAGGTTAAACCTGAGTTTCCAGTATCACAAAGCTGGATTCATTCTTATCAAGGTTGTTACCATGGTAACTTACTCTGAACAACAAACCTGCTTCGGGTCAGGGTAGCTTTTAGGATTTATCTGAATCCGATAAGAGGCTCCACCCACCGGCCAATCAGCTGTTCGGGAAAGAATCACGTGCACTTTCATTGAAAACCCGATTGAGATTGGAGCCCAAATCATGAGAAGAGCGTTACGGCGTGAACGCATCTTCCAGGAGATAACCACACAAGAGTATATTTTAGCCATTTGTCTCCGCTAAGCTCATACACAACTCAAAATATGTATAATTTAATTCAGGCTAACAACTTGATGCATTGATATGATATAATTGCGGCATCAGTTTCCAGCTTTATTGTGGCCCATGTAACATTATAGAATTAAGAAATCCAATTCCCCCGATGAAATTATGTTTTTGTGCTTGGTTTTTATCTTTTATCCCACGTTCTTTTTACTCCAGAGGGGTTACATCTGGAGGAATGACACTAATTGTCATATGTGCGATTCATCTATGCAGCGCAGTGATTGGGTTTAGTGGCTTCGTTAGATGTAAACTAATTGAGCCATTGATGTGTAATTTGTGCATTTATTCAATCGGCAATCCTTTACCATGCCTTATGGCGTCTCTTCAATGCAGCCGCAGGGTTTGACTCTTAGATTTTGTGTGAGATTTACTTTTTCTTCTTCATATTTGAGGAGAATCAGTCTTTGCTCCTTTTTGCTGGCGGATCAGCCTCATGATTTTGATTGGTCTGCTGCCTTGGAACCCACCCTTATATGTGCATGTTCACCGATTCACAACAAGACAAATCTGGATTGAATTAGCGAGTTGATAACCAGCGCCATGATACCGCCTATCCAGATTGTCATTGTTTTGGATAGGTTCAGCTGGATAAGTTGAGCTTGCTTCGTGATACAGGCCTCTGATTTCCAACTGATGGTCACTTTAACACATTTATTCATAAATTAGACATTTCTAAAACCATGACTAGTGCAGGACTTTCAAATAAAGGATTGTTCATTCTCTTCAAGCACTGGCTCATCAAGCTCCGACGAAGCTGGTTGAATTTCTCTTAATTTCAATGAATATTGAGATAATTGTTGTTTTTTTCTTGTAACCTTCCTATGCTGGTGTAACATTAGGAATGATGTATTTTAATTCAACTAGCAATGAATGTTTGCTAGAGCTAAAGAGCGTGCTGCAGCTGGGAGTGTAGCGACGCCTGTGGCAGAGAAACAAATTACAAATGTAACCTCGGTTCTACGAATTCCACATTCTTGGTGGTCTGGAAAAATGAGAAATGTTTGTGATTCTCTGGATAAAATTCTGACTGGAAACCAGCAGCCGAGTATATGTCACAACTGAAATTATCAAGCCCCCTCACCTTTCCCTATTCTGTTATTATAACGTCCGCCCCCATGCACCATTCCCCTGCAGAACCCCCTCATTCCCCACGTCACACCATTCTTTCTTTACTCCGTCCGCCATCATCATCATCACCACCATCAGGACTTTTTCCCCTGTTTTTTCCTCCATCCTTCTGTCTGCACACAGCAGCCAGTCTAAGCTAAAATCAATATGATATGGAGTGTGGCCACTTGCCTCTCAGCTTCTGTCTGTCGAAGAGATTGTCACACACGCACAGCCTCCATTGTGTTTGATTTAGCTGCAAAAGAGCCTGCACAGGATTTCTCCACTTGTCAAGACAGGTAATTGGACCTGTACACTTATTCTGAATGAAAATGGTATAAAATAACATTAGTGTCTTAATAATACATTCTGTATTAAAAATGCATAAGCTGTCATACATAGTTTTATATCAAGTTACCTGTCCTTCAAATAAAAAATTCTAAAGAGTGATGTAATTCTCATCAATAAACATAAATCCAAAATTGAGTATTAGATTATCACTGTGACTCCACACCTGTATGAATAGAAGATTCATACAGGAGAACTGGATTTTCCATAGAGCTGTCAATGAGCAGTTTCTTTTGTAGAGTTGGAATAATAGATATTTTTCTCATATTTTAGTTGTAGCAATACATCCTGAGTACACCACGTCTCTCAAAATACCCATCTTGATCACCTGATAAATATACAGAATATTCAACCTCTGCTTAGCTCTGGTTTTATCTGCTCCGACTCTTCTTTGCATTGGCCAAACTGACGCCATTTTCCTCGGGAAACAGGTGGTCCCCTTTTGAGAGTTTGGAGCCTGAGTCTGCGCTGTACGATCCATCAATTGAACCGTATTGTCGATGACTGTCCACACTTGTATTTACCTAATACTACACTCTGCTCTGCCTCCACCAGTTACAAGAAAATGTTGGATTATAGACTGTACTTTTCCAACTCTCAAGGCCCCACAGGATAGCTTCACAGTGTGGTTGGCATGGCAACTGGTAGTCATCATGATTTCTATAGCGTCAAAAAAACAAACAAAAACTGATTATACATCAGTATTCTGGTATTAATTGCTTAAAATGAGAGGAACATCTTTTAAAAGGGCCCAAGTCCCATCGACAAGCATGGAGGAAATGGAGCTTATGACCTATACAGCAACCAGACACCAGGGGGAGCTCTATTTGCTTTTACTTCACTTTCGAGGAGCTGTACACCTCCGTTGTCATCCGGTTGATGGCCCCGACTACTGAGAAAAATATTTGTTTCAAAATTGTTCTCCATTCTCTTCTAAGTCACTTAATTTATGTGAAAATGTGCAATTATGTCTGTTTACAGAATTTAACTTATGATCCACATTTTGTGAATGAACAAGTATTAGGTCCACATACTACTGGTTTTTATTTTTTACATTTTTAAACTTTTTTCCTTGCTCACTTAATTTTGTAATGTTTTGTCTGTAACTCTTCTATCCCCTCTGCTACTCTAACACTAATTTTTCCCATTGCTTGATCGCTAAAAGATGATGTCATCTCATTTAGTCCTGCAGTCTGTGTTGGTCCTTGTCAGTCATTCAACACGAAGATTGCAGATTGCCCCAGATAACAAACACATCCACATATGGTGAGGTTATACAACCAAGTAACTCTTGTTTCTCATTCATAGGCAATTGTTGTAGCATACTCTGTCTGTTGCTATGGTTGCTCTCCTCTTTCTCTCTGGCATTGTTGTTGACATTACTATGTTTCAGGACTGTCCCTATTCATAGCATTAAGCAATTGTTAAGCTTATATCACAAACTACTTGTTATCTGGGCTGTTTATTGTTTGGTGCTAGGTTATTAAATGTATGAAGGGTTTATAAGATGTTGAAGCTCGCCAGTACAAGCTCGCCAGTAGTATTGAATTGCATGATGCTGCCTACAGCTTGACCTGCAACATAATGAGGCCATTTCCATGGGGCACAGTGATGGGACTGAGAACAGCCAACAATGCCTGTTTGAACCATGCACGCATCCATGTTGAGCATGCATTTGGCTGCCTGAAGGGTTGCTGGAAGTCTTTTATGAAAAGGAATTACTTGCAAACCAAAGAGGTGCAGTTTGTTGTGTCTACTTGTGTAGTGTTGCACAACTTCTGTGAAACTCAGGTTTGCCTACCAGGAACATCAGGAAGACATGTTGGAGCAGCCAGAGACTGATCAAGAGACGTGTAATGTACCTGCACTTTCCCTTGCAGAGCCTGGAAGTCTTGGTAGCTTATATCATATCCGTAGACAGTTAAGTGATACTCAAACATTGCAGTCAAGACTTGTATATTGAAAATAATCAAACACCTTTATGTTTTCTGTCATTTTTGTCTTGTTATAAAGTAAATACAAATGTGCAAATGCTCTGTTGTAGGGATGCCCCAATAGCACACTAAACTCAAGGGATATAAGTAATTTGTAAGAAATGAAAGCCAAGTGAAACAAACTAACAGTGGCCTGCCACAACTTAGCATCTGTCGATTTGAACAGTCAAATGAATACCAGTGACATGACATGAACAATCAGTGCTTTACTGCAAAGTGTATAGGCACAAATGAAAATAACAAAAATTAAAAAAAAAAAAAAAAAATAGTTGGGTGGTTCATCATAGTAGTGCACCAGGTATGCTGCTAGGCCAGGGGATCTGAGGACTGTGGACAGAAATTCCATGCTCTCAAATGATGGGCTATGGCAAGGTGGTGCATAAAAGGAGCGATGAGGGTAGATGGGCCTAAACCACTGAAACATCTGCACCATCAACTCCGTTCTCTTTTGCTCTTCTTTCCTCAGCTTCCTTACTCTGTATTTAATATTCAAGGTGTTTCTTCTCTAGCTCTATTCCATTTCTTTTCACCTGTTTTTTTCCCATTCAAACACACCCCAAGTTCCCCAAGGCTCTGTCTTGGTGCCCCTCGCCTTCGTCGTCTACATGCTTCTCCTTGACCACATCCTCAGAAAATACAATGTTATCTTTCACTGCTATGCCGACGATACCCAACTCTACCTCTCCTCCAATTTAATCTTACCTAAAACAGCATCATGTTAATCAACATAAGGGTAATTGGTGAGTACTGATCCAATCTTTTTAATATTCTTGAGGTAGTCATGGTACTTTCTTCAAAGGTAGTCCAACCTTTCTCTGTACTTGGTCCAATGTCCAAAGTCCTGTACAGACAGGCACCGGAGCAAAAGAATGATGTGGTTGTGTATCATTTCTTCAAAGTTTTTCTGATAATGTGGTTCACCTCACACAGCAAGCAATGAAAGTATCTCTTCATGGGTCCAATGTCAGGATTGTTTTTGAGAACTATTGCTACTGTTGAGGAAGCGGCACCACATAGCCTTACCTCATGTAAAACTCATGACTTTATTTTTCCTGTGCAAAAACATGAACATGCGCCATACAAAAAACAGACATGGGTGGTAATTTCTGAATCACAGGGCGTCCCAGGGTAAAACTAATTCTGTATGCAGAATTTAGGTGACCAAAATAGCTGCACTGAACAAAGATCTGAAAAAAAAAAAAGCTCTGTACAGCTCACAAAAATTTGTTCACTTACTCCCTAACCCATACTCCCTATGTAGAGTTTTACTATATAGTGACCTCATTTGACGGGCAGTTAATGACGTCAAAAATTAAATGTTTATAAAAAAATAAGTTTCATATTTTAGCGGCAAAAATGTGTCTCCCTAACAGCCACAAATGCAGTGCCGCTAGAGACATGATGCATGATGGGATGTCCACCACCCCAGGGTTCGTATGGGTGCTTGAAATCCTTGAAAATGCTTGAATTTTAATGTTGTGTTTTTAAGGTTTGAAAAATGCTTGAATTTTGGGTCTAGTGCTTGTAAATGCTTGATATTGTACTCATACATATTTCACAACAAAAATATCGCCACTGTGGCTGGAAAATATAAAATATAGACCAAACATGGAGCAAACCGACATGTGGCATACTGCAAAGTATGCAGAAAAGAGATTTGTCTTTTTGCAATGGCACTCTCCAGTCACATGAAAGGTAAGTCACACAGGCACTGACTACTCCATTAGCCCTACATGTTAACTTTTATTTTATTTATGCTAACTGCTAACTACATGCTAGGCATAGAAGCACTGCTATAGATGTGTAAGCGGTGGGATGATTCTGACCGGCCGCACCATTCTCACTCACAGGGTGTTTGTTTCTTTTCGGGGGCTGTTCACCATATGGCCACGATCTGTTGGTGGCGGGGGTCTCGACTAGAAACACTATGTCGTTGAAGCCAGTCACTGCTGGATACGTGGAAGATGCAGCATGACACAACGCGGCGTTTCTCCTCAAGACCTCCTGGAGATCGGCCATCTGATGACTGATTAATAGATAGGGTGTATGAGCTGTCGGCTATTCAGCTGAGGAAGGCTGAATCTTTTACTTTATGTCCTATTACTGTGTATGTAGGCTATTATGTATTGTGTTTGTGTGTGTATGTGCACACGCGCTCACACACAGATAAGTTACACACTCAAACACACTATATTTTAAGCATCTTACTGATACTTGAGAGTAAGTTTTTTTTTTTTTTTTTTTTTTTTTTTAAATTTATAGCATTTCCCCTTGTTTTTGGTGGTAGGAAAAAAAGCATCAAGATCTGCTGAGAGCATTTCAAAACTCAGGTCCTGCAGTGGGGGATTTTTCCAGCTGACAAGCCACATAAAACACGGCTACATCCACACGAGCAACCATGAGTATGGAGAGTGCAGTGGGAGCAGCCAGTGGAGTAACAGCTCCCCGTCTACCATCCTCTGGGTCTTCAAATCCACATCAAACAACAAACAAGACCCAAAGCAATTTAACTTCACATGTTAGCTCTAATCCAACAATTAAAGCAGAAATATGTTGGGCAATAAAAGTTGTAACCAGTCACTATTCCTGCAAGCCATGTGAGAAAGCAGGAGATATTTTCCGAACCATGTTCCCTGACAGTGACATTGCAAAGCAGTTTTCTTGCGGAGAGAGAAAGATGGCATACCTCATCACATTTGGGATTGCTCCTCATTTCTCTTCCTTATTAAAGATCATAGCCAAGAAAGAGTCTGGATATGTACTTCTTTTTGATGAAAGTCTAAATCGGGACATTAAGAAGTGCCAGGTTGACATGCATGTGAGATTCTGCAACAATAACTAAGCACATTCAAGGTACCTGACGTTATTTTTCTTGGGTCATCACACTGCAGAGCAGTGAGAAGATTAAAAAGGTGTATTCAGATATAGGCTTCCAGAACCTAATTCAATTGGACGGCCCAAATGTAAATTGGAAGGTCTTCTCTCTGGCCCAGCACAACATTAAAAAACAAACTCGGAGGAAAATGCTGAATGCTGGAAGTTGTGGTTTGCACAAACTACACAATGCCTTTAGAGCAGGATGTGCATCCACTGACTGGGACCTGGGAGATACCCTGTCCAGCCTTAAATGGCTATTTAAGGATGGCTCTGCTCGTAGGGAGGACTACACAAAAGTTCATCATCCTTCCCTCTTGACTTCCGTAGTCACCGATGGTAGAAAATGTGGAGGTGGCTGAGCGTGCTCTCCAGATTCTGAAAACATACATCAGTGCTGCCAAAATGAAAAACGTTACAGAAATGTGCACTTTCAAGAAAGCTAAGATGATTGTGCACGATGACCTCTTCCCTGCGAGACTCAACTTCTTTCTAATGGTTGCCAGGGAAATCACACCATTTTTGAAGCTATATCAAACAGACAAACCCATGCTTTCATTTATGTGCAGTGATCTCACAGCTATGCTGAAAAGTTTAATGGAGAAGTTTGTCAAGCTGAGTGTGATGAAGAATGCAACTAACCCTGTAAAGCTTCTCAAAGTGGACCATGAGGACACCGATAACCACATGGATGTGACCAAACTGAAAGTTGGATTTGCCACAGAGTGAGCCTCAGAGGAACATGTGAAGAACTCTGGAATGAAGAGGCTCAGGCTTGGGTTCAGGCAGAGCTGCAAGTTTTTTTTGGTGAAGATGGTGTCTAAGGTTTTTGAAAAGGCACCAGTTAAATATCCTCTGGTGAGGAGCCTGTCTGTTCTGGATCCAAGGGTGCTTTTCAACAACAAAGAGTTGAGTGTCCAAAAACTCAACATTACTGTTCGACTTCTTGTGGATACTGGCCACATTGAGGAAAAGTGCTGTGATGATGTGCTTAGGGCACTTTTTTGTGTTTGGACACTTTTTTGACCAACCTGATGTCAGCCTCAGATTTCTTTAGAAAGTTCAGTCCACAGAGTCATTGGTTAGATGAATTTTACCATGAGCTTCCATCCTATCCAACAAAGCAGAGTTTCGCCATCTGTGGGAGGCAGTAAGACTTGTCCTGATCCTTTCACATGGTCAAGCTTTTGTTGAAAGGGGGTTTTCCATTAACAAGGAGATGATGGTGGAGAACCTCAAAGTACATTCCCTGATTGCTCAGTGGATCATCCATGACCATGTGCACTTTATTGGGGGGCTGGAAAACGTCAGCTACACAAAAGAACTGCTCTTTTCTGCATCTGGTGCCCTGCAAAAGTACCACATGTACCTCGATGATGAAATACGTAAAAAGCAAGATCAACAGAAGAGAAAATCATTAATGGATGAGATAACGGAGGGAGGTGGAAGGTGGAAAAGAGGATGGAAGAGGATGTGAAAGTCCAGGTAAAGTCTGCTGATGGCAATGCAGAAAAAGCTGAATCAGAGGGCAAACTTTACTTCATTTCAAAGTCAAACAGACTTACCAGAGCAGCAAAAGAAAAAGAGAAATCTTGAGGCTTTGGAGAAAGTGTTGGCAGAGAAGACAAAGGAACTGAATGACACTCTTTAAATGTTCCTTAACCTTAACCATTTGGTCTTCCCTTGAAGTATTTTGTGTCAGCTTTTTTTTTTTTTTTCTCAACAGAAGGGGCACTAATGTTGGGTCAACTTAAGTTGATTTGTTTTGATTTGTACAACATGCACCCAAGTTAAAAGCTGAATCAGGGGGCAAACTTTCCCTCATTTCAAAGCCAAACGGACTTAGAAGAGCAGCAAAAGAAGTATTTTCTGCCAAAGCTCTTTTTTCATCAGCAGAAAGTTGATTTGTTTTGATTTGCACAACATGCACCTGAGTTTGTGTTCTGCATTGGTGTGGTAAATAAAAAAGAAAAAAAGAGAGAAATTGCCATTTTTGTGTGTGCATAAATTAGTATCACATTGTGCAATTTACAGCTGATTATGGTGCTGGAAAAGCTTGAAAACTGACCATGAATGTCCTTGAAAAGTACTTGAATTTGACCATGGAAAAAGTGTACAAACCCTGCCACCCACTGAGCGTCCATTGGATCATCACTACTTTTTGCAATGCTTTATGTAAGGCATAAAATTTGATCACTAATGTTTCGGACACCACTACAAAATGGTGTAACCCCTATATAGGGCTCTATATAGGATTTAGGGGGCAATTTTGGACACAGCCAGTCTCCACAAGTGCTTCCTTTGGCATCACACAATGTAATTTGATTCACTGTTGACATGAGAACATAGTTAGCTTTGATGCAAAACAAGCTCACATGCCCTAGTTGCAATGTATTTTGACTGTTGCATTTCTGTTGTCAGTAAGTTCAGTGGATACACTCGAAGGTTCAATTTGGAGAGAAAGCAACACATTTATGTCCGCTCTACGGTGGAATCAACATTATCTTTTGAACAGGCAGCACCTCAATTACATAACAAAAACAAGCAGCATGACATTAACAGCCTGCTGTGTGTCTTTCATTTGCTCCAATTTGGTTTTGACAAAACACAAGGCTCATTTCTGAGACTCAAATGTAATTCTAAATGTTTAAGTCCCCCATAATGGTGGTAATTACATGTGAACCACACACAAGGGCTGAATAGCATGTACTGTTCTCTGGTGTGTGATGCTCAGGGGTAATTTTAGCACTCCACTTTTGTTGTTGTGGAAACATATTTTTACAATCCTTTTCTGAGTGCCTCTCGAACACGTGTTTAATACAAACCCCCGGATGTATAATCAAGCTTCCACGCTATCACTGGAATTAATAAAAACACAGAGAGAGATGTTTGGCCTTATGAGCTCAGAGGGATTTCACAAATGTGTTTCCCATTGCAGTATTCATCTGTCTAAATAATTATGATGCTCCTCATGATCAATATGTTGTACTGCGCATGTTACATATTTTATTGTTAGTGCTCTTCTCTTTTCACAAGAGAAATATTCAATGATCATGTAATAGTGCTGTGCAGAGTTACAGCATCTAACTACGCATAAAGTACATTCTGCTGTATATGTGTATACTTTAACAGTGGCTTCTGCTGATTTTAAACACTATCTGAGTCCAGATTTGTCAGATCCCAATGTAGTTAAAAGAACATGGATATGATAGAAATTTAAAGGAGAAGGATGGTATACTCTGCCTGGTACTGTAAGTGCTGAAAATAGCCCCCTCAAAAACTATTTACTCATGTTGTCCTCCCCTGAATAATGTTTGCTATAAACTACAGAGCACAGCTGTTTCAGGAAATTGCAGACTCTTAGAAGAATTTTTAAACATTCTTCAGAAAGGAATGGGCTCAAAAATATTGTATTATCCTTTATGATGTATTCAGCAGACTTGTATTTCTTAATGTGCCATATGATTGCCAAGAAGCTGAGCACAAAAAAATGTTATGAAAGCTGTTTACGTTCAAACGCAATCTTCTATAAAATTAGCTCATCTTTATGAGCCACTTGCCTTGGGTGTGGGTAACACCAGGTAAATCACAAAGGTTGTTATGTTATCCCGTATGAATCACTATATATCTAAGCGCTGATGAGTGGTTTTGTTTCCATCCCTCTGCCTGAGTTATGTTTCTCAGTCGGCCTCCCACATCACATTGACCAGACCCGCTGTGTGTGTTCTGAGCGAATCATAAAATGCGGTGAGTGTTTTCATTGCTGTTCCAGCTTCTTTATTCACGCTATTTTACAAGCTGCGGAGTCTGATTCAGCTGCGGCATTGCTTGTGCCAAAACTGGCGAAGGTGAAATTTATCTGGGTTGATTGCAGATTTTCCGAATAAAATCCAAACAACGCATGAGGCTGCGGTGTAGGGGGGCTAAAACAAAGACAGCAGACCTACATATGGTTCGTATCCATCAAGTTCTTGGCAACCTATTGGATAACTGAAGTATTTTAGTCATGCACAATTAGAGCTCTGTTAAGTGTTAGAAACGACCTCGTTCATTGTATGTTGTGTCAAAAATGCGCTAGTAAAACAATGTTGATGATGTGTGGTTGCCTTTATTTTACTGATGTACACACAATGTTAATGAGTAATAAACACTTTATTGACATGAAGTACATTGACGTATAGGACAAGCAACAATGTATGTTTGTGTGTTGTGTGCCAAAAATCCAACAGAAGGGCAGAAACATCAGTTAGTGTCTACATACGTTTGACTGCGTGTCGAATTCTATTTTTTAACCGAATAAACATAATTAACATTCATTATTCAGAAGATTTCCTAGTTTCAATGAAACAACCCAAAAGGAGTAGATAATATATTTCAGGGACAGTTTTCTAGTCAACTATTTGATGAAAATTTACAGTAGCAAGACAGTGGATTGATTCAATATAAACTTCAGTACCAGATTGAAGAAAGACAGTGGAACTCTATGGCGTAGGGAAATTATCTATATCAGACTTTGGACACACTAAAAATACTTAAGTAGGATTAATTGGTGCTGGTATTTTATGGGGCTTACATCTCCAACATCAACAATTAACCTTGCATAGACAAGAGAATGGACGTTGACCTCCTAAGATCTAAGTCGAACAATATAAAGTCTGTTATCATTCCCAAGAAGCCAGACAAATCCAAACTTTATCCAGTAAAAAAGCTACCTGTTGGTTCATGTGACTGCTGCTTACAGGTCCTGCCTGACTTGTAATTCAAGTGTGTGAAATTATGTGGCGCAAGTACAAAATCCAACCAATTTTCCACTCCAGTTTGGACCAAAGAAAAGACATTTCTACTTCTCTCAACTCCGACCTTTAGCTGGTTTTCTTTTCCGTGTCCTAGCGGCACTGTAAATTCTCTTGATTTGCTCTGCAACCAATCTCTGTCACTCTCCTTTTTCTCCATCCTTCGTGTCCACGCAAACACAGCAGAATCCCTCCGTCCACGGAGCTGTGCCTAGAATGACGGCTGGTGGAATTACAGTAAAAATATTGATCTGTGGCTGGCCGAAACACTGAGCGGCTTTCCAGCTCAGCAGCCAGTTTTCCTTGGGTTTCAAGGTCTGCTTTTGTTCTTGGGAAGAGGAAGGGGAAAGATCACCTGCAATGAAATTCCAATAACATGATTACAAAACGCATAAGCTTTAAGCTTAAGTTTATTGAGCATAAGCTCAATAAACAAAGCAGTATAACTGGTCTAAACAACAGGACTATCCCAATTTTCAACCGGGAGATGACATGGAGAGAGAAATAAAAGGGAAAGGCCAACAGGCCAAATCATGTGTTACCATACAATTTTGCATATGGACTCGTCCTTTATCAAAGTTGCTTCTACAGTTTGGTTTCACCTCCAATCACACCTGAATTCTTCAGTCTCTGGCCCTAAGTGCGTCGTCATAGTGCCATGGTGGAAGAAAACCGGTTCAAAACAAATTCCTCTAAAGAAGTGACTCAAAGCGAATCCAGTTGCTTTTGTTTCAGCTTTGTTGATAAAATGACTGCCAATCTAGTCCTTTGGTCCTCAACAGAAATAGTTCCTTGGAACATACACTCACTTGCCACTTTATTAGGGACACCTGTTCAATTGCTTGTTAACACAAATAGCTAATCAGCCTATCACATGGCTGCAATTCAATGCATTTTAGGCATGTAGAGGTGATCAAGACAACTTGCTGAAGTTCAAACCGAGCATCAGAATGGGGAAGAAAGGGGATTTAAGTGACTTTGAATGTGGTGTGGTTGTTGGTGCCAGACAGGCTGGTCTGAGTATTTCAGAATTTCACGCACAACCATCTCTAGGGTTTACAGAGAATGGTCCGAAAAAGAGAAACTATACAGTGAGTGGCATTTGTGTGGACGAAAATGCCTTGTTGATGTGAGAGGTCAGAGGAGAATGGTTGGAGATGACAGAAAGGCAACAGTAACTCAAATAACCAGTCGTTACAACCAAGGAATGTAGAATACCATCTCTGAATGCACAGCACGTCGAACCTTGAAGAAGATGGGCTACAGCAGCAGAAGACCACACCGGGTGCCACTTCTGTCAGCTAAGAACAGGAAACTGAGAGTACAGCTCATACAGGCTCACCAGAATTAGACAATAGATGATTTGATATTTGCCTGGTCTGAGGAGTCTCGATTTCAGCTGCGACATTTGGATGGCAGGGTCAAAATTTGGCGTAAACAACATGAAAGCATGGATCCATTCCGCCTTGTATGCCCAGTTCTGGCTGCTGCTGGTGGTGTAATGGTGTGGTGGATATTTTCTTGGCACACTTCGGGTCCCTTAGTACAAATTGAGCATGATTTAAATGCCACAGCCTTCGGGAGTATTGTTGATGACCATATCCATCTCTTTATGACCACTACTTCTGACAGCTACTTCCAGCAGGATAATGCACCACCTCACAAAGCTCATATCATCTCAAACTGGTTTCTTGAACTTGACAATGAGTTCACTGTACTCCAGTGGCCTCCACAGTCACCAGATCTCAATCCAATAGAGCACCTTCAGGATGTGGTGGAACGGGAGATTCGCATCATAGATGTGCGGCCGACAAATGTGCAGCAACTGTCGATATGGACCAAAATTTCTGAGGAATGTTTACAACACCTTGTTTAAAGTATAACACAAAGAATTAAGGTTTTTCCGAAGGAAAAAAAGGGGTCCAGCCTTTTACTAGTAAGGTGTCCCTAATAAAGTGGCTGGTGAATGTATCTATAGCAGTTTGGTTAAATACGAGCTAAGAAGTGTACACTCATTCACCCGAGAACAAGATATATCTGGCTTTGTCTGTACACACAATGCCTGCCAATAGTGTTTTTTCCATGCAAAATTTCGAGTATATCATAAGCAACCTTCAAATAATTTCAAGAATACACTTCCGACCCAGGTTCAGTTACTATGGGTATCATGCACAAAAATTAATGTTCACAGACTGTTGTAGGTCAAACATGCAACTTTTAGTCCTAAAATTGACTAAAAGGGAAATCCCACATTTGATTTTCAACCTCTTCCTGCATACTACCATCACAGCCCCATCATTCCTCAATGGGGTGCCCCAGAGATACAAAAGACTAGAGGTAGAAGGTATGTTTCTGTTGTAGTCGTTATTGTGTGTGTGGTGATTCACTGAAACAGGCTGGCTCAAGATAAGACAAGGGTAACTGAGTCGTGCCTGCTGAGTGTTAACAGCTTTTCAGCACAGCACGATTATTGTACCCATAAAACCCTTTTATCATTTTATACCTTCTATAAAAGGAACACACACACACACACAGATTTCTTTATACCATAAATACTCTGTATCCCAACCCAAGATGAAAACCTTTACAGCATAATGCTCACTGAACTGCCTTGTTGTTTTCTCTAAGGGTTGGGACTTTGGCTTCAGACCAGACTGGGAACTTATACAGAGTTGCGTGTGTTTGGTCCACTAGATGCCCACTTTTGTCCCGCTCTGTCGCACCAGGATGATAAATTCAATTGAGGGATACAGAGGGAATTTGTTCAATTGCTGTTGCACCAGAGTTATCTAATCTTCCAGCCATCTCTGAGATGATGAGTTTGGGAACAACAAAGCCACTTTCTCCTTCTGACTGAGCTAATCTAATTGTGCTCTTATCCTGCTGCTTCCTGTCTCTTTACGACTGTTTACAGTCCGTCTCAGAAATGGCGACTGCAGTTTCACGTCCTACGTCTTATTTTCATAGTTTTGATCTGTTACGTTTACATCTGTTCCACTTTTGTAGACACGTAAATTGTACATAAAACAGAAACTGCCCAGTTCTTTACTACAGTTCTTAGAGCAGAAAAGTCATGGTGGAAAAGACGGAGATTAATTGTTGGTTGTAGAAACCACGTGACACCGGATACAGTCTTCTTGTGTCTGACCTTTTTGTTTTGCTTTTGCCTACTAAAATACTTTGGAACAGAGGAGCCTAACAGGGCCACTATATCGTGAATAGAAGATTTTTTTTTTTTTTTTAGATCTTCAAAAAGCTCATAAGCAGGTAAATCCTCTGTAATGCAGAATAGCAAAGCTTTAAGCACCATTAAATACCATCTATGTACTCTTCTCTGAAGTGATGAATAAAGTATTCATTGACTGTATTCACAGCTAGATGTCAGCCATAACATTCAGCAGTTTTGAAGCTCAGTGTGGCCATCGCCATCTTGGCACTGAGTCCATGTAACTCCCAGTTTATTCATAAGTGGCCAGCTTGAAGCTATCACTTAAGGCGTTACATCCTAAATTATGCATGATTTCAAGTGCTGTTGGCTGTTAGATGAAGGCAATAACTTTTTCTCTTTTTTGAAGTCGATCAAATTGAGTGAAATTAAATCATGGATGAGACCACATTTTCTAATGGGGTTTCAAAAGCCTTTTGTGGGCTGCAAATACTGGGACCACAGAGCACACGATGTTCAAATGTCCTGCTGGCAAGAACAAACTGTTGAAAATAACACTAAGAGAGGTTCAGGTGTAGCTTTTTACTATCTGAGTAAAGACATCTGTCTTTCATTGGCCCTCGCCGCACTGCTCAGTTCCCACATGGTGATGATGTGGTTGGTCTCCCCACACGCCTGATCAAAACCACCCAGCGTGCCTGGGGCAACCTGATCTGCTGCTGCAGGACCAAGGAGGAAACACAAGGGCTTGAAACATAAGTCTTTAAGAAGACAGAGAAAGAATTTGGAAAAAGAAACTCAAACAGAGGATGCATTATTGAATTTACAAAAAAACACTAGGTGTTATGAAGCTTTGTAATGGCTGAAGAGATTAGATTAACATTCCCGCAGGCAAACATAAGGCAGCAACCAATGGGGTAATTTTACAGAACTTTATCAACCAAACAGACTGTTGGACTCATGTTAACACATGTATACCATAAATTCCATTCCACAGCTACACAGATTTAGCCCAAGGCCTTGATGCTATCTCTTTTTCTTTGCTTCCATATCTCATTTCCTTGTTCCTGGCGAGCTGTATGTAGTCAGGGTCATCGCACAACTTTGTTCAAAGCAGACACACAAACAGAAATTGTCAGGATTTCATACGAGGAGCCTCTTCTTGCTACTATTTGACCCTGAGTCATGGTTGGGTGGGGGTGTGGGTGGGTGGGGGGGTGGTTGTTGTGGGGGTTTACTGCTGACAGGGAGATAATCGTCTGTTGTTCTTCAAAGGCCCTCGTTCATTTTTAGCTACATGTCGTCTTTGGAGTTTATGATGTCAATCCAGCGTCGGCTTTCATGCTCCTCTTTTGAGTCCCTGGTTCTGTTTTTAAAACCTGCCATTAGCCAACCATAGGAGAGGAAAAGTAGACGGGTGATTCAACCGCCCTGCGTTCATTTACGTTTAAATTTGTCCACGTGTTTGTGTGTGTGTGTGTGTGCATGTGAGAGAGATAGAGACAGAGAGTGAACAGATATCAAGCCTTCCTTCTGCTGAAAATGGGACACAGAGAAGCAAATTGGGCCCAGATGAATACAAACAGATTTGTTTTGTTGAACGTTTGAACATGTTTAAGTGCCTGATCTCATTTTAAATATGTCTGTTCAGTGTGTGTGTTTGAACTGAATATGCATTCAGGAACTGATATAATAGAAGAAGCAATAAATCAGCTTCAAGGAAGGTGACGTTAATGTTGCTATTGGTTTAACTTTACTGTCATGCAACTCTACATGTTTCTAATATTTTGTCCGTCACATTTGTATCAATCAGTATTCTAAACACCCTCTGGACAGACCCGGTGCTTTTCAGCAGCGCTAATGGTTAGCAATGTCCCATCACAGCCAGAAGCTTCTGGAGTTCGCATCTTCGGGGTGTGCTTGCGTGCGTGGGTTTTCTCCAGACGCTAGGAAAAGGCCAAAGATGCACATGTTAAAGTATTCACGCAGCACTGTGTTAACCTTCCTAAGGACTGGCAACCTGTCCAGGGTGCGCCCTGCCTCTCATTCCGCAGCTTGGGTAAGCTCCGGCACCTCGCTAATGCTTACAGGAAAATAGATGGATGAAGTTGGGATTTGCTGCAAGAGTTTTAGTTAGATGTTCCTAATATACTTGCGACTGGCTGTAAATCAAATTGAGAAACACACAATGCTTTGAATGTATCTAAATCCTATCTCCATTGTATTGTGCAGAAACCCAGGAGAGACTAAGACCACACTCTGTCAGTGAACTGAATATCTAATGTACTTGTACTTAGAGGTCTAAAACTCTTTCTGCCCCCCTCACTGCTCATATCTCCAAGCAATGCGACATATTAATAGGTGCATGATGACTGACTGTGGCTGTGAGAGAGTCTTGAGAAGAACTGGCGTCGGAGTTGCCCCTCTCGTACATTGTAGAGATCCAATGTACAATATAATCCATCGCTTCACTCTGCTGGGGCTTCAGATGCAGATGCTTGGCAGCGTCTTTGCCAAGCTCTGGCCACAAGTTATAGGAAGACAATAAATCTCATTGTGTTGCTAAGCATTCTTTCCCCCTGCGTTGAGGGGAGACTTGGAAACTTCTCTGGTGTAGTGTGTGAGCTCAGGTGAAAGAAAAAGAAGAACACTATTTTTTTGTGTTTTTTTTTCCACATTAAATTTACCGTCCATCACCAAGCGGCAGAGAAACACTTAAACTCGACATCTGTTTCACATTGACACCAAAGAGAGACGTTAGATACTTGAGTGTTTCACAGACACAAAGAGATGAAACAGGTGAGCCAATTTACTTCAAATTAAAATCTGTGTGTAGACTAAAAAACTGTTTCATGACTTCAAAACTGTTTACGTGACCCATGCTGCAGATGAACTGAAAAACATGCAGATTATAGCTGCTTCTGTCGTCTTCTTGAAATTGCATTTATAATAACAAATTTCTACTTTTCTATTATAATGTAGTTATTATTCTAATATACTTAAAGGTGCTCTGAAATTTGCTAAACAATGTATATGTTGTGAAGAGCTTTAAAGTTAAACTGAAGATGTGTTTTCAATATCAAACACATTTTGGAACGTTCCACTACCTTTTTTTTTTATCAGAAGGACCCATTTTTAAAGAAAACACATCTGGAAATGTTCATACTGACATATATGAAAAATGCCCACTGCAAACGTATTAAGCATGATTTAGCATTTTAGGCAGCAACACAAGGTTAGTCCTGAAAAGTTTTAGCCCTGGTTAAAAATTGAAGAGACCCCAAAGAGGGCTTTCTTTTCTTTTCTTTTTCTTTTTTTTTAATAATTTAAACTAAATCAAGTGACTTTGCAACCTAGTTTTGTAAACTTACGGGGCTTTGTAAACGTACATTTTCAGTACACAAATCCCTGTCTTTGGTTTTAAAAGTTCTGCACCGTCCATCGCCTCTGTTTGGATGTGTAAACCATATGTGCAATGACAGATAATACATCTGAAGTTTATTTCGCTAAAACATAACAGGCAAAGCCCTACACAGCTTAATATACAGCAATTTATATAAATAGATTTAGACTTGCTCATTTCTTTCTCGTGGCCCGGAAAAAGCTGGCTTGTGCTTTTCTTTTCTCACATCTTAAACAGTAATGCAGCTTTCGCCAGCCTACTAAAATAGGAGTCAATAGACACAGCACAGCCTGTGTTGAATGCCTCAGCCAGAGTGCTGACTGGGACAAAAGACAATGAACACATCACACCTGTCTTGGCTACCTCACAATGGCTTGCTTTTTTCCTTTAGCATTGATTTTAACGTCCTGGAACCTGTTTTCTAAAACCTTCTATGGCTCCCTACCAAACGACGGATCAGATTGCTTCGGGGATCGTAGTCCTTTTCACTTTTCAAGATCAATAAACAAGAGTCCTCTTTGTTTTCAAAAGTAATTAAAAAGAAAAACTACCAACTGCCGCAGATAATTCATACGCAGCTTTCCAGCTGTTATAGAAAATGCACTTTGACTGCAAACGCATTGATTGACAAATGATTTTCTTTCTCTGCATTTAAACGGTGTGTAGCTATGTTTATTTTTCTGCCTCTGCTTTGGCAAGAGCCGTGGATGAAAGCATCATGGTTTTTGGTTCCTCGGCTGGTCCATTGTTGTGTGATACCTTTTCAAATTTATTCAAATTCGGCACAAACGTCTATTTGGACTCATTGTTGAAGCGATTATACTCTAGTGGCCAAAGGTCTATGATCAAGGCCGCTGTGACCACACAAAACCTCAACTTTGCCTCACTTTGACTGGAAAATGAAGTGATTAGAATTTGGTGGTCAAAGGTCTCAGGGACTCACAGTAAATGGTTTGAACTGTATGACAGACTTTCACACAAAATTCTAATGGGATAAAATTATGAGAATTTATATCTTTCTATGTGTTCTGTAGTCAAACACGACTGTCTGGTGAAGACAGACAATCTTGACGTGGCAGCTCTTGATATTTCCTTTTGTTGTCAAAGTCTTTACAATCCCCACCTTGTAAAAGTCCTTTTTTTCTTTTCATTTTTTTTGAAGAGACATGCCACTAAAACCGTAACACCATACATTTCCTACAGCTCACGTGTGTAATTCCCCCCTTGCAGCATGTTTTAAAGTTTCCAGTTACTGACTTGAGCCTGTGCTGTCACAATAAGGTGACTATTAAACGTAAATACCGCTCGACATTCACTGCCGTCTAACACAAGCTACAAAATCAAACAAGTTGTTGAAACTCTTAAATGATGTCTCCTTAAAGAGAAAAACAAATGTCTGGGACTTTGAGGGGAAAAGTGTCAGTGTTCTGTAAAGTGAAGCATAAAAGACGCCTCGGGGAAATCTGCACCGGAGTCGGCAGAATGAAACGATGATGAGTGGAAGGGTCAAGCCTACCCGCTACCTCTGGGATATCTGGGCTGCTGTTCTCCTGTCAATCAAGGCATTGTCCTCCCTAGCACCCGGGGCTAAATAAACTATAAACAGCACGTACTTATCACATTAAGATAGCGGGAATTAAGCTAGCAAGATATTGGTCGTTAAAGACAATCCAAGAAGGTGAAATCCAGCTGGACGTCAAAGACGCTGAAAGCTACACCAGTGCTGCAATAAATAAGTCAACATACTAAAAATGTGCTGTTTGGAAAAAAAAAATGTGGACAAATCTAAACTGTGGAAAATAACTATAACTGTCAGAAAATCAGAACTTATGGTAGATCATAAACTTGCGAAACAGTATCCGGTCCTTCTTTACCTCTCGTTTCCATGAGCCTAATCAAGGGATTCCTCCTGGTGGAACACTGCTCTGCACCTCAGCCCTCCTGATTCTTTTCAATAAACAGTGTAAAATGACACAAAAGCTTGTAATGCATAGCATGACGTGCAAAAATATACATGGAGTGGAAAGGCTATTTAGCCGTGAAATCACGCATTTGTTCGCGTGGCTGCTGTTCTCTGACGTTTTGAGCCAGAAATCTCATGGAAAAATGCAACAGTTGTTGCTCAGTTTCACTTTCAAACTCTAGATAATCTTGAACCTAGAACCATCATTTTTCCTTGGCCTCGTTATCCTCATGAGTGCACTGTACGATGGCAAAAAAATGTAAGATGGTGAAAAAGATTTATCGTGCTTCGGAATTTTTTCGCATTACTTGAAATATTTACTGCATTTCGCTTTTCTGTCGTCCTGATCTTGAGAAAACTCTCTCTAATCCAGATGTTAACATGACTGTTTTTCATTTTTGAATACGCGAGGCTTACCAGCTGCACTGAAACTGTCTTTATAGCTCTAGTTATGAAATATGGAATTTGAGCTTTCCACGATTCGAGAAGTTGTGCGCTGCATATGGCAGTTATGAATTAGTCTTAATTCTGCGTAGTACACTGTCCATCCTGTAAATGGCTTCAGTACAACGACCACAGTTGGCTTCTGGGCGGTATGAGGCCGGTCAGAAGCAGAGTGGTGAGAAGTGACAGGCAGAAAAAGGTGACAAGGGTGACGAGGGTGTGCAACCACAAGAGGAAACCCAGTCTGTTTACCCAAGCCGTATATTAATTTGAGCTGTGGGCTTCAAACTGATTTTTTTTCCTCTGAATCCTTTCAGCATGGATTGGCTTTTTTTTTTCACCTACTGCAATTGGGCCCGGGACCTTAAGACAACATTGACTTTGGCACAAGGGAAGTGGCTTGGGAAGTGACGGGACTCTTAAAGAAGTTTTTCCCTTCCCCACCTCGCTGCCTGCACTCTGATCAACGTCAGATCACACTCGACATTCACAACAACCAGACAAGCCGGCCCGGGTCCCCTGACGTCCGTCCGTGTCGTGCCGATGAGCTCACAGACTCCTGTAGAGGTCAGAGCTAAGGCAGGATTCGACACCTCTGGAAATCAAACCCGTGTCGGAAAAGGACCGCCTCTAAGACTGTTGACCGCAATAACACTTTTAATATAAATCAGTCATATTCAGATTACATGCAGCTCATATCTAATCGGATACATCCACCTACAGAGTTCCTTTTCCTTTTAGAGATACTGTATCACATCAACTAATGGGTTTACAGCTGTAGACGTCTTTTCCACGTCTCTATCTACAGATCAATGTGGATTTTAAACGCAGACAGTGGATGCACTCGTGGATCACTTCAAAATACCGGGGTGCACATTGGTCTGCCACGTGCAAAAGGTTATGTGACCCCTTGCACAGACCACAAACATGAATAACCGCAAATATCACACAACCTGTCAATACAAGCAAAAGCCCACTGAAATCTAATAGTTGCGTTAACACATGCTGTATTTTTATTAGTGGGTTGAAAAGAAAAAAAGTAGTAGATGTGGAACGAACCATACATCAAAATGGGTAGTAGCACATTGTTCTTTACCCTGTAAAGACATCAACGGGTGTATCAGTCAGTCGAGCTGAACAGAGAAAGATCAGAGCACCCATACATTACCTGACACAAAGATCTTCACACAAAGACGAATATTTTTCATGAGATTGAAATTCTATTCTTACGTCAGATGACGACACCTCAGGGGATTTTCAGACTTTGATGACTTTCTTACGCTTTTATAGTCGAGCAAAAATGCATACTTGACTGCTGTAGCCGCGTTTGTACGATATCTGTGGTTGAGAAATGTTTACACTTTGAACGAAAGGCAGGAGGACAGAGACAAAGAGGCTGGCATCTTCCCTTAATGGAACAAAGAAGATCCGAGGAGTGCTCTCTCTTGACAGGCAGATGATGGGAACTGACAAAGAAATTGATTTCCTTTATGTCAGGATACATGGCAATCTGTTCCATCGCATTTGTACATACATCAGTCACTGCGACAGCGACACCAGCAGATGTTAGTTCCGCCAGTGTCAGGGCTGCGGAGCCACTTATCTTGTTAATTGTTATTTGATTAGTTGCTTTCTTGTTGACGTTGTGTCCTGAGAGTGGAGGAAATGTGATAAAGCCCGGAGAATCAATTGGATTCACACTCTGCGAAGCATAATTTCCCTTATATTTATTGTTAAATGAGAACTTCGTACATCGCGAGGGGGTCACCAAGATTTATCAGGTTCAGTTGATTTTACGAATATCCACATTTCCAGTACTTTTTTATTGTGGAACAGACATTTGGACTGCATTAATTATTTTTGGGGGTATTTAAAAGCAGAATATTTTTTAAACAATTACTTTTACCTTGCATTTCTGTTAACATTGATTCACTTGTACCTCTGGTTTGGGCTCCACCTTCCTCAACGTAACTGAGCAGGTTGTTAGCTGCTATGATTATCTGTGTTTTCCAGACGTAATGTGCAGCATCTCTAAAAATCCACTGCAGAAGAGAAACATTTCTCTTCATACTTAAAAATAACGTGAAGTCATGCATACATATAAGACATCACTGAAGTTTGTGTAGGAATGAAGTGACTTCTGGTTCAGTCATACATACAGAGAACCAAGTGGTAACTTGGGGTTACCTTTTCTGCTTTGTCTTTGTAGCTGGAGACACATTTGTGCGAAGTGATGGCAAGAACTGAGGATTAGCTGAGGGGTTATCATGCAGATGAACCCAATACCAACCAATAGATTAAAATATTTAATTGTGTTTATTTAACATAATTTCCATTGTGCAAATTAATCTGTCTTGGTTTATTGCTTGTTTTAAACCTACGTGTAGGAATATTTTTCATCTTTTTGTTACTGTTATCAACATCTAAATTGTAAAATGTTTAAAAAATGCATGAATGCACAAAAAACTTTATAAATTATTCAGGAATGTTGTTCGTTGTACTGTGTGTTGTTTTTGTGTCTCTTCGTGTCTATTGGTTGTGATTGTGCCTATTTTTCAGCTACTTTACGCCCTTTTAAATTGCCCCTTGGGGACAACTGAAGTGATTTGAAATGAACTGAACTGAATCTCAGCTGTTCGCACAGGTCCCTGCCCAGTTCATAACTACGCCGCACTTCACAATCAATGCAGTACTTTGTTTTTGTCAAGAGAGCTGAAATATCTGTTCAAAAAGGCCCTAGTCGTTTTTTCAGTTTCTACCTGTTTGTTTCTGCTTACTTTATTCTTTGGCTTCGCCAGGAGTTTTTTGGGTAATTTTGACAATAAGGGATGTATTACTGCCCCCTGCAGGGCTAGACTATTCATTACGACTACACCTCATCATAGTATGTCTGCTCCCAGTCTACGGTAGACCATAACAGACCATGCATGCCTTACTTTTGTAATTAAATACAGAAGGAATTTGTGTAAACTGGGTGCAGCTTTGTATTTGAAGAACTGGTTTATTAATAATTTTATAAGAAAGTGATTATAAGGTGCAGTTTCACTCATCTGGGATTTTGCTCATTTAGTTTTAATACCACTGGAAGTAAAGAAAGTTGGCAGCTGCTATCCAGGCCAGACTACAGAGGACAAGCTGATGAGTATCAGCCTATAGTGGCCCTTCCTTCCTTCCCCCCACTGAGAGCAGAGACTGTAGCTAAACTGCCCTAAACTCAGACTAATCACCCTCTCTCTGTTTACAGCACCCAAGGGTGAGCTTTAATGAGGCTCACGGTGATATGACTAAACATCCCGCAGCATTCATCCGTCAGAGAAGCAGCAGGCCCGAGGCTTTTTGACGCCTGTCCGAGCTGCAGAAGAAGCAGAATCCCGCCCTTCCCGCTGACTTAACCGTCTCCTTGTCGCGGTGGCAGTGTGAAATGTCACAAAGTGTGTCGCGAACGGTTGAAAATGTCAGTGATACAACAGCTTGTTGTACGTGTACTAGACTGGAGTGAGATTAATAGAGGCTCAAAAACTATTTTGTTCAAAGTAAGCAACACAGCTGACATTGTGCTGTGCTGACATTTCCAGCTATGAAACAGCCTTTCTGGTTGGAAATCCTGTTTGGAATAAACTCTGGCCGCATATTTTGTTCTCAAGTCAAAAATGCAAACACAAAGGTAGTTATTCCTGTTTCTGCTTTAACTGACCTTTCAATTACACTCTGTTGTGAAAGTGGATAGTCTAGTCAATCATCCTCTTTCCCATCTTCTTCTCATTGTTATTGCGGGTGATTAGATTAGATTCATCAGTGGTGGAAAAAAATGTCTTTAGTTAATGAAATATAACAACACACCTTCTTACAATAAATATTTGCCGTCTGTGAAGTGTATTCTGAGCAATACACTGCTCTTAAGGTTAAAGTGAAGTGGCCCAAAGTGACAATGTGAAGATGACAAAGGTGAATTCTTAATCCTATCAAACAGAGAGAAGGAAAATAAAATAAAGAAGCCCTATTAAGGGACGAAATGGAATAATTCTGAGCCTCCAATTTTAAGCTTAAGGTAACAAACTGAGTCACCATGCCTGAAAAATCTGCTAACCCAAAACTCATTTAACTAATCTGGATGTTGTTGCGTGATGTCCCTTAAATGCACGAATGCAAGTTGGTTTTCCTGTCCTGAAATTGCTTAAATTTAAAGATGCTGACGTCTAACACAGCAGTAATCCTGCCAGCTGTCAGCTTTCAAGATCCAACTCAGAAAGCCTGAATACATAAATTAAATTTAGGTTTCCTTCAGAACTCGCTTGACTGTCCTTGCAGTTTCCTACTGTTCTTTAGCCAGTGTCCCTGACTCAAGGACTAATTTATGCACACGGGAAGGAGGGGCATTGAGGTGTGACTGCCCCCCTCCCCCAAGGTGAGTCCACCTGAGTGAGGAGGACGAAGAGCAAACAGTTGTGAGGATGGACACATCCGAGCAGTGATGAATATGGATGCTGTGAGGCTACGGAGGCTCCAGTCCTGCTGCTATAAAACATTTCGATATTCTACTAACAGACGTGACGCAGGTTGTATAAATCCAATCTGCAAGCCTGTGTCAACACTCCTGGCAAGTTATAAATACGTCAAATTTATTGGATATTTGTCTTTTGTGCCTTCAAACAGAAGCACCTTTAAAATGGATATTAAAACTGAACATACACACACAGTCATTGAACATATCTACGTAAATATCCAGCTTCATTAGAACATATTTGATTTGACAAACTAATTATCCACTGATTATAAATTAACCTTATATGTGTCTTACTATGCAGACACTGGGTTTAATAGACGACTTTCCTGAGAAAAATCCTTACATTATGAAAATGAGAATATAAGTTTCAGTTTTTGTTTCATCTTATATGGCATGTTGAAACTATGGGCAGGACTTTAACACATAAATGCATGTGACATTTAAACTCCTGATGGTATTTTCTTGTTACAGGGAGTTTTGAATCTGTTGTCTATGGTGACAATTCCATACTGGCAAACTGGTAGTTGTGTGTTGGAGAGTTGATTTAGTTAGCTAGTTAATAGCATTAATTCACTTACACAATTACACTTACCAAAAAACTTCAAAGATCACAGTTAGCACAGTTTACAGCGCAGCTACACAGTACATATTTACATACAAGTGTATTTAAACCTCAACTCACCACCAGTCTCTTAGCACTGAAGAAGCCACTCAGATGAATAGCCTCAAGAAAATCTACATGTCCAGATGCCTTTTAGATGTTTTTTGGATAAACCATGACCTGGACTACTGAGAACCTTAACAGAGAGAGTATCATTATGTTGTTTTGACACTTTAAATGTATATATTAGTGCTGTCAAAAATTTTAATCAGATTAATCATAAGGTTAATGTGGATTAATTTTGATTAATCGCGATTAAATATTATTGCTTTTTAATTTCCTTTTTCCTTTGGCATGAGCATACAGATTCAATGAAGAAGGGAATATATATGCACTTAACATGTTTATTTATTATGTCTTTGTCTTGGTTTATCTCAAGCTGGGCGACACGTTTCGCCAAAGTGCTGGCAGGATCCCTGACTGATGTATGCTTGACGTTAACGTGATAATGTGATATTAAGCTGGAAGTGCTTCAGTGAAAAGAAAACAAAAGGGTATGTATAATGCTTCATGTCGGTCGACTGTTCTGTATTTTTTTTTGTTTCATTTTCGTTTTGTTGTTTTTTGTTTTTTTTGTATTCAAATTTCCCATAGAACAAAACAATGTGCTGTTGAGTGTCTTCGATCTTTATCTGGTTCTGCTGCTGTGCACATGCACAACGGTAACTCTGCTTGGACAAACTGTCTGACATGCGTTGAGAGAGACGTTCAGACTCATTCTACGCTGTAGATGGGTTAATTGTTTTAATTTTTTTCAATTTGTTCAAGTAAATCTCAATTAGTAACCAAGAAACAGCAATAAACAATCTCATTATTCTCCAGCCTATGTTTAAAAAAAGAAGACTGGCTTCCTTGAACCCACTGAACCGTAGGCGTACTGCTATATCGCTACTGGCAGGTGTGTCTTTATCACAAGGTTCAGCTGGTTGACATTGAGGTGTATTTCCGTATTACCGTTATTGGATAATGGGGGTTGTGGTATATTGCAGGATTTCCACTCCCGCCCCCCACTCCATGCATCCACTCAGGGAGAGCGGGTCATAACGGCTTCATGGTTAAGCCACAGAGGCCCAGGAAAGGGAGAGGAAGTCTGTCTGAGCTGAAGTCTTCATCAAATTGAAGTTTCCATTTTCTCTCCCTCTGAAATCCCTAAACCAGTGCCACGGTGGATCCATTTCACACCTGGAAATAGTTTCCTCGGTGTGTGGGTTCACGATGGGCTTACGGGCCGGCGGAGGAGGTGCGGGACGTTAAAGCCTCCATCAAATGATGGCTTTGTAATTTCACAGCAAACGTCCACGTTGGGCCAGTCTCAGTCTGCCTCTAATTTTATCTCTCCAGCTTCCTCCCTCTCTCCTTGTCTACCTGTCCGTTTCCCCCCCACAGACGTCGTCCCCTATCTCGCTCTGCTTCTCAAGCCGTCCTCATCGCTGACAGCTGTGGACTCTATTAGCTGTGATTGGTTACAGTTCACAGCCATGAAATGATCCTCAGAAAAAGAAACGCCTAAACCTAAACAACTGATATTAGCGGCAGTGTGAAACCTGCTGTACGGTGTCTGAAAATGTGGCATGTGACAGGTAGGTAATCTGATGGTGTCACTTCAAAGCCCTAAAGAAACATCTGTGCTACGTCAAACCTGGCTGTCTGTCTTCGTATTACTCTTTGTTCAGTGGGATGGGAGAAAACGGAAGGAAGTTGCCTCATTGTTAGCAGACTAGGAATCACTGCGGAATTTTCTCAAAGGCGTTGCCTGCGAAAAACTCCTCTTGTGTGGGTTGTTTTTAACGGTGGTAAGGTTGTTTGGGATCCTGTATTTTTTTAAAAAAGAAAAAAAGGAAAAGAAGATACGGTGAATATTCTGTTAGGTGAAATATGACACATGTGAAACCATTTCCTACTGGGATAACAGCACAAAACAACATCTGTGTGTTTAGAAGCGTATAGAATCGGAATGAAGGGACATTTATTTGAGGTAGGCAGTAGCTGTACAACTTGGATTTAGACCGATCGGCCACAACATTAAAACCACTGACAGGCGAAGTAAATAACATTGATCATCTTGTTACAATTCAATGTTCTCCTGAGAAACGTTTGGACCTAGTATTCGTGTGGATGTTACCTAGACGTGTACCACCCACCTAGACCAGACCAGACACCCCCACCCCGTAGCAAGGACACTCCTTGAGCATTCATTCCCAGCAGAATGCAACCTGATATGGACACACAAAAATGGCTTAGGGTGAATTAAAAAAACAAAACAAAAAACAGCACGAGGTGTTGACCTGGCCTCCATATTCACTAGATCATAGGTCTTCAACATTGCGTCCGCGACCCGTATGGGGTCCGTGGAGTTACTGCAGGGAGGTCTCAAAATCGTTGGTTGATGAGACATTTGTTTTACTTTTTTTTATTATTATTATTTTAATTTTCCCCCACAAATTCACAGTATGACCACCCTACTGTTACACATGTTTTAAATTAAAACAATAATATTTGGACCCATGTATTATTTGCATATTAATATTATATTAATATTGAATGCAAAATTATGATAATAAGTATATTTATAAATAGCACTAGGCTGAGTTTAATATAGAACACATATAGAAGGTAGGGGGTCCCTTCTTAATCTCTCCATGAAGGGTCCTTGGTGTGAAAAACAATGAAGACCCCTGCACTAGATCCCAAACTGCTCAAGTATTTGTGGGATGCTCCCGTCAACCTATAGGATCTAAAGGTCCCCACTAATGGCATCGTGTCGCCAGACACCACAGGACACCCTCAGAATACCCATGTCCATTCTCTCATGAGTCACAACTGTTTTGGAGAAACAAAGAGATCTACACAATTAAGGCCAATAGGTGTACTGAAACTGGTATAACTTGAGGAGGAGGACGACTTATACGGGTTCTTTTTAAGTTGAATCATTCTCAAGTGCAAAAACACTCCTCAAGTCACATTTGTCAGAATAAAAGGGGTATTTGCCTTGGTCTGTTTTCTCTAGATTACCCCCTTCCATCCACATTAAGTTTATCCTAGTCATTGTCGCTGTGACCAGCTGTAATGGGGGCACAATTCTATGAGCGAGCTCTATTCCACAGTCATCTCTGTGATCCATCAATGTAGGATTGTTGATACACATTTGAATTGAGGCTGGCTCTAACCTTTTTATCCATTTTCAATTTCCTGCTAATCTCTACGCATCATGCGTCATCTAGTATCTTGTAATCATGTTTGTATCAATTATATATGATGCATGTATGTTTTATCCAGATGTATAAATTTATCTACTTCTCATTCACTCTCCTGGGCTCCCTTCTCTCCTGTACTCTCTCCCTATTCTTGGCATCTATCCACCTGGGCAGCCTCAGGAAAATGGGCCCCAGCAAATGAGCTGGCTTCTGCTGAATGTTTCTTCCTGTTAAAAAAAAGGGGGGGGGGGGTGGCACTCCTGGCCATTGTCACCGCCGTATTTGCTGTGTGGGGTTTCAGGCTCTGGGTTCTGTAAAGTGTCCTGAGACAGTCTGGATTGTTATTTACGCTCTATAAATATAACTGGATTACACTGAATTGGGATTCCCAGATGGCACAGATCTCGTGGCACAGTTGGAACAGATTCTGCAGAAAACTCTTTGTGAAGTCTTTATATTTGTGTTTGAATGGTATGTTTTTCTGCTCAGTACCTTATAGACCAGTATAGATTTCATTTTCCCTAAGCTGCAGTGTGTTGCCTATGTCTTAAGCATGCACATAAAAGATTGCATGGAGCATTGACCAATGCTTCTGCTAACTCATCCTGACAGCACATAGACGTGCGTTATTTTCTTTGCTTCTGTTCACTTTCTTCACATCTAGGAATGTGTAGTGCAATGTTGATCCCTCACGGGCTCCCCACTAGCAAACAAAGCAACGCTAAAAGTATTTTTTGCCTGCGCTGTGAAACCTTCATATTTACATCTGTGCTACATTACAGAGCGTCAAAAGCCGTGAAAGCATCCTGCCTCCTGAGTTTTCAACAGTGTTAAAGTGCTTTAAGGTGGATTTCTCCTGTAAGCTTTGCCAAAAAAAAAAACCCAAAGATGAAAAGATATACATGCCATAATTAAACACTCCACAGAGATTAGGAGTTGCAGAAAAGAGATATTCATGTTTCGCGTGCGTATGGGCCAGAGTGAGTGTGAGAGATGTAATTCATGGACTACAGAGGGCGGAGCGCGTGGGAGATTTAGTGATGATTTAGTGCGAGCAGTCAAAGCTGCAGAGAAGTGGAAATGTTTTCCTAGGGCTCACGGCACTTAACAGACATGGGTTACACTCACAAACACACACTCCATCCATCGCTCACGCACACATAACTCACCTGATTTTCCCACTCCCTCTGGAGTGCTCCAGTAATGAAGTGCAGATTGAAAAGCATTTGATGCGAGAAGCTGGCAATTATATGCATTCATATGTTGCCAAACCTACTGTACATTTACAGCTACGCATTTTAAGTATACTGTATGCAGCACTTTTGGCCAGCGTTGTGATCATATCACAACATGCCTAACAGTGCAGTGATGACAAACGGACTGGAGTGAAGGGATGCTTAACTTTTCTAATGTCAATAACTTTCAGTGCCTTCTCCAGCTCATGATCGCTTCCACCTGTAATCATCTTTCATCTCTCCAACACAGGGCTAAAGGTCTTATCAACACTCTTGAAGGCAAAATTCACCATTAAATGCTAATGTATTTTTGATAACTAACAGTGAAAGTTAAGCGATTGTTGAGTTAAATGTCAAGATGCCAGTCGGTCAGGAACGGAGCTTTGACGACATGATGCTAACTAGCTGGATAGGTCTTTAGCTGCTCAGTCCAAGTATTGCAGTTATATTAAAATAAAACTCAATATTGACTTGGATTCAGTTGAGTTTGTTTGTATCCGGTTTGACATGGGTTTATTTATCTGTGGTGAGAGCAAGTTTAGCAGTGGCGCTAAAGGCAAGCCGCGTTGGAAAGCTGCTTGGAAAAAAAAAAGTTATATTTCTGGCGCACCTTCACCTGCTACCAAGGTGCATAGAGGAAGAAAAGAAACTGTAGGTTAGGTCAAGACTCCTGCAGTACTTGCAGTTGATGAAACTTTATTTGACCAACACTCATTACCTCAGTGTCATAGAGAAACATACTGCAAAGAATATTTTAAATATTATATGAAATATGTCCAATCATCTATATGCACATAGACATTACCTACTGCGGTTGACTATGCTAGTTAGCTGGTGTCTTCTTGTCAGTTGCTAGTTGGTAGCTGACTGTTAGCCTGCTGGTCTTTTTTTGTGTTTTGTGTTTTGCAGAGGGGAGAAGTGTTGGTTGACATGTAGTTGGATATCCCATCACTTCTTGCCTACTGCTTTTGGCTAGACCAATTAAGCGGTGCCTTCTTGTTGGTTGTTAGTTGGTAGCTGACTGCTAGTCTGTTTTTTTTTGTTTTTCAGTTCAACTGGGCTTCTAAATGTGTTTTGTCTCTTGGCACAAGAGTTAAAAGAAATTAACTATTGGGACACCAGCAAGGTGTGCTTGGTCAGGTAGCATCAGGCCAATAAATCGCATACATCCACATACATATATATCATCCAGGGAACACCTAAGGCCACATTCACATGTACCAAAATGTTCTTTTTTCTCTGGTTTTCCTTGGCATTGGTTCAGGAATTTCTCTGTCAATATTGAACCATTGCAAAAACACATCTAGTTTTAGAAAGACTGTAATACTCATCTTAGGCCTATGCGCGGGGCTGTTTCTGCTACAGAACCCAGCCAAAAAAAAGAAGAAGAGCCAAGACATGTACATCAACCCTGTGTGCTGTATACAATCCGGATTATGGCCCGTAATCCTTTTTAGCTCATGGTAGCAGTGATATACCACTATATTGCCCTAGTCACCCAACAAGAGTCAATATTTGATGCAGCACCATCACAAGCCTGTAGTCTGCCATTGATGTTGATGTTGTTATGAGACGTCAGGGGCTGCAGGCTCGAGGCGATCACATCAACGTGTTCGTATTCAGGCATCCACACGAATGAAAAATAGAAGCCACACAGGCTCCATATTTGTCTTATTTCACCGTGAGACCTGGAATAAAAAATGTGCGGTTGCAGTCACTGAAAAATCCGGAAGTGGGCTAAGTATGGTTTGAATACGTTATCATGTGGTCAATGGGGGCTACGTGTTCAGGCTTGGACGACTGAAAACAACAGGACGACATAAATCTTTCTACATGACCATTAACTACGGGGAAACCATATGAAGTGGAGTGATGAAAACCCACATGGGGGATGAATAATGGAAGCCAGCGTGTTTGGTAAACCTGGATGTCGTCAGTCACGTGGAGTTTTGGATACGTGATACGTCGCCTTTCATCAACTGTCCCCTTTTTATTTTACTAATTTGGGACACATTTCCAAAATTTGGGTTTTTGTTCAAAGTCAGCCTCCTGGCACTTATTTGGATTGAAGACACGGATTCAGCCCCCGCATCTGTGAAGGGTTTACTCAGGACACAGTCTCCATATACTGGACATGTAGACTCCACAGCTGAGCAGCACATGTTTACATCCCGGGTTGGCATTGTCAAAGACTCTGGAAAATCCCTCACTTGAGCTGTCACAGTTTTATAATGTGTGGCTGCCTTGGAATGAGCATCACTGATCAGGTTCACGTTTATGCTCTGAGGGTGAAATTGGTTACCTTGCCGTGGATAGCTACCCATTTCCAAAACCCGTACAGGTTCATACACCACTGGTTTGTAAAATTAACTGAATATTTACTCTGTATGTTATTTCTCAATCAAAATATGCACAGAGTCTAATCTGCAGGTGGCCTGAGGCGATTCCTGAATAATTTACACTTTAAACCGCCTGATGCAGCTCTATCACCTCATCACAGATTCAGTCACGGAAGCAGGTCACCCGCCCTCATCTATAATCCACAAAGAAGGGTTTCCCGTCCATTTAAACCGCCACCGCTTAACACATGCATGACTTGAAACCTCCCGGATATTACATGAGGAGCAATTTACTGCTCGTGTGGGAGGAAGTTGTTGTTATAGGAATGAATCTTGGTAGACATACAACTAGATGTTTTTGAATCAGAACTCCCATTTTTAGCTCTTTTTCATCATCTTCATCAGTTTTTGGCCAATTTCCCAAGAGTTGCTTCACTGTAAACTGCTTAAAAGACCACTCCCATGTCAAGAAAATGTGTACATATGAATACCAACATTGGCTCAGTTCCACTAAGTGTCCTGCTAAGCATGACAAATGACATCTTCAAAAGGATCTCCCATAAAAGGAACACATTATTTTTCCCCTGCTGTTACAAGTCAAGATGTCTGCTGAAAAAGAAAAGGTCTCTTCTTGCTTGACTGAATGTGTGTCAACATAACACTTCACCGTCAAGAGTCAACTGCTGAAGCCCTCAAAACACAAGACCCATCCCAGAAGCAGATTGCTACCAGCAAAGAAAAACATTTTTACCCAGACATTTTGAATAGTGACATCCACATCTTGTAATTACAACCTTGTGTATCTGTCATCTGGCTATTATGAGAGCACTGTCCTATAAGATGCAAGACAAATGTCTCATTATTATGACGTAAATCTCTTTCATTGCGGGATTTATCCCATAATTATATATATGTATGGTTTAAACATCATTTAATTACTAGCTCTGTGCATCAAAAAAATCAGAAATACAAGTATATAGATCCTTTGTTTTTGGAATTGTGTGATTCCAACACACCTTCAGAGCTAATTGCGCTTGCCAAAACTTTGCATGGATACGCATTGCGAGTAACAGTAGGGGATGTGTGGTGAACAAATGAATAATTAATTAAAATAAGGTAATCTATCATTCAGACAAAACTGTACTGGGATTTTAGGATTTGCAAAACAGCTTAGCAGGTGAACTTAGCAATAGTGATGTCATCTAGCTACATAGGTGCCAGGCCTCAATCATGAAAAACAGCAACAGAAAATGCATGAAAAGGACACTGACAAAAAAAATACATTTATTACTCCCAGTACCTGATAAATCTTCAGACTTTGTGCTTTGGTCATTGAGAAACAAACAACTACCCCCCTACAATAACAACAACAACAAAATGTCACTATGGATGAATCTGTTGAAAAGAAACCGGCAATTTAGTCCAAAGACCAGACTCTGTGTTACATTTTATAAAGGTGCATGTTGAAGCAAGAACTACTACAGTGCAATGATGCAGCAAGTGGAAAATTGCCTCCAGCTCAGTTCCTTTATTGGAGCTCAGATCCACTAAAGTGAACATCACAAGATCTCTATAGAAATATACTACATTTTCCCCACTAGACTTGGCAATTAAAATTATTGTTCTATTAAAAGGGTATTATACACCAATCAAGCACAACATTACGACCACCTTCCTTATATTGTGTAGGTCTTCCTTGTACCTAAAAAACAGTTGTGGGGCCTTCTGAATGTTTGTGGGGGCCTTTGGGTCCTATGGGGTGAGGGGAGGGGCCTCTGTAGTCAAGCTTTTTCCACTGCATCCCACAGATACACCAGGTCAACACCTTGTGATTTATTTTCATGTTTTTTTTTTTTTTTTTTTGTTTTGTTTTGTTTTTTTAGTTGGAAGACAGTTTTTGTGTGTGTCAGGCTGCATCCTTACTGCCATCAAGGAGTGTCATTATTATGGGGCGAGGGAGGCCTGGTCTGGTCTAGGTGGGTGGTACATGTCTAAGTAACATCCACAGGATTGTCAGGTCCAAAAGCTTCCCAGCAGAACAATGTATTGTCGTAAGATGGTCAATGTTCACGTCAGCGGTCATAATGTTATGCCTGATCGGTGTATTATGCATTTTCAAATAACAAGTCCCGAATCATAACATGTGCTTGTTGTTGTATTTATATAATACAGATTAAATAGAGACGGTGAAAGCAAATATCGACACTGATGTGAAACATCAACACAGAAGCACTCACGGTGTGTACATTGGTTTGGGTGGAATATTGGGACTGGTTGAAGGGAATATTTCTAGATGAAGTAATGAAAGGCTGCCCTTGTTCAAACATGGAAGCTGCTCTGTTTTTAGCTGCAGTGTTGCACTGGATGCGGTTTCTCCTACGTTGCGCAGCTATAATAAGAATAACGAAATCTGTTGAATATTTCCGTTTACATAATCATTCCCTTTCTCCTGCTGGAGATTTCAAGTGCCTATGAACACACATGCGCTTGCAAACACAGGCTTGCCTATGAAAAGACACACTTACGTAAATGTATGTTTTATAAATTGTGACTTTGGTGATTGTTAGAGGCACTACATGACTAGTCATGACTGAGCTTTAGATGAAAGGCATCCTAAAATTTTCAACAAATACCCAACAATTCAACCTGACACAAAGACAACCTTGGGTTTCTTGAAGATGTTTTTCAGTCGTTCAAATAGCTTCTTCAGTTTGTGAACCTTTTCAGCCGTTTAGACCATGACCTGCATGCCCGAGAACAGACTGATACTATCATCTGTAAGCCCTGTTGTGGCTGAAAAGACACCGCAGCAAATATTACATTATATAATTGCAACACAACTCCATTTTTAAAGATTGTACGAACAGTTGACAACCACCTACCTGCTTACAACATTTATTACGTTACAGTAATGCCCCTCTTAGATCTTATTACATTGATGTGGTTCCAAAAGAGTATACATCACTATACAAACGGGAAATTTGGGCAACGTTTCAAATGAACTAGGTCTGGTGTTAAGCCTACTGATGACAGTCTTTTTTTAAGTTAGGAATAGTCAACTAATCAGAGGTTTATAGTTTGGATTAAGGGGAAGGGACAAGCAGTGATGTCATGACAAGAGACCATGAAATGTTAATGACATTTAGCCACGCAAAATGGACTGTAGCCGTTTGAACTAATCTCACTTTGGAGGCCTTGTGACGACCAATGGGAGCAACGGATACAGTCGACCGATACATGACGCATATTCAGAGTACCTCTCAGACGTTGTCCTGATGGAAACAGCATCCACCACTTTGGTCCCCAGCACCAAATTCACCACGCTGGTAGCAGGCTTGCAGCATCTGGTAAACCCATGTGGTGCAGTATTGACGTTGATGCAAGAAGAGCATGCATTTATTGTGAAGACCCATTGTATCTTCTTTGTATCTTCTCTGTTTGTCTCTTCTGCACAGGGTTGATTTTTATGATGTGAAGAACCTGTGGCACCCAGTGTGCCAAAGTTGACACTTTGGCACTTGACATTCCTGTTTGATTCTGTTCATATCCATATGTCTCCTACACTCTATAACATTTGCACACATACTCTACACTCATACACATCATACGCCGCTGACTTTACTTTTAATTTGGTAAATAAACAGAGTACTGTTTGATCGACATCCTGGTGTATCTTCCTGTTGTTGTGGCCACTCGTGTGAGCCATGTCATGACAAATAACTCGTCAATCAAAGTTGGTTAGGTTTAAAAGTTGTGTTTGTGTCTGTGGTGGAAGCTGCCACATGTTGCTTAACACTCTGCTGGTTTGATCCAGTTGAGTGCTGGTTTTGGTGTGTTTTATTGTTGGGCAAAGTTAAGAATTTTGTTTTGCTTGGGGTTTTGCTCTGGCTTTTTGGTGATACACCACATGTTCTCTGGTAGCATTGTTTGAGACTGTGGAACACAGTATTGTCTGCAACGGTGGATTGGTAATCATGGCTTCCTCGTCAGGGTTTTTTGATGTGACTACGGCGGCATTTGTCAGTGGCGTTGGTGAAAATGGATGAGCTAGTTAAAATAGCTAACCATTATGGCATTAAGGTTGTGTGTAAGGAGGAGGTTAAGCAAGTGGTGTTATCATTTTTGTTTGAAAAAGGGGTGTTAAAGGAGAAAGAGCTTGGAGTGGCTGCAGTGGAACCAGCTCCTGCGCCTGGAAATCAACAGTGCAAGAGAACTACCTTGGCAACCAGAGCCTTGAATGTCCATTGGCGACCAGCTGTCAGCTAAAAAGTAATGGTTGACGAGGAACATCCCTTTATATATAGTTAGGGCTTAAGAGTGAGTGCATTATCTTTCTATTGAGTAGTATTTTCTTGTCAATAAAAATTGACACAAGCCTGAAACAAATTGGAAGCTCATTAGGTTTATCCAGGCAATGCTACAGATTATGATAGGTGAGAAGATCCAGGAAGGGAAACGGCCAGGTCAGGTACCTGCTTGAGCATCTGCAAAAAGCTCCAGTTGGTTCCACTTGGTTCATTGGTTCTATTTTAAGGGCGCTAATAATTTGGCGCTGTTTTATTTTTTTATCATTTCAAAAACTCACAGACTAATTCAATTAAAGTGGGCAGAATATGAGATTAAACAAATAATTACATATGATAACTTAAATTTGTGCTCATGTGCTACGTTTGCTCACGTTCTGTGCATCTCCCCCACCTCCCCTGTCCTTTAAACCTAGAGGCGCCCCTGGTGGGTTCTAAAAATACAAATAAAAGAAATCATTATAAAATTTGCTGTTACAGTTGTAATTTTGTGAAAAGGTAGACAGGAGTATCCTGAGGAGTTACTTGCCTATTGTCTTTTTAATAAACAACGTCTTGATGTGTCTTGCAAAACTGCACAGGCTGACATCCTGCAAAATGTGATGTCAAAGATAATGGCAGTGAATAAGATCAAAGTCCATTTGATGTAATATATTAACCTATAAAGTCCATTAAACATGCATAATTGAAGAGATCAAGGCACTATTGCTACTTGTTTCTTTGATGTGCTTTGCGCTATGCACACAGTGTGAATGCTGAATACAGGGAGGGAGAGCATAATATCTCTTTATCTCTTTCTGTCTGTTCGTCTTTTACAACAAATTGCTGCTGTGGGACAGGTTCAGACTCGAGTTTTGCTAGTCCCTTGTGTGTAGAACAATCACTGGCTATTAACAGACTGGCAAGAGACAGTGTGCGATAATTTGCAGGTTTGCATGTGTGGGTTTTGGGGAAAGGTGTGTGTGGGGGTGGGGGGGTTGTTCTGGTAGAAGTCGTACCGTGTAATCTATCAGCAGTGGGAGACAACTAGCCCGCAGTGCTTTTGAGGCTTTTGTGAGTTTGTACCTTCAGAAAAAAAGCCAGCAGAAGCAGCAAACTTAATCCTACTCCTTCAGGGCTTGAGGAGGCCCCTACCAAGAAGAAAGAGGAACAGAAACAGAGAGAACTTACCAAGAGGGGAAAAGAAGAAATCTGTATCAGTATCACACATGATCAAAGAGCAAAAGATTGATGCTTTGCCTTCTTATTCCCATTTTGTAGAAATAAAAGTCATTGACTGCTTAGCCTTGTTTGTGTTAAAGTTTAAGTGATGCTACATGGCAATGAGAGCTACCTGCTGCTACCTGTTGGTCACACAGTAACCTCTTTGGTTCAGTCTGACATATCTCAACAACCACAGGATGGATTGCTAATGTTTTTTGTAATCCATTGTCTTATACAGCCACAGTGAGGTTCCTTGTGAAATGCAATCAGACGCTTAGTTTAAATTTGCTATGTAGCTCCTCCTATATGTTCAGTTAATTTTGTATTCTGATTTTTTTTTTTTTTTTTTTTACTCTTATTCTGATTCGCACAAAATTCCCCAACTTTGAGGTTTTGGTACCAGTAAAATGTCAAATGTGTTTTCCTCATAAACCTCTATTCAGATAATGGCCATTTCTTCATGATGTGAAACACATCCTGAGCAAGAATGGTGAGGATGGTCATAAAAACCTGCCCTTTACCCAAACTGTTAAATGGGAGAACGCATGTTCCAGGATCCACAAAATGTTTTCTTTCTTTTTTTCAAAAAGCTGCAATGTCCAGCTAGCAAATGTGCAAATACTTGCAGAACTACTGACTTTCCCCATCCAATTCAGTTGTAAGTTTTTGTAAATCCATGTTAAACTAATATAATGCACATGTTAAACGTCGCTGTTACCCTTTAGTTCCAGTGCTAAGGTGGAGAGAGCCTCATGGAGCTAACAGAGAGACTGACACTTGTTATTCTACATTTCAAGTTGATCTTCCCTGAAGGCTCAGTTTCGGATTCCCTGTGTGATACTGATATGTCACGGATATGTGTGAAGAGTGAATAAAGTGGCGCTTATGCAGTTTTGCCGAAAACAGATGTTTGCACACATGTTTGCAATACTAGTTATCTGTCATGTGTTTATCTTTAGACACTTAAGAGGAAGTATGGAAGAATGAAAATGATAACGCGGCCAAAATTCTTTTTTATTTTATTACCGACAAAATATGCGAATGACTCTTCAAGCATGCCTAACATTTTGAAATGCATCAAACCTGTTTGCATCATCCCTACAAAATTATGAAAAACTGGGTTTGGGAAAGTTCTGCGGCTCTGAGAAAATGTCAGAGGTACAAAGCTGTTTAAAGATCCTACCTTGAGGAGAGAACTACAAATTTCAGAGAGCCTGGTCAAACTGGATTGAGTAAATAACGAGATGGCAGCTTCTGTCACTCCTGTCTGAAGCTGCGCAATTATCGTGTTAAAAGACAAACATACAGCGGTGACGTACATCACAGGAGGCGTAACGAGAGGAGAAACGAAGAAGGAGGCTATGAGAAGGGCAATCACGCACTGACAACAAATAATGGAAGTTCTACCAAAACGAATCGACTTACTGGATTGGTTTTCATCAGAACGTCTGTTCATCATTTACAAATCCATACAAACACTTCAGAGTCCATTAAAACGCTTCTGCTTCAAACTTCATTAAACCAATTCCCACAAGGCTGCCCAGTCCGAGGCACGAGCACATGCGGGCGGAGGCTGCTCGAGACATAAAATAGTAGCAGCCTTTAACGTGGTGCTCTATTATTATTATTAACCGCTAATGGGCACTCTTACACGGTCCAATATAAACACAAAGGCCAAAGACTATAATCAGACTATACGTCCAAGCGGGCCGATTTTCTGAGGCTAATTTAAAACAGGAGACACAGGAGCTGGACGGGGAGACCGCAAGCTAACCGGTTGGAAAGCAGAGCCGCCGTGGTCTCGGAGTCGCCCTCGCCTCACCGCCGAGGCCAATTTGTAGACGTTCATTTCCTCAAATCTGTCTGGGGGGAGTAGGAGGAAAGGGATGGGACGAGGGGAGTAGCGAGGAGAAATAAGGCCAAATGAGGCTCCGGGGGACTGGAGACCACAGAGCAGCTAGCTGTGTCCCCCTCTCTGGGATCCATAGGCTCCTCTCTTCTCTCCTCCTCTTCTTCATTTTTATTTCATAGCTCAAGAACAAAATAAATTCACATTATCTCTATAGCCACTGTTTTCATGCCGACAGGGTGGAGATCAGTATTTAAGCTTTGCTGTCTGTGCCCTTAGATGCGCAATGATAAATAAACACAACTGAGTTTGAGCTCTTCTTCCCGATTCCCTCAGAATCCACATGCTCACTGAAGAGACGTTGTTTAAAAAAAAAACAAACAAAAGGACGAGGTTACTGGCTTTATTTCAAATAATTTCAAATAAATGTTTGTCCTGCAACAAGAAAAAACAAATTAACCGCTGAAATTAAAGACCACTCTACATGTCATTACATGTCATGTCATGTCAAATTTACCATTCTGCCTGCTCTGCAAATGTTGATTGGTTTTAAATACAGAAAAATGCTATCTGACTTTATCGCCTTTACCGCAGTAAACTCTTTTACACTCTCACTACCTGTCTTTTTTTTTCTTTTTTTTTTTTTTATTAATTGTTATGAGCAGGACCGGCAGATGCCTGTGAAGCCTAAAACAAAACCTCAGTCTTTAATAACTACTTGTATGAGTTAGTGTTTAGAGTTTTTCTTGTGGATATCTTTAAAAAAAAAAAGAAAACCTTTGTTTTTTTGTTTTTTTTTGGAGTTTTGAGGAACTCCAGGCTTTTTCATTTTGCTTAATTTTTCAGCCTGGTAGATTGCATGGCTGTAGTCCAGGAATTTATAGTGATTTGTATAGATTTCATAGCTCGTTTGAGTGTTACCATTCTCATATCCGGTCATAAAACCAGCAATGTGCACTCATCAATAAGACACAGCTGGAGAAACTGAACCAACCGAAAGCTGCAGGTCCTGATGGCATCAGCCCCAGGACACTGAGGACCTGTGCCAGCCAGATGTCTCTCCAACCTCTCTTCATTCTGAGTGTCAGCCTGGAGAGGGTACCGCGTCTTTGGAAAACCTCCTGCCTTGTTCCCGTTCTCAAGAAGACGTCTCCATCTGGCCTCAGTGATTACCATCCAGCGGCCCTCAGGTTGAGTTTGGTGCTGGCCCAACTGAGACCGCAGGTGAGATCGTCTTTAGACCCCCTACAGTTTGCCTACCAGCCATGTGTGGGGGTAGATGACGCTGTCATCAATCTGCTGCAGCTCACTCACTCACACCTGGATGGTGGTGGAGGCTCAGTGAGAATTACATTCTTTGATTTCTCCAGCGTCTTCAACACCCTCCAGTCTTTGTTGCTGGGTGAGAAGCTTCGACCGATGGTTGTCTCATACGTCATCTCTTTGACAACGTCATTATTACACGTTTAAGTGTGCTGGAACACTGCGAGGTAAACAATGGGCAGCGTGGACATCGGCGAGTCGAATGTAAGTGCTATTGTTTTGCACAATTTTTTCTATTTTGCAAAGTATACAAACTCAGCGCAGACAGGAAAATGTCCCAACGTTGCCATGGACGACAAAAAAGGCGTGCCATGTCGCTATATAAGCTGTTTATCAACAAAATCGCACATGCTCCCCGATCGATGGGATTTCCCGAGTATGAAGTAGGGTTAATTCATGTATGCGCTTCCATTACAGATCGGGAAGCTCTCGCAGCCCTGGAGCTTCCACAATCAATGGTACCGCGTGATTTAGCAGGACGTGTTTCACACTGCAGCCAAGCCGAGCTGCTAAATTCCCGTGTCGCTTTGATGGGTCATTTGACCTGAGAAGAAATGACATGGCAACCCGTTCACACTGCAGGAAACAGCCGCGATGACTTGGGACAACGTGGGATTTTCATGCAGCATGAAAGAGCCTTTAGTTATCTCCAAGATTTCCCCTTCTAGCATATTTATTAATGCCCTATCATCTTGATAGTTTTCTACTTGTCATGTGCTCCCCTTTGTACTATGGCCAAAACAAGCTGCTACCAGCAAATAAATAAATAAATAATCACAGCAGGCGTGACAAGTCACTATTCTAAAATATCCTCCGAATGTCTCAGAGCTTGACAGATGGCTTTCTACAGACATTGTAATTGTGGTGTTTTATTTGTGGCATGTTTCACAAAGCTTTTATTGAGATATTATTTTTCATTTTTTAATATGCTTGCAGCATTGGCTGGCAGCTCCGAGGATGTGTGCGTGTGTGTCGGGTTGTATTGTTCTGACCTTGTGGTTACAGTAATGACACGTTTAGGGGTACGATGGCGCCAGACAGCTCAGTAGACCCCTACCACACTTACAATTCGAGAACAGAATTGTTTCGGTCAGAAGTGTTCAGCACTCGTCGCCTTGAATATGAAATCAAACAGTCCAAACAAATGCTGTGGGCCAGAGAGTATGTTTATGAAATTGTCAGGAATTTCAAGCTATCAATTGCAATATTAGTTGGTGGAGACAGAGTGTAATTACTTCAGATATTCTTCTGGAGGATTTCAAAGAGCTCTGAGTGTATAGAGAAGCAGCACAGAGAAGCAAGAAGAGACACATGGAAACATGGACAGAGAGTTAGGTCATAATTGTTGTTTAACATAAAAATGGACAAAAAGGACATCCATAGGATTCCTACAAAGGAGTTTTGAAGCTCAGTGTGGGTGGCACCAGCTGTCCTATCCGTCTGACTCCTTCTAACTTCCAGCTAATTGGCCAAAGGAGTTGGGGAGTGATTGGATCTGAGGTGGATGGCAGATATTCAGTGACCTGTGACAGCACCCATCTGTCTCTCAGTGTGGCCACTCCCTTAACTTTAAGCCTTGGTGAATTTATTCATGTGAATGTTAAGAGGAAACAAGCCTACGTCTTGACTTTGCAGCATATTGTAAATGTGTCTTAGCATGATCCCAGCTTGACCTTGGCTTAATTTTGATATAAGACGTCATATGGATATTATCTAGGCATGTACCACCTACATAGACCAGGCCAGGCACCCCAGCACAAAAAACAAAACAAAACAAACTAACAGCACAAGGTGTTGACCTGGCCTCCAAATTGACTAGATCCCAAACTGATCAAGTATTTGTGGGATGCACTGGAACAAGTGTGATTCACAGATGATCCTCCCGTCAACCCATAGGATCCAAAGGCCTCCACTAACAAAATTCTGTTGCCAGACACCACAGAACACAATATGCGGAAGGTGGCCATAATACTTGCATGCCTGATTGGTGTAAGTTAACTGATATTAAAAAAGTGCAAACATCAGTTAAAATTTGCCCATGTGAACAGCAGTTTTGAAACATTCATCTTAGGAATGGACCAAAATGCAAAATAAGGGCTGACAGCTAAGTCCTGATTTTATTGAGATAAGATGATTGTTGTTGCACAGTAGTTGTACCAAAAACAGACGGGTTGATTGTACATTCCCAGTGATCAGAATGGAAACATTTAACCTTGAATGTCTGTGTTTGGTCCAAAAGCACTTATGATATCTTCTTATCGTTTAAATGGACCCTAATGTGGTAAAACATGTCACATTGCTCCTCACCAGGCAAAGGACTTTTGTTGGTTCGTCTTCCACCAACTGTTTCCTGTGGGCAAAACTCCCTTTCTTTGCAGTGGGTACACGTTTCCCCAAAAACTCTTAAAATGTAAGTTCACGGAAAGATTAAAGAATGACAGATGACTTCCTACTTGTTCCAATCTCCACTTGCATCACATGTCTTAATAATTCCTTATAGATGGCACAGTAAGGATCCAGTAGTGTAGCGTGAAAACTTTTGATAGAAATCCTGGGCAGCCATAGCTGAAGCGATGACATTAATCATTGATAAGTAGTAGGGGTGCGGGTGTCCAAGCAACTCTCGCACAAGTCCAAGCTGCCTATGTTATTTGTTTCCTTGGCTGAGAAGAACTATCTCTTTATGTTACACACAGACATGTCAAACAGTAATTGTGTGTCCAAGTGGGTGTGTAACTGTATGGATGTATCAACATGTCTGCCCATCCATCCTCCCAGCCGGCCTCCTCCTTGTAAAAAAGTGTTTTGTTCACGCTGGATTCAGCAGCACAATCAAAACTGTGGCCTTTTCTGTTTCGGCTCTTTAGGCCAAGAGATGGAGCATGAAATGAATTCTGTGGCTAGTGGCCGCGCCAGCTGGGTTTGGGCTGTGCCAGCACAATGGCTGGGGCTGGTGCCAGGACACTTATTTGCTTTAGTGATTAAGTTGTTTCTCTTGGTGGTTAATGAGTGCCGCCAGCATAAACTTCAGGTTACTATGCCTCGAGGCCGTAACCCTCAACACATCTGCATTTCAGGTTTCAGATATTTCTGGCAAGCGCAGTAGTGACTGTGCTGTGCTGCTGCTACCTCTCTCAAGAAAGGCAGGTTTGCCTCAGGTCATTCCTTCCACTTGTAAACATGCATGAATACTTTATAGTTACTAATTTCTGTCCAGGTTGATCACTTATTCTAGTGATCAAGTCAATTCTCCCAAGTCTTATAAAGTGAAATTTGTATTTTTAACTAAACACTAAGTACTTAAAAATGATTTAAACAGACACGTAATTAAAAGCGTAATTAAAAACTTTAAAAGCAAAATTTCTGAAATTTCGATGAAGTGAAATTGTGTTTCCACTGAAAGGTGTCTTGCGAATGAGGTGTAACACTCGTAAAGTCTTGTCTGATGATATCCCTCTCTTAAATTCTAGTCATGCGAGACGTCACTTTGAGGAAGACAGGCTTCACATGAACTGGTCACATCAAAAGTGTTTCCTACACAAACACCTAAACATCATATTTGATTTCATGGGGAGATTAAAGGTACAGCACAGGGTCCATAACTCAGCTTTCCTTCCTCCACCCTTAGAATTTGTCAGTTTACTTGTTGTGAGAAGACTTGTCCTAGTTCACAGGGTCCATTTACACAACAGGTGCTGCTCATCGCTCAACAGGTACGGGTGCACACCTTCACACTAATCTGCGCATGCCCCTCCCTCCCCCAAGCACAGGTGTCGGGCATTTTACAAAGAGCACAGTGTAAACAGGCCTGTGTCTTAGCCAGGAGGAACGACATAAAAGGCAGTTTGCTCGGTTTTGAGGCTGCTTTTGGATTGCTTGGTAGCCTATTGACACAGCTGCTGGCCCCACCTTCTGCCCATATCGCCTAAAGAAAAGAAGCTCGCATGGAAAGGCCTGCATGCACCGCAATCTGTTATTTTGAAAGTTAAAAGAAAATCCAAGTGGGTAGAAAACATTCTGAAGAAGCCAGACAAAAACCCAACAAGCCTTTATAAGCCCCAGAGGATTCAGAGCTTTTGTAAGGAGAAAATTAGGATGCTCTGTGTAAACATGCATGCGTGCACACATGCTATATACATATATGCTGGTGTACACTGTACGTTTGGGGTTTTGATTATGTGTGTGTGATCTTTGTGTGCACTGTCATTCTCCAGCTGTTGCGGGGAAAGTGCCGTTGCCTCAAAAAGAAGCGGCACACAATTACAAGTTCCATTCTCAGGAGCACAAAGAGACGGCAGCGGCGGACCAGGCGGCAGAAAAGACGCCTATTTATAGTGAACTCCTGGGCATTTCACAGACGACCAGCTTCGTGTTTGTGATGGAACATGTGGATGAGGGAAATTGTCACGTAATTACACCCTGTTAGGCGGCTGACCTATCATTTTGTTGAAAGCGCCAATTCTGTGAGCGCTTTGTTATCAACGATGGCAGAGAATTTCAAAACAGAAGGGAAAGAGGGTTTGAATCAAGTGCACATCAATCAATGAGTGATTTGAAGATAGACTTGAGTGCCTCTCTGCATGTGAGAGATTGAGTTTTAAATGCGAAGGAAAGCCGAGGGTTCAGCGAGCGACCTCGTCTCTGCTTTCACCAACGGAGCGACAGGCCACGTCTACACAAACGTGGAAACCTTCAACATGATTTGGCTTCCATCTACTTCATCTAAGTGGAATTAAAGGAAAAAAAGGAATGGTACACTAAAAGCGGCAGCCTGTTATCACACTGTAAGGAAATGAAATGAAAAGAATGAAATGACCTATATAAAGTCATTTAGTACTGGATTAAGCATGAGTTTGTATGCACATGATGCATATTGTGCTATGGTAAAAAAAATTAGACAGAAGGTTTCTGCTACCATGGCTGTAAATCAGTGCTAATGGGTCTCAGTGAGGATTAGCTACACTTTTACTAAATTCTGTAATACAATTTAAAGGAGCACTGTGTGTGTTTCTCACCAGAATATACTGCATTGCCCTTCTCATAAAATCTTAAAGAGATGTATGTTTTTTAGATCAATGTCTTGGTGGTAGCTGTCTTCTTCTTCCCTCTGTATGTTGGGAATGATGTGTTTCTTCTATGGATCAGGGAGATAGTGCACGTCCGTATAAATTTTGCACAGCTGAATCTCTGAGTATGTTCGATTTAAGGGATATGAAGGGAACTCAATATAGTTTTCACTTGAATATAAAAATTGTTGGGTTTTGGTTACTTTCTATGGAGGAAGCAGGTCTCCTTACGACTCATCTGCCATTGTGTTTACTACAGTTGCCAAGAATGGACGCACCATAGATGTTAATTGGCATATTTAGCTGCCAGGTTAGGTTGACCTACGAGTCAAAAAAGGGGGGGATGTAGGACAATGAACATTAGGTTGCTTGTGATCTGCAACATCACCACTAGATGTCACTAAATTCTACAGTGGACCTTTAATGAGTCCTTTAAAAACATTGAAATGTCCTAAATGTGGTTGAAACTGAACTTAACATTCACCCTTTGTCATCAACTAGATAAAATAAAATCCTAAAACATCTCTGGTTATTTATATGAAGGGAAATGCAGGAAATTAAAAACCTGCTGAGTGGATGAACTATGATCCATGTTTATATGTTACCAGAGGGGCTGCTGGGTATGCAGGGTGAGTGTCTTCCCTAGGTGGGGTGCAGTGAATGCAGTAACACTAAATAACCAGCGGCCCTACAGTAAACATGGGAGCTTTATGGCAGCTCTGACTTTCAGAGCTGGATGTCAATATTTGGTCCCATTCCTTGTGGTCAGGGCTGTGACGCATTCAGCGTTCAGAGTTGGATTTGTACTGTAGCCCTCCACAAGCTATCCAGCCAGCAACGAACAAACAGGCTGCTCTATATTACCCAAATACATGTAGCAAACACAATGCCTTATTATCTCTGGGCCCCAGACCACACGTCTCTGTAAAAACAAACACTGACAGGGCTCCATGGGATTGGAGCAAAGTTAATACAAAATAGAAAGTGGTTTTATTGTGAGAGTTGTCTTCAGTTTGTTTTGTGCCGTTAAAACTCCTCATGTAGAAACAGGTTCCCGAGCAACGCCATTGTTGAGATGAATGTACACATGGGGGCATAAAAACCAGTGGTTGATTATGAGGAGATCAATATGGAAACGTTTTGTCCATAGAGCCATAAAACTGCACTAATCTCAGAAAGAATAAATTTGGTTTACCCAGTGAATGAAATCACCTCAGAATGAAGAAGTAGTTGTTAGCTCCTGATAGACGTGGACCCTCTGACATGATGACTGGCATGCAAATTGACAGTTTCCATGAGGAAAGTGGTGATAGCTGATGAAGGATTTGACTGATGGATTTCAATGAAACATGTCTCAGATTGTAATGCTTGTAATTTTGTCTAGTTTATGCATATACTGTATTTTGTTTCTTTTAACAACTGTAGTCATACTGTGCTGTACTGTAGACAGTACTGTAGAGGTTGAAAAGGTGGTTGACGTAACTACTGGAAAACAAAGCTTTCACTTTTCGATTCAGTTTTGTTCCCACCAACGGCTACCACCCCCACTCGGTGCACAGTACAGTTTCATTTCTAATTGCTATACAGTTTCCCCACAGGACCAGTGAAGACTCAGCCTGAGATCCATGTATGCGTGCAGTATGACGCTTTGAGTAGGCACACAATGATTAGCAGCAAATTGTCCTACTTTAAAACCTTAATCTTGCCCTCAGAGATAATATTTCCCACAAAGCCATATCAAAGCTCTTGGCCTCTATTTTCATTTCAGTAGCTTTAACAGAAGGCAGGGCCCTGCCCCTTCCAGAGGTACACAAGCGTCACCTCTTGTCAACCCATGTCTATGTGCAATCCCTCTGGTTATGGAGCCTCAGAGCTGGGGCCTCTTTGGTAACAGCGGCGCCTCCGGCACTGTGAGTCATCCGAGATCTGATGGCTTTCAAATGAGGTTTTGAGACGTGATGCCAACAGGCCAGGTGTGTGAGTCTGTATAGGAGGGTTTGCAGTTGGAGGAATGTGCGTGTGTTTACATGCATGTGTGCAACCGCGCAGATTCATTCAGCTTATGTACACCTGCGGGGACAAGTGTGTGTTTGATGTGTCCTCTACGTTGATTGTGTACAGTCATGTCTAAAGCTCTTGTGCATCAACGACCGATGTTAATGGTGGATTGCTCATGTTGAAAGACGTCTGATTCCTGTAAAATGTTTTTAGTGTTATTTTGTTTGTACAAAACTCAATTAAAAGCCAACCAAACCCACGTAAGAGAAGCTGGGTGTTTTTAACGGGTGAAAGTAATCCCTTGGCAAAGTGAGAGACTGTGATCAAGGTTTAAAATGCTTGTGTCTGCACACCCTGTTTGCCAGTAAATTACAGTGGGTGGCACCCAGCCCTGCACAGAGCTTCTTTCTCAAAAACTCATAAGTTACATAATTTCTAACATTTCAGAATTAAATGGTATTTGTGTTATAATATAATAGAACTAATAATAGACTTTTTTTCCCCTCCAAGTACTGTTTAGTTGAGCTCCATTTTCCAATGTGTTGCTTTTACAGTATTTCGCCAACCCAGTTGAAATAATTACAGTTAAAGATTCCAGTTTAAGTGCTTCCATGGTCACTGGACGCTCCAAAAATATCAATCACAATAGAACTTTTTGGACAGAACCTGTGATTTTATTCTAATCAGAGAAGAACACTGGGTTCAAGGGATTATAGTATAGTTTAACAAACGCTCACATCACCTCTCTCATTTCAGTCGGGGCGGATTAGGGCAGTGTGTTTGGATTGGACGATTATACAGTATGAGGCATTTGTATTCTGATTGGACCATTGTTCTGATTATTATTCGAATAATAGCGTTTATGTAAAGCAATAGACTCAAAAATCCTATGAAGTATTGCATTTTATTTTATAATTTTTATAACTTTTTTTAGTATTAGTATTTAACTTTAGCTGTAAATCTTTGTAAGTAATACCTTCTTTGCACTATTTTGTACATGTGTTTTTTTGTGCTGAAAAGGAGAAGTTCTCCAATCTCGTTGTACACTGTATAATATATACAATAAAGGGCATTCTATTCTTTTCTGTCTACATTCATATGATATATTTATGGGTTGAAACTTATCCAAAAGTCATTAAAAAAATAAAATTCTGAGATATACTCTCCCAATAGCACCAGTGAGCTCCTTTAAGACAAAGCAGAGAAGTTATGGTTGGATCCAATATAACGCCAGCTTTGCATATGAGAATAAAAGCCCTTCTTATTGTGTCTGAAGACAAGCCTGCGCTCAAAAAACAAGTCTCCATACTTTGAAAGGCCAACAGTGCAGCGAGGCGTAACCCTGTGTCCATGTCAGCGTGTGTGTTTGATTTTGGCCACATGTAAACGAGCCCATTGTATGAGGAGAACATGGAGAGAGCGGAGCATCCACGAAAATAAACCTCACACAGAAAAGCCCTGTAGTTAGACGGGCCACAGAACAGACTGCTGGGCGAACCACACCACAGCAGGATGCACTGTGTGTGTGTGTGTGTGTGTGTGTGTGTGGTGTGTACTGTGTACTGGAACAGCAGCCCGTCCAGGCTATGTGGACCGTGGTGCGGTCGGGTTCCCCTGCTAAATTTAATAAGGGTGTCTCTGGTTACATCATGGTCAGGCAAAACTGATTCCCTATCAGAATTACAATTTTTAAAGGACCTTTCTGTCATAACTATATCTTAAAGCAGGATTATTCATGAGCAGGTGGCGTACTGCGCTCTTGAAACAACTACGCTCTGCAAATGGAAAGAAGCCTCAGACTGCTGAGGTTAAACCAAACACCAAATATGCTGTAAAAACAAAAGCAATGTGCTCAAAGTGGCTAAAAGCGGAGCAACAACAACAACAACAACAACAACAAAGCTGTTGGTGAAAATTCTCTGTGGATTTGAATCTGTGAGCGACACCTTTCACACAGCGCTTGCTCCTTTGACACATTAATTCATATTCCTTAATTGCCAGTTGCTAATTAAATGTTTAATTGTTAATAGAATGAAAATATTAATTAAGATCTGCTTTTTCTTCCCCATTGCAATGCACAGTGTATTTTTGCTTCTGCCTCCGGGGAGCGCCAAACTCTACGCACAGGGGCTTTAAACTTGTTGAGAAATTACACAGAAAAAAATGTATGCTAATTTTCTATAGACTGTCATTTACCTCTCGCCTGACCCAGCTTAGTGCAGTTATACAGAGAGATTTGTTACTGCACATTTCTTTTGTGTAGTTTACTTGATTTTTATGTTCGGTTGTGTTCGGTTCGATCATGCAATAGCTGAAAGTGTCCTTGAATACACCTTTAAAGTGTTGGTGGATAGGAGGATGCTGAACAAACGGTTATTGATCATGGATAACTCTGATCGGCCTCTTTACCATGTACTGGACGTACAATGCAGAGTGTTCTCTCGAAGGCTCCAAAAGATGGTCTCTTAAAACAAGCTGGAGTATGTTGTGTTTCTATTTCCTTCGACATGTGACTCATGTTTCAAGTTACCGGCGTACACATTCCCTGTTAACTTGTGTGTGCGGTATATCTGACAGATTATATGTGTGAGAAAGGAAATTAATCAGATCCGTTGTTAATCTCATTTAAGCAAGTGGTGCTGAGGGAAGGTCATGTCCAGGATACGCACACATACACACTCACATATGCGCACGCAAATGTATACAACACACTGAAAGAAAAAGAGTGAAAAATAAACTTCCGACACCTGCCTGTGGTGGCCCCCCTCGTCTCCCTGCTTACTTCTTTATTTATCAGCAGAAGCTAAAGTGACTAGCCCACAGCTGTTGTGCCAGCACAACATGCACGTACACACTTACAGTGACGGCCATATGTTGCACTGGCCAAAAGGTGTCAGATACCACAACGAGACAGAGTGCATAAAAGTCACAGGAGCAGCGGTGTGACTTTTTGACACTTTGAGTGATAAGGTTCCTCGGCATCACTGTTCAAACAGCGTGCACTGGAGCATATCAAGTCATTTGTAGTGTGTGCTTTCGTGTGTGTAAGACAAGCCTGAGATCTGAGCGAAATCCCTTGCGTCTGTGGAGACGGGCTCCTGGCCCACTGCGGACACATTAATCACAGGTTATAATTAAATGTCTCCATCTCCTCACCCAGAGACAGGATGGGAACTGGAAGAGGGCCGCAGCTGCTCAACACTGCAGCCAGGCCAGCCACCCCTGGTTCTGCTGTTCCAGTTCTTGATCCTGGATCAGATCACCGCTCAGTCACCGCAACTGGCAGTGTATTGCACAGAGCGGAAATATGCAAAAGTAATAGGCTTTATGAACTTGATGATTATATATTTACGATGATCACATGTAATCACATTTAATGGTTTGTAGGTCTGTTAAAGTACTAGAATAATCCAGCAACACCCCAGTATGATGCTATTTGTGTTGAATTTTCACTTCTATTTTCTCTTCACAGGGACTTAATGTCTTGGACAGTGATTAAGGCCCTTAATAATTAATAAAAACAAGCCCTTGAGCAAAAAATATCACAACCGTTCCCCTAAAAAGTATGATATATTATACCTTATGATAACATACCATACCATGCTACAGTATACCATACCATACAATTGTACGCTCTTTCATTTGAACATCAATGCACAATCTATACAGTTCTTTTACTATTTTTAAAAAAATACTTATTTGTATGTTTTGTGTATATCACATAGTATTTTTTACTTTGTATAACAAACTCCAGGGCTAATTCTTCCTAAGTGTAAGCATACATGGCAAAAATCGGATTCTGAGAATGATATGATACGATACGATATGATACGATACGATACAAGTAAATTATTCCCATAATATATTTCATAAGTGTGAGTCTTTCATTTTTTCTTATGTGGTCCTGCATATAGCACGATTATTATCTGGAAGTATACATTTATTCTCTACGAACACGGGCAATAAATCAGAAACTGGATAAATAACCAGGAGTGTCGTTTGGCTTTTTCACAGGAGAACTACAATTCTTTGTCCAAAGTGTTCCACATTAAATGCTCTGCATCAAATCAGAAATAAGTGATGGCGCAGGCCACTTTTATTGGGATAAAATGTATTACTGTGATGGATGCTCTACAGGAGAGAGGAGGGGAATCGTGCGCTGAATGATGATGTCCTGTTTAGAGACGCGGGAGCTTGCCTCCCAACTTAAGCCACCTCATAATTAGAAAGAGGGAAACATAAAGCCTCTTTTCCAGGGAAAGACAACAGACAACAGACTGTGAACTGTTGAAAAATTATTGTAATGTTATAATTACTGCTCGCTAACATAGTCTGTAATACATTTTACTGTCACGGACATATCACAGAACACATTTTCTTTTACAAATATGTTGCATTTGTACCAGAAGGACTATTGGCAACACAGTTAAACAACTGATGGTGCCACAGCAGACACCAAATGTCTATTTTTAGCTATGACTGCAATATATTCCTGCATACTCAAACTGTGTTTCTTTTGGAAACACACTGTAAGCTTTTCTGACTTTGGCCTCTAAACTCTGCATTGACACTGAAGCCACCTCCCGCACTGATTTCTTTTCTATGAACGACTCTTTTCCAACTATTCCTGCGCATTTCGACTACCACCGCCACCAACCCTCTCTGCGCTCGTGCATAAGTGCAGGCGAGCAGTGAGTGTCAGCTTGAACTGGCACGAATGCCGCACAAATTCCACAACTTTGCTGCCGAGTCTCGATTCCCAAGAAAGTGTGTTGCGTAACAGAGCAAATGCCAAGGTGGGCAAAATCACGAGTGAAAGTGTCAGTTGTCAGATGTCAAGATTCCTTTTCTTGTTTACAGTCATTACAAAACGAGAGTGAACAAAACTGAAGATGAGCTCATTTTCTAGTATGAGGATGTGGAGGGGTTTGTTTGAGATGCTTTTTACTGTGCTGCACTTACTTTGTTTTGTGAGATAACCTCCTATATATCTATCGAAATTCATTGTTCAATTCATGTGTTTGGATGGTGTTACACCCTTCTAGGGACCTGCATTATGTTTTTCCTCCCTAGCTGTAGGGTTATGTAAACACTTTTGTGCATCTTTAATTAATAAGTGAACGTAAAATGACTTAATTTGACCAAATTCTTTTTCTGTCGGATGGGATCACAATGACAGCACTACATGATGCAATGTGTGCATTATGTAATGAGTTTAAAGTAACTTTTTGGACCAACCTGTATGGCACAGACTCCCTTAGAACTTTATTTGCCGTTCAAATGAAAGAACTCACGCTTCCACAGAGACCTTTTTTTAGAATGAATTACGTTTTAATATAACCGCTTTCTGCAAATCTGAGGTACTGAGTAATGACTGTGTAATGATCTCATCTCATGGTCATTACACTCCACTGTAAAAACCACTGCTCTCTCATTTGCCTCCATTGACTTATGAGACAACAGAGGAGACTTTTCCACCTTTATTTTTCCCTTCTTTAACGCAGTGTAGCAGAAAGAAAGGCAGAGTGAGGAGGATAAGAGAACAAGAGGAGAAACAAACTGTGTAGTCATGTCTGATTTTGTCCTTCGCGGACCCGGCGGCAGCCTTTTAAAACGACGTAATTTAACAAATGACACAACGAGAGCAGAGATTTAGGACGAGGCGATTTTTTGCGGGATAGGGGAGGACAGAGGGGGCTGAGGGGAAGTAAAACGAACAAAAAGAACACAGCGGGCAAAGTTATTGTTTTTGTTTTGTAGCTTACAGTTGTTCATCGGGCATTAATTTGCAATATCTGCTAATTAAAGTGCACGATAACTTGCAAATAACGCGGTAAACACATCTAACACCCCCCTGGCTCCAATGTGGTACAGTCCACAGCTCCTTTTTGGTATCTACAGCGTCGAGAACCACTGCACAACATGTTGGAGACCGGAGCCGAGCTGCTCCCCCAGAGTTAACTTTTTAATCCCGGTTTTGTCGCGTTATCACACACAAGAGGAGGAGGAGGCGGAGGAGGAGGTCGGGGAGTGAGCAGGGGATAAAAAGTCAGTCATGGTATGAGGTGAATGGGGAAAACCGGAGCGACTTCTTGTGCAAGAAGCCCGTTTACATTTTAATTGTGCAGAGGAGAAGAAAGTGAAGAAGAAGAAGAAGAAGAGGAGGAAGAAGAAGTAGAAGAAGAAGAGGGAAACGGGGACTGGAAGCCCGGAGAAGAGAGAGAGAAAAGCGGGGTACAAGATGCAGCTGGCCGCGGTGCTGTGGGTCGCCCTGTTAACTTTGCAACTCAGCCAGAGTCCAGGTAAGAAAAGAAAAAAATGTCCGTGCAACAACGCCGCGGGTCGGACTTGAAAACTGCATGTGAGCGTGTTTTGGAAGAGGTGAACGGAGGTGCATTACGCACCGTTGGGGGTTGCCAGCCGTATTTTTCTTTTCCAACTCCCTCCCTGTCGGCCGCTGAACACACCGGCCAAGTTTTGCACCTTAGTAGCGAGCGATGTGTTCAAAACTGAAAGCGGAAAATGTGCTTTTTCTTTTAAACCTTGTTTGACAACGTGCTTGTGTAGGCGCTGCAGCCCGTGGTCCGATCCTTCAGGTCTGCAGCAGTCCACATTTATTCGTGTAACCTGTGGCAATACTGTTTTTAATTTCACATTTAGCTACTTTTTATATATAGATTTTTGCGCAGTGTACCTTACCAGTCATACACGCGAGCGTCATGTTGTTTTAAGTGGCTGTTAGAAATATAGTTTTATTTTAACTGTGACCATATGGTTTAATAGAAGCGTTTTTCTTTTGGCATTACATAAAGAGTTCGCCAACTTCATTATGGGGAGTGTGTGCATAGGCAGACTGCCACAGTCCCTGGCTGATGTGCGGATAAAACAGCCATCTCGGTTTTGATGCTGAATGTAACACAAGAAATGTACAGATATTCATGTGAGAGTAACTTAAAAATTCGAGTCTCTTTTTAAATGACATGACAGTCACCGATGCAGCACTTATTCCCCCTGCTCAGTCCCATCCAAGGGAGAAAATCAAGCAGCACACTGCTGGGTGCTCTGATTGCAGGTGGTTGTTTATCTATGATAATTTACATCCTGTACCCCCCCCCCCCCCCCCCCCCCCCACCCACACACACACACACCTCCCCTCCAAGCACTGTTTGTAAGGTCTGAGTGATTTCCACCACCCCCTTCCTATGTTTCTCTAACACCTCGTATTTACAACATGTTAGAACAGCCGCTGGAATTCAAGGACTCTGCTGAAGCTATTTCTAAACACACACACACACACACACACTCGCTGGGTTTAGCGTCATGCACACATGGGTGCCGTGCTCCCCTGGCGTGTTATGAAAAGATTTACCTGACAGGAGAGCAAAAGGCGACACGTGTAATTGGCTGGCTGGACCGCCGAAGGAGGCCGGTGTAATTGTGACGGCTCCTAAATGTCACCAGGACCGCTGTCTCCCGAAATGACAGCCAGATAAGAGTCGATATCGAGGTGAAAACAAAAGCCGTCTGGGGTGATCCACGTCCTATTTATAGTTGGGCCTTTCATCCTTTCAGATGTAGTTATCAGCGTTTCCCTGCGCCACCCTGCTTTATCTGGGGCAGAGGGTCGGGCTCGTTTGATTGTGAGCTTGCACTGTCAGAACGCAATTAAGTCTGCCGGGCTTGTATCGTTTCTTAAACATGTCATTGTCTGCCGAGCACGATTGTGAGCTGTTGGCACTTGTTAGTCATTTCTTAAGCAATGAAGCTGCTGATAGATGGCGTTTTCAAGATCTAGAACGGTTAAATAATTTTCCTGCCTGGAATTCAAGATCGGGTGGAAAATGCCCCTGAGATGGCATTTAAACTGCTGTGTGACACCGGAGTCAGACTTTAACTAATGAAGGATTATTTTAAGCGTAGCGGTTCTTAAAAACAGGATCTCATACCACAGCTATTCAGTGGTTGGGAAACTCCGGGATATATGAAAGGCTGACACAGATAAACGCATCCTTGGACAATAAATTGTCTAAATAAAGTGCTCATAGCAAAATTAATATTGCAGTGAGTTAAGGCATGAAATATTTATCTTATAGGCCAGAAATGGTGCCAAAGTGATAAATCAAAGATAGAGATAATTAAAGTGGCAACGGCTATAATTCCTAAGCTCAACAAAGTAAATTGCATTATGAAGGTCGACTAATGTTTCCGTCTGACAGTAAATGACCCTGTTTATGATTCATCAAAGCGTGTGTGTGTGTGTGTGTGCGCGCGCGTCTGAAAGTCTTCACCGTGTGTGAGGTCAAGATGCTTCCTCAGCTGAGCCCAGTGGCCTCGTAGTAATGAGCTCAGTTGGTCTAATGACGTGTTGGAGAGTGCGCTGTACGGCTTAACGATGTGCTCTGGGACAGCACGAGCCCTCGTCCACTCCTGCAATCCCCGCCGGGACCCTCCTCATTTACAGATCAACCATTGATCCGTCTCACGGGTCAACTCCGAAGCCGTAGATGGCGTTTGCATTCACAGCAAGGCGTCGTAAACAGGTAAATCCGGGATCCGTTGGGATGGAATTTTCATCCTGCGTGATGATCCTTCTGCTGCTGCACTAAACCGAGACGGCGCTTTCATGAGTATAACAGCTGGGCACACGTCCAAAATAACTCCTTCCTTGAGTGGGATGGGTTGGTTTTTCGGTCTTGCTGCCAAACAAAAACGAATAAAAAAAAAAAAAAAAAGAGAGGAAGAGATGACAGTAAAACACATGTACTGGAGGTTGGCTGAAAAAATGTGGTTATTTACATCATAAAAACGTCCTTTGCAGTTGAAGCCTGTGCCTTCAGATTGGCCGTTTTGTCCCGCTGAACATCTACAACCCTCAGGCATTCAATGTGAAATATTAAAAGGCAGAGAAAAGCAGCCACTTCTGACATTTGATGAGATGCTGAAAGTGGAGAATGGTTTTAAGTTAAATGAATAGACATGAAACACTGACCTTCAGACAGTCGCACAAACATAAAACGAATATATTGAAACTTTGGGGCAGAGAAGACGTGATTCTATTATTTCGTAGTGATCTGTATGTGACCGAAATACACTGTCAGTCACGTATTTCTTCTTTTGAGCGAACTGGTACTTGGATAAAGAATATACAATAGGATGCACAGCAACATAGAGAAGAAGCATCGAGAAAGTGGGCTAAGAAGGTGACGTGGTTAGTTTTGGCCTCGTGCCCTTTCTCTTCTGTCTGCCCTCTGTGTCCTTCCCTGCCGCCTGTATCGGCCTCGTTGGATTGATGAGTCCCCTGCCGCTGCCCTCCTCATCCAGGACCGACACACGCTCAAACACACTCTCACTAGTGGCCTTTTTTTTTCACATAACCTGCGGTTATTCGTACCCAGCAAGCGTAAGCATGGAAATTTATGACTTTGTCTTGCAAAATAGCTCCAACACTACATTTGATTAAGTGTCCTCAGAGTAATTGTGTTGGTATTAATGGTTTTGTAATGTTGATATTTCCAAATTACTGGGCCGACGTACAAATGTATGGCATGCCACAAGTTGTTTTTGGTATGGATTCCGCTCTATAAGTGACAGTACTTTTCTCTGTCAGGGAAAGGTTGTTTTGGAGGATGTGGCTGTGGGATGGATTGGGTCTATGAAATGGGGGTTCCTTTGTCTTAACTCTTGGCAGGGTTTGATTGTTTTGGCATATGTGCAGATTTCGCGTTGCATGCCGGCTTTTCTCGTCGGAGCTGAAGCTTTTCGGGGGCTCCAGGAGGAGGACAAAAGTGAGAGGTTCATTAATGGGTCTGAGAGCCGCTGTGCTAAATGAGTGTATGTGATTTTTTTGTGGCCCAAATGAATGTGTGTGCGTGCCCTCCGCTGGTCTAGCTGGTTAGGTTGGTGTCGGCCGGGCTTTTGCTTTCACCGGGGGAACGCAGAGTGGGCCACCTGATACCCCCAATGTGCTTTGTGTGTCTCTGCTGAGGGGATGGAATTGCACCTCCAAGGTAGCAGTGGAGGTAACCTATGATTACTTGATTCCCAACCCCCAGTCTCTTATGGATAAGCGTCAGCCCCTCTCCCCCCCTCCTGCCCCCGTGTTCCTCTACCTACCTATAAATCACCTGGCTCTCTCCCTGCAGAGCGGCCTCCTCTGCGAGAGACCTCCAGGCGGGATTTCGTCTTTGGGGTCGTTTCTGATTTCAGAACATGATGCCATGGCCTTAGGGCCCGTTTCAATTATGCTCACTGCACTAATATATGTCACGGACGGCAGCTTTCAGAGCTTGCAAGCAAACAAAGTCGAGCGCTGGCAGCCGCCGGCGCGGAGAGCAACGGTTCCCAGTGTTACAACAGAAACGGGAGATATTGTTGCCAAAGTTTAATTCTGCTGCTTTTACACTCCAGAAATGATGAGAGACATGTGCGCTGGCTTTTGATAATGACATAAAGTTTGACAAAAATTAAAGTGAAATTTATAGCTCCTTGATCTGTGAGTAAAAACAAGCCAAGATGAATTCTTACATCTCTCTAGGGACGGCAGACAAAAGCGACCCTTCCAAGCCAACTCAGTTTATTTCGTTGATCATGTGGAGTTGATTGACAGCTGTGGCTCAGGTTTTACAATTAATTAATTGCTTGCTTGATGGTGGGTGAAGCGTCCTTAAGCAAGCCACTAACCTCAAATGGGTCCCAGTGGTGCACCAATTGGCCACCCGGGTGAATGAGAGACAGTTTGATATGTAAATGCGGTCATGACCTGGTGACAGCAACAAAACAATTTTGCTTAGGGCGTTTACTGAAAATTTCTTCTTAATTTTAGATTCCCTTCGCTGTTTGACAGTAACATTTCTTGCAGTCTGAAATTTCAGATAACACCTGTTGTAAAATTGGCACCAACAGCACAATTTGTGAAACGCACTGTCTTTTAAAGTTTTTGCCACATCACCGCAGAGATTTGGTATCGAAAGGGACGTTAAAGTTTTTTTTTTTTTTTTTTTAGGCCATGTCGTACGAAACCAGGTTCCTCAGGGGTTGCAGATTATTGGAGACTGTAATAAACTCTGGTTCTCTGTCTCAGCGGGGGTCTGCTGTAGAGGACAGAAAGATAAGCAGGGCTGGAGACTCGCTGTCTGAGCGCAACCAAGGGAGGTGGGGGGAGGGACACAAAGACATTTTGAAGGACACACACGTACTGATCCATAGTAACTTAATTCTTCATTGGCTTCACTGCGCTCCTGCTGTGACTTGAGGAGAAAGCATCTGCAGGGGCATTAATGAAATTCTAGAAAATTGAGAAGAAGACACTAGTGTGAAATGATTGCACCATTAATGAATTGTTGTGGTGAAAGGCCATCCGCAAACGCGGTCTCGGCCATGCATGAAAAATAAGCCACTTATCCCTTGGTAGTGTTTCGGTAACCAAGACATCATGGGATCCTCTTTGCAGACAAAACGGAGACATTTGTCTGATGCCAGTGTCTGTATGGTTTCAGTCTTGGCTGGGGTACGAGAGGGGAATTTACGCAGACGCATTTTCACCGTGTCTAATGGGTTAACTGCGGAGCGGGCCGCACACGCAAACATATGGTTTGGAGTTGACTTTTGTTTGCGGGCTACAGAAATATCCGAGCAATTTCTGAGGGCAGGACAGTTGTCCCCTTGTCAGTATTTGGAAATGAGGTGTCCAATCAATCTTGGAGACGAATGGCCAGTTGAAATCTTTATTTTTGAATAGACTGTAGTAAATCATTGACATCTCTCAATGATGGAACTCTTCAAATGGAATTTTCTTATTGCAGCGGTGAATGAAATTGGTTATCAAAAGTTCTGCAAGATGTTTTTGATCTGGCTTGATTGGGAATAAACGCACTAAAGAAAGCGCTTCAAAAAGTTGAGAATTTGGTGACAATGTAATGTAAACGTTCTTATTGTTCACAAATCTCACCAAAAAAAACAAATCAAAAACAACAATGAAACAACTGTTAAACTGTTGACTGTGTTACCAAAGCCTGACGTAGTTTCTTCCTTTGTACCATTGTTTCTATTCAACTATTAAAAACCAGACCAACAGCCCGGTGAGATCTATTGACTCTAATGGCATACATCATTATTACTAGATCCTCACTGGACCACTGAATGAAGGAATGTGTTGTTGTCAGTGGTGAAATCACCCCACCCCCCCAAAAAAGAAGCTGTTAGTTGTTTGCGTCTTCATCCTTCTACCATGTAGACGGAAAGCAGATTGGGTGAGAGTTCAAGATATAAATAACTGTAGACACAGAGAAAGACACGATTCTTTACTAACTGGGTATGGCCTCATCCACTACACTGAGGTCAGGAACAAAGTGTGCGTGTGTGTGAATGGCAGCTCACAAACAGGAAGGGCGATGAGACTTTTCTGTTAATTGATGTCAGAGCTGTGACTCCCAATTGATCTCATCTGCACAAGATTTATGTGCAGCCTTCCAACTGATCTCACACTTACTTTTAGGGATGTGGGAGTTTCTTTGCCCTCTGATCCAATACTTAAAATCTTTTAGAGTTCGGTATCGTCCAGCCCAAGTTCCGATCTGATCTGGAATAAACAACATTTTTCTCACTTTCCTTGTATTCACCTAGGTCACATGTACACCATGCAACTGGATGAAGTCCAATAAAAGGGCTTGTCAGTGTTGATGTAGTGCACAAAGGTTAGTTCATACCTGCGCTCTCAGCTGCCAGAGTGGCCTGGTCGTCCTAGGTCATGAACTCCGTGACCCTTCATTGTTGTTTTGGTGCAGACTTTGGCCGATATTCTTCGAGTGTTCTGTATTTTTTATACATATTACATTACATATAGAGTTTTTCTCTACAAAAATGTTCTTCCTCTCCTCTTCACCCCTTGAACTCTTACAGATTATTTGGTCACTATCTTCAACTGTCCTGCCCACTCTCTCTGTTCACCACTGGGGGTCCGGCAGATGGGGGCCTGCAGCTGTCTCGTATAGATTACCTCCAAAAGGTGCCTGAATGGGAGCCCCTCTTCACCCCACCTCCCTCCAAAATACCTGCATGCACAAGCAGCCTGTTCAGGCGCAGGTTGAAGAACACACACGCTCACGGCTCCCATCTCGAGCTTCAGATAAGATTAGAGAGTGATATGATTTGAAAGAGACCCCCCACACTCTTAACTGTGCAGACTTTCTCTCAAATGCAGTGAACATAAAATCCTGTGGCACATTAACAATTCCTCATTCAACCGTCTATACATTTAAAACAAATCCACACACCATTGAAAAAATCTGATTAGGATAACAATGCTATATGTACAAAAAGGAAACGAGTACCTTTCGATGCACCTTAAAGAAGCTTAAATCATTTCAGATTGCGTTATCAACCCACATAAACGGAAAGCTTTTTTATAGAGCTAATCAACCTTTGTTCTAGTTTGCATTTAATTGCCAGAATGGTGTTCAGAAATTATTGCAGGATGCAAATAAATCATATTAGTTGTTAATGACTGATGACTGTAATTAAACTCATCAGCGCCTAAATGCTTGGGTGCCGGTCTACATAGCAGGCTGATGTTGTTGCTCGGCTCCGTTGAAACAGCTGAACACACTGGGGTGACTTTTGGGATCGCACTGCGTACGGTATGAGCACATGCTACATGAGTGTCGTCTTTCCCTCCCACACCTCCCTGGGATTCTACAACTGCAGGGAAGCACCTGTTGGATATCTGATGTCATTGTAGCTGTTGAAATCAGAGGGAGGCATGCTGTAGCACCTATGCAATTAAATACGCTTCCAAAGAAACATCACGTACACAAACCTCCTTTAACGTGACACTAACTTCCAAAGGCTATAGTGTCACAATTCTGGCCATGAAGAATGGGTGGCTGAAAGCTTTTGGCTCGGGTATCATCCGGCATATGTTGTAAAACGATATCTTTATAACATAGTTGCAGACTTGTACATGTTAAGAAAATCTACACACATTTTCTTCTTTCAGTCAAGGAACCAGTGTTTAATCATGAATAATTATTTGTTTGTGTATCAAAAATGCAGATTTATTTTCTGACTAGCGCGTTGATTGTTTCAGGGACTGGTGTACGTCTGAAACATGGAGTTCTTGAAGGAAAAGGCACGTCCCGTGTGTGACTAGCTGCTATGTAGCAGAAAACGGAGGTGTATAATCACCCCACTTTTACTTTCTCACAGTAATTATCTCCATGTGCACGCAGACGAACTCGCACAGAAGCAGCCGAGACTTCCTTGGGGCTCGTATGATCTCAGAGTGCTTTTGCCCTTCTAGAGTGACATCTCTCACTTTTGTCCCCTCGATACTGACGCACAGTGACGTAACTCGAAAGTGTGAGAGCTGAAACCTGACTCTGGACCCACACACACACTGAAAGAGTGGCTGCTGTGATGCAGGTAAAGCATTTTATCAGTATAATTCATGGAGGAAATGTTTACCGCCACATCTCCCCTCTCTGCCGTACGTCTTCATGCTTATGCTTATGCTCTTCACATCCTTCCCACCGCTCTTTGTTCTCTGCTATTTGCTGTCAGCGGACCCCCTACCCTGCAGGCACCAACTCAGCTAGTCCTGCGATGAGGGAAATGAAGGTGGTAGTTGTGGAGGTGGTGAGGGTCTTTATTAAACAAACAGTGAAAGGCTTTGGAGGCCCCATTGAGGCCTGGAGCTGGAATGGGGACGCGACTGAAAGCACTGCACTTCCTAATGAACTCGAGTGGCCCATAGAAGCAGGGCCTTTTCACAGAAGCCAAGGAGGACAAAGTGTCAAAACAAGCCCAGCCCCTCTTCGTTCAGAGGGGCTAAACGCCGCCTTTTGACTCTGTGGAGTGTGGGCATCTGAAGGGGAGGCCGTGAGGAGAAAGGAGGGGGAGGCAGAATGTACTTGTTAAAACAATGGCCTCTTAAATCAAGCAGCCCTCCTTGCCTCTCTTCTTCTCCTTAGCTCCTCTGCTCCCGCCTCCCCAACCCCTCCTTGTATTGCCTTGGCTTCCAATTAGACCTACTCTTGCACAAGCAGTTGAAAGACCCATATATCGCAGGGGCCTCAAAGGAAAGGCTTGGGAGTTGTGTCTCTGTAGCACTGTTGCCTCTATGAAAGGTCTTAGTATTCGGAGGAGAGTCCTGTTTAGGCTCCTCAAAGCACTCAATCTGCCACTGGGGACTCGTGTACCATCATGTCCTCTCCGTTTGACGCGTCTACTTTCCCATCTTCCTTCTTTCTGTGCCACTCCACCCCCTCCATTCCTCGTCTCTCCCTCTTCGTCCCACTCTCAGCCAAAACCCTTTCTTCTGTTTGTGACCCCTCCATTCCTCCTCCATGCTTGGCTGCCCGCGGGGCCAGGACGGGAGCCGTGCATGGCCGGGGCCCGGGCGCTCACTGCCTCCCTCCCCTTAGTTGTTTAGCCATGGATGAAAAGCGGAGACAAATATGTCTGTGGTTCAAAGTCCATCCCGGCAATTACAGTGACTGATTAAAGAGTTGGCCTACACACAGCCAGCTATGTATAATACTACAGCTCCCACTCAGTGTTTCATAACAGCACCTTCAGAATAGAACTGAGCTTAGCAGGGCCTGATAAGGGCCCATGGCTGGCTGAGTCCTCTGTTTACGGTGCAGTGATTGAGAGTCAGCTCCATAAAAGACCACAATTGTTTTATAGCCAGCGTTTATAATAAGTAGCAGACAGTGTTGTATTCTCGTGGGTTAAATTGACAATGGTGACAGTGAATTAAACCCTGCAAAGGGTGATGTAACTGAAACGTCTTCTAAAAAATAAAAAATAGGTTGTCAATGTCTGACAGATAAAAAAAGATAGATGACTGACAGACCGTTGGTGTAATCAACTTCACAAATAGACCATTGGGAGTTTAACATCATTTGTGAGATTCTATTCATTATTTTTACCTCTTTACTTTCTTGTCACAGCACTGGGACTCTCGTTACAGACTAAACCTCTTGTTTATCTGTCAGGTTGTCCTCAGATGTTGGTTTAACCTTGGACATCCCTGTCATCATCACATGCACAAATTGCCCTAAATGCAGGACAATTTGGCATACTTACGTAAACCCAAGGAATGTTTGCGAGAGTGAGACCTTTGAACTTGTGATTTCTTCAGTGAATTGCTGTATTTAAAGCAACTTCAAAAAGTATGAAACTGATTTGGCTGATGCTCGTTGGAAAGCTAATCGTTGGTTCTGGAATTGGTTGATTGGACTTTGTGTAAAGTACTCGGGCAGATATCCAGGGATTACAGCACGATTGTGATTTTTTGTTGTTGTGAAATAAAACCCTGAAAACAAAGTAAAGAGATCATATACAAATCCCTTGGTGACCTTTACTTTTGAATGTATTTGAAGCCATAAGATGTATACCGTAAATTAGGACATCTAGAACAATGACAAAAAATGAAGAATCATTAGACTGAAAGAAAGAAAAGAGGAAATAATGGTAAAGAGGACGGATGATGTATGATACATTGTCTTTGCCTGAGGACTATGGTAGCCACTCCCAGGGCTTGAGTTAGTCTCTTTATGCCTTGAGGCAATACCTTGGGAGGATGACGACAACAAGACTCCTCACCGTAACCAGAGGTACCATCTGCCTGGCCTGAAGCAGGCCACAACAATATTCCACTCCGAGTTTGCACTAATTGGGTCAGCATGATTTTCCACTTTTTTTCTTTTGCTAGGTGGTTGATCTATGGGGCTTCTATTCTGAGAAGTGCCTATTTAAGTTATTTCATCGCCATCAAGAGACAAATCCATCTATGTTGGGCAAAGTCCGTTGTCTCACATCGTCCTCATTTTCATTTAGCCCACATTTATTTTAGAGAACTTGTTCCAAATCAGGCATGGCCCAAAAAGGTTCCCTCAAAGGCTTGTTTCACGTCTAGAATTTTTGCCTTTAGGTGGGAGGCCTTGGGTTTTAGTGAAAGATTGAAAGATTGCACTGACACCACAAGCAATTCCTTAATTCTTGTGGTGTCACTGCAATGTGGATTGTTGCGCCAGTTAGTTACGGGAAGGGCGCTTTGTGGTTTTCTTATCCATTCAGTGTATCTGTGGCAGTGTATACAGACGTAGTAGTAGGATTTTGACGCGAGTAGAATTTAAATTTCACAAATTTACATGGAACATGTGAGACATTGAGCCTTGGCAACGCCACAACAATTTGCCTATCTTGCTTCTTTGGTTTCAGAGTTTGGTTTCCTTCTTGCCCAGAGAAGGTAAAAGCTCTTGACCGCGGCGTCGGTGGAGAATCTCCATTGCTCTTAAGTTATGAGGTGATTACGGACAGAGCGGGCAGGGATGTTTTTGTCCAGACGTGGAAGAGTGGTGCTGCTTATAGATCCTGTCCAGGTGTTAGCCTGGGAGCAAGAGGAAATGTGGAGTACAGTTAAATCAGGGCCAGGCCTGGGCCCAGTGCTGTAGGCTGGAGCAGCCTACGGGCCTAGTAGATGGGTCAGTGCCCGAATTGGATTCATTGTTACTTAAACGTCTTCTTTAATTTCCATATAGTCCAAACTGAAATGTTCACTTTCCTATACACGAAAAGCAGTGTTTAGAAATTATTTTGGAAAAATCCAATAATCCAAATAAATATGGCCAAACCATGGAAAGGACTATATAAGCAAATGTATTATTCAACTTTCAAATCAAATGAGGAAACGCCCTTTGAATGGCAAGCAAACATGCTAAATTGTCAATAGAATATAGCCACATGATTGTCTCAAAGGTTGTGATTTAGTTGAGATTTGTGATACTGTCAGACGTGAGTTACCTTGACGTATAATGAGACATGTTGCAATCTGAGCGTTTGACCTTATCTCACCAGACTCTTTACCGTTGTGTTGGTAATTGCCTGTTAGGATGGCCTGGAGTCTGTGGCCTTCTGTGTGGTTTGATCCGCTGTTCTAAGGACACTATACATTACTGCCGTATGGAAATTGATTTACACCACAATGCATGCTCTATACATATAACAGCATTTGGTCCATGCTTACAAAGACCTCCTCACAATGTCAGACAGTGGCCTCTCTGACTGCCTGTCCTCCTGCGGGCTGCTTTAGATGCTCGACTGATCGCTTTAACCTTGGCAGCTGGAAGGAAGGCAAGGCAGGGACACGCTTTAGAGGCACGTTCATAAAGCACAGTTGCTTCTGAAATAGCTCATTAAAAAAGGTTGCTGTGTGGGCGTTCACTTAAGAGAGCACTAGATAAGGCTCAAGGCCTTCACTCTTCCTCATACCCTACTAATACTCACATTAATTTATGCCTGGATAGGCTCTTTTGACTTTTTTTTAACCGGTTTATATTAACCTCTGATCTGCTTGACATGAAGTTAGTCAGAGTTGATGGAGTCTGTACAGTTGTACTGCTGTAGAAGACTGTCAAAGTGAGAGATGAGCTGTATTCTTAAAGCAGGGAAGGAAAGGTCGCGACTTGGGGCTTCAGGATATCAGAGGTGTCTCCATCCTATACTTCCATAGTCATTCATAGCAAATCCTTAACAGGTGCTGCAGCTTTAAAATGAGTCCCTTTCATGCTCTGCACATTTTCCCCTTTTGTGTGTGTGTGTGTGTCTTTTTATGTTGTGGGTGTGTATACGTATTTGAGACAGGTGCCAGGGTGCAGTAAAGTTGCCCGGCAGTTGCGGCAGCGAGCTGAAATAAAAAGGTTCAGCTGGCGCCTGCTGCCCATCATGCTCTACTCAGATATGTGCCTCTGGCAGCGTGCCATAAACACGCACAACAGCTAGAAACCACTCAGATAACCCTGTTGATTGTAACTAACGCACACATGTACTCAATCTCAGACACACACACACACACTCATTTTCCTCTGAGTTCTCTTCCTTTCTTTTGCTGCAGCTGAAGCTGGCACCCCTGGCACTGCTGTCACCCCTGTCACCCCTGGGGGTTAAGGTAGACACTGTCATCAAGCTGAGTGGTGCCAGCCCGTTTTATAATTGGATTTAGTGTTGGCACTCTTCCGTTCCCCCTCAGCCGGATAGAATTGATTTATGAGGGAGGCCTGGGAGACTCTATGTCACCGAGTCCACCGGGCATTGCAGTGCTCAAATGGCTTTGTTCTGCTGTTAGCTTCCCGTATGTCACAATGCTCAGCGTCCCCGTAAATATGTCGTAATACACTTACTACTTACTTAGATCAGTGTGCATGATATCAGTTTATTGCTGATCCTTATCTAAGAAGTCAGGTAAGTAGGTCTTAATCTTAAATCCCAGGTGAAAATTATTATTGCTTATGTTTGGCTTTTCCTTCGACAAGCCTGAAAAAATGTTTAAGATCTGAAAAGATTTTCCATACAGTGTCTTCTACTAAACTGCTACCTTTTATTTTATTACTCTAACTCAACAATTACTCTCCTAGTAAAAAAAAGAGAGTAAAACCTCATTGATGAGACTTCGACCAAACATTTTAGACAATGTGGAACCACATCCAAAATGGAGCCAGCTATCAGAACCAAACCCTTGTCACTATTTCAGGATCTATTCGAGGGCTAGTCTCCACTTGGTAGTCAGCCACTCTAGGACTGTAACTCCCCCCGCCATCCACCACTCAGTCTCAGGTGTAGGGTGTAGGGTGTTGACACCCTGCCTCCTCCTCCTCCTGGTGCCTCAGGGTTTTGGGTGAAGGCTATTCTTGGTGGAGTGTGCTTGCTCATTACTGTACACTCTCGCCCTTTCCTGTGATGTGTTTGCCACGCCACACATCAAGCGACCTGTTTCCATTCAGCGGAGGACACAGAGGTTATGTACCTCCAGGATGCACAGACACCTGTCTGACCACTTAAGCAGCAGCCCTGGAATGCAAACAAATTCTTCCCTTACCCTTGAACTGCTTCTGACATTGGTATGTGTCAGGAAGTGAGAGATGGTTGGGATAATGGGTGGATCCTGTACCTGTCATCCACTTTCTCAAGCTTTCACTGTAGAGCAACAGGAGAATGAAATGTCCTTCGTCTAGTCAGAGTAGAATTGAGTCAGTTCTTAAATATCGGTTTGCATCACAGCTGTTAGTCCAGAACAGAAATGTATAATATTAAAGTTGTGGTTAGATGGGACCGGCAGGAATTTGGGAGAGTGTTTACACCATGTGGAAATACAGCTGTGGCTTTTTAGGTGACTAGTACTTGATATGCATGCAAAATATCCTGAATAGGTCTTATGACATGCATATCAACACACAAAGATTTTATTTTTTGTCCGTCCGACAGACCAAAGGCTCTGGACTCCTCAAATAAACACCAACTTAAAATAAAACTGCTGAGTTTTTGTGTTCATGGCCCATAAGGATGTAATACTGCAAAAAGAAAACAGAAGCATTCCCAGCAACTCGCCTCATAACAACATGATCATAAACTTAGTTTTCCCATTTGCTTAATTAGGGATGTCGGCCTTGAACAGATTGTTGTGCTGCTGCCAAATGGTGGGAGGAAGCTCTGAGATAAAACTAAGACAATGTCCAGGCAACATCAAGTGCTGACCTCGTGCTCTTGATCAGTCAGACGTCTCAGGGCTCACTGTTCTGCAACAGAGCCACCATTGAATGCAGCGGGTGCCTAACACAGACGCAACACATGATGCACTTCTGAACCTTCCCAATTTGTTCAGATCCACTTGAAACCTGTGCCAACACATTAACAGCATACACTAGGCTGCAAGTCTGTAAGACTATAAAAAAAAAAAAAAAAGCTACGCTATTATCTCAAAGATATTACCAGTGGTAAATGGCCTAAGCAGCATTTCTTAATGCGGTCTCCTTGTTTGTTGTTGGGAAAGATTAAAGTGAATATCCACCCATGTATACACTGCCGAGATTATGTAACAAACGGTCAATTACTCCTTTTTATAATTTATGCTTTTGCATACCCATGTATTTCCTTTCAGTTTGCCGCATCTGCTCCTTATTTTTTTTCCAGTTTCCCTGAAGCCCTTTTGAAAAGTCTAAGAGAAAGTGCCAGAACATGTTATGTTCTTAGAGAGGACAATGAATGTAATGATAGCATAGTAAGAGCAAGACACGCTCTAGCTGAGAAGAACTCTGGATCCCACCCTGTTTTCAAAGTAAGATTCAAGTTTATTGATCCTCAGATGGAGGAATTTGGACATGTCTTGTTGTGCTGTGCTGTGATCTGTTTAGATGTTGCTATAAAAGCCTAACAAATAAGAGTACAAAATGTCACAGAGAACTGCAAGTGTTCTAAAAGCCAAGTTAAGGGAGTAAAATTTTTTAATTGGAGTGCAGTTTTTTGTCCCATCACTTACATCAACACTTCCTTACTCCGCTCACTGCTTTTGTGTTTTGAAGGCCCCAGTTTGACCTTTTAAGCTGTTTATTCTTCAGAAGAAGTCTGAAATCAAACTACATTTCAGAATGGCTCCGTGGGTCAGTACGAACAAAGACTAGTGACAAGTGTAGCGAATGTTGAGCTGGCTTAATTTCACATAAATGCACCTACGGCACTGAATGTGCTTTACACTGTGTATTGAAATTGCTTTATTTTTTTCTATGGAAGGCTCCTGTTCAAAGCAACAACTCAGAATCACTGTGCCAACGCTGAGTCATGGACGACTTAATGGTGTTGTGCCCTGTTTACTGTGTTTACAATGTCCTTGCAGATATTTCCATTCCTCTGGGGAAGAGAAGCACTTCTTATCTGCAAAGCAATGGCACTAGAAAGGGAGAGAGAGAGAGAGTGAGAGAGAGAGAGAGAGAGAGATGCAGGCTAGGGGAGGCGAAGGGGAGAACATCAAAAGGAAGAGATGCTAAATATACTCATCCCTTTTTTGGCCCGGCATGTGCATCTATATCGCACTGTGTGGGCTTCACGAGAGGAAGCTGAGCCATCAACGTGTGAAGTGATTCACTCTGCTGAGAGGTTCTCGGCAAATAAACGTTTCCACCGAAAGACGCCCTTTGACATAAGAATTGACTTTTGGTTCGCTGTTGGGTCCATGATGTGTAATGTTTCTATTCTTTGGCTCACACTGAAAGGTACAGTAGGGATATTGAAAAGTCTATTTCACACATAACCAACGAAACTGAAAGCGAAGCTGTAAGTCGCTGTGGAGGCACAGTGGACCTGGAGCCCCATAATTGATGATTAAAATGTAAGGTGAAGGAAGTGGAAGAGTAATTCTACTTCATCTATGAATTTAAACACTCATTCGTTTACTCTGTTTCTTTTTGCCTGACTCCCATCCAGGCACTTCATTACCTCCTTATCCATCACACGCACCCATCTCTGTATTGCACTGTTGACTTTGCCAAAGACTAATCTGAAGCATTGCCAAACAACAAGCCTCTGTGTGTAACCCTTGCAGAGACACTGGGGCAGCGTCATTGATAGAGTATGAAGAATGTTATCTGCCATGTGGGACTTTGGATAGCGGCTCAGATTTAAGAAGTAATTGGCACTGCAAAGTAAGAAGACGTTTGCCAGACTTCCCCTTCCTCAGTAGAGTCTGGCTGTCTGGTCCTTGATATAACCTTGATGGCACTGGAAATTGCTCAACAGAGGGACGTCAAGTTCAAGATGTACTTCAAGCCAGGACCAGCACGCCAAAATGTCGTGCCCAGACAAGAGCCTCTGTCTCCAGACTGGCCTTACCTCATGGCCCCTGAGGCTGGGTGCCTAGCTATGAAGCTGTGAAGGCTGATGGCTGAGATGCATAGAGGGGAGGATAGGGATAGGGAAATGCTTTGCTGATGGTAGCTGAGGTTTGAGACTTTGATAGTCATCCAAATTGTTTTGTATTTGTTTAGATTTGGATATCGGGCTCTTCACAAGCTCAACCCATCCAATTTGGCTCGGTTTTTAACTTGTTAGAAAACCCGAGTGTGCCCTGAGAAGTTTCTCCTTTTGTTGTTTGTGAGCAGCCAGCTGTTTATGGACTTCCTTGCCTTTGCCTGTAGTCCTGTCAGAGGCCTGTTTCCCCCTCTCTGAAGGCTCTGTGTTACTGGCTGTGGAACTCTCAGATCTTTAGAGGTTGACCTCTCCTAAACACTGGGCTGGACTCGGACACAGCTATGGCCATTGTGCTGGTAGTTAATGATTCTGCCCCTCCAGTTTCACCCTCAGTCTCCTTCAGTTCCGCTGCCTCCTTTATAGAGTCAGGAAATGGCTGCCCCAAATGGACGTAACTTCCAGGTCAGTGGACGTCGGGTGAGGGGTCACGGTTAGGTTGAGACACCCATAAATTCAATGACTGTGCAACTTTTTGTGTTGCTTGATGAATTGGAAAACCTTTCATGGTCCGCTTGCACAAAAACACATACACAGATGTGCATGGCATACACATGAAAATATACGAACATGGGTTTCTTAGGATTCATCGCCAGGAGAAGACATACATCCCAATTCTTCATTCCTGTTTTGGATTTTATTTCTGATTGTCTCTCCTACACTATCATGTGCTCTGTCCTTCCTGTTCTAGCTCTTCACCCACTCACTTCTTTCTACAATTTCTCTTCTTCTATTCGTCTCATTGCTAAGCAACAATGACATCCGTGACAGATCTGCGCTTTGGCTCACACAATGTCACATCTGACTTTAGCCAACCCCCTCTTCTATAAACACACTTACACACACATACTATACAACCAAGTACCCTGCTGGTTTGCAGTTGATGATGTACCCCTTCCCTCCCCCCTACAAAACGGCTCCCTGGACAGCACCCCCACACTAAGGTGACAGGAGTGAAGCGTCCAGCTGGACGGAACTGTTGTGTTCCTCTCCTGAGGGCTTTGATCTTTTGCCCTTCATCCCCCAAATCGGTGCCTGCCCTGCCAGCCTGGAGAGGGGGCTGGATCTCTTCTTGATTTAGTACTGTGTCACTTGCCCATGGGGACAGAGGCCCAAAGAGGCCTAAGAGTCGAAGAGATATGATGCATACTTGTGCAGGGCTTTGCGACAGCTGGGACAAGGTGGAGGCCCCTTTTTCCAGATCGGCCATCCCCCTGTGCCCCACCGGCCTGCTTCAACTTCCCCCTAGCCAGCACTCTCTCTTGGCTTCTCTTAGCTGCGCAGCACAGACTCATTGTCTCTAAGGCCCCTCTCATCTCAGGGGAGCAGAGGGAGAAGGCTGAGGCTCCCCCTCTCTCCCCTCCCTCGGTACCCCCTGATCCCGGCCCCATTTTTTAAGGCTTTAAGACTGACCTGTCAGCCGCTCTCTCTTCCCCAGAGTCAATGCGGCCCGGCCCCCTTAAAGACCCATCCGCATCGGCCTTCTGTTTGAACAGGCCCCACCAAAAGACCCCTTGTGCTCCCCTTTGTGTGCACATAAATAAGATCAGAGTTAAAGTCCCTGTGCTCTTGTGTCCAGAGACGGGCCCTGTGGGGCAGGAGGACTAATGCCGCTTGGCAGGCCTATTGATCCCAAAGCTCCTCCCAGGACGTTGACCAGCTCTGCAAATGCCCTGATGCCTAGCCTGCAATAGAACTTATGGATGCATACAATTGTAGGAGGTAGCCCAAACACATACCGACTAAGATCGGGTGAATTGACAATATATAATGTGAAATAGTACAATTTTGTCATGTAGATTGTTCTGGGAAATGTGATTGTCCTGTGGATTAATTTATTTTTAGTTCATTGTATTAGATACCTATCTTGGCATTTCCATGTAGATACTATTGAAAAACATTTTATAAAACTAGATATTACATGGGCCCAACCTACCCAAACATACTGTACATTATACCTCACATCAGCATTGTATGGACTGCAACAGGGATGCTGTTTGATGTTGTTCTGACACTATTTTTAACTAAAGCCCGGTCAGACTTCCAAGCCTATCAAATCTTGGTTTATCCCTACAGCCTCTGCCTCATCCAGGAAGCTGTCCTTGCAGTCTAAATCAGCCTAGATTTATAGCAGGGCTTGGCTGGAGTGGAGCTCTGCTTAAACAATCGGCTGTCTTGTAACTTAAGAGGCAAATAAAAAAGAGATGCTCCCTCTCCTGGCGTCAGGATGGGATGTCCTAGAGCTCTAGGGCCACCACATGTCTGTACAGTGAGGAAAAAAACATAGCCGGCCCTATAAAACCCTCTTTTCTCTTGGACGACAGACTGAAGAACAAGGAAGGAATAAGTGAGCGAGGGTCACAGAGGGGAACTTGAACACTGAAGAGAATAACAAATAGGCAAAGGTTGAAGGTCCAGTTGATGTAGAGAGGAGAGGAAGACAGGACAAGCTAAGTAAAAGCAAAAACACCAAGAGGCCGCAAAGAAAGTAAAGAAACAAGTGGATTATGTGAGGATGGATTTTTCAGTGAGGACTGGATGAATACGTTTCTTTATACATTTTAGTTGTTTATTTCCCAATTTGTCCTCACGTTTAGCTCTCAGCAACCCACCATACAGAGTTTAAAGCTTTCCAGATATCACCTGGGGCGTGTATGTTCTTCTTTAGTCTTTACATTGATGATGATATGGTGACATTAATTCTGGATTTCTATTAAATCATTGTGGCTGCCTGGAGTATTTTCTGGAACATTTCTGAAAACAAAGAAAGAAACTCATGTTTTTCTGTGAAATTTTCTGTGAATACTCACTACTTAAAAAGTCAAACCATCTCTGGATTGGCAGTCTGAGATGAAGCACAGAAAACAAGGAATTTTGATGTACATGCATATGTTGCCGTGAACGAGACAGTTGTCCGGCATGATGTCAGGAGATATCATATATCCTAGGGTGGGAGACTGTTTTCTCTGGTTCCAAATCCCTTTGTCATGATGATTACATGCATGTCCATGCGTCTGGAGCCACCAGCCCACCTGTTCCCATTCCTTCATCACAGTATCACGACTATTCCTGCAGCTTTGTGTAGTTTAAACAGTAAACCATTTGGGGTTTAGTAACAGAAGTCAAGAAAAATGATGGGCAAATATAATCAAATAACAATAATACACTGATTTATAAGGCATATTGTAAAGCACAGAAGCTCGGTTAAGACCAGGGAGGAGTCTTCAGGGAGTTACAGGTCTGGAGTTACGGTTAGGATGTTTGGACGCCTTTCCAAGGAAAGCTCAAAAACCTGGTGTCCTCCAAATAGACAATGGTTTTTATAACTGTTTTTAATGGTCACGTTTGAGGACGGACAAAATCCCATGAAACACAATCATTTCCAGATATTTTTGCATATGCCCTCTCCTGATTCATAGGGTTGCACTGAAAGAAAATCACAAATGCGTTGGTGTGAAAAACTTTCTCAACGCACATCTGGCCAATCACTACATAATGGTTGTCAGACGGTTTCACATATTTGCAAAAATGGTTTGACGCAGTGTGGAATCTGGTTTCAAATGCTGGCAAGTCTTTCATTTGATGCCTCAAGAGACTCATGGTGCCAAGTGGAAGACCTTTTAAGACCTTCATAGACATGTGTCTTTTCACTATGTCTTTGAGATAATAAATTTCAGACTCTATTTAGAGTTTACTTGCAAAAGGAAAGTCGTCTGGATTCAGCTTTTGTTTTTTGGTGGGGTTCAGAGAGATGTTTGGGTCTGTGAGTCTTTATAGAGGAAAACGGCTTTCATCCTGACAGAGCGCCTTTAAAAAGAGTCAGCCTTTTTCAGTATATGTGTGTGAGGAGGAGGCCTTTTTAAAGTGCTTTTTAATGAGTGTGAATAGAGTCATCGCTGGTTGCTTATGGGTTTTATGTGAGACTCCAGGATTTTTCTTCTGTGCCTCTAATCAATCACTTAGCCCCTTTCCCTTCCTGCCATGTTTTTCTGCTGCCTGCTCTTTTCAGTTACCCCCTGCACCTCCTTATGAAGTGGAAGTGGCGGTGGTGGTGGCGATGAGAGGAGAAGGAAAGAAAGAGGCAGAGTGAAATGCAGAGAGAGATTAGAGATGACTTTGATTACAACATGTTTAACTGTAGTCCAGGCAGCCTTGGGGCCTTTGTTTGGAACCCATGGATCCCCATCGGGCATTGTGGGCCCAGCTCAGAGCTGCAGGGGACTGAGGCATAATTAATGTAACCATTTAAATACAACATGTGTACAAAGGGTGTCTTCCGAAACGCAACAGTGATTGCACCGAAGAGCTGTTCTCTTCTGTGTAAGCCTTAATGTAGGTTCAGGCTACGGACAAATACACTGCGTCGCTGGTTCGCATTACTGTTGCCGTTTGAAGCCCCTCATTTGCAACGCATTCACCAACATGAATGACGGATACAGAAGGAGTAATACTGGCCAAGAACTCAAGAACAGTGCACAGCTGGTTTATACGTGCTTAAAAGTGTGTTTTTAATTTAACAGACTATTTTTCTTTACATTGTGCAGCACACTTCAGTTTTCACTGGTTTGATCAAAGCAACAAATGTGATTACCAGCGAGGCTACAAATTCACCAAGAATCCATGCTTTTTTTTAGATGCAGTGCTGATGTCTCCTGATAGCTCTTGATACAGGTGTATATGCAGGTGCATCAGTGATGGGATGACATGCGTGTTGTTGGTTTAGTTGCTGCTCAGTGCTCCGCGTTGGCCTCCTGCGAGGCTGGAATGCCGAGACAGGAGGAGGAGGAGGAGGAGGAAGAAGAAGTGACTATCACGGGGGAAGGGAGTTTGGTTAGTGATCTCTTTCTTGCTCCCACTCGGTCTATATCTCTCTCACACACTTTCACGCACACACACACCCTCAGCGAGTGGCCGTGCGCTTAACTCCAGCTCAAGTTCATTGTGGCTGAGTTCCGGGAGGCGGTGGTCCTGGAGGGAGGGGGGGGAAAGGAGGAGCAGTAATTAAAGAGCTTTGGTAGAGGGGCCCCTGCGCTCTGTTAGATGCATTTCACCCCCCTCAGCCCTCCCCATAATCCCCACAGGAATAAACAAATTGGGCTTTTGAGCCTGCAAGCTGGGCCTGGGGGCTCCTGTAATGGGATAGACATGATTTGTGTATATGTGTGTGTGTGTATGTGTGTGTGTGTGTGTGTCGGACAGAGGGAGATTGTATGTATGAATGCGAGATATGAGAGAGAGAACATGTGTTTCTCGATCAGTTGTGTATGTGTGTGACGGTGTATTTCACCACAAGTGGTGCGAGTGGTTAATTGCTCCCAGCTCTGTGGCAAAGTGGGCGGACGGACAAAGAGGCATCAGCTTCATTTACTTAATCCACGGGTTTGGCATCTGAACCAGATTATTTCAAATAATATACCTCTTAAACACCTGAGCACCCTGTGTGTTGATGTTAATGAGCACAGAGCGGACTATGGTGCATGTGCACCTCTAGTCCAAATGGACACTGTGTTGCTTGTTTTGGCAACCAGTGTCTTACTTTTGGAGTTTAATCTTACCAAAAATGTCCGCACTCTTTATACCGCTGCTTCACTTTGTCGCCATAGCTACACCTACATCATCCCAAACCCAAGCTGTGATTGGTCTGCTCGATATTAGCATGTTTCCGCTTTAGTATTTTCATCTGCTTCTCCGCAATTGTTGAACTGGTTTGTTTTGGATCAATAAAGATAGAACACACAGAGGAATGGTTAACCTGACCTGCAAAGAAGAAGAAACAGCAGTGCGTAGGTTACACCATCTACGTCCAGCAGTACTTTAAATGAGCCTTTAGTCTTGACAGACTGTTTTACTTCACTTTAAAAAAAAAAAAAAAAAAAAAAAAGTTTAGTAGAAGCTCTGGTCTCTTTGTAACCTCATAAACTTGATGTTTTCGCATTTTCCTCTCTCTTTGGACTCTCACTGCAGAGATGCTGATTCATTCTCAGATCTCATTAACTTGGCAGAGCTCTGTCCTGTTTTTTGTCTTCATTTCTTCCTTCATCAATCTAAACTGCCGTCCCTCCTCCCTGGAACTCTTTGATTTTTTACTTTCACAATTTGATGTATGTGTACCCGTCCCGAATCCTCAGGCGCTGCTAATCCAGATCTCATTGCGGCGACGCCGTACACCTCCAAACATCCTAATCGGATCAGAAGCGCAGGAGCATGATGTCATGCAGGCAAATGAAATGAAGGAGCGAGAGAGTATCTAAATCCTCATCTTAAAGCTGAAATGTGCCTCACATCATCACACTTGGGCCGTCTTGTACTTAATGAGAACTACCAACACGACGGCTTTGTTGAGCAAACGAGAGCTCTGTGATCGTTGGCCTGTTTTGCTCTCGGGATCTACGTGACCACAGCTGATCAACTCTTAAAGTGCGTGGGTTTTTTTTTTTTTTTTTTTTTTTTGGAGGGGGAGAAGGAGATTAAATGAATCCTGCCCCTCTCCTCTTAATGAGCCTCAAGCACATCTCATTTCACTGGCTGCTGCACTTGAAAAAGAAATCCCCCCTCCTCCTTCTTTTCTTCACTTCCTCCACATCCCGTCTTTCAGGCGACTTGAGAGGGTTCTGCCATGCAAAGCAGACAATGATTTACTAAAACATCCTTTAATCATTACATGTGTTATTTCCAAAGCCAGTCTGGAGGTCAGGTGTCACTGTCCTTTTTTTTTTCTTTTTTTTTTTTAAACAAAAGCAGCACTCTTTGTCATGGGGACGCTGGCGGCGGAAAGAGGAGTCGAGAAGTTTCAGCTTGTCAGGTCCGATGAATATATGCAGGTTGTTCATTATACGCCACCCCGAGTCTTAGCAGTTTTGTTTTCCAACCGATCGTAGAGGCGCAGATGTTTTTCTGTCACTGAGAAAATTGAAGAAAAGAAAGTGTGAGAGATGCCAAATAGAAAAAAAAAGAAATCTAAGAAAAACTGTGTCGAAGCCGGCATCCTGCTAAAGCCTGTTCCTCTGTGCCTCTAAAGACGCCTTTACTAGAATATCTCTGAAAATCCTCACTGGGGAGGAAGTGGCACCAGCTTGGAAAGAAGTGAGACAGTTTGTAAACATCCCCATCCTCCACTACTCCCCTTCATCACCGCCATCCTCCTTCTCTGTTTGGCTCCTCCAGATGTGGTTACAGTGAATACACGGTGCCTGCTTTCACTACACACTCATCTCCTTGCTTATCATGTAGTCAGGAAAAGATCCTTTTTGTATCCCATACATGCCTGCTCCCCACCTCCCCAAAAAATCCCACGCTTCATTCACTCCTTCAACTAATACAAAAAAAAAGCAAAAAAAACTGGGCTGTGAGGATGGGGAGGTCGGCGGCTGACAGAATGGAAGGAGAACAAGGAGAGGAGCACTGCGTTTTTGCTCTGATCCTTCTCTAATCAAAGTCTAGAATATTCCATCAGCGGCGTTGTGTTTCTCTGTTGCTGCCAATGTTCCTCCTCCGCATTCCTCTCTTCCAAATCACAGTGGTTTGTAACTCTCTCTGCACTTATCATCTTGTTTTTCTCCCCCCCTTTAATTTAATCTCCACAGTGATGATGCGTCTGTTTCTTGTGAAGGTAAAGTTCCTCAGAAACGCAACAGAGCGATCTGTGACGGCTATCAGGAGGGCGGGGGGGGGAAGCGTGAAGCAGAGGAAACTCAGAATGCGTGCACTCTTTTCATGCCTTCAGTGTTTCTTTTTATATTGAATGCGCTTTCTGGTTCGTGCAATTAATCGTTGACGCCTCATGATGGCTTCATATGTATTTTTTCAACTAACAAAAAAACTAATTGCTGCCTGATGCTGCTTTGAGAAAGGAGCCCTGAGGGTTTGATATTGTTGATTCAGATCCTGGTAAAAGGAAAGCGAACTGGAAAAAATGTAATGTAAATGTGGGCTGCCTTACCACAATTTCCATTTTGCTGCAGTTTTGGAGGATTCAGTGGTATCTCGTGATCTTTATCGGCAAAAGTAGCATGCCCAGTTTTTACAATGTCTCTATTTCTGAAATCCTTTGGCTTTTACTTATTCTGGCATTGATTTTATGTTTTCATGAGTTTAAGGTTTTGTCAAGACATTGGCATCGTCATCCTTGCTTTCACACAAAACTATTTTTGATTTATGCTTTATGTCTAAACCTTTTGACTTCAGAGAGTGGTTACCACACAAAGCTGGCAATGATTTACTGAAATATCCTTTAATCGTTACAGGTTTTATTCATTTGAAAGAAATGAGAAATCTCAGGTTGTCAGGCTGGAGGTCCGATGAGGATCAGCTGCTGTTTCGCATACTTCAGGAAATATTTTTAGTTCAGAACAGCTTCACGACTTCAAAAGCTGACGCAACGCCAACAGAAAATGTGTGAATAAACCTTATATAAGTTGGATTCTTGATAGTTACACAGTCACTATTTATAACCCCTGATCTCTTATCTGCGTAATTATGAGTTCACCAAGAAGCCTGCAGCCCTACGCACTGCATCATCCAACAATAACAGGTGATTATTACAGTTTCACTTCTCGAGTGATTATCGTGCCATTTGCACCTCGCTGACGGCAACAAGGATGGTTTGTTTTTTCGGTTGTTGGCCATCAACCTACAGGCATCCAGGCTGACGGGCAGGCCCGAGCAGGCCCAACGCTAAGATCAGACCTCAGGCAGCGCCACCTCTGTTTTCTTCCAGTTGGCCTCGTATCGCTTTGCCCGCATAGTGTGTGCATGAGTATGTGTGTGTGTGTGTCAGAATGGCCCAGACGGGTCCATTCTTTTAATCAAGGCTTGATGGAAACGGGCAGGAGTGATCTTAACATCACAAGAGCCGTCAGTCACCTTCAACAGACGTGGGCCAATGGCAACAGAGCAACAACAGCAGCAGTAGTAGAAGAAGAAGAAGGAGAAGAAGAAGAAGAAGAAGAGAGGAGGGAGGAAAACAGGGAATGGAAGGAAGGATCAGCGGCACAAAGGCAAAGAAAACAGGAGATGCAGGGCAGTAAGGTGGAGGCGCAGGAAGGACGGAGCAGAACACATAATTGAGATGTACGTAACGGGAGAGCTGTTCACTCCATCCACCCTAAATGTAAAATATTACACCGTCGTACCCATTTGTCCGAAGGCAGATGGTCTCTGAGGCGCTGTTTACGTCCTGGATCAAATTGATCTAAATGAAAGATGCGATGACTGGTAGACGAACACGTCGCGCTCACAATGTTGATGCATAGTCAAGAATTATACCTTAACAAATGACCTTCATCTTCTCATCTGAAGATGTCGTACATCCTGCGCTCAGGGGAAATATATTTTGCCTGGCAGAATTCAGCAGGGAGGATTTTTTTACAATTAGTTTCATTTGATCAGGGAAGACTTTTGCTTATTGCAAATGATTTACTGTACAGAAATAGCAAATATGTAAAGCAGGTTATTTAGGAAGCCTGTCGTCAATAGACTGTTTGTCCATCACAGAACTTTTTTTTGATATTTATTGATATTTACCTTGGCTCCACATCCACCTATAAAACTATACAAAGCAGTTACCTCATTACACATCTGGTCTTATTTTCTGATTTCTTTGATCTCCCAGTAGTTCCATTTTTAGTAATGTCTCCATCTCTGTAATCATCCTCTCTCTCGTTATTCTGATGGCTTGATCTGTTCATTGATGCCGCCATGTCAAATGGGAGGGTGGGAGGATGGGAGCGGGTGGGGGCTAAGATTGATGTCTTCATATTGTGAAATGCCTTGGGCCAAATTAACATTGATTGAGTTATGTGAGTCTGAAAAAGGGGGATAGCTTCATTGCAGGAGGATATTAAACAACAGAAAATGTCTTGAGACAAAAAAAAAAAAAAAAAAAAAACACGCTCTTGATTGTTTTGGCTTCATTGTTGATCAAGGTGGGGAGCTTAACTCGAAGAATGGGATTATGTTGTGATTTCATGATTGCGCCGTCTACACATCAGGCTTCCACCTCCTCCTCACGGCTGTTGATGACCCATACACATTTGTGTTAATAATGTTGAGGTGTAATCATTCTCCAGCCGGAAGGAATACATAACTGCATCGTCAGTCCGACCTGATATGGAGGCTAAGATGCACTGAGAACCGCAGACTGACGCAGCAAATATCTATGCCGACTGTTTAAGCTAAAGGTTTGTTGCACACTGTTTACTTGCGGACGTTTGAGAAGCTTTGTGTCGTATTTAACTTCCCTCCCGCAGTCAACCCGAGTGGTTCTGTAGAACTAGGACTGACGCTCCAGTGCCTTCTTTCTGTCAGAGCAACCCTGTTTTTGAATTAGTTTGGTTTTACACTTTTATGTCTAAGTTATAGATTTCTATATGGACTTTTATATTTTGATTTTATTATTTTACACTGATAATGGATTCACCATAGCAACAAAAACAGTTAGAGACGGTCTCCAATTAGCTTAAGTGAAGCTGTTCTGCTTCTGGCTCTTAAAATGAGTCGGAGAACTGCAAATTAACTGAGCAATTGTCGCTGATTTAAACAACAGGGGTTGCTCTTTTTGTCACCTTATCATCAAACACCAGTTATCAGATGGAAAAAAGTTTGTATGTTTTCCATTCTTTAAGCATCAGCACCGTTTCAATAGTACCGGTTTGGCATCAGTATGAGATAAAACCTAGGGACGGTATCCATCCCTAGACTTTTGTACGATCATTGCGTTGATTTGAACCGTCTAGCTCCTTAGTCTACAGACCTACGTTATTCAGAATTCAGAACGAAGGCTTGAGTCAATGATTGGCTAAAGGAGTTTCTTTTTCTCTCTTTGTCAGACCTCAGTGAAGATATGCAAGACCTTGACATCTTTCTAGTTTACTCAAATGATCGATCAGCTGGACAAGGTTCTGACTCTGCGGACGCCTCTAATTTCTCTGGCACTGCCCTTTCTGTGCCTTTTCCTTTGTCTCCTTCCTCAAACAGACAATTGGTTTGTATTGATTTCCTGTGCATCATTCCCGAGATGACTCATCCCCTTGTTCTGGGAGTCTGGCTCGCCGAGGAGTTTCTCGCTCGGGTTTCTCGCTCTGCTTTCCGGGATGCTCGTCAAGGTGGAAGGTCCCGCCTGGGCCTCGGGGCTCAGAATAGTTCCTCGTGATAGCGGGAAAGATTTATAGTGTATTCTTTCTTTAAAAGGAGTAACAACGTCTTTAGTGGGGCCGAGGCTGGCAAGAGGTGAGCTGTAGCGCCCCTGAGGAGAATTTGGCCCTCCTTGACTGTTTTGTAAGCATTTGACAGGTGAAATAGTGTGGGAACTGCAGGGAGTGTTACTTTAAAATGCTTTTTGTTGCGCTTGTCTGGGATGTGGAGGTGCCTGGAGAATGCTCAATAGCTCTGTAGGAGCCACTGGTGAATGGTTGAGTGCTGGGGAGAAAATGGCTCCCTGCAAGAGTTGTGTAGATTGTTGCTGAGGCTTTTTCTGGGTGGAAACTGTCTCTTTCCCCCCCAACTGCTCAATCCCACAGAGGAGTATAGAAACATTTTTATTTTTTTTATTTTTGATAGATCAAACTGGCGAGTAGTTTGCCTGTTTCTATGAACTGATGAGCCACATGTTTTGCTGGAGCCCCGCTTGCTCTCTTACATCCTCCGCCTGGGGAAGAAGACATGCTATGGAGTTAAGTTCAATGACACAAAGCAGCCTCACTGTCCACGCTCACTTTTGTTGTTTTCACTGTTGTGCTCCATGTGTTGCGGAACCTGGGGCACACTAAATCAAAATCAGTTGTAATTTTATCGCTGACAAATATGCTGTTGATCAAACCAGTAATTGCTTTTGTTCATCTTCTCTCTGAGTTTGATCCAAGTCCTTTCAGGCATGAAACATCCAACAGGGCTTTCTTGAAAAAATGGAAAGATGGTTGGGTCGAGATGTGGTGACGGAGGGTGAGTCACTCGTGTTTTCATGATTGGGGCAATAAGGGGGGTCAACTGGGGTCCTGAGAACCCTGAAAACGTGGTGCTATTCCTGCTGGTGTTTGTCTAAGTGTTATCATTGAGAAATTTGAGAGCAGGCGACGCGAAGAGATATGGGTGGGAAACCAACAATCTCAGGTAAAGAGATGGGGGAGGAGGGAGAGGCATGTAGATAAACAGTTTATGTTGAAGGAAATGGCTGCTGACAAACGATATTGGATGAATAAAGGAATGTGGGTTTGCGGGAATAGCTTGTGGTTGCTTTTAGAGACTGAGAAAGTAAGGCAGAGAGCAAAGCAGAGAGAGGGATTGTTCAGAGCCAGCGCCTGGCGAGGGCCATTGTTCATCCTTCCCTTTTGAGCTGAAGGAGACAGGAGAGTTTCACACGCCACTCGCAGGCATCCTGCTGGGCAGCCCCGGAAGGGGGCTATTGCAGCCGGTAAAGAAGGCCTGGCCATAGGGATAAATTACTCTGAATGGAAGGGTCTGTGTTTGCCGTTTTCTCCTCTTTTTCTAAAAGGAGCCAGAGAGGGAAAGAATTCAATCCCAACCACAGGTTGTCCGCTTCGCTTCTGGAAAGGCTCTGCCTTCCAAGTCACCAATTTAACATCCTTTCACCCCCACTGCCCGAGAAAGCGCTCCACTCCCACCTCCTCTGGAATGCTCCAGGGTTTTGTTGTCTTGTAGGGACCAGGCTGGGCGTCCTATGAGGTTTCAGAACTTTTAAGATGTTTAAGGAAAGATGTGAAATAATCCAAAGAAATTCATTCACAGATACTCTTAATTATAAGCAATACAATAAACATTCATTTTCCTATTTGACTTAAACATGACATTTTACAGTGACTAGTCCACCCTTGATGTCATATCCTTAAGCAATTTTGAGATTGTTGTTTTTATAAAGGAGTCGGGCAGTAATTTTCCCAATGAATGGCTTTTTTTTTCCCCCATCATTCCGTGAGCAACCGTGATCTGAATTTATGCTGCACACAGCATGAGTCTGCAAACAGCGGGGCACAGCGAAAGGAGTTGGTTATCTCGCTAAGAAGTTAGATGTGTGCAGCCAGTTGCCTGCAGTTTCTTATCTCACAGCTGTGGCTGCTCCTTATCCCATTACTCCATGCAATATTTCAAACAGGTCTGCTTTGTAGATACATTTTCGTTGAACGCTTGAAGTGAGTGCGAAGCTCACTGACAAAACACACTGCACTGTAGTGTGACTACTTCATAATAAAAGTCAACGTATGATTTGCCGGCTCCGTGTTTTTGATGCAGCAATAGGAAATGTTCAACGTATAAATATGACAGTAGTGTGAAATCAGTATTGACCTTCAAATCCAAGTGTTTGAAGAATGCTTAACAGTTGCTAAGCCCTCTGGCTTCCAGACTTGTGTGCGCGCTGTCCATGCATGTGTGTGTGATTGCTTGAGCCCTGCTCATAGTTAGCAGCTCATTTTAATGTCTGACTGCTGGACTGATGCAGAAAACAGAGAGGTCAATATACAGAAACTGGCATACTCTCACTCCGAGATCTGAATTTTTACAAGCCCAGCTTTTGCCCCAAATCCCAAATGTTAACATCATAGAGCGCCTGGTGCCAACACGGAGGAGGTTTGAGCTGCAGAGCGGGGCCCTTCATGCTGTGTCATTTTATAACTGGATATTACAGAGCTGGACCTCAGTGCCTGCTCTCCTCATCCAGTTAAAGCCCATAAAGTGAGTTACAGCTTGCCCGCATGGAATAATCTCCTCTTATTACACTTATCCCTTCACTGTGAGTTCACATTCACAGACATGGACCAAATTGAGCTGCTAATACTTATCTGGCATCAGGTGCTGCCAGGAGAGCTCTTCAGGAACACTATTCTTGTTCATGTTCAAAATATGACCTTTCTGGCACACGGGCTCAGATGCATGTTTGTATGGACGAAAAACTTCTAACTCTTCTAACTCATTGGTTACATTTGTTCAGGTGCTGTGACATGTGTAGAATGGCACCGTCGGATACAGATATGGCCAAAATGTGATTCATATGGACAGTTAACTGATTCTGTTTCACTGATCTCTAGAGGTTTTGGGGTGCGGGGGCTCAGACAGGCAGCTCAAGTTAAACGCAGACTCCAGTGAACTGGATCAGGTCCAGAGACCAGTTGCACAAATGCAGAACTAAAACATAAAACTTCACCAGCTGCAGGGACCTGAAGAGAATATTAAGGGTTTTCAGACTCTCGTAGAAAGTAGCCAGTTCATGCACTTCCTCCTGCTTCCCTTTTTATTTTACCTGGACTCTGGTTCAAGCTGGTTCGGTTAATGTTCCAATGGGGTTCAGCTGCTTTAATGAACTGAGTAAGCTGGAGTGCTTTTGAAAGCCCCAAACGTGGTTTTGATTTGCCTCCACAGAATAATAGATGTTTGCAGTGGAGAAAAGTATAGTGTGGATTTACTACTTTGCTGAAGTTTGGTTAAGAAAAAAATGACTGGTTGCTGGCACGTATCTCCAGTTTCTATTACTGTTTGAAATCATCATGTCCTGATTTAGTTGTAGTAGTAACTTCCTAATTTAAACTGATATTGCTTACATTAAAGTGTTTCAGCGAGCCTTTTTTTTTTTTTTTTGTTCACGCCACAGAATGGTTGCTATATTCTCAAGAAGTTCCAGTGGTTCCCGTTCCTTCATTAAGTCGGTAAAGGAAGTCACTACCTCCCGACTGATTGAAATCTTTTGCCAATAGGTGTAGTACAAGCACAGGACTTGGATAATAACCTTGCTTATCCATGATCTGGACCGGGAACCGTGATCATCCTCCAGGGCTGACGTTCAATTAGAAAATATATGAAGAAAAGTATGAGGCTTGGGATTTTAAGAACTGCTACGGCACAAACGAACTGGAAGTAGAACCACGAGTGGAAAATCAACTCTTCTCAGGAAGGAGCGTTGAGCTCTGGGCTCATTTGAGGCTGTGATGTGTGAATCCCTGAAAGAGGCCCCTGTAGGGGATATCGGGGGTTAAAGCAGGAATGATGGGGAGTTGTGAGTGTGTGTATATACGTGCATACGTGCGTGTGTGTGTGTGTGTATGAGGGAAGGTCAGTCGGCCAGTGAGTCAATCTGTGGATTAGAGCGAGCTTGGACACCAAGTGCTCACTCAGCACATAACCCAGCAAGTCTAGTGTTCACAGCCAGGGACAGAGCTCTGCTGTGTTTACACTGCTGGGCTTGACACACACGCACGCACACAAACAATCCTATCCAAACTAAAGCCGGTACATGGCTTATGTTCCAAATGTCTCACGTTGGATCATGGATCTGCAGTGAATCGCCTAAACGTGCAGACACAAAAGAACAAAAAAAAATCTAAAATGATTTAGTCAGATTTCATATATGTTTAGATTTGAGTCAAGTACCAGCCCCATTCAGTCATTTTTTTTACCCAGCAGCATCCCTTTCATCACAACCTCTTCATATAAAAGTGTATTGCAAAAATGCAATGGAAACACTTTTTTTGCAGTTCCCTCATCACTGGTGTCACCAGTGGGTCATGTGACCAGTTCATTTTAAGTCCATCTTCCTCAAAGTGAAGTCTTGCGTGACGAGAATTTGAGAGAATTGTGGGAAATCGCGAGACGAGGCTTTACAAGACTTACAGCTCATTCGTGAAACACCTTTCAATTCAACATTGGTTTTACCTGAGGACTTCCTGTGATTCAAATATATTCAAACGGGATAAACAAACTCGGTGTTTTACTCAAACTCATGTTCTGTTGTTATGGCTCTGCTACTTTCCGTCTCACTCCGCTGCTTGAGTCAGAGACAGTTTTAATTACTTTGCAAACTATAATGGATGATAAAATATTTTTGATACTTGTTATTCAAGGGAAGAAATTACCAAGGACCTAGCAGTATTCAGATCAGCTCCACCTTTGCTGATGAACACGTTAATGGTTGATTTAATGATGTCATCTGTCTAAACGGGCGAGTAGTTCAGCGACGTCTCAATTTTGAGCTCTAACATCTGTCCAAATCTTAATAATCCTTAAGTGACCAGAGGCAGAAAAAAACTGCAAATCAAACAAAAAACTCAAAAAACTCGCCTCTAAATCACAGAGATGTCAATTCGCACTGACCCCTGTGATTATTAGAAATTACCAGAGGTCCCCAGGTAAAACTAGTCCCGTGTGAATAGGGCTTATCAAAATTTCCGAAATATCGCTTTTATTTAGGGAAGAAATGCAACAAACAAACCAAACTTTCACAGTCTCTATGTCCTCCCCTACAAGTCCTGGCAGAACATTGGTGCCTTCTAACCCACACTTCATAAAAACGCCACAGGAGTCCTCCCACACAGATATGACTGTCAGACATGAGGTTCTTCATCGGCCTCACCTGTGCAGCCCCCGCCTTATTCAACAGCTTCATTATCAGCGTGTACTCGACGCGCGCCTGAGGTCGCCCCTTTAACACGTCCGGCGTCTTTGTGGGAAAAAACTCGTTACCCATTTGCCCATTGGGTCATTAAAGCCTTAAAGCTCCTGTTCCAACAGAGGAAGTAGTTGTGATGGGTCTTTTATGCGTTTTCTCTTAGATCGTAACACAGAGTCCTTTTGTCATTCAAATACTGTATATACTTCACGCACACGCACATGTTCCCAAAGCCACATAAGTACAGTGAGCGGCAGCAGGCAGAGTCATCACAAAGGGCTGACGGTTGTGGAAAATGAATCGCCGTACCACAGGCTCACCCCTGTGCCTCTTTAACCCTTTCATGTAAACATTTCTCGGATGCTGCAGGTTTGCAGTTTTTTTTTTTTTTTTTTTTTAAACCACCCCCATCCAGTGCAAGTAGCCCATCCAGCAGCCATCCACTCATCCTTGGCCAAGTCAGTGTTATCTTTGAAGTGACTTCAGAGAGATTGCCGCCTGTGGATGACTGTGTATGAGTGTGTGTGTGTGTGTGTGTGTGTGTGTGTACTGCATTCAGCTCTATATACAGCTCCCTGCCAGGGCCTTTAATTTTTTAACCCTCATATATCCCAATGATAATATATCACTGTGCATGTAATTACGTTGTTTTGGCTCGTATCGAGCAAATAAAAGTTTCAGTGCGTGTTTGTGTGTGTGTGTGCGTGTGTACATATGCCTGGCATTGTTTAGTTTGAATCTTATGCAGAACAGCACATGCAAGAAATGAGAGCCTGTCGCAGTTCGGACTTAAAGACAAGCCGGAGACACACACACACACACACAGACGCACACGCTCACACACGGGTTCTCTTGCTCTTGAGTTATGTTATAAGAAAGTGATTGAGCGCTGCGGTGTGATAAAACTGCTGTTTTAATGAAAGTCTGAGATGAGCAGGTGTGAAAAGAAACCCCCACTGCTCCACCAACTGCTTCACATTTCAGACACTCCCGTGTGTGTGTGTGTGTGCGTCTGTTTTGTGTGCGACCAAGCAAAGCAAGAGGATGAGCTTGTGATGACGGGGCTGTCCGGGAAGACTTTTTGCCGCGCTTTGAAGATTTCGCCTCGGCTCTAAACTTACTTGTCGGGTACTTCTGTTTGTCGAGCGCACAAACCAGATAGACGGGGATCCGAATTTTCCCTGATGCTGAAGCGGTTGCGCCTGTTCTGTGCGCATCTGCTCATGCATGTTGTTCCACCACACTTGTCTTTTATTTATTTATTTTTTTCCCCAGGAAGGCTCAACATGTGTTGCTGTGGTTATCATCCCCGCCGCATCAGGGCGGCCTGACCTACAGTGGGCAAAATTAGTAGGTGGAGATGAGCCGAGGGAGAAGAGGGAACAGGCGGGGATGATGAGCTGTTTGGCATCTTGAAGCCATGTCAGCGTAACCCAGAGCCATCCTGACCACAGGGAATGTAGTGAATGTATCCTTTTGAGTGCTGGATGCAGCTTTACAGCTTCCATATGTTTTAACCTGGAAAAGTCTAGATCTAAAAAAGAAACGCAGAATGTGTTATCATCAAAACCCCACAGCTTTATTTAACAATCAGTTTGAGGAGTTAGAGGTGGTAAATCCAGCTACAATTATCGCCACCTCTTTATTGAGTGTTTTAAACTTTTTCTATTTATTTATTTTTTTGGTTTTATGGGACATTTAGCGTGTGGTTTAGTCGCGCCGATCTCATCAGCAAGAAGCGGTTTTCAGAAAAACTACAATTCGGAGCCACTGTGCTCTACCTGGCTTTGGCCAGACTGAAGAAACTTGAGAATGTAGTAGCTTTAAGTGAAACTGAACCAAAAGAGGAGCTGTGGATACATCAGGGGCTCTCAAAAAGCAGCCAGTCTTCCACACCTCATTACTCACCACCTTATTTGTCAAAAATGAAAAAAAAAAAAAAAAGCAGCAGATACTGGCTGATGCATAGTCGCGGTTTTGTAAATGCTTTTTAAACAAGACTTAACAGTTTGCGTTTACACCTGTGAAGTGTGAGTTTGGTGTGGTCGCACCTGGTCTCCTATACGCGTCCCGTATTGGAGCATCGGCCTAGTTTGTTTGCCGCACGCTGAATAAGATGGCAGTGATATTAACTTGTTTGTGTTGTCACTTCAAAACAAAACAGGATGCCAAACAATGCTTACCGTCCATGTGAAGAAATCATTTTCAGAATTGGTTGTCAGCCATCATTTGGTTATATTTCGTCTTCAAGACTACTTCAAACTGCCTACATTTGTGAAGTCGAAGCACTTTGAGAGAAAGTGAGCGTCTATTTTAAGACATGAACTTTCAAACTTTATTTCTTCCAAACGTAAGCTATTAAGCCACATGAATGAAACTGAAGGACTGCCCCGTGCTACAGAACAAGCCTTTAAAAGAGCGCAGCATTAAATAAATATGGAGTTAATGTTTTGCCATGAATGGAAGTTTTTATTTTCCCTCCCACAGCGTATCTGCAAAAGCTGACGAGTTTTTCTTTTTTTAAGTGTCCGCAAAGCTCAATATAACCTTTCAGGTTTTTAAGAGTGGAAAAATATTCCTGACATCTTTATTGCAGGATTTAATCTGTTACACTATCTGCCGAAAAGCCATTAAATACCCCGGAATGTCTTGTAAAGATCACGGGTGCAAAGAATTTAAACATTTTGAAACGCGTGCTCCCTTGTTCGCTGCGAGCCGTGAGTGGCAGTTACTGCAGGTGAACAGTCCTCTTGTAATACGCGCTCGGCCGAGCGTTTCGTTCTGTCAGCGGCCTCTCACAGCGAGAGGGGGACCAGCGCCGAACGCTGTTGCCTGACAGCGAGGTGGGACGCCGGTGGTGTCCATTCTCGTTGTGCAGAGCGGCGCGACGCTGCGCGGGCGCAGCTGAATGCAGCTGGTTTCGGGACGGTTCGGCCTGAACAGTTGCTGACACGCTGAGCCGCAGCTGTCTCTCTGAAGCCGTGCTTTTACAGCTCGACGCCGGCGGCGGCGGCGGCGGACGGGTGGCGGGGACACGTAGGGCGGACAAAGGGCCTGACTCATTCCTCCCGTGCTCCCGTCCTACCCTTCGCATTGTAAGGTGCTCCACCGCCCCTACCCCCGCAATTTCCCCCGCTTATCACTTTTTATAGCGGCGCCCTCGCTGGGTATTTGATGCAGCTCCGACCCTCCAGGTAGTCTCCGGGGAGGTCCACGCCTAATTAACTGGCAGCCTTTTGACATCGTTCAAAGCGTGTGGCCACCCGCTCTCCGGGCTGGGTTACCATTGTGTGTTTTGGCCCCCTCTCTCTTCACACTCGTCATTTAACTATTTAACAACAGCAAATTGTGAAACAGTGGAATAGAAGATGAATGCCACCTGGTTAGATCTGAGATTCCTACGCTTCCGGCTTTCGGTTCGGTTGGTCAACGCGGGCTCCTGGCGGTCGGCTCCTGCTGTAGGTGGGTCAGGTTTAGGCGTGGTGTCGGGGTTGGTTTGTGGGATCATCTCTGTGTTTACCTTTGGGGGGGGACCACCTGTCTTGATCCACGCTGGGCCTGTTTGGACAGTTTCGGGCTATAGTAACCAGCAGTGGAGGATCTTTGGTGGTCTTTGTTTTCTTTTCCTCTGCTGGAGGTACTTTATGACTCACAGCTCACGCACTGTCTCTCCGCTGCCCTGCAGGGCAGACTGAACACATACTGTAAGCCTACATCACCCGCAATGGGCCAGACCGTCTCATTTATGGCAAACTCTGTCTATTACTTAGCTTAATTGTCAGCCTACCTGATCTTCAAACAGACTGAAAAGCTGTTTGTGTAGGAGCCTGCGAGTTGATTTGATGTCCTACAACGGGTCTTATGTGCGTTTGACGCTATCAATGAGGTGTATAGAGGAGGATATCATGCTTCATGATCACTGGACTATGCCGCAGCTGCTGCACATTCATCACTTGATTTCCGAGGATTTAAGATGACTAAGATCTAAAAGTTGGACTTGAGATGAATGTAGATTTGGGGATTTTTGTCTCTGCACCACAGCAACTAAAAAAAGGATCATAACAAAACATATTCAAGCTGCGTTGCAATGCGGGGCCTGCATCATTTTCTTATTATTCTGGGCTCAAATCACTGCTTCAGAGGCTCGAGTCAAATCCAGTCTTTGCACAGTAAAGTCCCATGCGGCAATTATTCTGTGCTCCTTCAAATTGCAGTACATTTCCTGTCTTACTTCGATCAGCAGACTGTGTTACTGACAAATAAGTGGTTTAAAAAAAAAAACACATATATTTAAAGTGATATTTATCTATCCTCCTTTAAACTGCCTTCTGGTGGTGAGTGTTCCTGAGGCGCATTAAGATCACAGAAGGCGAAAAGCACAAGGCTTTAATTGTGAACGGAGAAGCATGAAAATATCAAAGACGTTCAGAAAAGTTAATTCAGTTTTTTGCAACGCTTTGCCAGTTTGAAGCCAGTTTGACCTTTCCAGACCGTTCAAAGAAGTCGTGCATAATCTATTAACAACTCCGGTGATGTACTGTACCTGCTCCACATAGAGATCCATTAATAAAACGCTGTACCGTTGCCAAACATGTGCCTACAGTACAGAGCTATCAGCTATCTCTACCCAACAGCCCAGCATGTGATCTGGTATCTGTGCGATGCATCAGAGGCTTGTCATGCTGGCGCTGTAGAAAAGCGTCGGGCTGCCAGGCCTGGCTGCTGTATAGTGTTTGTGTGTTTTTGTCTGCAGCCTTACATAACTATCCAGTGAGCGGCGATGATTCTCCTCTTTGCTTTGCTTCAGCAGGCTCCTGCTCTGAGTAGAAAGGAGCTACCGGTCTGTGTGTTGCTTCTGACACACTTTCGTACCCGTTTGTTAAACTAATATTGTGTGTGGGCTCTCGTTCTGTGTGAGCTTTATCATTATCCGTTTCATCAAATTACTTCGGGATCGCTCCGCTTCCTTGATCCAAGTTCTGAAGTTGTGATTATTTTTTCGTGGCAGGGTTACAGTAGTGAACCGTGAACTCATGCTTGCAGTGTTTATTGGCACTCAGGGGGGAAAAAAAAAAACTTTTTTTTTTCCTTTAATCGTACAAACAATCTCAGCGTGTCGGTGAGTCTTCCCCCTCTTGGACAGTAGTCACATTGGTGCACATGATGATGCATATTTCACAGTTTGTTTTCCTGCTTTCTGGTTAAGGGAATTTGTGCCATAACACATGGGTAGGTTTACATGAACAACATTTGTTCAACCCAAATTTAGGATTAAGGCTGCAACTTGTACATAGACGCTAAATGAAATGATCTGAATAAATGTACAGTTTGTGTTTACATATGCCAAAACTTAATTTGGAATACAGCTTTTTTTGACAAGTGGTTCTTCCTGCAGCAAAGTCTTTAATTTGCTACAAATACAACGGAATAAGAAGAAGGAGAGGGACACAGAGTTCCTAAGACGGATCCAGATTTTCAGCGGAGCTGCCCACATCAATTAGATTCATCTTGTCATCCAGTCTACTCCACACGGGGCAAATGTGCACAGACACACCGGATTTATACCGCCCATTTAGAAATGATGAAGTCTAGCATTACACGGTTTACTACCCTTTGAAGCTTTTCAGTCGAAACAGCTTTTCACAATGAAAATTCCTTAATGGGTACGTAATTTAACAAGCTTTCTCGATTAATGTATATTCAGTATTTATTATTTCAGATTTATATATTTTGTATTTATGTTTTTTTTTTATTATTTGTCAGACATGGTATTGGCAATAACTGGTGCTGCATTACAGAGGCACGTGTGATCCTTTGTTTTTTTTTTGCAAACGTTCAAACTCAGAAGTGTTGAGATATTTGAAGGTCACATTTTTGTCCGTTTTGAACGCGACAGTGCTCAAACTTTTCAAACCGGTGTCCAGTGTTACTGTGTGTGTGTGTGTGTGTGTGTGTGTGTGTGTGTGTGTGTGTGTGTGTGTGTGTGTGTGTGTGTGTGTGTGTGTGTATGACGGCATCCTGCTTAGCCCTGTAAGTTGCTCTGTCTCTGATATGGGAGCCAGTGACCTCTGCTTTTTAAAGCGTGTTTGACAAATGCACGGCCTGTGATGTGGCTTCATGTTGACAAGACTTCTGCTCCGGCTCACAGACTCTAATTTAGCTCAGCGCAAACCACACACACACACACACACACACACACACACACACACACACACACATCTGAATAAAACATACATGCGCTTAAGGTTTCAAATCCAGCGCAGCTTATGTTGCTGCTCCACAGAGGAGCGCTAGGAATCTGTCATGGTTAAAGAATTTATGCCCTCGTCTGTGTAACAGACAGGTAGTCTGTCCGTCTGTCTCTCTGAGGGTGAACGACACGCCCCCGGGGTCTGAGGGCTGCAGGAATTACAGACCTCGCAAGAAAATTAGAAAGACATCTTTAAAGGCAGGAAGGCTTGGATGACGACATCCCTGTTTCCCCTTCGGTTTAGTAGGGAGCTCTGGAAACGAGGGTTGAGGGGGTAGGGGCAAGCAGAAAGGAGGGGAAGGCAGCCGAGGGAGAAGGGGGGGGGTGTGTGGTGTGGGGGGGGGGGGGGGGGGGGGGGGTGGTGCTGTGAAGAGGGGATGATGGAAAGACAAGAGTGAGGAGAAAGAAAGAGGGAAAGAGGGAAATGAAAAGAAAGAGGCCATTAATTTAGTGCTGTGGGAGGGATCTGAAGGTTACTGAGCTCTCTCTGCCAGGCCCTCCTGGGTTGACTGATGCCTTTGTGAGGAAGCCAGGAACCACACACACACAGACACACACACACACACACATATATGCACGCTCCAAGAAACTTTGGGTTTGTTGCGGCAGGCCAGCTTCAGCAAACTAGACGCACACACACAAGTACACACAGATGGTCATTAATGGGCTTCAAAGTGAGAGCAAAATGGGAAACCTTTATTTATTTCCTCTCCTGGTCATACTTTGCTGTGATGCGTCTGAAGATGTGGTGTGTTTTATTTTTTTTCTGCTGCAGTGGGAAATCTGAGCAGCATGTGTGTGTGTGTGCGTGTTTGTCGGCGAAGTATGTATTTTCCGGATGCGTTGTTTGTCCGTGTACAGATGCACAGTGTAGCCAGAGACAGCTGGAAGATGTTTCATAGATTCGGCGTCTTCTTTTAAAGTCCTGCTCTTCACGGGAGCTCTCGCGCTCATCAGGAGTCTTAGTCTCTTATTTTTTTTTTTTCCTAAGACCAAGTAACTGACACAAATATTCAAATTTGTTTTTCCTTCTGTTACACATCCCCGCCCTGACTGACACATCAGTAAATTGTTGCGTCAGACAGGTAAATTGACTGAATACGTTAACATACATATCCCATTTATCACTCCATTAATCATTAGTTCACGCTCGTATGTCGCTGTCAGCGGTTTCTGAGGTCGAGGAAGAGCCTTCAGAGAAAAATCCACCAAATAAATCACTTGCTGCTCTTTTTTTTTTTTCCTTTTACAAAAGCACTTGTCATACTTATCACAAAGAGTCGCAGCTAAAAAAAAAAAACACAAGATGTGTCGAATCACTGTTAAGGGTTAAACCTCCTCTCTCCTCTGAGGAGCTAAAAGAGCTTAGGCACAGCAGCTTCACGCACACGATGCCTCCTCCGTGTTGCACACATCAAACTATACACCCTCCTATAAGCCACGGTACATTTGGCAGAGGCTCTTACTTCACTGGTGTCACTGTTGCTGCTGTAGAGACCTATAACGTGGAAGTGGAGGGGGGGGGTTAAGTCACAGCAAGGAGTATTTAAGACTTGGCAGCCACGACTCTGCTCCCCAATGACTGGATTTGATTTCAGACTCGAAAACAATAATTCGATGCGCGAAAATCCAGATATAATAAAAAAAAATGGAAAGAGAAAAAAACTCTTGACAGCGAGAGGGAGGCCTTGCATCACCACACAGCTTGAATATGTTTTGCAGTGAAACGTAGCATAATAAAAAGCCATAAAAACACCATTGCGCCACTTAAAAAAGTTGAATTGCTCTGTCATTTTGAATGCTGAAGGATCTGAAAGACGCAGCGGAGTCGATGAGTAAATCTGAGATCGAGGTGATTTAGGGTGAAAGGACTCCAAGCACACCAGTTAGACTTGTTCCGAAGCCAAAATCTTCTTGTGTAAGTGCTGTAAGTAGCAGGTGGTGTTCTGATCTGAGCGTAACGTCAGTCAGTTGGTTTACAAAGTCAGTCTGCTCCGTGTCAGCGAGTGATTATTTTTACAATTGATTCATCAGCTCTTTGGGTTTTAAAACGTGAGAAAACAGTGATAAATTGAATAAGCTGGAGGTTACATTATTAAATGTCACCTATCACTTACAACCTCCCAAATATTCAATTTACAGTGAAAAATATATCTTCTTAAATCATCGCTAATTACCAAACTAGTTGGCAGTTCATGTTTTTTTCCCAGATTTATATGCTTCTCAGGTGAAGTTCTCAGTCTTGCGAGACTTGTTTCTGCAGATCCGTCACATCAGCACCAACGCCATTAAATCACTCAACATAATCTGAGATTTTGGGCAGCGGCTCAGATACCAGTTTGTTTTTAATCAGCGCAGACTGCCAGGCAAGAGGAGTTTACAGCTGCAGTGTTATTCAAATCACACTGTGGTACATTAAACAGATTTTTCAATGCGTGACTGGTTGTCTGAGGCTTTTGTCAAACATGCTAAGCAGGGAGCAGCTGAGGAGAATGACTGTATATCAAAGTACAAGCCAAAGCCAGAGGTCCCAACGAGGCCTACAAGTCACTGCTTTAATTTGATGTCTGCTGAATGTTTTTTTGTTGGAGTCAGGCTCTAGAGGCAGGCGATTTTTTATTTTTTTTTTTCGTGTTGCCTTGCACTTTAAATTAAATCTGCCCTTGTTATGTATAAGTGGCGCAAAACGGATCCGTTTAACCCGGCCGTGTCTGATCGAACCCTCTCGTCCTGTGTGTGTGTGCAGGAGTTCAGGCCAGCGCCGAGTGTTCGTGTGGGAGGAACCACTTCACGTGTGCGGTGAGCGCGTTCGGGGAGTGCACCTGCATCCCGGCCCAGTGGCAGTGTGACGGGGACAACGACTGCGGGGACCACAGCGACGAGGACGGATGCAGTGAGTAAACTTGTGTCTTTCCTTTCCTCCCTTTCATTATTGATCATTCACGACCAAACAGATGAGGGTTAAATAAAAAACTTCTGAGAATTTGAACATCTGAAACCTCCTTGCTAAATCACCCTGATGACCAACCTTCAGTTTCATATGTCTAGGTGTTACTGCGGCCAGGTGTACAAGCGTGTCTCTTGATCCACGAGTCTTTTAGTTTACTGCAATGCATTTCAAAGCATTTTAGTTTCTAATGTTATATTTATTTAAATATTAGTACAAAATAGTGATGGAAAGTATTTTTTATATGAATTTGACCACAAAAGACTTTTTCAGTTAGTAAACCAACATGCCAGTTTTGAATCAGAGCTTTAAACAAGAAGATTTAAAAGAGCATTAGGGGTGGATTTTTGAAAAGGACTTCATGGTACGATCCGTATCACGATACGTATCACGATACGATACATTATTGCGATATCATGATAATGTGATTTATTGCAATATTCTACATAGTTCACTGAGAAATTTTAAATGCAGTTTAAAATACATGTTGCATATATGTATATCAGATGGCAGTGATAATTCATTGGACAAATTAGTCAAAAACAATATTAATCCAAATGATCCATTTCCAATTTATTGCACTTGTACAGAAAAAGTGGTGGTGGAGGTGTGGAAGTTCTTTGTCTCTCTTAAAATCGATATTAAGATGTTCAAAATCAATATTATATCGTAAGAAAAATATCTTGATATATTGCCATATTGATATTTTTTCCCACCCCTACAGCACAAACATTCTGAAATCTTAAAAAAAAAAAATGGTGGTCTGATTAAAAATATAATTTTATTAACCTGTTTAATAAGAGTATTTATGAATCACTGTTTCATTTGCATGTAAAGATTTGATTTTAAAACATTCTTGAAGTTTAACTTTCTTGCCAGATAGGGGTGTTAAAGTTAAACTGGCATCTGATGCGTGGTCCCCTAGATGAAGCCAACCTCCCAGCCGAGACCCCGGTGGTTCTTGGCAGCCCCTCGGTGCAATTTTGCGCAGCTGCATGACTTCTGAATTTTGCCATGAGTTTTCCTGCATGCTGTACGTAGTGTCGAATAGTAAGGAGGAAAAAAAAAACATATAATTGGGCTCATATGGACCCCATCATCACTCAGAGGAAGAGTGAATGGGTCAGTGGACAGGCGGGGTTGTGTTTCTGAGCGAGTCGCTCTGCGTTGTGTTTGCAAAGTGCAGAAAAATGCTTGAGTGACTTTTGGCACTCGAGGACGTTTGGCTGGAGGGAAGTCTTGGCAGCGGAGTCAGACAGGAGTATTTTCCTGGAGGGCATGTCAGTTTGTCAAGTGGAGGAGATCTTCGCAGCTCTTCTCTTGCACTTCTGATTATCGATGGGAAATTGCAAGTTGGTGCGAGGGTCTTCTTTTTTTTTTTCTTCCCACTCGCTCGCAGAGCAGAGAATCCGATGCTGCCCTTTGGTTTGACACTTCCTCACCTCTTTTAGAATCAGGATCAGATGTTTTGGCCGAGTATTTGTACACATTTAAGTTTTTTTTTTTCTCCCTCGTCGCTCTTGATGACTGTGGTAGTCTGGTTGTGTATATGTGCCCGTGTTCTATCTCCATCAGTCTTCCAGTGTCACATTAAACGAGTTAGGGGCTGGGAGACGGGATGCTAAGTGTTATTGATCACTGGCCACTTGAATGCTCAGTGAGTGTGATCGCCGCGTATTGATCTGCAGCACGTTACTTATTTAAGGAGACGCGTGGAAGCAGCTGACAGATATCGGAGCATCTAGCTGGACCTCTCTAATCCATTAGTAGCGTCTGATCGATCCTCCGCACTGTAGCTGGACGCTCGTTCTCCCGAACTTAGCCCAGTCAATCTCACAATCGCACTGCTCATATACACAGAGATTTATGATATCAAAGTGTACGCTCCAGCTACTGCATCAGTCTGATCCCTCAAAGGTGCCTACACACAATTCCTCAAATATTAAACATCTATATAGTTATTCTTTCTTCAATTAAGACATCTCTGAAAGCTCCTCCCATCTGTTAGATTTTAAATGTCCCTGCAAAAGGAGGAAATCTAAGAAAGAATTTTTTTTTTTGTAAAGAGCTTTGTAATATTCCCGTGTGTTTGCCTGTTTGACATTAAGGGGAGTTTTGTGTGCCACCGGGGGAAAATCCAGACCCACGTGACTCGGGCTTCTATTACGCTGATTGAAATAAGTGACTCAGATTGTAAAACCGTGGAAATTTTATGGTTTTCTAAATACGGCGCAAAATTGAATTTATGGAGGCACGGTCTCAACGTGCGGTAGAGAAAAAAGGAAGAGGGAGAGAATTCTGCAATTCAGCAAGTTCGACGCGTGTGACGGTGAGAACATTGAAACATTGAATCACAATGAGGGCACGCACGCACACGAACGAGGAAAGAATACGTCTTTTCTGCGGAATTGTTTCTGTGTAGTTTTCGGCATTCGGGCTTTGAACCATTTATTCTAATTCAGCAATTTCCAGACAAATCACAATTGTCCTGAATCCCTCTGGAGGAATGTGTTTGTGTTTAGGAGCGCGCGTGTGTGTATGGGTGTGTGGACCTCGGAGGCGAAGCGGCCATGTGTGCCGATGAAGCTATCTGTGTAAACGTCTGATCTAATTACGATTTGGGAATCATGTGGAAATGGTGTAGTGCTGTTCCCTCTCTTTGTGTGTGACAGTGTTTTGTGTGCGACTAAGTAAGTGTGTGTGTGTGTGTGCTGGTGTCTTGTACTGACGTTCCCCCAGATAAATTTTTATAGCTGAGCAGAGACCAAAGAGGGAGGGTTTGATGGACTAAATAGAGAATTCATGTTGTGCAGGCATTTGTGTGATTGTGTGTGTGCTTAGGTTCAAGAATGTACAGTTGTGTGTGTCACTGTAGGGTGAAGGTGTTGCTGTTGCTGAGGAAATGATCTTTACAGCCATGACTTCTCCTCTTCAGCCCCCCCTTAGCATCGGTCTGTTTATACTGGACCACACTGGGAGGAGGGATCTTTGCTGGATGGTCATAAATCAACCCATTCAAGAAAAACATTTAACTGTAGGCTTCCAAAACCAGCGTGTTGGCAAGGATTACTTTGACTGGAAGTAATTTAGGCTTCAGGTACACACTATCCTGTCCTCTTCCACTATCTGGAGTTCATAGCAGTACTTGAGCGCTGAAAAATCAAGGCTAAATCAATTGTTTGCCTTCGTCTTCACAGCGACAGTTTGCACCAGTCTCTTAAACTTAGTTTATGCTCCTGAGGTCTACGCTGAGCCTACTCTGTAGGGGTTCACGCTGTCAAAAGAATTTATACCTGTGTGCTCGTGTGTTCTGTAATTGTTATGTAATTACGCCACTAAAACACAAGGTCAGCCTTGAGTTTCCCTCGAAATTCGGAGTGGGACTGAGCGGCTCTTCTTTTCTTATCTTACATAGAGAATACATCTGTAGTAGATGGTGTGAAGGGGCCTGAAGAAAGGAGGACTTTCTGTGTTTGTCCATCCTCTGAGACACTCTAACAAGACCAATCATTAGACTAATCACAGCCGTTGCAGTCCAGTAGTTAAATTTCTGGGAAAGTGCGCGGCAAGTTAAGCTGTCAAAGTGACGCAGGACTGTAAATTGAGCTTTAGTCGATCTTGTACTTCACTTAATGAGACTTAAGCTAGTTAGATGTTGGCAGAGTATAAGTTTCATCATCCTCTTTGTATTTAACTGAAATTTAAAGGCTAATTCACAATACAGTCTTTGGACGTTTACAGTTTGAGGGAATGCTTGTCACAGATTTGGCTTGTGCCTATGGATTAGCCTGCAGCCAGCGTTGGTTGCCATCTCGTCCAGAGCGCAGTGGGTGCACGTAGCGCAGGGTTCCTGGAGAGTACAGGAGTTTAATGCCATCTGTGTTAGTAAGTTCAATTTTTTTGTCCTTGATGCTTTTTTCGCAACACTGTACATATGTTTTGCAAGCCACCTCCCAAAATATAAGACGAAAGGCACGCAGTACATCAAAGCAAGAGTCGGGTTGTGGATCTTCTGGAGCTCATTCTGTTCACGGCTGCTATGGCAGCAGGTACAAGGCCAAGCCTTTCTGCACCTCAGGGCTCAGTTCCTACACCCAGAGGGGAGAACAGTGTGCTAGCAATTAAGCTGACATGTAGTGTCTTGTGCTATTGTGACAGCGACACATGTCATGGCCTTACAATTGAGCGAGCTTTAAGAGGTTGGGTGTGGGGAGACCTATTACCTCAGATGCATTGTTGGTTACACACTCATAGGTTTGGCCTGGTTTGTCTGCCCTTGTACTCTTTTAATGGTGAATTATAAAGGTGTGGATAACAATAAACCTGCCCACACACTGTCTCCTCAACACAAGCGTCCCTTTTGTTTTCCTAGTCAGTCGCGCAGTTGGCATGCAGTCCGTTGCAAATTATGTACTGTGCGGACCCTCGCGGACTTTGGCAGATGACGAAAAATACATCACAGGGACTCATGTGGAGATAAGAGTGTAGAAAACATGAATTGAAAGACATGACATCAAATATTTCAAAGCGCCAGACTGAAGTGATTCGGGTATATGTGACAACTTTGTGATCAACAGAAGCATATCTCCCTCCATGCCTTGCTAGTTAAAGGGCGGGAAGAGCATGTTACTGGGTCACACATCTCAAGGACGGGGCGCTAATTAGCCCAGAGGACAGTTAATGAAGGCATAACTCACGGACGTTTCACCAAATTAATAACACTCCCTTTATACATCGAAAGAGCTGCCTGAGTCTGAGAGGGATCACAAAGCTCTGGGTGGCACACAGGCACACTTTACTATGTTTGATTACAGGCCAGATGTATGAGTTTGGAGAGATGCTGACATGTAGTGCTGCTCCATTAGAGGAATATATGTTTATGTTCTTGGCAGTCAGGTCCACATCCATAAAGCCCTGTAAGAGGGAATAAAGAGCCCACACCGCCTTTGTGAATCTGGTTCCTATGGAAATGGAAGCTAGGGCTTATTGTGTTAAAGGTTGCACAGACAAGGAGGCAAGCTGAAGTGGAAAGTAAAGGAAAAGAAAGGACAGAAACACAAATGATGCCTACTTCACACCGTAGTTAGTGCTTTCAGTTAAAGCTCTTGCCGCTCGATGTATAATCCACTCTCCACCTCCATGAATCTGCTCTGTGAAGAGAGTCACACTTTAACATTTGAGAGAAAAGTCCCAGCAAAATGCCAACACGTGTAGTTTATTTAGATGGAACTTCCTGCGATTGACCTGTTCAGTGCATTTAATCATCAACTTAAATAGCCTGATTCATAGATTGCTCAATGAAAAAAACACTCTGGGTGGCTTTGACTTGTGTGAAACCAAATGGCAATAAAGGTCTTCAAAAACATTGCCCTCTTTTTTTATGACCTGGGTGTTGTTTTCATTGTTTTGGCCTGGATTGTTAGCGTTACTGGCATGTGTTCTAACAATTTTCATAACAGATTTGTTGTTGTTCTCCAAGCATGTGGTAAATCTCATCGTGTTCAAATGATCTGAGAAGCGTCCACCATTTTGTTCCCCTATAAGTTCTTTCTGGTTCAATGGGATGGGTCTTGTTTTGAAAAAAGTAAACACGGTTGTGAAAGGCAAGAGACGGGGTTTATCTATCAGCCTGCCCATTTGGCCATCAGTCTGTCTCCTGCTCTTGGTAGTTTATGGTATCCTTGGTAGTCAGCTTGTAATCTTTCTAATTACATATCCTTATAGTCCAAATGGGTGCACGGCCTAGCTAACCTTTGGATACATGAAATAGGGCTGATAGCAAGATAAACTAATCTCAACTTTGAGATGGTGTGATTGAGTTGGCCACCGATGGTAGCGGCTGATGCAGTTGACTGACATCTAATGGAAATACAGAGTTCCCAGAACATTGAACGCAGACAAACACCACCCACAGCTTTGGTTCTTACCACCAAATTCATGATCCTGATAGCGGCCTGAGAACCTTGAATGAACACCAATGAAGCGATGGCCTTTGCTGCTCAAGTAAGTGATTGTTTCACTCAGAAACATTTGGCTTATATGTGGCCGGGTTTATTCAGAGCACTTAATACTTAGTTTCCCAACAAATTGCAACTTTCTCAACATTATCTTAATGTCTTGTGTAAATCATGGTTCAATTAACACTACTAAAATCAAAAAATGATTTGTCTTCACCGAGACTACTTTACTTAGGGTTTTATGTCATAATAAAAGCCCCAAATCATGATGGGCTCCCAAATATTTTGATGCTGTCTCAGCTATTAAAAATTATTTATACAGTATATGACACATAAAAATAAGAGCATGTGCTTAGTACTGGGCTGTCTTCTTATGTAATAATGCATCATAATTTATAGTTAAGTGCTTATAGTTAAGTTACACTAGTTCACGTTACATCTAGAGTCACTTCCACAGGGGTTTGACCAAATCACTTCAAACAACTGTAAATCTCCATGGTTGAAAATATCAAGAGCACAAACATGGGATTTTAAAAAGTTGTAGCGGGTCACTATAATATTTTATAGAAAACACGGTTACTGCTATGTTTTTATTCTAAACCGCGGGGGTAAACCTGAACAGGTCAAACTTTTCTGCTCTATATCCAGGTTCTAGTGGAAGATAAAAGCCACCTGAGAGCTTTTATGTGTGATTGATGTGTCGATGATGAATGCGGCCGTCTGAACTCTGTAGATACCCTGGTCAACACTATAAATAATACAACCAAATTAGTCTTGCTCTTTTTCACGTCTTTTTGCGTGTCTTATCTGCCTCTTAATTTACCCGACCCCTCTTCCCGCTTGAAGGCACGACAATTTATTAAAAGGCGCCGCTGCAGCATGTTCATAACGCCAGTAGCCGCAGCAGATAACACCTGATAACCTGGAACATCTTGTAAATCTGTTTCTACATCATTCATCTCCTCCCAGCTCATCCTGCTACCACCTCGCCCTTTCACGCCGTCCTTCAAGTTATTTCTCTCTCTGCACTTAACACCGACGCAAGCGCAGACACACTGATGCTTAGGCAAACCGCTGGAGTCCTGCTGAGTTGAAAGCAGCCGTGGCTGTGGAAGAGTAAATGATTTCAGCTACTGAGAAGACAGGGTTGGAGAGGAGATGCATGTGGAGGTGTGTGTGCGTGTCGAGGGTGGATGTGAGATGAAATGGAAGAAGAAAATCTCTGTTGTGCGTGATTGAAAGCGCCGCGTGAGGTTCCCTTCGCTGTTGGCTCACACCAGCCTGCGAGCTTTGGGAAAAAGGTGTTCACCAAGAATTCAAACACACACACACTCGCAGGTCAGACACACTTTTGCTACACGAACTTCTAAGGACCTTTTTTTTTTTTTTGGATGCACTTCAGGACGTCTGTCAGCTCTAACCGGATCTCCAGGTGGTGTTATGTTTACCATATTCATGAGAAGAATTCATTTGAGCAACTCACTGACTCGGTGACTGTAAATGTTCTGAGAGCTCGTAAACAGACGTCCGTCACAGCTGATGCTTTGGTAAAAATCTGAATCTCTTGGCAAGTTGCTTTGTTCAGTAACTTTGTCCTGTGTAAACTAATTTGAAACACAGGTTCACTCATCGTTTATGATAAAAGGATGAAGGCAGAGTGTTTTTTTGTGGTCAGTTGCCTAAAAACTGTTAAAATTTTAACGAATATAAAGCCAGGACTTTCTTTTGTAATTGTTTTCTTGCAAAGGCGTTAATTTTTACTTTGAAAAATGTATATATTTTTACAGAATGGAACTCAGTTAAGCCCTTGATTTGGTTTTGATTTGATCATCTTCCTTTCTTTCTGGGAAAATAACCACATATTCAGCCAACTCTAACTTCCAGATGATCTTTCGAGATTATTCAAGGCCTTTGAAAGACTTCAGACATGTTTCTGGCTCGATAACAAACTCTAATCCCGACCCCTAACCCTAGATCAAATTTAAAACTCGTCCCCTGTGGAAAATAAGTGAGGAGTGACCACTGTGTCCTGGTTCTCACAAGGGCATTGACACAAACTCTCGCACACATGCACAAACCACCAAAAAATAAGAAATGCCCCCTCCGTCCTTTAATCCACCACTCTGCGCACTCTCAGCCAATCGGAGAGCATCTGTGACCACAGGAGCTCAGCTGATTTGAAAGCAGGAGCAGAGAAGATTAGGACCCCATTCCCTCTTTCTCTACGTGTCACTTTTTCTCTCCGTCCCTTCATCTTTTCCTCCCTCTGTCTTTGCATCCTTCTTCTCTCTGCCCCCGGACCGCGGGAAGCCTGCACCCACTACTCACTTTTTCTCTTTACATCAGGACTTTCTCATTTATTTCTCACTATGTGGTTGAATTTCTTCCCTCGCTGCGTTCGCCTCTCCTCCCGTCTCTTTCTCCTTTGCCGAGTTGTTTTGTCCGTCGCTCTGTCCTGTCACAGGATTCGACCAGAGTTGTTTGGACACATTAGCATAATCCTCCTCCTTCCCTTTCTACCACCAGTGCTTGCTCCGTCCTCTTCTCCACCTCCCTCCTAAATATTTACTCCCTGCTCAGTGAACGGGGCTGGGGCACTTGTTCACACAGAAGAGGACATGATCAGAGGCTGATTAGAGGGCAGGGAAAGCGACAGAAGTAAGAGGATAGACAAAGAGCTTGTTGGTCTAGGGCCTGGCTTTACCTTCTTTGCTAATCTTGTACAGACTAGTTTGAGTAGGTTTTAAATGTTTTGTGCATCATTACATACGACAGAGGGGATGGATTAAAGCTTTTTTTTAAAGTACTACCATTATTGCTACATACAGATTTGCAGGGATCAGCAATAAGGCAGTAATAATCGGAATAATCGCCCAGTTAGATTAAAAAAGCTTGTAACTATCTTAGCTATCTAACTAAAATGACTATCATGGCAGAATAACCCATTCAGAAGGATTTTTCACTCAGATTAAGAGGGATGGTGCAAACCTTTGATGACCTTTTCATTTGCAGCATATTATCTCCTAATAAGCATGTGAATGCTTGGGCTGTTTCTCTCTGGTTGGAATAAATCCATTCGTTTTGTGCATGTTTGCCTCACGCGGGATAAACTTCAGGTTATATGATGAGTTTCCTAGAGAGGCCCAAACGTGGATTAACTGAAACAAGTTGGCATCGAAGGATTGTGGAATTGAATGAATTGCCGTCACAAACGTGTTGTGGTTGATGTGTCGGCGCCATGTAAACACAAACGTCTTATCAGAGCATTTTGGTTATTTCCATGTAAAGTTTGCCAGTGTTTGACAATTTAATTACTTCTTCTAATTTAGCCAAGATGGAAAAAAACGCCTGGAGAAATTCAGACAGTTTTTGTGGTCTTCTGTAACAGAATACAACTTCTGTAACAGAATACAACTGTATTACACAAAACAAGCAGACCAAACTATTAATTGGGTAAATAGTCAGCTGAACAATTATTAATCATTAACTACAACCTTAGTTGAAAGCGGTTTCCCTATATAATAATATAATCAAACACATTTAATATCGTTTTGAAACTCACAGGATGCTAATTTAATTTACATTAAAAAAAACTCTTCATTTGTCGTCGTTTATCGACTTTTATTCCTGCATCAGCTGTTCAAATATTCAAGCGCAAAAACAAAGCACAGTAGTTGTGAATCGGACACCTAAATCTTTTTTTCCTGGATTTGCATGAGCCTTGTAATAATGTGATACATCTACTATAGATTCATTGGCCTATGTAGGATCTTTATCAGCTAGCATTTGATTTGGTGACCGTGCGTTGTTTCGGAGAGGTTGCGCAGATGCTAATGTTTGTTGAACGCAGCCTTAATCTGCTGGTTTTTCCTCTTAATCTAACACAGTTGCGATGTCATGGCTTTTGTTTTTGTCGGCGATAGCTGTCTGTTGTACAGCAGAAGTTGGTTTTTATTATATCTCTAAAATAAGATGTGGACACAGAGGGATATTTACAACACTTTATTTTTATTACCATCATTTGATATCTTAAATCATAGCGCTATGCAAACATTGGAAAAGAGATTGCTTGACAGTTGGCTGCTAATACAGCTCTGTTTACAGCAGTATTTTGGGTGCATGCCAACCAACAGCGAGGGAGCGACATCAAATCTGGGTGTTACAATTGTGAAAAGATAGTGTCAGTCCGATTAAACTAATGCTCAGACACGCGCCGACTGCTTTACACTGTCGTTCTTTTGGAGTTTCTTGACAACCTGACAAAATAAACCATTTGCCGACATCACCTCGGGCTCCGAGAACTCACGGAATGCACTTGTTGTGTTTTATAGCTTGAAAAATTAAGTCCTTGAGATTGATGGATTGATAGGTGTGGTAGAAAGGTGAACATGTAGAGACGATTTAGCTCTTTGCTCTCAAGGTGGAACATTTGTTATTGCAAAAATAATTTAAACTGGCACCCTAACAATAATTACTTGTGTGTGGCTATTATTATTTTTTTATTGCTTGTTTTGGCACTTGCTTGTATTTTACCTGGTGGTTCAACTCTTTCGTTTCCCCCTACATTTCAGAATACATGTTGACCTTGCTGACATCTAAAGTAGAGACGTGCATTCATTGAATGTCACATAACCAGACTTGCAACCGCAGCTGTGTTTGCTTTAGTTGAAGCATTTATTTTTTTGTGCCAGAGTGCACCTGTGTGTGCATGTTTGTTACCTGCCTGAGCTCCTCTCAACTGTCCTATTGTCTAAAATCAAAGCCGCAGTGGCACACAGAGTCAGTCTTTTGTCCGACTGTTGGCTCAAGGATGGTTGCTTTGATCCTGAGCAGAGACGTCTTGACAGCCGTTGCACAGATTAGCAACCGATTTGATGCGAAGGCCCCTCTGATCGCTTGAGAATGCTGATGTTAGTGATTATGATCTTCAATCTCGCATCTCAATCAGGTAAAAATGTCTGTTTGTGTACAAAAGATAGGGAAAGCTCAAAGGTAAGCATCAATGGAATTTACTGAGCACATTCATGGTCCACAGGAGACTTGGATTGAATACCTTTGAGATAAACTTATACACTGGCTGCCACACTTTCTGGTGTTGAAAGCATATCTCCTCCCGTTTTCATTGTGAATTTTTACTCCTTTCGAAACCACTTCTTTTTGTCGTTTTATCTTCTCTTCCTGTTTTTATACAAATCTAATTATTCCTAGCCTGTAAATGGTCAAGCAGCCCCAGAATGATCCGACAAAAGAGGATTTTACCTCTGCAGGTGGGCGTCCAAATGTCAGGTAAGGTAACGTTCAAGGAATTCAGACTTCATTCAGCTCATGAGAGATTATCCTAATAGTCGTATCATGCCATAATTAGACTGCATTATAGTATAACCTGTCATTCAGCCTCTTAAGAAGAAAATGTGTGGGCTGTGTGGATGACAGCACTCGAGTGTTACTCACTGGTGTCAAGCGCTCAGCATAGATTTGTCATGGCAACAAGCGAACGATTCTGCATAAATCTGCCACAACGGACAGTAAAATGTCTCGAGAAGATGGAGTCACTGCAAATCTTACACACGCTCGTGCGTGCCAGCAGCTCATCTGCTGTTCTGATAGGATTTTGCTTTACTTGAGTATTAGATTTTTTTTCTTTTTTTATATATAGCTTTAAACTTTTTTCCACTACACTTATTTGATAGTTCCACTTGCGAGTTGATTTAATGAACCATTTGATCAGACCATAAAATACAACTTAACCAGTAAAGCTGGCTTCGCTTTGGGTTTCTGCGGCAAAAACTACTTAAACATGAATTCATTTCCATAAGTAATTCGTAAAATGTGACACATATAATAAAATGGCTGATTGAAAAAGGGCGTCATGAACTCTCGCCTTGAATTCACCGATTAAAAGCCTGGGAGCCACAACATTTAGGAATGGTCTTGAGTCACTCCATTGGGAACTGAGTATGCCGACACAAAGATCTGTTGGCCCATAAAATTCTTTGGGCAAGTTTCATGGACAGAAGAGTAACAGCAATGTAGTAATAGGTTATCTGAGCACCTTGGAGTTGAATTTGGCTCAACGTTTCCCAGCAAAACCCTGGACAGTCTCCAGCACATGCAGAACTCAGCTGCCAGGGTTCTCACTCACACTAAGCCCTGGCAGCATATCACCCCCACCCTCATCCGTCTCCACTGGCTCCCCGTCAAATACCGGATTTTCTACAAAGTCCGACCTTCTCCACCTACACACTTCATCTCGGAACTTGCGGCCCTTGGACATGGGCTTTCTGTCCATCTCCCTCACCTGGAGCTCCCTCCCGATATCAGCAATGCCCCACCCCTGGACACCTTCAAATCATCTCTGAAGACTCACCTTTTCACCATTGCATTTCCACATTATTATTAGTTTTCCTTCCATCTGTCTGTTTGTCTTCACCCTCCTTCCGCTATCCATTCCCCACGCTTATCTAAAGCTCCTTGTGTACAAAGGCAACATCAGAAGAAGAAGAAACTTGTGTATGTGGAATTGATAGACACCCATGGTTTATGACAGATTGGCGCTGACTGATGGTAGGACTACCCGATTGCGTGCAGAGATACTTTAATCACTGTGACTTCACACCCTGTAATGAAATACTAATGCCGTATTTCCTGACTAACTAATATTGGAGTATTTTCTCACAGCGTTACCGCTACTTTGTATACAGTATAAAAAAGTATACAACCAAAATAGTTCCTTCTTCTGCCTTTGTGTCCAGTTCTATAAGTTTGCAAAACAGACGGATAAAAACTACAAAGATGGATAAGCATTCAGTTACGTGGTCACTGGTTTGGAGTTTGTATTAACTTTACTTGGGTTTTATGCACCAGTCTCACCGACAGTGTAAAGAGGTGATTGATTGGCCTCAGAGAGCTAGTAACCATAACTCCACACTGACTACGATTGGGTTTCCTTCTCCAAAATTGCTCGATCGAGGCAGGAGGTCTGTGTACTGCAGGGATGGAGGAAGGCGAAGAAAGCCCATCACACGAGCCGCTGCTGGACACGCTGCCAACAAAAACTGTGCTGGCAGCACCACTCCGCTCTGACGGACCGAAATATGCGCTGGCTACTGACCAGAGCTGCCTAGAATCAGATAAGCCACCTCTGTCGGGATCGGCTATGAGAGAAAAATAAAGAGAGAATAGTGGAAAAGGGACAGAGGCAGGACTGAGGGACAGAGGGGGATTAGGTCGGAATGGAGGCAGGACATGGGGGATTTTAAAAAAAATTCTTTTCAAGCCTTACAAAGTGTAACAAATGTTATATCGGGTTTCTATACACTCGGTGATAGCACGCGCTTTCCTAAAATAAGATTCTTATACGACTAATAAATAAGAAATTAGTCTATGAATAGAAAATGAAAAACTAGTTCTATTTGTGCCATAACACGTAATTGGACTTTTTCAGTCAATTACCAGAGATGCAGACATTTTGTAGCCTGCAGAAAAAAAGAAATATACAGCACTCAATAAAGGCCCAGAGGAGAAATGTGTAAGCGAAGAGAAGAAAGTGAAAGCCAGACAATCAGTCTCTTTACATGTAAGGACATGAATACTTTTTTGAACTGAAATGAACATGAAAGGAGAACAGGGGATTTTGACTTTTGTTCCCTTTTCCTTTCATTACATTTTTTTTTTAACGTTGAAGCAGAAGTTGAAAAAAAATTGCACTGTAGGCACTGAATAGTTATGTGGAAGTCTCTGAACCTTTGAATCCATTCATACGTGATGTGACACGTGCGGTGAACGTCAGTGCGAGTCTTTCTTGTGTTGGGTTGAAGCAGACGTGAATTGTACGAGACGGGTTTGCGAGTCTCTTCTTCACGGTGTTCTGCAAATATCAGTCTTCTTTTTAGATTCACAGACTCTTCTGTCACTCTCCAGAGGCCACATCTGTTTCTTTTTTTTTTTAGTCCCTCTTCTTCCCTCTCTCATCTGTTCATCCTCTCGTCCTTTGAGCCAGCGTGATAAGCGACACTTAGGCAGATATATTAGTCCCATTAGAGCCACTTGATTCAGCTGCTCCACAGTAAAAGGGAGGCCATTAACTCTGGAGCTCGAGGCCACTTAAAGACGACCACATACATCTTCCTGAAGACATATACACACACACGGCCACACACACGCGAGCAAATGCGAGTCAGACGCGCGCGTTTTTTTACTGCAGTCAGTAAGCATGCCAGATCAACAGAGCTCGTTATTTTCAGTAGCTATTAAAAATACTTTAACACTAATATTAAAAACACGCATGAAAACATCTTTGCATATAAATTTGTGGCAGAAAGACTTGAGTATACGTGGACATACTTTCTTTTTCCCTGTGGGGATGTCTGGCCGTGCGGCTCTGACTGTTTACCCAGGATCTCAGTATCTGTTTCTGGGAATTTAGACTTCAGCTCATTGTGAATGGAACTCTAGTTTGAGCTCTGAACGGCACTGAAAGTCGCATAAAAGACCCACTGATGCAGAATTCCCAGAGCAGGACTGATGCGTTAAAGGAATATTTCACTCATGGAGCTTCAGTAGAGCTTCAGTAAAGTTTTTTTTTTAGTCGTAGAAGAGTGTGAGCAAATGAAATATATCAAAATAGCAATATTCCTCATTACACCCAGCAGGATGTTTTCCATCCTTCTGCGTCCTTCAGGAGAAGATCTGTGTTTTGATATTTGCACATATCCAAGATATCTGTATGTTCTTCCTTCTGTGTTGATATACGGGTTTTTTTGGTCTTTCAAACTGTTGGCTTTGTGTATCGTCACCTTAAAACCTCAAAATGATCTCACTCAGATCCTGCAAGGTGCGTTCGGAAAAAAGAAATATTCAATATTCAAGGCCTTGTATTAAAGAATAAGAGTGGAGTCCACATGTGAACACACATGTCTGATTTCTTCTCTGTGTGTATGTCAGGGGATGAGGGGCTGAGGGAAAGAGAGACTTGTGATGATGGGACTTGCAGGTGTGTGTGTGTTGTTGTGTGGGAATGACCCGTGGAATGCAAGTGGGAATTCTGTAGCTCGGATGAGAAAATCCCATCGGTGAAGGTCACGGTGTGTTTGTCTGTCTGTGTGTGCGCGCTCTGACGCATATGGAACCGACAGCTCTCGGGAGGATAAAGGGTGAATGTTCGGCAGAAATATTTTTTGGACAGACAAACATCATGTACGCCGGTGTTATTGTGTCTCCTCGGAGCCAAAGCCTCAGCCTGCGAGGAGAACAAACTAGTCGGACGAGTCTTTAAAAAGAGATATGAAATCGGATCAACTATTTCTGTTACCTGGATGTGCTCAAGGGGATAACAATATCACATGATTAATGGAAAACTGCATGAGCAGGAAATAGACTGTGTTGTGCCTCTGTTGTCGGTTGCGTGTGAAATCTAACACCCTCTTTGATGTGGTTTTGCTGAGAAATCACTCTGGCTCCATCCGGCATCCAAAATGTCCTGTCAAAAGAATCAACAGGCATTAAAATTCATTTCCTTATATGTCCCCGGTCAGTTGTGGTGAAGTAGAATGCTTTGTTGTGCCTGCGTCATGACTTGGGGCCATGATTCATATTTTGGAACAAGCTGTGAAGTCTGTCTCACTCACTGAAAGCCTATTAAGTTATTACATATTTATTGGACTCCACCTATATGCTTGTTATTTTAGAAAACCACAAAGTTCACCAGTGGTCCATAATGTGGCCCAGGATGTTTTATATGTTGCCACTACCAAAGGAATGTGGTCAAATGAGTCCCAGACCTCCTCCAAATGGGGCCTGAGATTAGATGATCAAATGCTTCATCAGCCCTGTACCTTAGGCTGGCCAGTGGTGACTGAAAAACTCAGAACAGGTGTAAATGCAAAGTCTGATAAGGGCCACTGGGAGCAGTATTATTTCATTCTTGACTTAAACCAATATATATATATATATATATTTGCATAGTTATCAGGCATCTGTGTTTTCAATGGGTGTGTGTGATTCTGAGAACCAAACCAAGGCAGGTATAGTTGGTAAAAGTTGAGCACAACATAAAGTGATTACTGTCGACAAAGTTAACTTTAGAAAGGCTCGTGTGTGTGTGTGTGTGTGTGTGTGTGTGTGTGTGTGTGTGTGTGTGTGTGTGTGCGAGCATTTGCGCGTCTCGGCCACTGAGGAATGTGGTGGTAGTGAGAAGGGCAGCGCTGAGCTGTGCAGAATCTGTGTGATAAGAGAGATCAAAGCGCCCAGAGACCTCATCAACCTTCCCCGCATGCTCCCTGGTGATCCACCTGATACCAGGAGCAGGACACACCTACAAAGTGTGTGTGTGTGTATGTGTGTGTTTATGAGAACGAGAGAGAGAGAGAGAGGGTGGACTATTTATTTGCATACATTTTGTATCTCCCCCCCAATTTGCGCTCCTAAACAATTCTGCACTGCGGATGATGTCGTGTTTGTTTAGCCTGCGCTGCAACGGTTTGCTTATGTCTGCATGTGTGTATGTTTTTACTTCAATGGGTATTTGGATATATTGGATGTGTGTGTTAACGGCACACTGTCTTCTTCAGATGAAGCTGAATTATTTATTGAAATGTCAAAAAGCTTCTCCTTTTGTTGTTTGAGGCTGTAAATCTGCTGACACCTGATCAGACATGCACCCGAAAATGCATCGAATGGCTTCAGTTAAGTTGATGACTCCTGGTTAATTAAAAAATTATTCAAGTGGTGGAGCTGATGCTAACTTATTTTTGTATCAGGATTTAAACATGTTCTTTTTATTCTGCTGTTACGTTGGACATTTGAACATGAAGGCCTGTGGGGAGTGACTCACTCTTGTAGCCAGCCTCAAGTGGTCATTTTAGGAACTACAGCTTTTGGTATTTTCCTGTTAATTTCCATTTTTGGCTGAATATGTTCTTACTTGTATTCAAATACTGGTTATTTTATTCATTTATTTTTTATTTGTACACATTTGCGCTGTTGACGTTTTCCATTTCTCAATTTTCCCGTGTTCTTTGACTCAAATATGTTCACTTTAGATTAAAAAATATAGCATATTATCAAGTCTTACAACCTAAACCAAATTATTAATTTAAATCACTGTATCAAAACATATTGTTATCACACAAATGTTAACATTCTGCTTTACAAATTCTTTAAATCTGTTAGTGAACATTTTATTTTTAGGTGCCTGCTCCCAACCGACCTTGACTCATTTTCATAAATCTGCTCTGACATGCCAAAACTGACCGCTGCGCGTGGGTGGGGAAAAAAAAAATAAAAAATGTTAAGGAGCCACTGTACATTATCAGAACATCCGAAATATGGGAGGCGCATTTCGGGGTCATAAAATAAACCGCTCTCAAACCTCAGATGCCTCGAGCATCTTTAAACGCACCCCATGGGGAAAGCTTCCACCACGGTCTGCGCTCACAGCTGCAATAAAATGCGTTGTGTTAACTGACAAAAATCTATAGGTATAGATTACATTTTCCTTCTCGGATGGAGAGTGACATATCTCAAGTGCATTCCATGCCTCTGCATACACTCTGCATACACTCCGCTGACGTGAACTGAATCCGGGGGGTGCCTGGAAGCGCAGACACAAAGAATGTGGAGGCACGATTTGGGCAAATTGTTTGCATAAATGTATTACACACATGGAGCCAAACCACCAGAGTGGTCGCGTAATGTAGGCAGGAAGAGTTCATCAGAAGGTGAGGATGATGAGAGTTTGAGAAAGTGAGAGACGGAGAGAGATCTCTTTATCTCTCTCTCCCTCGGTCTCTGTCTCTTTGTGTTTGTCTCTGAATAATGTAATATCCATGCATGGGTATGTGGGTCAGTGGGGCTTTACTCCCCCTGGAGACCAGCGCCACACCCCAACACACATACCCACGCTGACTTAATTCACTCACTGAGCCCTGGCTTGTCCGCCTGTCTGCCTCGCTGGTTAACTCGCTGCGTGACGTCATACATTTTTCATAAAGTCTGCGTTGCTTGGTCAATATTTCATATCTGGTATTGACAGGCGAGCTTGAGTCCACTGTACGGAGTTGCCGTTCCCTCTCCGCCCATGCCTCCCCCCTTCTCCTTCTCTCCCTCCTGCCTCCATCCCTCTTCTCTCTGGCCTGTAATTAAATTAGCTCTGTCTGCAGATGACAAAGGGCCAGTCATTCGGGCTCTGCTTAGATAGCGAGTAGCTGCACTTAGAGCGGATATGAAGTTAAGGAGGAATGCGCTGAGCTGAGCCCAGTGCAGCTCTCAGGGTCCAAAGGTGGGATAGGAGGAGGACGCAGGGGTTCCGTTCAGGCTCGGGCTCTGAAGAGGTTCAGAACCAGGCGGAAAGTGAACCCCCTCCTGTCTTTGGCCTGTCTCACACTCTGACCTTTAGCGCCGCCAGCAAGAGTGATGGCTGCATACTCAGTAAAAGCTTCGAGCCTGTGCTGGAAAATGACCACATCTGAATTCACTTATTTTATATCTGTGATTTATGATTGTTTTTTTTTTTAATAGGATAATCTGCAGATTAGTTTCAGTTAGCCGTCATAATGTCAAAAAACAGTGAAAGATGCCTATTGCAGCTTCTCAGGTCTCAGATCAATAATCAATTTTTTTTTTTTTTTTTTTTTTTTTTTGCCTAAGAAACAATTCGAATCCAATTAGCTTATGTGCACGACAGTAAAGAGAGACCAGTGTTCATATTTCACAATGCAAAACTTATTATATTTTTAGTTGATGAACTGATAAACTACATATAGATATTATTTACTTAACTCAGTACACATTAGCTGACATTGCTGGCACAAATATTTCAGTAAATAAAATACATTAGGCCTGAATGTTTAATCTCTAAATGCGTCTTGAAATCAAGTATTGAAAACTCTAAGTGCTTGGTATTAATCACCATATCTGCAACGTGATCGTGTTTACTTACAGTGTTGTTTAAACAGATAATTTTATTAATTTTACGCTGTGCTCTATGGCTTTTGTGGAGCTGCTTTTACTCAGGAGGTAGCATATATAATTACTTTGTTGTCACTTTTGCTTCAAACATTTGACTATACAGTTTAATTTCATATGAATTTCCTGTTGAGCAGGGGAAATCATAGGAATTGAAATAATCCATCTATTCCAGAAATCAGGAAGCTGAATGAAATCCATCTGTAGTCAAATGTTCTTCCAGCAGAGCGCCTGGTTCACATTTATTGGGAATACAGTTAAACCTCTTATTGACTACATTTGACTACGATGCAAAATGGGACCTTTCACATTAAAAAAAGAAAACTAAAAATACTCCACTTTCCTGTTGTTGGTGCTGTGTTTGTGCATATTTCTTTGGCTCCTGCTCACAGACTTGTCGTCTTTCATTGTTTACTTGCAGTGCTCCCCACCTGCTCGCCGCTGGACTTTCACTGCGACAACGGCAAATGTATCCGTCGCTCCTGGGTGTGTGACGGGGACAACGACTGCGAGGACGACTCAGACGAGCAAGACTGTCGTAAGTGCGCGTCCTCTGCCTTGACAACGCACAATGGCAGATTTAATATGCACCGGTCTCACGCGCAGACGCACACAATCGACCTGCTCTGTCAGGCTCAAGGGGATGAGTTATTAAAGTGGACAGATGTTTGAGGCAGCCATGTGCAATGAGGTGTTTGTTTTGAGTCTGACAGAGTTGTACGTCTGTCGCACTCACAGAGGCGCATGTGCGCACACTCGCAAACAAAAACACACCATGACAAGAGGTCAGCACTCTCATGGTCCCCACACGACATTCTCCGACCTTTGACTTCACTTTATTCTGTCCTTCTTTTGACTTCAAGAGTTATCTCTGTGTGTGTGTGTGTGTGTGTGTGTGTGTGTGTGTGTGTGTGTGTGTGTGTGTGTGTGTGTGTGTGTGTGTGTGTGTGTGTGTGTGTGTGTGTGTGTGTGTGTCGTGTGTGTGTGTGTGTGTGCATGTCCAACCCAAAATAGCCCTCAGCTGCCTCCTAGGTGGAATGTGGCCTGCAGTCGGTGAAGACTGCATCTATTTCTACACTTGTATTTATGTAGCTGTGCCCTGCTGGATCTCTGTCTTTGTGGGGATAATTTCCAGTTAGACCGTGAAGACATTTTTTCGAGAGGGAAAATGCATTTTCTCATTTCCTCACGTCTTTAAAGTGCAGTTTAAGGAGTTGCAATCACAAACATTCACAAAAAGTCAGCAGAACAGGAAAAAGGAAAACTTCCCATTATAATGACTTCCTAGAATTACTTTAAGGCCAACTTATAAGGTCATGGGACTGGAATTGTGAGCATACGGTTTGCCGTCATTGGATTTTCTCAGCTGTGGAAGCACAAATGTGTGTTTTCTATTAGTCAAGGTGTAGATGGTGGTCAGGTTCTGTGTCCACTTTTAGTCTCTGTGTTTACCCATCGTGACTCAGATGGCCTCACGTGTGCAATCTGACCCGTGCGCTGGATGTACACTGCAGGCCGCTCATTCCATCACTCTGATGGAGACAGTTTGGTGACTGACAGATTCTGTTTAATCATGCTCAGTGAGGGTACAGGAATAGTTTGGGGGAGTGACGTGTTTGATGTAGCCAGCACATGGTAGGAAAAACCACCTTAGAGCCAGTGTTGGATGACTTCAACCATTGTTGTGTTTCTTAACCTGACGTATTTTAGTGTCAGTAAAAATTTTTATGAATGTGCTCGCTTGAGACATTTGTTTAACATTGTTTTCAAGTTTGATTGGTCGTTCACAGGTGCAGAACAGAACTAGTGCAGGAAATTAACTTGAAAATCGAAAGGACTTTTAGAAAAATATTTATTCACTTCCTGGTCGACAGCTGGAGAAGAAGGTGGATACCACTGATATGTCTGCAGATGTTTAGATTAGCGTAGTATTCTGTAAAGAGTGGAAATAGGGCATTGAGTTGAGTCATGCTGTCATAGAAGCTTCCGAAGTCGTTTAGTAAAGCCGAGAGTGAGCTGGGACATGAGGCGTCTGTTTGCATGGTCAGGAACAGTTTGGAACTTGAGTAGATCACAAAATCTTTATTGTGGAGGTGGCTTCTCAAAGCTGTGGTCGTTAGGTCGGTCTACTGTGGCTGTAACTCAAGAACCTCCTGGTGGACCCTGATGGAGGAAGCTGTTAAGGAAAAACAATGAGGTCCTTTGTGTCTGGTTTGCTCAGGAGGCTTCTGAATCAGCAAGCAGGGATCTACCGGCCAGATGGACTGAGGTGTCTGGGCGTATCTAACCATGGTTGAACTTCAGTTCAAATTAGCATTGTAATTGTTCCTAATTATGACGATCCATTGACTTTGAATGTAATTGTTTGCCATTATGCTGCTGGGCTTTTGAGTCGTAATATACACCCATCTAGTTGGGAAGACTCTGGCCACTCGATCCCAAATAGAGATGTGTGTTGAGAAGGATTGTCGAACCAGTTCACAACATCACATCATTAGGACTTTCTCTGGTTACCATGAAATATCTCACAGATAGAGTGACTGAGTTTGCCCTCCTTCCCCGAGTGTTCTGGAAATTAGAAGATGACCAGTTTTATTGTGAGGACAGGTAAGACTCAATGGTCGGCCATTGTCCTAAGTAGGGCCGCCATTGACCGCCTTTGGCCCCATTTTTTGGCAGTCTTCTAGCACCATTGGCGCGAATCAGATGAGGGCAACTTTTCAGGCAACTCAGCATGTTGAACCGGTGACCAAAAGATCACTTTGGTTTTGAATTGGCGAACCACTGCAAGAGAACAAAAGTGACAAAGTAAGCAAAAGGACCAACTGCAAAAGGCACACACGGCAGGCTGTTGGTCGTAGTCTTTGTTCAACGTTTTGGTCCAGACAAAGGCAACAAAGACAGTGTCACAATCTCTTTTGTTGCTGGTAGCTCTTTGATGTCAGTTCGTTGTGTCCATACCTTTTAAAGTGGAGGAAACAACCAGTTGGTGCTGTTGTGATTAGTGATAGCATCATGCTTTAGCATCACACCAGTCCTGATTGTTTCCCCGTCATAACACATGTGGCTTGTGTGTGCAGCAGGTACAGGTTAGCTCCTTCTTTTCAGAATGATATTTCTTATGAGTCCATCATCCAGCGATTTCTCCTCCTCCTCCTCTGTTGACCCACATACAGTATCGGCAGCCAGACACTGAATCACTTCCTGATGGGGGGTCTGTCTGCAGTGAGCTGCCTATGAATTTTTTATCTTCAGGCCCAGCATATTTTACCTCCCTCCCGTTTTCCAAACTAGTTATTATTTCATGCTTCTTTCACTTTATTTATTTTTTTTTTTCACCCTGGTCTGTCTTCCCACTCCCAATATATTTTGTTGCTCCTCCCGTTGCGGTGGTTTTATTTCATTATTTAGAGACGGGGAGACAATCCTCCACGCTCGGCTGGAGATCGAGCGGTTGTCAGGATTTCAGAAAAACATGGAGACTGAGTTGTGGCTCGGTGCGGATGTGTGTGTTTGAACACGAGATACTCTGAATTCTGGAAGTTTAAAAGACATTTCACAGAAAAAAAAAAAAGAAAAACATGACACTGCCGTCTTCACCACACAGATGTAGGGTGCCTGGTAATGACTCTCGGAGCCCTTTGCCCTTTGACGTTTGTCTGCTGTGTGAATGATGGGCGTCTTGAGGGCTTGTTGACCTCTGACATCCCACTGTTTACCTCACTGATGGGAGGGGAGAGAGAGCATGGGAGAGAGGGAGAGAATCAATTATTTTCTTGCAAGCTGAATTATAGATTAAATGAGAGTATCTCTCCATTGTGTGGACAAAATTAAATTTTCATTTGGACCCACCCAAGGACTTTTGTGGTTTTGAATCCTCTTCTCTTTTTTTTAAGGGGGGGTTGGGTGTTTTGCATGAGCTGGGGTTTAGCAGTTGAACCTATAGCCTATATAGAGATATATATGGTGTCAGACCCATTAAAGGCATCATCTTTTTGTCTTGATCAGCCTATAATCTGGTCACAACTCTTTGATAACCACGTTTAACAGATTTATGCCAGAAACCTCTTTGATGTTACAATCATTGATGTTAAATGGCCCAAAGATCCAGCATCACAAGACTTGATCGATCACCAAGAGTAAATTTAGGTGTTATAGCAGCAGGGCAAGATGGTGCAGATATACAAGTTGGATAAAAAAACTGAAATAAGTTTAATTAACAATATAAATACATTGACAGTATAGGCCATATATACAGCCACTGCACCGAGCCAAAGTGACTACGTTTGGTGAAAATCAAAGTCAGAAATTTAAGTCTTCAATGCTTTTATCAACACTAACAAGAGTCCATTCACATCCATCTTTTTGTGCATCGGTAGAAATCTGTGAGGCTAATCTTCTCACATAAAAGTAAAATTATCTACCTAGTAAAATAAAGTCTGTTTATTTGGTTGTAGTGACTCCTCATTGTTGGTAAAGTTATGCTCCTAGTGACACTGAATCTCATGTTCTGGACTTTCATTTTCTGGAACAGGATAAAAAAATTAGCCAACAAAAACGCCAGGATACAAAGAAGGAAAAGAAAGGCATCTACATATTTAGAAAGATTGATTTTGGTGTTTTTATGAACATAAATGTATAAACTACTGTTTTATTGCCGCTGCATAAATTTAAATAAAACTTCTGTATGCAGTAAAAGCAAGGTTTTTCATTGCTATGCAGAAACTATACACAAATGTTGACAGTATACCCAACTAACCATATGTATGATAGATGTGCCCATGTATCATGTCCCTGATTTCAGAAGTGGAGTGTGTCTCTTTCTCAAGTTTAACACACCTGAGTAAAGATGAAGGATCTCCCCATAACCATGACTACTTCTTCGTCAGTCTGTTCTGTGGACATCCTTCTGCTTCTGTCTCTTCTTATCTCTCTCCGTTTGCCTCAGCTGTCTGACACTCGCACACGGCAGTGATAAATTATAGATTACCTCCTGCCAGAGGCCATCCATCATTGGTTTTCCTCGACGAACCTGTTTGCTCGGCCCCAGCCCTCGCTCGTGGCCGGGCTTTGCCATCGATTGCGGTGGTAACAGTAGAAGCCGTTGTTTTGGAGGTGTGATTAAAGAAGCAAGGTGAAAGAAAGGTTTTGAAACTTGAACACTGCCAATGTCACAGTGGTGAAAGTTGAACAACGGGAGGGGATTTCTGTATAGCTGCACCATCAGGGCAGTTGGTATGCATGAAAAACTCGCCTTTAATCTCCAGTCTGAAGGTTGACTGTCTAATGCAAACTTTCCTAAAAGACTGTGTATATAATTAAGATGTAAAACAGGCTGTGGGAGTTTAAATCGATTAAATTGGTTCTGAATTGAAATTTAAAAGTTAAAGTAACTGGGGATATTTTCTTTTAAAAGATGGTGGAGAAAGTGGTTGATCCTTTGTGGGTTTTTTTGCAGCAGGTTTCATTTATGTAATTACTCGGAACTTGAGCATAGTAGATACTGTATAATACTGAATATTTATAATACTTTTATTGTAAAGATCTGTCATACATTTAGCCTATAACTTAGCCTGGTGTAGCCACACTTGATTCTTATCAGAATATGAGTCTCTTAACACGTTCTTTGGTTTTCGTTATACGCATTTTCATCTGATAAAGACAGAGGAGCAGGCCCCATTTATACCAGAATTTACTGTAAATTGAGACTGGTTTCAAAAATGTGCGGTTTGAGTCTCTGAAAATGCCGGCTCCATTAAGACAGAAAGCCTAAACGAAAAAATATTTTACTGTGAAATCGGGATTCATGTAATTGGGGCCCAAGTCGCAGAAATGTTGGCTGACTTCGAGGTTAAATGTTTTGTCATAGTGTGATGGATGACTCCTAAGGACGACGACGCCTACATCTTGATCCTTCATTTGATAAACAGAATTGAACGTCACCACATTGTGTTTTAGATTATTTAATTTACCTGCTCATCCTTATGGCTTAACCAGTCATTGGATTTCAAGACCAGCCTCATAAGCACTTAGAAACAGCTGTGCTACAAACTTACTTTCCCTTACTGCTTTTTCAAGCACCTCATACAATTTTCAGAGTTTGAATTTATGTGTTTTTGCAAATCCTTCGTTATTCTTCTCAGTAAATTAAGTGTTTATCGCCAGCGACTGTGAAAACTGTGTTCAGCCTTCTTGCTCACTTGGATGCAGTTGCCGTCCATTGGATGTCTTTTAGCTGAGGCTGAACTCTGTCTGCGAGTCTTTGAGCTCTCGCCCTGCAGCCTTAGGAAAGTTTAGCCTGTTAAAGCAAAAAAAAAAATAAATAAATAAACCTCCGTCAGCTCTTTGCTCTGAGCCCGACATAAAAGGCCACACTTTCCCTTTAGTCAGGACAGCTTTAGATGCTCTCACTTGCCAGTCCATTAGGTACACTAGTGAAAAGTAATGCATTCTAACCAACAGTCTGGCACTTAATCCCTCCTCAGGACTGTTATAATGTTCAGTTCATGTTGAAACAACCCACGAAAGGCAGTAGTTCCACTATATAATCGTCTTGGAGGACGTAGGTTGTGGTTCTGTTAAACGCAGCAGCTCTCTTCAAGAAGCCGAGATTTGGTGCAGATCTGTTATATTAGAAGGCATTCAGATTCATTGGGATACCTAGTAAACTCTGAGCTCAAGGACGGCCGCTTCTAAACCACATTCTCGTAGAGAGTCTGCGCTTTTCTTTTATAACATCTTTCTTTTTTCCTCTCTGCAGCTCCCAGGGAATGTGAGGAGGACGAGTTCCACTGCCAGAACGGCTACTGTATTCGCAGCCTCTGGCACTGCGACGGCGACAATGATTGCGGGGACAACAGTGATGAACAGTGCGGTGCGTACACACACATACACACGAAACTCAGTATGCAAACCGCGTACCGCTTCACACTTCCTTCTAATGTGACTTGTGTGCTCTTCCGCACCAGATATGCGTAAATGTTCGGACAAGGAGTTCCGCTGCACAGATGGGAGTTGTATCGCCGAGCACTGGTACTGTGACGGAGACACGGACTGTAAGGACGGATCAGATGAGGAAAAATGCCGTAAGTTACTCAGACGGTGTTTGGAAAAAAAAAATAATAATAATTGCACATAAAAAAACACTCTTAAGAAATAGGTGTAAGATACTTATAAGAAGGTATAAGAAGGCTTGCATTAGTACAAACCTACAAGAAACAGAATAGCAGTAAATATATGCATAGAAGAGCAAAAAACTGGAACAAGACCGCACGTGGGAAAAACTGACCAATCTAACCATCTAATCTGAAGTAAGTGATTCTCAATTAGAGTCCATGTCTTCAAATACGGCACTGTCTTGCACACAAATGAGTCTGTCCTCACTGTCTCATTATAACTTAAAATTGTGGCTGCGAGGCGGGACAAGAAAATTAGGCTCGCTGACCAGCTATATGCAAACCGAGATCACACATTAACAACTTTAGCGCGGAGCATGTTAACATGTCTGCTGTCTCATTAGAGAGCTGGGCTCCCCCTTCATTTCACATACAGATTCTGACAGACTCAGCAGAGCAGAGTCGCAGCTTCAAAGAGCGTCAGACAGCCAACTGCTGCACCATCTTTTCCAGCATCTGTTTAACATGCCCATGTGTCTGTGCAGCCTCAGATGTGATGACAGCCACCTGCAGCGTGGAGGAGTTTCAGTGCGCATATGGTCGCTGTATCCTGGACATCTACCACTGCGACGGGGACGACGACTGCGGGGACTGGTCGGACGAGTCGGACTGCTGTAAGTTCCGGTCCAGCTTTTACTTACGGAGTCGTGAACTCCGAACTTTGCGAAGACACGTCACAAAGTTGCAATTTGGTGGGAGTCTACAAACCAAACATTCGTCACGGTGGAGTGGCTGATCCAGCCTGTCGTGACGGCGTAAAGGTCGCAGTGAGCTGCTGTCATCTGCTTACGCGCACACACACACACACACACACACACACGCGTGTTCACACTTGAACACTCGCACTCGTTCGGATCCGTGACAGCGCCCCTGGCTCCCGCTAACATCGCCTTGTACAGGAGACGAAGACAAACCTCCTCTGGGAGGTCGGTTCTGTTATGCCGTTAGATGAGAGTTAAGTTTCCTCTCTCCCTCTGGCAAATGTTTCTTCTCTCTCCTTCCCCTCTCCGCTTCACGCCCTCCCTCCGCCGACAGCCAGTCATCTTCATGTCATACAGCTTTCTGCACTAGTTCAGCTGGAGTTTAAAAGTACATTAAAGGCTCATCTGAACGGGGAGTTCATCATTTTTAGAGCCTGCGCCAACTGAACCCGTTCCAAAGTGGACGCACTGAATGAATACGCTTATGTGATGTAGTAGGGGGAAAAAAAACTGTGTGGAAGCCTTGTGCTGCAGTTCTGCCTTGGCTTTATTGTCATTAGCGATTGGCCTGAAGAGTATTATTTCAATTTGCCGATCAATTGTTTAGTCTGTAATGGGTCAGGAAATGATGACAAATGACCATCTCAATCTCTGTACATCTGTGGTAGTGACTTACTTAAGCCAACAGTCAGTCTGTGGCCAGTGATGGGATCATCGATTGAGTGTATTGAGTTACACACCACTGGCACTAGTCACAAACTTTTCAGTTCATTGAGCATGATTAATCGGCATTGGATTGGTTTAAATTGGTTTGAAAAAAATAAATAAAAAAAAGGTCACCGACTGGCTGTTCAATAAGACAAAAACAGAATTAAACAAAAGTAAGAGGCCGATGAATTCAAGAGGGCCCCAGATGATCTGATCTGAACACTTTAGTGCACAAATATTATTACAGCATGTTCATCTGGAATTAATAAATTGTGGAGTAACTGATCACAGCAGTTTGTAGCTGTTTAGGTTCGCCGTTCTGAATGACGAATACAGACAGCTGCCACCTGCCAGTGTGGAGAGTTATTTCCATTGTGACGCAGGCGCAGAATGAACACGCTGTGTGGCACATAGGTTTTTTTTAGGCTGTGTTCAGGGCTCGTTTAAGATCATCATCATAAGTCAAAATATACCCCAAATATTCCATTTACACCTCTGTAAAATATCAACAACATAATGTAATTGATAAGACGCTGATTCATTTCTCGTCAGTAACCCTGAAACACTATTCATTAATAGGCTATTATTAGGACTTGAGAAAATAGAACTAGAATAGAAATATATTGAAGGTTTTATTTTCTTAAAGAGGTGCCTTCAAAAACTTTAATCTTAGAGCTGATTTCACATCTTGCTCCTCCACATCATCTGTCATAACTGGAAAACACTCTGTGCCACTGTCACTCTCGGTATCGCGTTTCACTTTCGTTCCAGAGGCGCTCCCTGCTGCTGACAAATCTCTCAGCGCCTCCCGTCTCTAATTTCTCACGTTGGCTCCACTCGGCCATTGTCTTAAACTGCCCGCTGCGTCCCACTGCCTCTCAAAAGCACACTCCAACACAGCGGTTTCCCCCCTTTGATGTGTTTATCTGCAGTGCGATAAGCGCGGCTTCAAGGTTTTTCCTAACGGCGTTTGATCATCTCTGAGGTCGTGTAATTCGACTGAGCCGCTCTCTGTTTTTCCTCTCGTCTCCTCCCACATCCAGGTTTTTTAATTGCTCGCCTCGCCTCTGAAGTGTTTAACTTTTTGGGGAAAGTTGAGCTGACATCAAAGCTTGGGAGGGGGGGGGTGGTGTGGGGAATAAAAGGGACAGTGATAATGTATTTAAAATCACAGCGCTGTGAAAAACACCACAGCACATAACAGATTCCATTGAACAAAGTGTACGCGCACCACCACTCCATCATTTTAATACGTCTGGAGTTTAGAAATAGGTCTCTCCCTTTATCCTATAACACATAGGTCTTCAACAGGGGCTCCGCGACTTCTAGGGGGTCTTGAAAAACACTGAGGACCCCGGCTATAAAATAAAGCTACGTTCATCAAAAGCGAGACAATTCCGTATTTTTAGTGTTTAAGGTCTTAGTGAATTCTCTTTTTATTTCTTTTTCATTCTTTGGACACACACATATATGTCTGTGTGTGTGTGTGTGTGTCTGTGTGTGTGTAGAGAGAGAGAGGGGGGCATTCCTCAGAGGCATAAGACAGCCCATCCTCAGACAGCATTCCTTGGCATCGACTCTCCAGACACATGAAGGCCGCTTTGTTAGAAAAGAAGCCCATCTCTCTCTCCCTCTCTCTCTCTCTCTCCCTCTCTCTTTCCCCCTCTTTCTCTTTCTTTCTCTCTCTCGCACACGGCCAAAAACACTCACACTTGCATGCCTCGTTACCACTTGGGATCACTGATACTGCTTTCGGCTGCGCGGCTGAGCAGATGAAAGCGCATAGTTGGTATGTTTGCGTGTGTGTGTGTGTGTGTGTGAGAGAGAAAGAAAGAGGGAGTGAAAGAAAAAGAGAGACAAGGAGAGAGATAAAGGGTGGGCGAATCATGTGGGTGTGCGTGTGTGTGGGCATCAGTGTGTTTGTCCCACGCTGATTCTTATGGCCAATAAGTCTCTCTCTCTGTGGGAAAGCCACCTGCTGTTCTGATCGCCTCTCTCTTCTCTTGCCCGGCTGATAGAACTGCACAGGGATGCTCCAAGCTCTACATCCCCCTCTCTCTCTCTCTTTTTTTTATTCCCTATCTTCCCCTGCACTCCCTCGCTTCCCTTATCTCGCTCTCGCCGAGTCTTTCGACGGGAGCCGACTCGATGCCGTCAGAAGTCGAAAGAATCCGCGCACGCGTACGCACATGCTCGCGCACGCTAAAGATTTAAGATGCTTATGTTAGTTTCAGCTTTAATCTTCTCGTCCACCTCCGTCCTCATCTGCTGCCAGTTTGAGCTTCTCTTTGATCCGATCACATGTGGAGATGTGGTGGGAGATTTGAGGGGAGGGGGGGGGGGGGTGTTCAGCTGTGCTCTCTATTCAGAGATGATCATACGACAGTTAAAATAAACACGGCTAATTAATGTTTACGGCGCAGGAAATATCGCTGTCGTACGCCGCGGTAAACTTTCGGGCAACGTTCAGACGGGCCAGCCGTCTAAAAATTCCATTGTGCTTGTGGGATGAAGCTTAAACGGTTGAGAACTGAACAGACACGGGGATAATTGGATTTGACTGAAATGTGGTCCGCCCAAACAGAGCAGACAAATACTTGCAGCAACACCATGCTTCATCAGTTAGCATGAAGGCACAGTCGATAAACGCGGCAAAACACATTTTTTTTCTTGCACTTTAGAACTCAAACCATCAGAAAACGATAGATACTGAGTGATTCGCTTGGATCCACTCGGGCGTCTGACATATTGATGCACAGATGCAACGGAACACATCCAGCTATTTTTCAAACGAATTTTGGTCTCGGTTGAGGTGTCATTACCAGGAAGTTGGGAGCTTGTGTCTCCATTCAGATGTAGAATGACATGCAGATACGAGCAGTAGCAATGATAGTCAACATATTTTTTGCCAATAGAAAATGGGCCGGCACCAGATTGAACTGATTTTGAGGCGTCAACCGATGGAAGTGGCTGATTCATCCGAGTTACACTAAAGTTTCGCACACTATTCACAACTTTAGCCGTGTCTCCAACAAACTCGAACCATACAATTGCGCTCATATGTCATAGAAGGACAAATGAAAATGTTTAAGGTGGAAAATGTACAAGTGAATTACTGTTAACCTCCTCCACATATATGCATATGCAAAGAGCAAAGCACTGTTGTCACCAAAGACTCTCAGGTGTTTAGTCGTAGTAGTTTTACAATTTACTGGACCAACGCTGAAAAATACACTCAGTTAATATGCAAAACAAACAAGGGGCCAGTGCTGAAGGGTTTGGCGGTTTTACATCACAACAAACTGTTATTTATTACATCCCCTTCACGTTGGAGTCTTGAAATTAATTTGTGAAAGTTGGTGCCACATGGCTCCAATAAAAACACTAATGAACTGTGTGTGCTTTTGTGTTTTTGCGTGTAGCTTCTCACCAGCCCTGCAGATCAGTCGAGTTCATGTGCAGCAGCGGGATGTGCATCAACGCCGGCTGGAGGTGCGACGGCGAGTTCGACTGTGACGACCAATCAGACGAGAAGAACTGCAGTGAGTAGCTGATTTAATGAGCACGTCTATCAAAAAAAAAAAAAAAAAAAAATGCTTGCTTTGCTTTTTTTTTTAATAATAAATTCATGCAATCTGTGCCCCGCAGCCACGTCCATGTGCACGGCCGACCAGTTCCGCTGTGGAACCGGACGCTGTGTCCGGTTGTCATGGAGATGCGACGGCGAGAGCGACTGCTCGGATGGCAGCGACGAGGACGGCTGTGAGAAAACTGGTGAGACTGCCGGTTCTCATCTTGTTTTCAGAAGCTAAATATAACACAAGCTTCAGTGGTAGTCATGACGACAGCGCAGCACAGCCCTCCTCTGCTGAGAAACTCACTTTTCTCAGACACATGCTCACTCACTTTTTTTTTGTATTATTTTGGGGTGAGGAACACAGTTACTCTTAAACAATAGCCTGATTAGTTTGGCTGCTCCTGTGCTGGGGCAGAGACTCCACCGACCGCTGGACAAACCACAGAATCAGGCCTTTATATTGAGTTTGAAACAAACAATGAACAGTCAGCGGAGCAAGGAAAATGGAAAAATGGATTCTGTTTTTGGATACAGTCCACCTTAAAATCCACAATGGTAAAAAAGTTACAGAGCTCTGTTGAAGAACCTTGAAAACTGTTCAGTTTTTTCTTTTTTTCTTGTTGCAGTCATTGATTCATTGTGAAACATGCAAAGCTACTAATCTAATCTCACTATGTAATATGTACATTTTCTGTTGTCCCCCTGGTCGTGTTTGGAAAAATCTGTATGTGAGGTTCAAATTAGAGGTTAATGAGCAGATTACATGTAATAATGGGCTCAGATGTTAGGCCATAAGAGGTTAATGGAAAAATAAAACTACAGCACTTTTATTCTCTTAATTAGCTGTGTATTTAAAGCTGAAATGTTATTTTTTATCATGTATGAGTAGTAATATGTTGTTAAGTGAAGCGCAGTGGGAGTGGGAGATTGAGAGTTGTTGCCATAATCATGTCATCTGTGTGTGGGGTAGAAATAATAGGATGAGAATGTTGCTATGGTTTTAAGAGGAAAAAACCGGTAACAACCGGTTAGGGTGCCCACCTGTCACTCAAAGCAGCCATCCCCTTATTAATTCATTGTAAGTGCACTGTTTCCCGCAAAGGTGGAAAAAAAAAAAAAACAGAGATATTAAGGGTGAAAGTATTTAAGTGAAAATACTTCTCAGCTGACGTGTTGTCTCATGGCGTCTCCCTCACAGAGACCCCCCCGTGTGCCCCCGATCAGTTCCAGTGCGGGAACGGACGCTGCATCGGTCAGAGGAAGGTGTGCAACGAGGTCAACGACTGCGGCGATGGGACTGACGAGCACCCACACCATGACTGCCGTGAGTACAAGTGTTCAGATAAAGTATGTCAGCGGCAGTGTGAATATCAATACCAACTTTTGCAGTGAAAAGGAAAAGGACAGGGACAGAAACGTAAGCCTCGCGGTGGCTTTGCGAGAAATGTCAGGCTGTCAACGTTTCAAACCACCAAATGCGTATCGTGTATAAATGTCAATGACAGCCCGGACAGTGTATGTTGATACTTTACCCAGGACCAGACTAATGGACATCACCATCCTCACGCTTTAGCTGCTTGTGGGACTGAAATATTTCAAGGCTGAACAGCAGATGATACTTAAGACAGCGTGCGGTTGTCTTTTCACTGAATCAGCGTGCTGTGTTTGTGTTCCCGTCATGTTTCCGTGCTGCGTGCAGGCCCGCGCTCCAGCGAGGGCAACTGTAACCAGAATAACGGAGGCTGCTCCCAGAAGTGTCAGATGGGCAGAGGACTGGTCCAGTGCACCTGTCACACTGGATACCGACTGATGGACGATGGCAAAACCTGCCAGGGTAATTCGCTTGTGTGTGCTTCTGTTTGTGTTTGTGTGGGTGTGTGTGTGTGTGTGTGTGTGTGTGTGTGTGAGTGTGAGAGTGAGAGAGAGAAAGACGGTGTCCATATCTGTGACCTCTGCAGAGGTTGACAGTTACTGCTTTGTGTTAAACATTCAATAACTTCAATGATTTCCTAAATGCGGCTATTTCATGGTTTCCCATTTGCCTCGATGTTATTCATTCTCACCACTTACGAGATTATATGTTGACGTCAAGTTGGTACGGGGGGAAAATAGGAAACCTGATTTACACAGGAAGCCTGTCTCCATATGAAGCGAAACTGCTGCCAGAAAACAAGAGGCATCAATTAGAAGAGCTGGAGAGTCCAAGTCAACTCCAAAACATACAAAATAACAAACTTAATGGGTAGGATTTGGGTAGTAAACTCTCTTTGAGTCAGCAGGATATTGCCCAAAAGTAGGAACAAACATCTACTGTATTTCAGAGGAAGTTCAGCTTTGGGCTAAGAAATTTTAGATTAGAATTTGATGTGTATCTAAATCAGCGATTTCTTCCACAATTCAAAAGTTCAAAAGTCCAAACTACTTGCTACTTCTTCTAGATTTTAGGTGTGTGTTTGCCAAGCCAAGAAATTAAACATGAATGAGCTTTTCACCTCCCAGCCGCCACTGTGCACTTTACTTTGTGTCTTGAACCTTGTGGGAGATTGACGCCAACACCACCCCCTCCCCCCTCCCCGATTCTTGTCATCTATGGTCTGTTCCAGATGTGGACGAGTGCGCCGAAGAAGGCTACTGCAGCCAGGGCTGTACCAACGCGGAGGGAGGGTTCCAGTGCTGGTGCGTTCAGGGCTACGAGCTCCGGCCGGACAAACGCAGCTGCAAAGCTCTGGGTAAAGACTTCTGAACTGTGTTTTATCCTTGACGTGTGACCACATAGTGTCACCGAGGTTTGACCTCCAATAAACATACGGTTGCTTATTGTTTAAACTAGCTTTAGCGGTAACTGTATCCGCTCCTCTCCGCCCCGGGGTCCTGGACTCATTGGAAGGGTCTGGACTAGATTTAGATATGCTGTGGAGGTAAAGTGCAGGCCTGGTACAGCAGCCCATCAATCTGCTGCAGACCAGAGTTAAACCCAGGTCAGGACTGTCAGTCAGGCATCTGCTTTCACCACTAGTGAGATTAATGCTTTCTCTTATTGAAAGTGACCATTGGTTCCAACTAAAAATGTTTTCGTCCCTTTTTTTCTTCTGTTTAGCTGCTTTCGCTGCTTCCCGCTGTTTTCCTTTCCACTTAAATACACATCGTCTCCGTTCTCTCCGGCTTTCCTCCCCGTGCAGGTCCGGAGCCGGTGCTGCTGTTTGCCAACCGCATCGACATCCGTCAGGTGTTGCCTCATCGCTCTGAATACACCCTGCTGCTCAACAACCTGGAAAACGCCATCGCCCTGGACTTCCATCACAGCCTTGAGCTGGTGTTCTGGTCGGACGTGACCCTGGACCGCATCATGAAGGCCAACCTCAACGGCTCTAATGTGGAGGAGGTCGTCTCCACCGGCCTGGAGAGCCCAGGTGGGAACAGCCGCCAACGGGACGCGGGTTCAGACGGAGGACAACAGACTCATTTATCATTTTTCCAATTTATTCAACTCTGCTGCTTTCCGTCCCTCTCTTCATCCATCACCTCGTTCATATACGAGTTCAGCGCTTTTGACATCACTTCTCTTCAAAAGTCTTTTTGTGCTTTTCTCTTTGTCTTTTATTTCCAGGCTCTGTTTTCTTTCTTTTGCCTTTTGTCTCTTTTTGTCTCTGTGCCTGTTTTTCTTTTCAGCTGTCTTATTCTTGATCTGTTTCATCCTCATTCTTTCATCACTTCTTGTTCTTTGTCTTCAATGTGTTCCACCTCGAGTCCCTCTTACTCCTTTTGTTCTCTATAATGTGAAATGCTATATTGTGACATTCATTTTCTTTTTTTGTTAAAAGTCAAATGAGTCAATTAATATTAGGTCTGCGTCTGTTTTTTGAAAATGCAACTGGACCTATATTGCAGTTAGCTTAGCTTAGCTTAGCATAAAGACCAGAAACAAAGGGAAAGCGCTAGCCCACATATCTAAAACTCACTAGCTGCAACATTATGTCTTTTGTAAATAATTTTTTTGTTTTGCTTTGCAAGTAATACACACATATTTTATTCTCTTATTGTTTATGTGCAGTGGTTCTGACTGTAGCATAGGTTGCCATTGTCTTAGAGCGCATAGACCCTAATGTCCTGTAACTGCAAAGTAAGGTTGCCAGAAATCACCAGACTTCAGGAAGCCCATCAGGAAATAATAATAATAATTGAAATTGTGGACACGCGATAATTGGGCGGAAAAAATGTAACATTATTACACAGCTTACAACAAATCTGGTTCGTATTTAGACCAATTAAGATCGTGTTTCTCTCCTTTAGGTGGACTGGCCATAGACTGGATCCATGACAAGCTGTACTGGACGGACTCTGGGACTTCGCGCATCGAGGTGGCCAATCTGGACGGCACGCACCGCAAGGTGCTGCTGTGGCAGAATATGGAGAAGCCCAGGGCCATCGCGCTGCACCCCATAGAAGGGTATGAGTCCGAACATACACACGCAAACTCCGTAATTCACTGCAGATGGTTCCTAACGTACACACACTCATATATACATATCCCCCCTGGATGTGTCCCAGTTGTAGTGTAGCAGGAGAGCAGGGATTATAGTTTGGCAGCACAGCGGTAGCCACAGGCAAGCATCTGCGCGGAACAAGTATTTCATGAAAGGAGCAGCAGCTAAGAGTGTTTTCCTCCCCTGGTTTCATATGCTGCAGTGGCAGGAGAGAGTTTTGGATGAAGCCCTAGAGAAATTTAAAGCTAGAAAACTCACTCAGCTTATTAGGTAACTCATTTGCATGGGCTAATTGAAAAATATTAAAAAAAAATCTCCCCTTTGAGGCTGGACAGAACAGCTGAGTGATAATGAAGAGAGGGCATTAATGTTCGAGATAGAGGAGACTTTTTTTTATTCCCTTTTTTTATGATGTCAGACATCAACTGTGAATCCATTTGCCCCGTGTCTTTAGTGGACGACATGTGGATCGGCTCATGTTGCTCAAACAGCTTCAATCCACCGCAGTAAACAAGGCAACTAACCGCGACTGTCCAATTTTCCCCTTCAGTAAGATCTACTGGACGGACTGGGGCAACACCCCTCGCATCGAGTACGCCAACATGGACGGCTCCAACCGGCGGGTCATCGCAGACACCCACCTCTTCTGGCCCAACGGCCTCACCATCGACTACGCTGGCCGCCGCATGTACTGGGTGGACGCCAAGCACCACGTCATTGAGAGGGCCGACCTGGACGGACGCAATCGCAAGGCCGTCATCAGTCAAGGTAAACCGTGAATCAATTATTCTGCTGCCTTCGGTTTGTCAAGGCTCATTTCAACTGCTGTTTTTGACGTATACACAAAAAAACATAGATTTGTCTTCTTGAATTAATCTGAAGGTCTGTTGAAGTGGTTCACTGGTGGATTTTATTGTCAGTCTCATAAAAAAAAATAATAAATCTTGAACTTCCCGATACACCTCCTGAAAGGCCTCTGCCTTTAAAATCAATGTAGAGTTACCTTGTAAACACAAAGCTTTGTCAGTCGTTTATCCAAGAACCTCAGAAGTCTCTTCTCTCATTTTTATTTTTTTTCTTATGAAATCCCTGAGGGAGGCGGTGAAAATAAGAGGAGCTGTGTTGTGCAGAGAACTGGCCCAAGTTCAGATCCTCATTCTTAATTTTCATTACTTAACACGCTGACATGCGGAGAAACGCGCACACGCGAAGGGGTTGATATAGGACGTGTCGCGCTGGCCGTGCTTCATTATTCCATGTGGAGCTAATCAGTGGCACATTTCCATTGAAGAGCGTACACAAGTGCCCTCCGCTGCAGTGCACATGCACACAAGCCACGAATGACGACATGAAGGAAGGCGCTCGCCTCTGTTTGTGTTGCTGGTTGTTGCAGAGAAAGTGCGGATCTGGTGTTTACAGATCCGGGGTTTACTCTGAGAGCCCTTGTCGTAGCAACATCGGTTTCTGAAGTTTTCACCGAGTTGCCGTGCTTGCTTGTTTGTTTGTTTGTTTGTTTGTGAGTGACGGAAGCTGAACAGGGGTGGAAACACGCCAAGACATGATGGCAGTAGATGCTTATTCCTAATCTACAGTGGGCTCTTCAGCTGCAGTTTATTTTATAATCAATACTTCAGTCTGAATATGGATCATTATGTCCCTCTCTTTTATTAGTCCTGCTTGAGGAAAAAAAAAAAGGAAATGATTTGTTTCTGTGTGTGATCCCAAGGCCTTGAACTACAGGGCAAACTCTACTTCTCAGCAGTAAATATCAAACTAATAGACACAAAGTGGATTCAAACCAGATCTGCTGCAGTTATGTAAATCGCACTCTTTTTTTTCGAAGGATTTGTGCGGTGTGAGCTCAAGTGTCAGCCGACACAGCGGTTTCAAATTTAGGATTTATTTTCCTGATGGAGTGAAAATATTGTAGATCAGTGATCACAGAGAGTGTTTAAAGAAAAGAGTGAAAAGAGGGAGACGGGGGGGGTGGAGGGGGTGTTTGATGAGGGTGTGTGTGCACCATCAACCCTGGGCGCTCTCCTTAATGATGTGTGCTCTCGGGATAAAAGGCTGTAATTGGCCCTGTCCTTCCTCCGCTGCCTCTGTTTGCTCAGACAACACGCAGGACAAATGGGACGTGTGTGTGCGTCCTTGTGGGTCTGTGTGAGAGAGTGTGTATGGTTACATTTTGAGCTGCTGTGCCCAGGAATGTTAACAAGCGTTTATCTCCCTGCACCTATAGCTCTCTATATGTGTGTGTGTGTGTGTGTGTGTGTGTGTGTGTGCGCGCTGGCTGGATGTGTGCCAGGCTCCTCTGTCAGTAGAGCCAGACAGCAGGTGAGTGTAAAGGATAACGCCGCCATCCACTCTGCACACCTGTGCACCTGTGGGGGACGGGAAAAGAAAGGGCCTTGGTTTTTTTTCTTGTGTGTGTGTGTGTGTGTGTGTTTGAGAGAGAGTGTGCATGCGTGCATCTGCAGTGATTCTTCATTCACATTGACTTGTCTACTGCATGACAGACAACATGTCCAGTCCAATGGAAGGAAACCATGGCGGTAAACCTACGAAACAGCACCCCCTTGTGGACGGCTGCTCAACTTACAAGTCTGAACATAACAGAAAAGTGGCACAGTTGTCATCCATCCTGCACGAGAGCGGGGATGTGCTCAGGAAAATTAAGGAAATTGGCCGTCTACGTTGACATGTGCGCAGATAGTATTCAAATCTGGATGGAAACAGAGCAAGCTCTTTGGAAAGCGGCTCGTATGGATTGGCTTTTTTTCTCTAACGGTGGTGCCAGACCAAAATTACAAGTCGCCACAATCAAAAGTGTCTGAGTATCATGAATATCCAGCAATTACTGTCAGCTACAGTTCTTTCTGATACAACCAAGTATCCAAGTTGGATATTTTAAATCTCTACACGGAGTAGCTTGAAGATGTTTTTTTGGTACCAATTATGAACGATTTTTATCCAAACCTTAAGTGCACTTCGTGTGCTTTGATACTTCCTTACATCCTCGTTCATCTGTTTATCCGTCCATCCTGAAACATGTGTTTTTGTCTCTTTATCGTCAGATAATTTGCATCTTTAGAAGTTATTCTCTTTATTATTGTTCCGATATATACAGTAAAATTTGTTTAACCTGCGAAATGCTTAAAGGGTTACAATAGTTTTATCTTGTTTGATGGTTTATAAATGTCAAATCTGGAGAAATCTGGAGCCTGGGGGATAGTTGATTCCCAAGTTTCCAGACATTGCAGTCCATCTCGTTAAGAGTTAAGACTGTGTTCCGTCCGTCTGAAGGTGACGTTGTGTTGCGTGAGAGAGCCGGTGAAGGTGTGAGACGACTGGAAGGCGTCGCATGTAGGTTAAAGGGGACGTAACTGTGAAGGCTTGGCGGGATGTTTGATGCCCTGTTGGTCTGCAGCTGCTCCTCCAGCTGTCCCACAGGGGGGGAAGAAAAGGAGCGGCGGTGAGGGTGGGGGGGGCGCAAAGATGACATGCAAGAAGGTGACCGTATCAAAGCAAGGCGCCTCTGTAGATGCTGGTGACTCCGAGGAGGGAAGTGGGTGTATTATTGTCTCCCTCATGCGTTTATCTAAGATCAGAAAACGCCAACACTCAGCCAGCATCACTTCACGCGCACACACACACCTGGACCTGAAAAGAGCGAGGGATGAGGGGAGGGGGGACGGGAGGGGGGGCGCGCGGGAGAGGGAAAATGTAGAGCTGCAGGTTTATTTATTTAAGAGTCTTTACTGAGTCTTAGAGAAAATTCCCCTTTTAACTCTTTTCAGATGATGGCCATATGCATGTCTGTGGCCGCAAATCAAATCCACAGCGCGCAGTTTTGACAACATGTTCCAGTCTCGAGAGCCAGCATCAAATGCCTCCTCAGATTGTTCTTATTCTTTAATCCGAATCACGATTTCATCAATTCGATCCAGGGAAGCAAAACGGAGCGGAACAAACATGATATTGTTTCCCATTTGCACAAAACCACAGACTTTCATTTCGAATTAGACGACAGCTTCTTCAGGCATGAACATTAAGTTTCAACAGAGGAGAAAATTCAGTTTCTTGGGACTAAGATAAGTACAGATAGGGTCAGTGCTCTTTATTTAGCCATATCGATGAAGGGACTCCCACATCTTTTATTTTGATTGAACAAACACTTTCTTGCTATTAAGATACAAATGAAAAGCTTTTGTCCCCTTCAGCTTTTCCTCGTGGACACACACAATTACTTTGTTCCCTTTGACTCATTATCATTCTGGTTTGCTTCCAGTTTTATCCATTCACCACTTGACATTTATGTTTCGCCGTAAAACACTGTGATTAAAGCAGGGGCGCTGTTTTTAAAAGCCGCGCACCAGCATGCAAGCCGCGCGGCCGCAGCTCTGCATATAGCAGCAGAAATCACTTTTTCCATTCATTCGGCGCTAGCGTCCAACTGGCTTCTCTGGAAGAGGAGGATTAACCGGCAGAAAGACAGAGAACCAACATTAATTTGGACAAGTGTGGACGAGTCACCCTGAGCAGATGTTCCCACTGGAGACAAATCTGCGGGGAGTTCCCTGTCGCACATGTTAGTGTTTAGACCAGGGTTCCACTGACTGTGAACGCAGTTACTGACAGTTTTTGACACAAGTCATCCATTTGTATAATGACCGAAGTAGTCGTGGGCTTAAAGCCTCAGTGCACTTTTCTCTGCCAACTCTTTAAAGCTCCGAACCTTGTATTTGCAGCCCACTTCCTTCTAAAAGAAATTAGGTTTTCGCATGTAAACATAGCCAAAGTTAGAATGACAAATGCCATTTTCTCTGGGTTTCTGCTCATTGGTTGTAATCAGCAGATTTTTTTTTAAAACAAGAATTATTGCTATTTATTTAATCACTAACAAATGAGACAAAGCCTTTTCATTTTAAGACAAAGAAAAAAGTTAACCATACAGGATCGACCACATACACAAATGCCTGGTATTGTTTTTTGGCTTTCATCTTGCGTACTCACCTTGTCTTTGGTTGGGAAGATTTGATCCGTGTCCAGATAAAAACTACAAAATATTTGCACACAGTCCGAGACCAGCGCCGTTATCTGCGTTCTTGATCTTATAGTTAGATCCTGGACGGAAAAGGCGCATTACGTTTGCAAAACCAATGGAGCGCCTCTGGTTTTGGACACTCAGGCCACAACTTAACCAGCTACAGGCCGATGAGAGGCAGAGTAATTGAAAGCAGCTCTAAAAGGAGACGACATGACATCAGCCAAGCCCGCAGCGCTGTATGGGAGGATGTTTGGAGAGTGTTGGTGGAACGAGCCAAATGTAGCAATTGCTCTTTCCATTTTTTGAGTCGGGACTGAAAAGTCGCATGAAGCGAAATAATCATTATTTTTCCTCATTACAAAGGTGTCAGATTCACAGGCTTGTTTTTGTTCACTCTTGGTGATTAACGTCCCACGAAAATACAAACAGATTGTGATATGGAAAATATCATCTCTCAGCCTTTCTTAATTTTTTATTTATTTATTTTTTTCTTTCTCCTTTCTGTGCTCAGGTCTCCCGCACCCGTTTGCCATCACTGTGTTTGAGGACAGCCTCTACTGGACTGACTGGCACACCAAGAGCATCAACAGCGCTAACAAATTCACAGGCAAGAACCAGGAGATCATCCGCAACAAGCTGCACTTCCCCATGGACATCCACACGCTGCACCCCCAGAGGCAGCCCGCAGGTCTGTACCTTCGTGAATACAGTTTGCTCACGTATCGCTCATGTGTCCCACGCTTTTCCATATTTCGCTGTTAGAATCCACAAGTATAAGAAGAAGTGAGGACACCGCAGAACTTATTCTGTGTTTTGGATATGTGGAAATGTTTCATAATCCCTTAAATAGGAAAACGTCGGTCCTTAATAACCACGTAAACTCTTGATCCGATAGTTTCTCTCTGGTTGAAATGAATCCCACATGTGTTTAACCAACGCGGTGTAAACATCAGGTAACTTGAGTTTCTATGAAGGACTGAAACATGGAGATGGAGAAACAACCAGCTGTTCAAGAAAAGTGACAAGTGAAAGATGAACAAAGTCTGAAGCAATGTTGGAAGTGTGGCTCTAGAAAAATCTATATATCTATCTGTATACAGTACAATTTTTCCATGAAATTGAATTCTGCACAGCACACAGAAGCACTTTGTCAAAAAAAAGGTTTCTGTGTGGTTTTAGGTTTTTTTTGTGTTATAAAAAAAGCTTTCACAATAACACACATTATAAGTTTAAAGGGTAGCGCATATTTCACTTCACATAACTTCAGATGGAGTTGAAGGAAAAGAAAACAGTTATTCTGCATTCGTGAGACTTGGGAGGTGCTTTGTGCGGTCATTTGTTTACCCACATCCTTTCCAATCTGTCTCTGACGGGGCGTTTTTTTTTTTCCCAAACTGAATCCTGGGTGAGAACAATGGACCCATTTTTGAAAACATCCAAGTTTGCAGCTTGAAGCCGTAAGAACAAGTTGCCGTGCCACAGACGGGGGAATAAAAAAGAACATCAAACACGGTTTTAACTTTAGAGGATGGAAGATGAGCCGGTTGAGGACAGGCACAGGAAACGGGAACCTTCTTTAAGGGTATCGCTGCTCACAGAAGTGAAAACTAGTCCCACGGCAGAGTGATTTGTTTCACTACCCTGTGGTGAAGCGGCCAGCTGAGGTGCTTTCATCAGCGTGATAGCGAAGACGTGTGTCTTCTGCTAACAAACCGTGTTGAACTTGACTTCTGGCCAATGGAAAGTTTTTGTTATCACGCTGATAAAGTACTGAAGCGCTCTGACAGTAATAGGAACTGTGAGCTGCCTCTGTGTTGGCAGAGGGAGGTCAGGTACTGACCCTTTTGTTTTGGTTTGCGACTCACTCAGTTCATGCCTGAGCAGAACTCTAAGCGAAGGGGCTTCAGACCTCAAGTGAAATCCAGATGCTCTGAGGTTTAGAGTAGGTTCATTTGTTGGGCAGGTTGACACGCCGAGAAGTGCTCTTACAGACGAGACGATGGTGTTGAACTGAGAAGACGTTTGATCACTTCAGTGGGAGAGGCAGCGGGGAAGTGAATCACTGCATACTTAGTTGTGTGTGTGTCTTTCTTTCCTCTAGGGGGCAGGAACCGCTGCGGCACCAACAACGGGGGCTGCAGCCACCTGTGTCTCCCCAGCAACAAGACGTACACCTGCACCTGTCCCACCGGCTTCAAGAAGGTGGACCAGTACAGCTGTGCCAGCGGTGAGTTACTCAATAGCTGGAATGTTAGCATGTGTAATAGCTCAGTAGATGATATGCCACAGTTCAGTAACCTTAAATTTATATTAATACTAATTAGTAGTAATCTTTTTTTTTTACATTTTACATTTTGTTGCACTACACTTATTATTATTTTCTTTTGACTCTATACTTAAAATGAACAAATTGATCAGTTAATCTGGTCAGCCTAGTTGTAGTTTTTAGTTAAGTAACTTAAATTCACACGTTCCAGTTAATTGTAGCTAAATCATTTTTGAATAAAACCCTTTACATTTTTCTCTTGCTCTGTGTGTGTAGCCTTAAACAGAATTATTCTCTTACTCTGTCACATCTTGTAGCTATAAAGACCGTTACATTTTATCTTCATCATTGTGAATAATTATGTTATGGCTTGTGATTTATTATTACTCAGTCAGCATGGTTGGGTTTTCCCTCCAGTTGTTCATTCTGTGGTAGTGTTGTTTTGCTGTGTTCACTGTTGACCCCATTGTTAAACCTAGAAGACTGACAGAAGACCTTTGGTCTTTAATCAGGTCTTGACAAGTTCCTGCTTTTTGCCCGAAGGACGGACATCCGACGAATCAGCTTCGATACGGAAGACATGTCCGATGATGTCATCCCTCTGGCTGACGTGCGCAATGCCGTGGCTCTGGACTGGGACGCCAAAGACGGCTACATCTACTGGACTGATGTCACCACCGACTCCATCAACAGAGCACTGTGGAATGGCACCAAGCAGGAGGTCAGTGGTGTCCGCAGGCTTACTGAACTCGGCTCTGAAATCCCATCATCTCTCATCCGTCCTGGAAAGTGAAGGAGCAAAAGAGAGCTGCAGCTCAAGAAACAAGATATAAGTTTACGCAATGCTGCCATCTACTGGTGCTGATGTGAAAGTGCAACCGCAGCCTTGTAGAAGATTTTATAGTTTAGTACAGCAAATCAGTCTTTACCAAATTCAAAGATGCATAACATTTACAGAAAAATATCAAATCATGTCTGCAACTAGAAGGGCGAATTCATATTTGTCTGCCCTTTTTTTTTTCTAGGTGGTGGTGGACACCAGTCTGGAGAGCCCAGCAGGTTTGGCGATTGACTGGGTGACCAACAAGCTGTACTGGACCGATGCCGGTAACCAGCTTCATTTCATATAAATAAAATAATATTTCTAGTGCTGTATCTCCTCTGCTGCTGTTTGATTTCAACCACTCATATTTTGCCAGGTACCGATCGCATCGAAGTGTCTAACGCCGACGGGACCATGCGGACTGTCCTGATATGGGAAAACCTGGACCGGCCCAGGGATATTGTTGTTGATCCAATCGGAGGGTGAGATAATTGAGGAGGTTTATAAAAAAAAAAAAAAAGTAGGATGCGAACCTGTACGCGTCCATGGAACTGATTCAATCCTTTCTTTGTGTGTAGCTTCATGTACTGGACTGACTGGGGGGCCAATCCAAAGATCGAACGTGCAGGAATGGACGCATCAAGTCGCATCGTCATCATCTCATCCAATCTGACGTGGCCCAACGGGCTCGCTATTGACTATGAGACCAAACGCCTGTACTGGGCTGACGCTGGCATGAAGACTATTGAATTTGGCAACTTTGATGGTTCTGATAGACAGGTAAAAGATGTTTTCGAGATGTTTTTCATCTTTTGCTAAGATTATTATGGGATCTTGCCTGTTTAGGAACATTTCCAGATCTCATCGGAGCTCTACTTCTGCCTCTACATGCAGGTTTTGATCGGCAGCCAGCTGCCACACCCCTTTGGCCTGACTGTACACGAGGACAAGCTGTACTGGACGGACTGGCAGTCTAAGAGCATCCAGAGCGCCGACAAGCTCACTGGCTTGGGAAGAAACACGCTGGCCGAAAACCTGGAGAACCTCATGGACATCCATATGTTCCATCTGCACCGCGAGACAGGTGAAGATGTGAAGTGTGTGCACCAATGTGTTACACTGATGGAACAATCAGCTGGTACATGTAATGTTCGTCTCTGGGCTGGAAGAACACATTGGACTTGGAATTAATGAAACATTAGTTGTTAAGTAAATTGTTTCTGCTGCAATTCTCTCCAATCACATCATATAAACAGTGAAGAAATGCTAGACGTTAATGTCATAATTTAGGTAATTTGCTCTAGTTAGCTTGCCAAGTCAAATTTGCCTGTTCTGTTAGCTTTAGCATAAGCAGCCAAGGGGCAAAGTTGTTTAGTATTTGTCACTCAGATGTCAAAACCTCATCAGATTGTTCCCTGTGTGGAAATAATTATGATTATGATCATTAGGACAAACGCATCATATCCTGCAATAGAGAAAAATCGCGCCCCTGTCCTTCCACCTTTTTGTCTCGTACTAGACAAAGGAAAGTAAATCTCCTGTCTGATTTCTCTCAGCTCAGATCCAGTATCTCTACTGACACTGGGGGGATCACAGGTAAACTGAATCCAGATCATTGGCTGAGAAGGCAAAGCCTCTAGGGCGCCTGCCAAACCAAAACCTCACTGATCTCACTGACGCGTGGGCCTCTTCTGTCTTCCCAGAGGGGTTTCACTGCTTTTTTTTTTTTTTTTTTTACACTGTTTTATGTTTGACCCAGTTCCTATCGCTTCCCTTGCCGTTTTTTTTTTTTTTTTTTTCTTTTTTTATATATCTCCGAGCTGACTTAAAAACTAGGACGTTGGCTGAGTGTGTTTGTGTCTCCATGTGTAGTGCGTAACCCGTGTGAGGTGAATAATGGAGGCTGCAGCCACCTCTGTCTCCTGGCGCCTGCTCCCAAAGCCTCCAGCTGTGCCTGTCCCACTGGGATCAACCTGCAGACTGATGGAAAGACCTGCACACCTGGTACGAGGAAAACTTCTGTTTACATTTCAGAAACATTTGACCCAAATGTGAAAATGGAGTGGGAGTCGCACTGAAGTTACCGCATGGTTTCTCATAGTGTCTCCCCCTCAAGAAATCAATTACAAAACAAACAAACAGAAAAATAACAATAGAAGAAAAATCGGTTGTTTTACCTTGCAGATAAAAGCATTCTGACAAGTAGTGCTATGTTTTTGTATGCAGGGATGAGCAGCTTCCTGGTCTTTGCGCGGAGGACCGACATCAGGATGGTTTCTCTGGATATCCCCTACTTCGCTGATGTGGTCTTGGCCGTCAACAGCTCAATGAAAAACACTATCGCCATTGGTGTGGACCCCAAAGAAGGTTTGTGTATATTTTTAAATATTTAAAATATCTCAAAAGGACAGCTCATGCAGAAATTGTGGCGCTTACAGTATGTTGATGTGTCTGTGGCGCCCCCTGCAGGAAAAGTCTACTGGTCCGACAGTACACTGAAGAAAATCAGCAGAGCCAACATCAACGGGACGGCGCATGAAGAGATCATATCAACCGGTGAGGAGGACGGCTCACATGAACAGTGGTGTTTGATCACGCTCGGGCACAGTTTCATGACTTTGGTTTTCTCTGCAGGCTTGATGACAACCGATGGGCTCGCTGTGGACGCTGTTGGCAGGAAGATCTACTGGACGGACACGGGAATCAACCGCATTGAGGTTGCCAACCTGGACGGCTCCATGAGGAAAGTTCTCGTCTGGCAAAACCTCGACAGCCCTCGAGCAATCGCCCTCTACCACGAGATGGGGTCAGCATGCTAATTTTGAAGTCATAAGAACGTTTATTTAAGGCTAGAAAAATGTTAGAAAAATGTGTTCATTTTCTTTCTTGCCGAGAAAGAAGTCTTAATTCTTCTCTCTTACTCTTCACCAGCTATATGTACTGGACGGACTGGGGTGAGAATGCGAAGCTGGAGCGCTCAGCGATGGATGGATCGGACCGCGTGGTCCTCATCAGTAACAACCTGGGCTGGCCCAACGGTCTGGCCATCGACATGGCCGGCTCACAGTTGTTGTGGGCTGATGCTCACACTGAGGTCAGTAGTGACTCCCTGTGAGCCTTGCAGCAGCTTAGTAGTATAGTAGTAGGACAAAAACAAACATGTTTTTTAGAGTCAGGGAAAAAAAAAAAAAAAAACATTTCTAAGTGAATTTAACACATCTGTATTGAATGACACATCTGTACCGCTGCAGCGCATCGAGGCATCCGACCTCAACGGGCAGAACCGCCACACCCTCGTGACTCCAGTTCAGCACCCGTACGGTTTAACTCTGCTGGGGTCCCATATCTACTGGACCGACTGGCAGAGCCGCAGCATCCAGCGAGCTGACAAGACCTCCGGGGCCAACACCATCACGGTGCGAGCCAACCTGCCGGGCCTGATGGACATCCAGGCTGTGGACAGAGAGAGGCCGCTGGGTGAGTCTGAGGACAGGAACGTGGACTCTAGATAAAGTTTTGATACTGCTAACGCAATCGGCCACCAAAAAAGAATACATTTTGGGTGAAATTTCATGGGTCATTTCAGATGTGTTTGCATGGCTCCAATATGTTAAAGTAAGATCAGCACACTCCTTGACTGAACACAGACTGGTGTGTAATTAAATCGCCCGTGTTCCTGTGGTCCTTTCAGGTTTTAACAAGTGCGGCAGGAGGAACGGGGGCTGCACGCACTTGTGTCTGCCTCGTCCCAACGGCACCTCCTGCGCCTGTCCCACCGGCATACAGCTCAAGGGGGACGGCCGGTCGTGCGATGACTCCCCAGAGACGTACCTGCTCTTCTCCAACCGCGTCAGTGTGCGCAGGATCTCCCTGGACACCGACGACCACACTGACGTGCACGTGCCCGTGCCCGAGCTGCACAACGTCATCTCGCTGGACTACGACAGCGTGGATGGAAAACTGTACTACACCGACGTCACCCTGGATGTTATCAGGTTTGTTACGCGCAAAGGTTTTCTGATTTAAAATGAGTTTTAGAGCTTCCAGAGTCGCTTAAAAAGACCATCCGGACAGAGAAGAATGTAGACAGTGACAGATAATACCGGTATCATCACATTGCTCATTGTTCACTTTGTTGTTTAGGCGCGCCAACTTAGATGGCAGTGAAATGGAGACGGTGATCAGTCAGGGCCTGAAGACCACGGACGGGCTGGCTGTGGACTGGGTGGCCAGAAACATGTACTGGACCGACACTGGGCGCAACACCATCGAGGTGGCACGCTTGGAGGGAACCAGCCGCAAAGTCCTGGTCAACAACAGTTTGGACGAACCCCGAGCAATTGCGGTGTTCCCGAGCAAAGGGTAAGAGACACATCCACAAATTCAAATAGTTGATAATGAATTACACTAAAATAAGTCACATATTCACAGATGTTTTCTTCTCCCCGTCGACTCTGCAGGTACTTGTTCTGGACCGACTGGGGACACATTGCAAAGATTGAGCGATCTCACCTGGACGGCTCAGACCGGAAGGTTCTCATCAATACCGACCTGGGGTGGCCCAATGGCCTCACTCTGGACTACGACAGACGAAGGTCAGAGGGAGAAGCATGACTAAGAGCCTTGTATGAGGTTTTATTCCACACAGGAATCTTGGAAGTGAAATTAGATGTAATGAGTTTTTCAAGCCCCGCCACCCTAGTGAGGATAAGGGCCAGTAGAAGATGAGATGATGACTTTTTCATCACAAAATGATCTGATCATATGTAAATATTGAGTTACTGAACATCTGTAAAGGATTTTTCATATTTGAAACGTTTAACCATCATGAATTCATTTATACATTATTTATAATGTGCTTTTTTTCCCACAGGATCTTCTGGGTGGACGCCCACCTGGACAGGATCGAGAGTTCAGACCTGAATGGAGACCTGCGCCAGGTCCTCGTCAGCCCGGTGTCCCACCCGTTCGCCCTCACACAGGTACCCTCCCCCACCCCACCCCCAGCTCTCCTCACCCTCAGCTGTCAATCACTGGGCTGACCCTTCCTCCTGGCTGCCTCCTCCACTCACCTGCTCTTTTTCACTCATCGGCTCACCGTGTGGTTCTCACTGGTTGTCCCTTTGTCCTCCAGCTCATACTGAACCCATTCGACTTAACCATTTCTTCTACTTCCCTTCCACTCTGACCCTCATTTTTCTTCCTCCTCTCTCCCCTCCCCCTTTTCCCTTCCCTTTTTCTTCCTCTGGCCCCCCCGCTCCTTGTCTGTGTTTTTCCTCTCCTCTCTTCTTCTCCCTCGTTTCCCCAGTTGAAGCCGGTGTCCTCCCCTCTAACCCCTTTCTCCCGACTCTCGCAGCAAGACCGCTGGATCTACTGGACGGACTGGCAGACTAAGTCCATCCAGCGAGTGGACAAACACGCTGGCCGTAACAAGGAAACCGTGCTGGCCAACGTGGAGGGCCTCATGGACATTATAGTGGTATCTCCTAACAGACAGACAGGTAAGGAGGCTTTGCTCCATCTGCCACGGGAAACACCAACAACCTGTTTTTGTGAGAACGTTGATGAACAGTGTGTTCGACCCAGAAAATGCTGATCAAGCAGTGTGAATGCTGATGAATGAAATATTCTCGGTGTGACTGACACGGCTGGTCAGTAACCTTTTCTCATGCACCGTTAAGGTTTTTACTGCAAGGTCATGAAGAGCATTCGGTTTCCAGTCGCTTTAATCTTAATTAGAAGAAGACGTCTTTACTTGAGTGTGTTTAATTAATTATAATAAATGGGAAAATTATTTTTCTAATTAGGTTGAATTGTATTTTAATTAGTCTAAAATCACAGCATTGGTATCTTGAAGAAGGCCGGGGCTTAATTATCCAGTGTCACTGTCCTGTTACTGGACGCCAGACAAATTAAAATCTAAAAAGGAGGAGCAACACTCTCTAATTTCAAAGAAACCACTCACATTGTTTGGTGCCTGTTGTGAATTTTCCCTCTCCTTCCGTTTAGGTACTAACCTCTGTGGAGTAAATAATGGTGGCTGCACTCACCTCTGCTTCGCCAAGACCAACAGTTTTGTCTGCGCCTGCCCCGATGAACCAGACGGACGACCCTGCTCCACAAGTAAGCGTCCTCTTTAACCTGACTGATATTTTCGTCTTCGACTAAAAATAAATAAAAGAGTAAAAGTCTTAACAAAGCAGCAGAAAAAAAATATAAATGAATAAAACCACTTGCTTGTTTCTGAACACTCGTGTTCTTATCTGCATGTTTTCATCAGTTTCAGGTTACATCCCCACTTCTCCTGCCAGAGGAACCAGCAGCACCCCTGTCCCCAAAAAGATCCCCAAAGGTCCAACAGACGCTTCCCACAGAGGACCCGCACTGATCAAGTACGTCTGACTGTTCGGTTGAATATTTACGTACTCTGGGAAACACAGAAGTAGATTGGCTCCTCTGTCATTCATCATTCTTTAAAATGTAATAGTACAGTGATAGACGGGTGACCTGTCCACCCCACCTCTCACCCAGTGACAGCTGGGATAGGCTCCAGCCGCCCATGTCCCTCCTGAGGACTAGGGAAAATAGAAAATGAATGAATGAATCAAAATATTATACATGAAAAAATTCAAGTAGCAATGTGTTCTCCACAAAAGATTTTCTTTTTGTTTTGATAGTTTATACAGGCCTAGCATAATGGGCCTAATAAGAGTTTAAAGAATGTTTTCATCCCATGGTAGTAGAAAAAAAAGCTTTTCAAAATGCATTAAAGCTGCTAAAGCTTACACAAGTTCCCCCTGCAGGGAGTTATCTTCAGGAAAACCCGTCAACGCTTCGACTAAAATGAATCATTGAATGTTACTTCGTCCCCTGTTTTACGGAATACTGTATTTATTTCTCAAGCTGGGTTTCTGTCTTATTCTTTATTTCATGTATTTATTTATTTATTTTTTTACAGCTGCACTGGCAAGATCCTGAACGCAGAAGGCTGCTTGAACACTGTGGTGACAGCTCCTCACGGTCAGTTCATCAAAATGTTCTCTTCTCATTCCATTAGAGCCCATTTGAGAGATCCGCACGTCTTACTCATAGCAAAAGGAGAAAAACAAAGTATTAATCATATGCATGTGCTGATGGACTGGAAGCAAACTGCTGTCCCGGCTTTATCAGCAGCAATCAATTGAGACCCTGCAAACAGAAACGCAGCGTTGAAACGTTGTGGTTTTAGGCAAAGCGGTTGTGGTTTTTACATCAGTAGCTCGCTTCGCTCATGTGATAAGAGCTCTGGAGTGGTTTCCAGGTGGGAGTAATAATAACAGTAACAGTAGCAGTAATTATTCCACACTTGTGAACATCATTCACATTGACCAGTGAGCAATTATTTCATTTTCTCCCTAAAGCTAACTGGCAGAAACAATATCTGAAAAGGCCGAAATGATTAAAATGAAGAAACAATAAAGAAAACGATTTAACAAAAAAAAGAACTGCAACCAAAACGTGATTTAGATTTAGATTAAGACAAGTTGAAACTAATCAAGTGTATCAGTGAAAAACCCTCAAAGGTCTAATTGTATGCATTCATACAACAGGGTAAATGTAGTATATCTGTATAGTATATAATATATAGCTGGAGGTACTTGTATCACAAGCAAAAGCTTCTGAACTGAGATGAAATTAAGGAATAAATCTTTCCTCCAAAGGACTGCTCTGTGGACACACGCCCTCTAACATGTCTCTAACATGTGTATGGTCTGTTGTAGGGGAAGGACTTCATATCAGCTATGTGATTGGTGGAGTTCTGACCATCCTGGCGATTCTCATCCTCATCGCTGCCTTGATTATCTACAGGCAAGTTTTTTTTTTATTCCCTCGTCATAAACTGAGGGTACTTCAACTTAAAACGTGTTATATAATATGCCGTCGTTTTCCCGCTTCACAGACATAAAAAGTCAAAGTTTGCTGATCCGGGAGTGAGCAACCTGACCTACAGTAACCCCTCCTACCGGACGTCCACACAGGAGGTCAAGATCGAGACATCGCAGAAGCCTCCGATTTACAACCAGCTTCGATATAAGAAAGAGGTAACGGAGCAATGGGGCGCCGAGGATTTTTGTTTGATAGATGAATGGATTTGAGACGAGTCCGTGAGATTTTCATAGGACGATCTCAGACTGCGTGGGTGTACCATGGGATGTCTCCAGCCACATTGACTATGCTGAAGTATCTTCTCTCCCCCCTCTCCTCCCTCACTGCAGCTCTCTCATCCCTACAACTCCCTCTCTCCCTTTATCTTTTGACCCACTTATCCTGTGGAGAGGTAGTTACACGGCATGAAGGAGTTGTGTCCTTTCTTTCTGAGTTGCGCGTCTTTGTTTCTCTTCATTTGTCTTCGGCCGCATGCGACGTTGCTGTTGGGAATTAATAAGCCGGCTCTTTGGCGCGGATCAGCAGCATGTTGGTGCTTGTTTTTTTGTGATACTGACATTCCAAAATAGAGGACATAGATTTTTTTATTATTATTATTATTATTATTATTAAAGGTGTTACATGTATCAACCAGAACACACTTCATGTTTTCGCTGCAAGGCAGATGTTGCTTTCTGTCTATTTTCTTTTTATATCCAACATTATGAGCTGTGTATATGAAGGCTAATGTAATCCAGTTCTTCTTAGCCAGTTTCCGCTCCCTGATCCTGCAGTTTCACAAGTTTGCAGCTTTATAACAACACAAAGCAATCTGTATTTGTTTAGACTAATTAAATACCTGCAGCTCTTTAATCTGAGAATGAAAAACTAACTCCAGAAGAAAACGCGGCATTACTTTAAAGAGTCAACTGGGGCATGTTTGAAGGTGACATTTTGTTCTGCAGTGTTGTGCGTTTGGTTGCTGATTAATCCACAAGGGAAGTCCACCGATAACAGGCTGAATGTTTAAAGTTTTGCCGGCTTATTCTTAGCTGACCTTAACATTAATCCATTTTTTATTACAACACCATTATAAACCCGTGCAAACACCCTTTTAGTACCCGAGGGTGGACTTTCCCTTCGAAGCCGCTCACATGACGACAGCCATTGTCACAAGCTAACCGTGTCTCGTTGTCCAGGGGGGAGTGGATGGAGGCTACACCAAGGAGAAGATCCGCATCGTGGAGGGCGTGTGTCTCCTCTCCAACGAAGAGCTTTACTGGGACGACCTAAAACAGATCAAGCCCTCCCGGGGCGGCCTGCACACCTGCATGCGCACAGACACCGTGTCCCTGCAGGCCAGCAGCGCCTCGCTAGATGACGGCGAGACAGAGCAGCTCCTCCAGGAGGAGGCGTCCGAGTGCTCCTCCATAACCACCCTCACCCCTTCGGCCATCACCCCCCAGCGCCACGCCCAGCACAGCCTTCCCGACACCGGCTGGGCCTCCATGCGTAAACCCTCCACCGAGAGCGAAGTGTGAGAGCCGCTTCCCCCTCCGTGCTTTATCTCAACCGTCATTACCTAACACACACATGCAGACGCCTGTATTTAGAGCCGGTACAAATACACTAAGAGGAATAGATACAAACACAGTTGCATATGTAGGCTTACGGTACATATGGACCTGGTTAGACACAAATAAGCTCACATAAACACAACTCATGTCTCCGAAACTGGGGCTCCGTCCTACTTGTGCACACGTGCGGTACAGTCCTCCCAACAGTTCCTTCAGAGCGGCTGCCATTAGGCAAAGTGATAAACTAAGGAGCACGCTGGTATAAGAAAGCAAAGGACTCTGGGGAGGAAGGGAACAGAGAGACACACAAGCGTTACCTGGAGCCTTTTGTAAAGGGTGCAGACTCTCAGTGCGACAAGCGCTTCTCTGTGTACGCCTTTATTTTTGGGAACTTTTCTTCTCGGACTAAGCTAAAACGTCGTCGTGCTCCCTGGACGGTGTAACCACAGCGCTCTCTCTAATGCCACTCATGTCTTTATGAACTCTATTTATGAACTTTTTTTTTTTTTTTTTTTTTTTACTTGCAAGAGTGGGTTTGCTGCCCGAGAATGATCAGAGTGTTAAGTTAGAAGTTTGTACAGCAGCGCCCGGTTGTTCACGAGTTGTATTTATGACAGTGCCAAAGGGTGGAGCTTCAGAGTCTCCGCGCTTCCTCCTCCCATCTACACCATTCATATCAAAGTCTGGGATGTTTGTTCTAGTTTTACTGACTTGCTCGCCTCGCTGGTGGGAGACCTCGTTTTGATGACTTCTGCTTCTGACTTCTTATTTTACAGCCTCCAACCGATCAAACAAGAAATTGCTGTAGCAGGTACTCTCAGTTGTTTGCAGAAATCCCTTCATCTTCTGTAAAAAAAAAGAAAATAGTAATTCAGCCATTTCTGATCCTCGGGCATAGCAGAAGGAGCCTCAATGAAGTAACAGCCTAAGTGCCAAACGTTCATTCTTTTTCCTCCTTCAGCTGTATATTTATTTTTCTCAGAGGTTTTAAGATGTACGTGACAATTTCTCACTTACCACTACTGCTATTGAGCCATGCAGATAGTTGTGGTTTTATTTACACAGGTACAAAGATAAACATCTCTGGGATTGCTTCTGCCGCATAACTCTGCAATCATTTCCTCACCGCAATCATGAGAAACATTTTCCTGAGGCTTAATATCCAGATAACTGGTTATATTCGGTAGCACTTACTAATAGATATTTCAAGCTCTTTAATGTTAACAAAATAAACATTTCATTTTTTATTTTTTTGTCAAAATAGAAAATACCACTCCTGTAATTTTATTTTCTTTGTAGGTGTATGTCTACACTACAGCTTTAATCAGTGTTAACTTATCCATGATATCAACCCACATTCTCCACCAACATCCTCCCTTTAGCTTTTTAGCTCAGTGCTGAGTTTTCTTCAACAATAAATGCAATATTGCATAGTTTTCTTTTGTTTTTGTTTTTTTTTTGTTTTGATTTTTTTTTAACGATCATTGCAATTTTACAATAAACTTAGCAGGATACTGTAAAGAAATGGTAGCTATTCTGATTTCTGGAACACAATCACAGAAGGTCCCGTTCCGATTGTTGTGGTGGGTTAGCGTCGAGCTTCAGAGGCAAATATATCAAAAAGTTAGTAAATACAACCAAAGGTATCTGCTTGGCAAAACACTACTAGAGGTAAATGAGAACATTTGTTTCCGAGTTTCCGACCCAAATCTGTAACTTAAAGGGGCACTCACCGAATCTCCCACAGTGCAGTTTAACAAATGGAAAACACTGTGCATGTCTGACCCCAACAGATGGAGAGGGTTATAGTTTAAAAAAATAAAATAAAATATATCGCAGCTTACTGAAAAATAAAGTAAAAAGATATTGTACGTTGCTTTAACTTTAGAGTACCGTTTTGTCTGTTGAAAAGTGGAACAGGGAAATAGTATATTGCTATATTGACAAATATATCTGTTAGACATTACTATAGAACCATGTATTTTGAAGTATCTGCTACAAGCTCAGCAACTTGCTGATTTGCTGCTAGACAAAGCACTGAGGCCAATGAAAGAGGGTCTTGGCAGCTACATAACTACAGTCAATGACAGGTTTGGTTGACGGTAGGCCTACAGAGCATCACAGCGACCCGGTATCCAGTTATCCTGGCTCACAGTCCCTCCAACTCTGCTGCAGGAACGCTAAAACTGTACAGATTTTATCAAGCGGATATAAGCGGACATTTCTGTTGATATTGCGTTGAGTTGTATAGTCTTTTGTACAAAGGGATTTCATGACCGTTTTTAGACTTGTATTAATTTTACTCACTGGAGAAACCCTTTTTTTTGTTGTTTTGTTGTTTTTGCTGGATTATTTTAACCACTGTGTTTCCAACCCTTGTAAATGATAGGGAAGATGACAGTTATTTAATAGTGCTCTTTTATCTTATGAAATACTGGTAACGTATAGCTGTTGTAAAGTTAACAAAAAGAGGTATTTATGATTTTTTTTTTTGTTTGGTTGTCACTTGATGTGTAAATATGAAAAGACTGTATATGTATTTCCATGGCAGTACTAACAAGCTGTGTTGTGTGATATAGTGAATTATCCCTTTGCTATCTTTTAATATAAAACTGCATTTGCATTTCAATGAAACTTTTGACTCGCTCATCTTATTGCCCTTAGATAAATGTGTTCCTCATTAGACATGGTGATAATATAGCAATAAAGGAGATGCAAATTTCTGCGTCTGCTGATAATTATGGACATAACTGTGGGAGGGAAGATGTAATCACTGAATCGGGGTTTTGAAGGCATGACACCAAGATATCTCACATTCAGATTTGCCTTTGTCATCCTTTGAAGGCTTGAGCAGAGATATTTGAATAATATAACTTTTTTTTTTTTTTTCAACAAAGTATAATATATAATTGAAGAGTTTGACTTACGGTCAGTTAGTAAGCTGAAAAACTATTTCCATCAAAGTGGCTATAGTGATGAAAGTGTTAATCAATCTTCAGGCAATGCCAGGAGTAAGACCACAAACCTCACTTTATACCACACAGACCTGGACAGTGGACAGATGCAATTTGACACTCTATGAAGTTTAACTGACATGGTGACAAAGTAATTTCCCTCGTGGATCATTAAAGTCTTTCTCAGTCTAACACGGGTCATATATGGGACAGCAGTAGCTTTTGAACCAATCAGAGCTCTGTACACAAGTACACAACTTGTGCTGAGTAAATGTTGCATGCAATGTGTCATTTTCTTCTGATTTCAGTGCTAAAAGTCACTATAGGATTCAACCAACACATTTTTTCCAAACAAATAAATAAAATAAAATAAAATAAAATAAGGCGAACTCAACAACTTTTTATTTTTTAACTGTTTGCCACCTTTGATTTCCACTTAGAGTGATTCTGACTTTTGTGACAGACACTTGGCTTTCAAAAGAGACCAAGACCATGCATGAGCTCCAAAATGTTCACGAACAGTATTCAGTTTACTTTGGCTACGTCCTAAATAGGTGTTTTCTTGCAAAAGGGCTTTCAGAGGTTAATGTCTCAGAACAAAGTCACTATCAGAAGCTGAAGCTTCTTACACGCAAATGCACACAAAACCTGCACTGATTGTAGGCTACTGAAAAATATATGTTTAGTGATGTCAAGACATACAAATGTCTAATATTCGTCATAGTTTGCAAGAGTGAGAAAATACCAAGTGACAACATTCCAAACTAAGTTAAATCCGACCTAGGACGTAAAAACACAAAGTTTCTTGGCGGCTGGCCGGCTACACGTGACATGTACACACATTGTCATTGGCTTACTTAACAGGAAATACGTTTCGATTGTCCAATGAATGGCCGCCATCTTCCCAGCATGTGAGCCAATCAGCTGCCAGAGTAACACATTCACGCGCTTGTTTAAAGTGAGGAGGAAACGTGTGAGGGGGCTACACGGAGAGCTACAACGGACAAGAAAGCCACACTAAAACGATAACACCGAGGACGCATTGCCTTTGTAAGTTTTCTTCATTTGTTATGTTTTTGTTTTAAGGATAATGTGTGACGTTTTTAACAAATTAAAGCGCGTAGTAGACGACAGCCTAGCTTACCAGGTAGCACTTAAGCTAACCCTGCTAGCTAGCATTCGCGTTATTTCCCCTTTAACCGACCTAATTGTTCGTCTGCAACGTTTGAAATAAACTTAACAAGTAGTCGACCGATTCTGCCACACTGGAGAGTTAAGGTTTCTATGACTGAGTTTATAGAATAACCGTGTGTTGTGTGTCTTTGTTCTTGACAAAAGTTTGTGTTTTGCGTTGCTCGTGTTTGTACGCAGGCTTCGATGCAGAGAGCCAGACTAGCAGTCATGGCGGCGGATGACACAGAAGGGATGATGATGCCGGTTGATCTGAATTATGAATACAAGGTAAAGTTAAACGCACCAGCAGAAACGGTATTTGTCACACAACCGCATAGTGACAGAGGCGGAGGGTGTGACAGTGATGAGTTGCACTTAATCACTTGGGGTGTGTTGCCGTGGCAACGGCGCCCTGAGCCGACCCAACCTGAGGACACACGCTGTGCACAGGGGCCATCTGACTCCACCCTCCCTCTATCCTCAAGAGTGTTTTCTATACTGATGTTTGTTTTTTAGGTACTACGAAGAAGTGTCCTAATGTGAAAGGGTTAACTCTCTTTTGAGTCGTTGAGCTGTAATTCTGTCTAAGCCACAACATTTGAGGTTCGTTTATTACGTTAAAACGCATTTTCTGAATGTGCATTAATGCGTTCTGTCATTTCTCCCTTTATTCAGAGTCTAACATCTGGGAACGTAAGCGTTCTGTGGAGTTCTACAAGCTCTTTGCCCTCTCAAACTGGAATTAGATGACCTGGAGGTGGGTTACGAAACTGAACAACTACATTTTAAGAGGACTATGTTAAAGAATTTCCATCATGGCGGCGGATGACACAGAAGGGACGTTGATGCAGGTTGATCTGAATTATGAATACAAGGTAAAGTTAAACGCATCAGCTAAAACGGTATTTGCCACACAACCGCATAGTGAGAGAGGCGGAGGGTGTGAGAGTGATGAGTTGCACTTAATCACTTGGGGTGTGTTGCAGTGGCAACGGCACCCTGAGCCGACCCAACCTGAGGACACACGCTGTGCACAGGGGCCATCTGACTCCACCCTCCCTCTATCCTCAAGAGTGTTTTCTATACTGATGTTTTTTTTTAGGTACCACGAAGACGTGTCCTAATGTGAAAGGGTTAACTCTCTTTTGACTCGTTGAGCTGTAATTCTGTCTAAGCCACAACATTTACACAGATCCTCCTTGTTCATAGATAGATAGATAGATGGATAGATAGTTGGATAGATTACTTTATTCATCCCTGAAGGGGAAGATAGTATTGAAGATGGTCTTTTATGACTCCCTGTGTATTTGGAGTCGTTACATGCAGAGGGAAGCGTTTTGAGACTGATTAGATGACTTTTTGTCACATAGCTTGGACATTTCCGTTACTGTTATGTTGCTAGATCTGAGGCACAAACAACTTGTGGAAATGAAATAGTTTTACCTAATTATCACTCAGCCTTGAGGTTTGTTGATTACGTTAAAACGCATTTTCTGAATGTGCATTAATGCGTTCTGTCATTTCTCCCTTTATTCAGAGTCTAACATCTGGAATCGTAAGCGTTCTGTGGAGTTCTACAAGCTCTTCTTTGCCCTCTCAAACTGGGATTAGATGACCTGGAGGTGGGCTCCATCAATCCTGAAGGTCTGTTTCTGGATGTGATGTTTATGTGATAATAGAATTATTTTCTTTTTGCTGAAAGTTTTTTTTCCAACTCATCCACCAAAAGGCTTTATATGGGTTCCATGAAACATAGCATAGTAACAACATAGTTCCAAACATAGCATCTGCTGCAAGTGGTTAAACTCATCAGTCGTGTTTACTTTAATCTATTGGTCATTAGCTTCAGCTCGTTTCTTTTTTAAATTTTTATTCAGTTTGACAAACATTTGTAACTGCATCATGGGTTTTATTTATCACATGCTCAGTAATACAATCTATATATAGAACGATGCACAGTATTTGTTTAGTACCTGCAGCCAGTAGTTAAATGGGTAATTCCACACAGCACACAAGGTAAAACGTACAAGTATAAATGTATGAGTGAGAAAGAACAGAATAAAGTATAATTTGTAAACTTAAAAGGGAGTACGTCTTGTGAATATACACACATTTACAACACTGCAGCTGTGTCTATCAGGGCAGATGTGACGTAGCTGAGCAATGTACACAAGACTGAGCTCTTGTATCCTGCATTCTGTCAGAGGCTGTCGTCCCAGCCTTCATCTAAGTGTGTGTCAGTGAGCGTAACAAAATATATCTTCAGAACTTTTGTTCATATATCATCACCGGAGTCATTGACTTTCTGGTGTTTTCTGCCTTTGTTTCAAATGTGTTAAAACAGCTGCTCTCAAATCTATTTAACACCACAACTGTGTCACAGTAAACTGCAAAGACTGGTGATGTTGTCAGATATTTCTTGTGCCAAAAGTTGCATTTAATCACAGCTGTTGCTTAGTCATAAGTTCACTGTGTGTTGCGTTTTACGCGCAAATAATGAATAGTTCTGAACGTCTTATACCATAAAGTGTTTTGGAGAGCTGCCAGGAGGTGACAGTGATGAGTTGCACTATTAGTCAGGTTGCTGATTGCAGTTGCACAGCGGGCCTGTCCTGATAATCCGTGGTGACACCCATTGTGCACAGGGGCCATCTGAGTCACCTCCCAGCCTAAAAGAAAGGGGGAACAAACAGGACGCTGCTTAAATGTTTTCTAATGTCAGTTTCTGACATTTTCTGTGTTCTTTGTTTTCTCAGCCTGAAGACGGTAGACTTACTGTAAAGCTGGGTCAGATGTTCAAGCCTTTGTGAATATGATCAACAACAAGAACGTGACACCCTGACAGCACATGTCCTTCCAGTGACTGGAACAACTCCACGCTGAGAATTGGTGAGAACTTTTTTTTCTTGTTGCCCCCCATCTCTAAAATCTAATTACACCTGCAGTTCTGTGTCACCTTTACCCAAAACACACTGAACATAGTCTGTGACAGCTGTAATATTTAAAGACCCTTAAACGTAATCAGTTGGTGAAAGTTTAATCCCATGAACTGTGACATTTGTTACTTTGGGAGCAGCTGTGGACTCATGCCAGAGCTCTCTCAGCAACTACGGTGTTATTTTGCCCCCAACAGGCAGAAGGTTATGAGCACGAGCAGCCAAGAATACAGCTCCGCCCCGTAAATGGGGGGGAAATTACTCGGAGCCTTTCCAGTTCAAGGGCAGCCTTCGAAATGCTATTACCAAGACCATAGGAGGTTCCTTTGTGTACAGATGCTATTTCTTCTTGTGTTAACTTATTACGTTTGTATATCTAATTCAACAAGCTTGCAGTTGCTCTGGTCACTAACGACCCAGTTAAAACTTAGTCTTGCTGTGATCAGTGGCCCACTTGATAGTTGGACTCTGGGTTTCTTTGGAAAACCAAAACTGCCCCCAACAGCAGTTTTCCAGCTGTGTTTTCCATTTCTTTGTCCTGATTACTTTCCTAAATTTATCATTGGCTCTGCTTTTCCATTTCTCCTGTCCTCCTTCTGTCTTCTCTCCCCTCCCACGTCCCCGCAGGCCGTCTTGTGCCCAGAAAACCCTTCCAGTCCCGCAGCAACAGCCACCGACGCAAAACAGATCGTACCCAAGTTCAGTTGGGACGTTCACTTGCTGCGTATACGACCTGCTGCTGGTCCCAGAGCTGCTGCAGAACGACCACAAATGACCCAACTCGGTGCCGGAAAACGCATCAGCGGTTCGTGTGAATGCGCTAAATGGTTGTAAACTTGCAGGTTAACTAGTAGTGGGGTTGGTTTTCAATTTAAAAAAGCTTTAACTTTAGTAGATGGAAATGGAGCCGTGTCAGTGAATATGCAGCAAAATTATGTTGTATAAAACTAATTATTTAGAAATCTTTTATCACAATAAATAGTGAGACTGGCCTCGTAGCTCTCTTCCAAACTGGTTTGTCTGCAGAACAGGATCTGATCATTCAGTCTTTATTGTCTAACTCACTGTGGTGATTAATTTTAAAAGCCTGTGGTTTGAGCAGAGGACGTTAACTTTGTAGGCTCCCTGCTCCCTACGGTGTCATCCTACTGCATCGTGTTCTACCTGCTTTCTCCTGACCTGTGATGGTGTGAAAAACATATCGGTGTCGTCACAAATGTGCAAATGGCCTGTGGTTTTGTCTATACTTTGATGTATTAATGTTTTTGAAAATCCCCAATGGGGATCAATAAAGTATTATCTTAAGACCAATCTCCTTTTCTCTCCTTTACTGGGCAGATGTACCAGGTGTTGAACCAGAGATGCGACTACATAAAGAATGTTGGGACGATAAGATCTTCAAGCTCTCCAGATGTGGTGTTGGATTTATTGCTGGGTATCTTCAGATATTATTTTTACCATCGTTGCAACAAAAACCATGTCCAGGCACATACTGTAATACATATGCAACAGCCCAGCACCTGAAATGTGTGCTGCGTATCATAGCGTCGAGCTGTTGAGTAATCCTTTGAGTCAGAGCAGTCCTCTGCATCACACTAATGGCTTTTACTGACGCGACAGTGTTCCTCTGAAGGGATTACAGATTTGGAGGTTGGCCTTGCATCATCAGAGGCTTTGGCTCATCTTTAATATTTACTGGCTGACAAAACCACAGAACATGCAGAGATCCAAGCGTGATGATGCGTAAATGTTGTTGGCTGTGCGGCATGATGTGAAATCCATGAAATTTAACACTGACATACCCCAAGTAATGATGGAGGCAACAGTGCATCTGTTCACTACAGTTTCTGCAAGACGGTGCAGGAAATGATCTACGTGAACCTAGATGAGTCTGATGGTTACATATTTACATAATGGGAGATGAGTGTGTGTGTGCGTGCGCGCGCGCGCAAGTAAGAGGGTTCTTTCATTAGTGGATTGAATATCAGAATTGAATTGATTGGTTTTGTTTTCATTAATTAAAAAAAAAACACTTGCATCCATTTTTCTGTAAACACGACTTGCTGATTTTCAGGCACTTGAGAAACACTGCATGGTGCTCTGATGTTAACTGAGCCTCTGTGTAGTTTGAAGGGGGAAAAAATGTATAATATGACGACTCTAATCTTTGTCCATCTCTGCTGCATTGTATGATTTGAACCACCAGGTGGCAGTTAAATATCAGTGTTCCAGCAGTCAGTGGACATACATCAGGGGGTCTGAAGGCATGAAACCTTTAACACTGAAAACTCGAAATATAAAGCAGTTTTTTTATTTTATTTATTTGATTCACTTGTCAGTCCTCCAAATCATTATTTCAACATCTTTGGAATTATGGTGGTTTTGAATGGCATCAATTTATTTTTTTTTACATTTTATTTTGTTTGTTTGATTAGCTTGTCACTACATAGACGTTCTTTAGGGTTTTATTCTCATTTCTTACAGTTGCTGCATTTCTTTGAACTCCTTTGTATTTTAAATTCTTTCAGGGTTTAATTCCCCTAAGTATTATCTGAAGGAATATTGACTTGAAAAATATTCCATCTGTACCGTAACCACATTGTCTAACCGCGACTGTTTCAGTATTCAAGTCTGTGCGAAGGGCCCTTGACTCCATTTGATGTAGAACAAGAGACGAATCAATTATTCACCTGGTTAATTGTTAACTGAGACCACATTTCCATTAAAGCGACGCATCAAAGGTTGCATACTCTTTTCTTCTTTGCCCTATGGTGTTGTCATTAATTTCAGAGATCCGGTGGTAGTCCTGCTCGCACTCCATTCTCAGCAAACATCAGTTCGACCTCTGGATTTCACCTTATCCTGTCAACATCAGCTGAGCTGTCAGTCAGTCTTTGTCACAGAACAATGTCCTCCTCCTCCTCGGGCACTTTTTTTTCCCCCCCTGTTAGACTGAACATTACTTTACCAGACAGTAGCCTGAGACACTGCTATAGCAACCAGAGAGAAGCAGGCTGCAGTGTGCGCTGATCGTGGGAGAAGGAGGAGGCAGCCAGGGTGATGTGCTTTGTTCAGAGATGTTTTCCGTCTCCTGCTGTGAGTGAAATTTGGGCTGTGATGTGAGGTGCGGTCCGTACGGTCGGGCCTCTATCTGCTTCCTCTTTCTTACGACTACTTCTTTTCTGCTGCTGTTAAGACAGATGTTTTCATTTACTTGGCAGTACGTTTGATTCGCAGCAACCAACTAATTAGCTCCGGTTTTCATCGTTTTGTTTTTCCACATGTTCTGTAGTTCAGATGATGCGTGGCAACGGTTTTCAGTGTAAATGCTCCGTACGATAATGTGCTGCTTTACATGTTTCAGAGATGGTAACGAAGTAGAGCTACTACACTGCTGTAGGCTACTTAAGTATTAAAATGCTGTATTTGTACTCTAAAGCTGGATTTCCATACACGGCCTACCTCTAAACCACTCCGCACCTCACCACCCTTTGACCCTCCTCCCCCTTGTTTTGCAGGCTTTAGTCGGACCCATGAGCCAGAAGAAGCAACAACACAATAACACATGGAAGATCTCAAAGGAATGTTGTTTGCGACCCTCCTCCTTTTTTTGGTGATATTTCTAACATCATCCTCACTACATAGTATAACTTCAAAGAGAAATGGATCGATTAAAAAAAAAAAAAAAGTAACACAACTAGCCCACTAGCTTGTTGCTCTTAGCAACAGCGGGCTACACAGTAAAGTTTGTTCCAACAACCAGTGAACGAAAGAAAACAACCGTTACGCAGTTATGAGCTTTCAAGCAGAACTCAATGAACGTAATAAAAGATAAAAACTTACCGGAGGACTGCGCCAGCGGTGTAATGGATTCAAGGGAAGCTCCCTGGTCTGTGGTCGTACATCGCGTCCATCTCCTCGTTCCATATCGGGACCTTTCGGTCAGCACCACTCACAATGTTGTGCCCCTTGGCTGTCCGATAATCGGCCTTCAAGTTTTTAAGTTTCTCCTTCATTTGTGTCACAGTCCTGATAAAGCCAAGTTTGGCTCTGATACATTTTTTTTATATGCTGCATCGTTAACCTTACAATTGACCTTTCGCGAAATCCGGCCCCCAAACGGTCGCTGTTCAATCATACATCCCAGCGATGGCTGCCGACCTCCAACAAGCGAAATGGGGAAGCAAACACATACGTTTGGAACAAAAATGTGAACACAGACTGACAGTCAGAACCAGTCGAGCGTGAACTTTTCTGCCAATCAACTTGTGCGCCTAAAAGTGGATAAATTGCAGTTGGCAACACCTTTTTTTAATATTGCTGGAAAGCATTCATCTGTACCGATTTATATTTTCAGCGAGCTCTGTGATTAACTGTGATGGACACTTTGTCTCCTATGTTTTATGGGATGTTCACCCTTACAAGGGAGAGTGGAGGTGTTTCAACAGCTGTCAAGATGTGAGTGTAGACCACTGTTCTAATTGAAATAACCAAATTAAATATTTCAGTAAGGCGTCACAGTTTGTCAGACGTTCTGCTCTGTCTGCATGAGGGTAAATGTGAGCGAATCAAATGAGTCAATCACCCAGCTGAGAGAGATAGCAAGAAGGTCCAGGGCCCAGCCTGCCCAAGTGTTCTGCATCTGTAATCAGAGCTTAGCTCCACTGATAACAGAAGAAAGCCCACCCTGAGGTAGTTAACAGAGGAATGGAATGAAAAGAATAAAACTGTAGGGAGGGACGGGAGGAAGAGCAAAGACTAAAACGAAGGAATGGAAGTGATATGGAACTGGAAATGAAGATAAGGTAAAGTTGGTGTCTTTAACATTTGTTCAGCCAACTTCTCGCAGGAACTTTCTCAATTATTTTACTTAACACATAAGGAGAGGATGAACTGAAGGCAGCCTTCAGGATTGCACCATGATAATATAAATGGCTTTGTACAGTATGTTGGATTTTATGTGAATGAATGTTGGGGTTTCCAGTGAGGCAGTTCTGTTGTGTTCTGAGGTAATACATCTCAAAGGTTCATTATCTAATCACCTGGTTTCTTTGTATGGCCTCCAGTACTACTGTGAAAAACTGTGGTGTCATATTTATTATTCAAATATTTTTAATGGCTTTTTATTCTGCAAACACATACAATACAACCAACAAGGCCACAAACAGCAGTCACAAGATTAATGAAAATAAAGCAACAATAACATAAAAATACACATATAAAACAGAAAATGTATAATATAATACCAAAACCTTAAAAAAATAAAAGACAAATTCTAACACAGATAAGTTGTAGTCTCACTGTCTCTACCCGGGAAATCCAAGTTAAGGTACTTCAAAAATGTCTCCCAGGCGTCGTAAAACCTCTGGGTTGATCCCCTGATCGAGTGTTTCATCTTGTCAAGTTTTAAATGCGCCATTACGTCCTCAACCCTGCGTAGGACGCCTGACGTCCAGTTACACAAAATGAGGCACCTGACTAGTGGGAATTCCCACAAAAGGCAAGGGACCAGGACATCAAAATTAGAAGCGTCCTGTCTCAGAGTGATGATGATAAAGTAGTTAATGTATGTGTTTCTTCCAGGCTGGATTGCTGTAATTCCATCTATGTTACTATCCATCTGTCCAAATAGCTCTTTAAAAAGCCTCTAACCGATTCAGAATGCTGCAGCACGAGCACTGACAGGAATTAGCAAGGGAGATAATTTTTTCCTGTTTTAGATTCTCCTCATTGGCTTCCTTAAAAAGCTAGAATACAATTTAAAATCCTCGTTACATGCAAGGCCCTTAAAGGCCTGGCTCTATCATATTTCAAACACCTCATTGGACTATATCATCCCAGCAGATCTCGAAGCGTAAGAGTCCTTGTGGTTCCCCAGAATTTCATAAAGTAGAATGTGAGGTAGAGCCTTCAGCTATCGGACTCTTCGCCTGTAGAACCAGCTCCCAGTTTGGAATCAGGAGGCAGACACCCTCTCTTCATTTAAGGTCAGACTTAAGACTTTCCTTTTTTAAGCTTATAGTTCGGGCTGGACTGAACCATCCCTTAGTTGGCTGCAATTGGCCTCGAATTTCTTATCTAATTTCTATTACTAGTTATGCAATTCTGTGCTACTACTGTATAGAAGGACAGGCTGTCACAGGAGCGCTAGCAGGATGTTAACAGACAATATCCACCCATGCCACCATCACTTTACACTGCCACCCTCTGGATGACGCCACAGGGCCCTGAGAGGCCGCACCACCAGACTTCTATCCCACAGCCACACACAAACTGAATTCCCACCCATAACTGACTGTAACATATTTTAACACACCATACAATTTTTATACTACCACTTTTGTCTTGTTGCCTTTTATTACTTAGGCTTCCATGCAGGTCTGGTAACCTTGCAATGCGTTTCTGTTTGAATGTACACTGTGCTCATGAGGAATAAGATAAGACGTGCAGTGACGTTAAACTACTCTCTCCTCGAACTGAATTGAATTAAAACAGCCCACGGGATATTAACAGGATAAATTGTCTATAATCAGTTTCACTGGTCAGTAGCGTTTGTTACAGATTGATTCATGCTCCAGAGTTGCCAACATTTCATCTGAATACGGATGAAAAGCTTAAACCTTAGCTCCATAATGCCAAGGCCTAATTATGAACATTACAATTGTCTTAAAATAAGTCAGTTTAAAAGACGTGAGTTGCACATAATGCGCCAGTTTAATGCAATAGTTTTAGAGTCTCTAATTATGTTCACGAACTCAATTGTCTCTACTTTATCTTAAAAAAAAGCAACAAATGTAATTAAATGTCACTTATTTATTTCAGTTGCATAAAGTAAGAGAAAAATATTTGATTTGAAGTTGACACAAAGGTTTCGCCCACATTTTCAGTATTCTAGTCAGTCACATTAATGCAGCAGAAATGAGTGAAATTCAGTGCAGCGGCGTTGCTAGTGGTGTTATTTATTTATTTATTTAATTTGACCTTAAACCCACAGTAAGTGACAAGACTCTGTGGGTGTTCACACATGAGAGTTTGATGTCACTTATTAGGTTTCATATTATTTATGTCAGCTGTCGGTGGAGTTGCTCATCTCTCCAAGTATGTAAATTTAATCTTGCCGCTGATGGACACTTGGCAAGTAAAAAAAAAAAAAAAAATCCTAGTTGCTTTCACACGTATCCACGAGAGATTTAAAATGGTGTATTTTTTTGTGTTTTTCCAGCTGTATCTCATCTCATTTCCCACTCAGTCGCCGCAGAAAACCGTGACTCAGGGCTGTGATTGACAAGCGCGTAGAGAGAGTGATCATAGAGTGCTTATAGACTAGACTTTGTTTCTAAAGGCTCTTGTTTCGCTTTTAACTGAACTCTCGGAGGGAGTTGAGGAACATCCGGCTGCGCACAGATGTTTCGTTTTCGACTCGAGGCGTGGGACGATGTCCATTACGTGAGCTTGAAGCTGAGATGGACGCAACTCTGGAAATGGCTAAAAGGATCTGTTTAGCCTGAGGAGGCTGTCCCACGAGTGTTCAGATCCAGAGGGAAATGCACTCTTCACAGTGCAGCGTTAACGGCTGAAATGGCAAGCGGATTTGCTTTGGTCCTGAAAATGAGCAAACGGGGAATTTACCTCACACCCCAGTAATCTACACCAGCTCATGTTGATAGTACAGATATGCAGTTTTCTTTCAGTGATTCATAGGACAGTCACTGGCCAGAGAATTTGGCTGTGCATGCATTGCAATGTGTTTTCAATCCATGTTGAACATACAGCAATCGGACATAATATTAGGACCACCTGCCTAATATTGTGTATGTCAGGGTTTTTAGGTTGCATGTATGGGTCCAGATCAATCCTGCATCAGTTCTTCTCTACGTTAACTTTACCGGCACTTTGCCAGCGAAGGTTCTCGGTCGTCCAGATCCTGGTGTATCAACTGGACATTTTTTGGATTTACAAGACTGCATTCCCACTGCTTGTTGGGACAAAAACAAAGCCATAAAATCCAGTGAACTCTTGCGTGCGGAGAGGTGTAAAATATTTCTCTTTGGGAGATTTCTAGGAGAAAATTCAAATAGACTGAAAGTGAATGAGCATGTAGGTCCTGGTTACAGAGGAAACTAGGGACTTTAAATTCCTCTGTAGACATAGAAACCACCCGAGTAAACTGTACATGATAGCCTACATGTAGTTTAAATGCATTTAAGATTGCATGAGAAAACGTATTATCTAATTATCTGATTAGTTAATGGGAACTGGACATGCTGAGCAAGGTGGTGGCTTATGTGATTGCTCCTCGCCAGCAGAAATGGGGTTTTGTTAAAAACTGGGGGACAAACGAATGCAACTAAATACAGAGAGGTCTTTCAATAAAATGTGCTCTGGAATTAATGCAACCTGAGACCGGTGTGATGACTTACCTATCAGCACAATAATGACAAGTGAATGCAGCAGTGGTTTCAGGTCCGTCTTTGAGTGGCCCAGCTAAAGCCCAGACTTAAACCCCACACAACCTTTTGAGGATGGCAGCTCAGAGACTTTTCCCATCCAATCCGACAAACATGACAGGAAAAAGGCCTGGAAAATGGGATATACTGCCGAAATCCAAGTCTGCAAAGCCCCTGCAGGGATTTACTCAGGAAGAGTAAAACTTGTAGAGGCTTCTACAAAATACAGAGCTGAAAGTTTGAAGAATTCAGTTCTGGATTTTTGGAAAATTCGAAAATATAGTTTCACCCTCTCGTTATGTCATATTGAGTTTAGATTGAAGAAGAAAGAAAAAGAAAATAAGAAAAACTTCAATTTTTTGTAGCATTGGAGGTTTGTTGGTCATTTTTCATGCCAATTGCGCCCTCTTCTTCTGCTGTGTTTTAATGCCATCCGACTGGAAAACAAGCGGCACAACCATAGACAGTATAAAGATGGATGACAGAACAGCTCCTCAAAAATGCAGCTAAAGCAAGTAGAGCTCCCCCTGGTGACTGACTGCAGTATAGGTCATAAGCGCTTCCTTCTCCATGTTAGTGGATGGGACGGGAGCAAAACTAAAACACTAACATATGTCTTTTTTAAAAAAAAAGTTTTAATTATTTTTGTTATTAGGCCCGTGAGGCATGTAATAATAATAATAATAATAATAATAATAATAATAATAATAATAATAAAAGTAACTACAGTGTTTAATCGACCAAAACCCATCTCACCAAAAATAACAGCATTGGCATGACCGTAGAAAGAAGCATATTCATTAATCTTTGCATTGTCAGAATTTTCTCAAAATTATTCTCCTACAAACCTTCAGTTTTGTATTTTTGATTTTTAATTATTCAACGGAGGTCATTTATGTCCACATAGAAAAAAAAACTCTCACTCTCTTTCAATTCCAAACTTTCCATTATGACTGAAAGAGTCTCTCCCACAGGTTTCCTCCCTAGTTTCGCTTCGTATCAGATATAATACCTCTGTGGTTTGCAAATAGACAAGAGGCTCCTACAAGAGTGCATACCCACAAACATTTCTCTATATACATGTAAATGTCTAAAGAATACAGGCAGGAACAGATTGAAAATGCTAATGCATCTAACTGTTCCTCGTGGTTCCTCTCGGTGCTGTGGAATTCATTTGTATTTGCTCAGGAACAGTGACACAAAAAGGAATGCAGGCACAAGAAATTACAGTGATGAATTCAATTGGAAACCTTTTTTTTTGTAGTGCAGCTGAGAGAAATGAGTCATAATTGTGCCATTATTGTGTTTTCAAACAAGCTGGTAGTTTTCTTTGATTTCTAAATTAAAAAACAGAGGATTCTTGTTTTGACGTGCCAGTCCACAGGACGGATCCTTTGACTGCTGCTCATCCGAATATGAGACATCACACTGTTGAGTCGAAGGCGGTTAAAACTGGAAACCGCTTATAATAATTAGGAACAGCTAATGCCTTTGGCTGAAGTTCTGCTTGTTCAATAAAAGCAGCGCGCGCCACATTTATATCTCGCTCCGTGTCGGTGTAGGTGTTCAGTGAACCACAAGGGAGCACACAAGCGAATAGCACGTTTGTTTATACCTCCTCGGGAAAATCCAACTAAAATAGACTGGTGTTCAATAGACTGCGTTCTGCCATGATTTGGGTTCAAAGACACGGCATTTATTTTCATAAAGCTCATGTCTTCGGGCAAACCAAAGCAATGAGCGCACATTCCGCTGTGGCTGAGGAGGATTTTGGAAATGTTGCAACACCCCGGCACTCTGAAATCATGTCGCCCTGGTTATATTTTTATGTCGGAAAATGTTTCCCCCACTCAGATATTCATATTCAGGTGAAGCGTGTGAATACAAGTTCTCTGCATCATCTGCACCAGTGCGGGCAGGTGATGGATCAGCTGGGAGGTGTTGAGTCATGTTTTGCTGTCAGAATAGTGTCATGTTTTCTACAAACCATTCACCAAAAACCTCCCAACAAAATGCCAACATAGATTTTTAGTGCGGTGCACTCATTTTTACTTTTTCCCCATGCGTGCTCACTTATCCAAGTGATTAACGTTTTGGTGCCTCGGCAACAACCGTAGCCTGGGGCAGTATATTTTTCAAACAGTCCATTTGTCCAATTCTTCTGAATGCAGTGCAATAAGGACACCTTCAGGGAGTTTCTTCAAAATTGGCACAAATATCTACTCGGGCTCAAAGGTGAACTAGTTATAATTTGATCATCAAAGGTCAAGCTCACCGTGATCCTCATAAAACAAAAGAGAATCTGAAGCTGAATGCATTAAAACACAAATATGCAGCAAGTTCAGAATTTCTTCTCTGGTTTGTAATCTCAGTACTTCTCTGTCACCTCTAACTCGCATGTTTCTTGAGGGTCTAAGAAGAGTCATGCCTGCATCACAACTAGGAGATCCAAGTCTCATCAGACTGGATCATAAGACACATGGGTCAAGAGGATGCGGGAAATGGGAGCTTTTCCAGTCAATGAACAGAGATAGTGGACTGTGAGATACCCTCGTAAAATCCCCAGTAGGTAGTTCTGATGCCTGGCGGTATGAATGAGTTCTAGCAAGTGCACTTAGCCTGCAGGTTGTTGTGGGAGCCTTAAAAAAAAAAAAAAAAGAGCATTCCCACCATATACGCAGCTACAACCGAGTTCTACTAAAATGTCAGTAATGATAGATGCAAGATAAATGACAATAGGATGGAACATTTTCAAAAGCTTGCTGATAATGTTATGTACAAAGAGCCAAGAAAAATGTAAATTTCACTCTTCAAATTATTATGACAGTGTGAAGTTGAAGAAATGTGGTGCTACTGCATATCCAAAGGTTTGAATGTTTCAGTGTTTTTATGGACAGTGTGTTGTTAATCTCTACAATGGGAACATTGAAACGTTATGCTGTGTGCTAGGTGCTTACCTGGCCGAGTACGGAAGCCGGACCAACTGGACAGTTGATCTGGAAAGCCTCCATTGTGGACTGATTATGCCCTGGTGAAGGACTGCCGGGAACTTCAAATAGTTTGGGTGGACTTTATGCATCGTTGGACAGAAGAGTAACAGCGGCATAGTGATACACGTCAGCTGAGTGCAGTAGAATCGTTCATGCAGATGTATTTTACTCTCTGTAACAGTTGAATCATGTCCCATAATCAAATTCAACTGGTGTGTTACCAGACTAATATTCTGATAACACGTCATTTGGTGTTACCTTTTCTATGGATTGAGCCTTTGTGCAAAGCTAACAAAAAAACTCCCTCCTCTATGCTTCTTTGATTTTCAGTATAACATTATCCTAAACAGTAAAATGGCATGATGAAAAATATTAGGATTTAGTCATTTGTAGCACACACTTTGAGGCAGTTACAACAATTAGCCGATTTTTGTATCAGCCTCAGTGGGACGTCTGCTCTTCTCACCTGTAGCTCGGTTCTTTCAGGTTAGATCGGTGCCTCTTTCCAAGCTCTTTCCACAGATGCTTATTTGAATAAACAGAAGGCCACGTCAACGCCATGCAATCATTTCTTATCGCCCATTCTCGAGCACTCATGACCTATGAGTGTGAAGGAGTGTTACAATGCTGTGCAATATGCGCAATTCACTCCAGAAGGCCTTGGTAATCTTCTAATTTTCATCTGCCCTGCACTGAATCCAGGCACCATATGCCAGGTTCGGCAAAGCAGGCCTCTTAACTGACCTTTCTGCAGCTTATATAGATGTTTGGGATTTTTTTTTTCATCTTCCATGGATTTAGAGCTCATGTGATGCATTACCATGCACTTTTGTAAACCAAGCTTTCAAAAGTGGGGTCTTCCTGCTCTTTAATGTTCTTTTAACATAAGCAGTTCACAGCAGGTCACAGGGAAATGAGGCTTCTTGGAGAAGTCGTTGTTGCCTCACCGAGACAGAATCCTTTTCTTCTTCTTTTACTCTTTTTATGCATTTTGTCCGTGTAGAAAACACAGTTCATTTCAGAAGATAATAGTCTGCTTGAAACTTTGCCGCAGTCCACTTATTTATCACCGTTTTTAACAAGTGTCGATAATGTTCCTTGGGTCATTTCAGAAGATCTTTGTAGAAAAAGGAGCAATTAAGCTCTTCTTTGGTCTCAGTTTGACACTTAGCCTTGCAGATATGCATGACAAGAGCTATTCATTTCAACACATCCCAGGAAGGACACACCGTGGTTTCAATAAGGTGTAAGGGCGCTACCTCTTTCAGTCGTGTCCGTATGTATCACAGATGTCGACGAGTGCAGAAGAAGAAATCCGTTACACAGCTCAGCGCTGTCACTGGAGATTTGGATGCTGAATAGATATGAACCCCACTCAGAGCCGGGCTGACATTAACCTTCCCAGTTGTCCCCTCGTCTTGCTCAGAGGTCCGTCCGTGATGGATAACCTCTCCCTTGTACGCACAATACACACAGCTCTCACTGCTCATGCCCATTAAGAGCATATCCTTATAACCGGATTAGGAGGCCGATAATGGAAACCCGGGGAACTCGGCCCCGTAATCTCCAGCTTGATACCTTTTGCTCTGATCAATCTTTGTTTGGGTGCCTCAGAGGTAGTTGTGAAATGTCATTGGCTGCAGTTTGAGAGGTGAGGGTGCGTGTGCGTGGTCGGGGATGTTCAATGTCAGATGTTGGATTCATTTGTCTAACTTGTTGGGCACAGACTCATATTGCGCGCTGGCTCGGGGTGTCGAGAGGAGTCATTAGTTATTATCCGTGAAGCGCGTTGCATCTATGATTTATTCGCTGCTGCAGCAGAGATTGTGCTGGTGCATTATGCCATCATTATGGCTTCAAGCTTGACCCAAATTTCCTCTGCCCCTGCTACCTTCCCTTCCTCTCCTCCTCCTTCAGTGCTGGTGTCTGAATCCAGAAGGAGAGACTGTACGGTGCGACTGCAGCTTATTATGAGCTGCACTGTGAGACCAGGCCAGAGGGAGACGAAGAGAGAAGAAGGGAAAGTGGGAGAAAATAAACCAAATTTGCACAATGTTACATAAAGTGCAGAGTGTCTGCACATATCATCATATAATAATGTACAGATCAAATTTAAACAGGAATGTTTAGTGGGCACATAAAGGGGTGGTGTCATGTATTATGCTTTCACAAGGGCTTTTGCCAATCAGCGGTTGTGACAAGGACTGTGTTACGTTGATTTTCAGCTACATCTTACACTGATTCACTTTAAAATGAAAGTTAAGTTTAAATAAACAAAGGCAAAGATCTTCTTTTCAAAATGTTCCAAATGTGCCAAACAGTGAGGAACTCTCCACAGATCTTGTTGCCCTTGACGTTAAAGTTGTTGCCCTACTACAAGCCACTCTTCCAGAAGATATTCAGTCCGTCGAAAACCACTGAAAGGAGGGCAGCCGGGCTTTGGAGGACTCTACAAGTCCAGTTGCCCTTCTTTCAGTTTTTTTGGATACACCATGACAGACATATTTAGTACGACCATTCTTTCTTTGCGTTTAACCCATCTGTTCGTGCACCTTAGTGCACACTCGAAGCAGCAACCCACGCCCCAGGGTTCAGTCCACGGGGAGCAGTTAGTGGGTTAGTTTTCAAACAAATACAATGACATTCTCACGCAGCCTACACCAAGCCATACATTCAAAACACAACAACACCTCCTCTGAAACCACTCTGCATAAGACACATACACCATACAACTGTAATTTTCATAGCGTATCTCCAAAACATAGTTATTATATAGAAAAATAATAATAATAAAAAAACATTAAAAAATATGTGCAAAAGGGAACATAACAAGGGGGAAACAAAAGATCACATTGGGATTTCAGTCTACAGGATTTCTTTACATGGGAATGTTCAGTTTTCTTTAGACATTTGTACAACAAAGTAATTTCATTTTTAAGAGCATTTTTTACATTGACTTTTATGTATATAGTACTTGGTTATGATGATGATATTATGAATTAGAAATTAGCTTGTTCTCCAGGACTGCACCCAACTGGATAGATTCTAAAGAAAGAAAAACTACATTTATGGATTTGGAGCTGAGTCAGTTATGAATTAGAGAACTGAAGCATTTCCATACGTTTTGAACCATGTCACTAGTGAAGAATAGGTGCTCTGTTGCTTCTGTATTTGTGGTACAAATGACAGTGACAGTTGTCTACATCACGTTTCAATCTTTTTCTGATGAATTGAAGGATAAATTACAGTTTTAATGTGGATTTCTTTGTATTTTGGAGGAAATTTCAAGACTCTAGCTCCAATGGCTGGTATTTGTGTTTTATTGTAATTTCTAAGATAAAGTGACCTCCTTGTTAGCCCAGGGCACGTTAAATATCACCTCAGAAATTTATTGTTGCACGCTTTGTGCAAGAAATCCAGATAGTTGGTTGCGGGGGGTTAGGTGCTTCCACAAGGTTCATCAATAAAAACCTGATTGGCAGAGGGTGGTTTTTGATGCATTGACCTGTGGGTTGTGGGCCAAGCCTGCTTCTGCTGTGTACTCTGCCATCAAAGAGTATAACGAGGCTGAAACCATATATTAAAAAAAAAAAAAAAGCAGGGAGCAGTGTTGCATGGTCTTCTGACCGTTACAGACTTATTTGGCCAACAGCTCTGACGTATTCGACCAACTGCTTCTCTTTTTCCTCAATCACCGTGTCATGTGGTCAAATCCCTACCCCACCCATTGTTACACAGCCCGCAGTCCTGCTGCGATGCTTATCTGAAATCCCAAAATAGGCTCTTCTTTGTCTGACTCACCGCTCTGCTTTCTGTCCTGAACTATTTTTTCTTCTTCTTCTTTTTGTCCTCACTGTCTCAAGGTCAGTTCCGACACAAATGGCAGCAGTGGGAGTCCTTAGTTCACTTCAGTTGCCATCTCCCAGCCCTTTCATGCCACCATGGTGACCTGAGAATCGTCCAAGCAGATAATTCAAACTGCAACAAAGAACCTGCGCTGGAAAGGAAACTGATGCGTTCTCACTGTATTTCTCAGATGTCGCCTGCAGGACGATATTAGCATTTTTTGGCCAATCAAAGCTAGCTCTATTGAAAGAGATAGCATGTACTGAGGAGCAACCACAAGAGGTGATTATGGGCACACCTGCACACAGATTTCACTCGAAGGACACGTTTTGATCATGTTATTAGTAGGCGACCTGACTACGACCCGTGATTCACGGCGTATAAAGAATGACATCACATGCCACTGCGCACCAGACGACTGTGGCACAAATGTATTAAGACCACCTGGCACGGTGTTTCAAGGCAGCATTGCTTTTACTCCGACTAAATGTGTTTCTCTCGTCCTGGCGGTTCCAGCAATATGAGTAATTCCTCCCTCTGTGTCTGTTTGTTTTTAGAGAGCCCCTGTAGGCCGAGGTTGGCTTGTTAAGGGAAAGTTTAAAGAGCGGTAGTTTAGAAAGGCAATATAATATTGACTGCCTGCGATATAAATCGCACATGCATTATTTCAGCTGGCAGCATGCTGGCCGCAATCCCAATGAGGTCAGCCCAGTATTTGCAGAAGTGAGCATTGAGCAAATGTTATATTAATTAGTTGTTTCTCATGGTCAGATGAAGGATTTATTTAGGCTAAAACAAAACTTTGTTTTAAAAAGTGTATTAACTATGAGCTATGGGACAATATTCATCTTTGAGGCCGCTTTTTCTTTATGAGCTTAACTAATATAAAGTTATATACCACTCGCAACGGACAAAACTTTACCTGATTTATCCTAATATTAACCTGACCTGTCACAGGTGCCACTAAGAATCCGTATCACTGTTCCATATGTTCTAATTATTTGGTCCAGTACATTTAAAACATCACTTAAAAAGTTAAAGAAGACTTTGTAGCCTTCCTGACCCTATTAGCCAGAATACATGCTACTTTTTTTTTTGATTATTACTTTTCTTTTTTTATCCATTCGCTTATTTTTTAAATGTGGTGCTTGAGACTTTGGTCACCAAACGCTGACTCATAGCACTAACATTAATTAGTTTTCTATTCTCTTTAAAGACCATGCCTTGCTCTTGGCTGTTTTCATACATTTAGACTCTTCCTCTCTGTAATTGTTTTTGTGCCATGTCCTTGTTTTAAAGATAGATCGATACTTCATTTAGCCCATGGGATTATATAATGTTTTATACTTAATAAGACATTTTGCCTCCCACCCAAAAAATCTGGCCTTTTGTTGTGAACAATATGAAAAATTCAGAAACCCCATGAGATGTTAAAAAGCATTAGGCTTCCATTAGTCTGTTAAGAACTAAAAAAGTATTTTAGATGAGAGGCAAAAACATCTCCAAGAGAGTCAAGCGAGTCCAGACGCTGGATGACTGAGAGTCTTGACAGCACCTTGTCCTTAAATTTCATCTCTTAAATTCCATATTTAATTCTGTCAGTCTCTCTTTATGGCAAACAGTGGTCCAATTACATTGAACAGCGATTTTGGGTCATACTTCAAGACATCTGATAGATATAAGTACAAGACTTTGTCTTCTTTGAGCTCTGTTTTGCTGTAGGAGTTATATATTTTCCACCAGCTAGTTGCTTAATTTGCATCTTTAGGTATATAAGTAGGATTGATTTAAATTTATAATGTGAATTTAAGGGAAAACTGCAGTCAGGGCATTATTCCCTGTGTTTTTATCACTCGGATATAAGCAATCCCTAATACATGTCATCATTCGGTCCAGTGTTAATACATTTATTTGGATTGCTTTGGAGTAAGGCACAATACACAAAGCGTAAAAACCCTGACAGTTAACATGGCTGACCCAACTTGGTATCCCATCATAGACATTAGTATTTGGGCTACTCGTTTCACATTAGAGCTCTCAAACAGGAAAGTCCGCATCGATCTGTAATAGAACTATCAAGAAGTTCACTGTGACAATTTAATAGGCAAACTGAGACTCCCCAGCCAAACATGAACAATCACATATTAGTTTTACCTCCGTTTTTCACACAAACGCAGACATTCCCACTGTTTCTGATGACGTATAGTGACAGCAGCGCACGAAGCTCACAGTGTGTTTCCTCCCAGATGGGACATTGAGATTCCACAGACGTGCGAGTGTGAAACGGTTAATACACAGTTTCCAGGTTTTCATTTTGTTTTTCAATCTCTTGGCTCAATTGCTTTCTTTCATTTGGAGTTTGCAGGTGCAGACAGTGAGTGATTAGAAAGCAGTGAAGTTAAATTGCAGGTGTGTTTGGCTTCTCGTCTTACATCCTGCGGGGCCCCTCCAGCCCTCTCTTTGTCTTCTTTGAGCTCCCGCATCCAGGTGAATCATCACTTTGTGGCGAGGATTATCTCTCCGAGTCCCACACGTCGGTAATATCGCACCTTCGCGGGGCGGCTGTACTCCTCGCGAGGCATTGTGAGAAAGTGCACACCGCATTTATTTTCTTTTTTTTTTTTTAACAAAAGGACTGGTGTGAAACCCAAAGTCAAATCAAGTCTTTTCTTTGAGATAATACATACATTTCTTTAACAATATCTGTAGCAAGGATGTGCAGTTTTTTTGTTCATGACTACAGAATAAAAGACTGAGAATAAGTGCTGTGTTTGGACAAAAAGAAAAAAGTTTGGAAGGAATGACCGCTCTGTGGCTCTAGTGGCAACATTGTTATTTCTGCTGACCATATAGTTGGGTGCTACAGAACTGGCTGCCATAAAGTCTGCTCTCCTTTGTTCAGTTTGGAGGTGAGTGTTGCTGTCCTTCACCCTTGGTGGAGAATACAGAGCAGGTTGTTGCGAGTCAGCGGGGGAACAGGGCTAACTTTTTACTGTCCAGAGAAAGACAGAGGGGAGCAGACCTGCAGCCTTCCCTCAGCCAGACAGCTACGACATTAAAGTGAATGATGACTTTAAGCAGTATATTTGATGCCATCTGTGCCTGGCAGAGAGATGCGCTCGGATGAAGCTGCCCTGACTGTCAATGAGAGCTGCACTGGGCTGTCCAGGTTGAGATGCCAGGCCAGGAATTGTTTTTTACTTTAGCGTGGTGCAAAGATTGAGTAATGTGTTGCCACATAAACAGTTGTGAGGAATTTGTAATGAAACCCCATTACCAAAAGAGTTGAGAGACAGTGTAAAACATGAATAAAACCAGACACATTGATTAATAAATCCCTTTTAATTTAATTAAAAAATGTAAAAACTGAAAATGAAAAATGCGTTGAAGTTGTGTTGTGACATGCGTACCACCTCTTCCATTAACAACGGTTCAGAAAGGTTTTCAGATTCTTACAGGGCATAAGGTGGGATTTGGAGCCTCTTTTGACTTATTTTTCTTTCATAACGCACTAAATGCTTTCAAAGGAACATATGGTTAGTCTGTATTTGCATTTATTTTGTCCCCCTGATGTCATTGGGTGACAGGTCTGGACTGCAGTTTACCACCTGGACTCTTCAACTACTGAGGTATGCTATTGTAATAAGTGCAGAATGTGGTTTGGCACGGTCTGATGAAATAACCGAGGTCTTCCTTGGAAAAAAAAAAAAAAAAGTCACCTGGGTGGCAGCATATGTTGCTCCAAATCTGTGTCGATGGCTCCGCATTAATGGTGCCTTTGCAGATGTGCAAGTTACTCATTCCGCGTGCGCTAATTCTCCCCCATACCGCGGCAGATGCTGGCTTTTGAACTGTGCGCTGATAACATGGTTCCTGTCCTCTTTAGCCTGGAGGATGCGGGGCCCCATCGTTTCCACAAATAATTTCAAATTTTATTCATCAGACTACAGGACAGTTTTCTCTTTCGCCTCCGTCCGTCTGAAATGAACTCCTGCCCAGAGGATGGGGCTGCTCTTCTGGATCTTATTTGTATATCTTTTTTGTTTTTGCCTGGTGTAAAATTAACCGTCTCAATAGTTTTCTGAGTGATTGTGGATGCAGTGATTTGCAGGGCAAGGCCTGATAATTACAGCCATTCAGTGCTGGTTTGCACGAGGAGGCTTCTGATTGCAGAATCTTTTACTTGTGTAAACTTTTGCTAATATTTTGAGGAAATCACAAAAAGCCTCTCTGGGATGCTGTTGCCAATTATCCTTACCTAAGCTCGGCGTCAATTTGACGCCTGCAGCTACGGTGTCTGCGCAGACTCTACAGCTCGTCAGTTGTGCTTGCTCTGTAACAACACCACCCAATCATCTTTTTTGCCAGTCAGGTTCATTTTTGTTTTGACTTCCTGTTTCACCTTCAACGTAATTTTGTCCACCAGTCCATACATAGGTTGCATCTCTGAACTTCCTCAGTTAACCTTTCCTTGATGGAGATGAGATGAAGAAGCAGCTGGATATACTAAGCAACAACCAAGCGGACCAGTCACAGCTCTTGCGCTCTGCGACTACACACTGCAGCGACGCAGACCACCAGAGTTGTGATTGGGCCGTTTGGTAGTAGCATGTTTCAGCTTTAATATTTCCGGCTGCTTCTCCATCACTGGTGACTGTTGTGGACCAGCGTTTGGGTGGCGTTTTTACAGAGTGAGCCAGACTGACAAGAACACAAATATAAATGGCTCGAAGTGGCATTGGCGACGTACGTAGGTTGCGGTGTCCATGCCACTCAGTAACTTAAATGCGTCTTAAGTACATTACAACAGCCTACATCCCTCTTAAAATACTTTATTTTTCTGGTCCTGATCACCTGTAGGGATTTGCTTCGAGCGTGTCCCAAAAGCATTAAGGTTGGTGCTCCAGTTCATCTTAAAGCAGTTTATTGAGGACTGGGTTCTATGTCGGCTACCAATGTTCTTCTACAACAAACGAACAACAGAGTTTGTCGTGTCTATGCATGTGGTTGCAGTCTCATGTTAAAAAGAACTTAATAACTGTTCACGTTTGACGAATGATATTATCTAAAAAGTCATTATGTGCCCCAGAAATCCATAAATGTATATGCAACCATGATGGGTTCCCTTATAAATGGGTTCCCTTGCAAAGAAAAAACATAGCTAGAGCCTCTTGACCATGGGTGTGGTCAACGAGCAGCACAGACAGATATTAAAATCATAATGATTTCCCTGACATTTTACGCCTTCTCCTGAAAGACCTCTGAGGGAAAATGAACTCTGACTTCCACTTTGCTGCACCACGAAAGCAGTCAGAGGAATGTCAGCTCTCATCTGCACGTCTCCACTTCGGTCCAGATTCACACTGAAATTAAGAGCGAGAGAGTGATGTGAAAGTGAATCTCCTGTCTTGAATAACCTGTAGAGGCGGACTGAAGGAGACGTGACAGTTTGCCCAATTTGGCATGATTCAGTTAAAATCCCTGGCTTCTAGGATTTCAGTCCTGCAGATTTCTTAGTCACCTTTTTTTTTCTTATGTCATGTAGTAAGTATCAGTATGAGAAGGGAGATTCGTTTAAAAGACGTTGAAATTTGATCATAGCGCATCAGAGTTTATTACTCAGTAGTCTGAGTCATAATCTGAATGCAGGGACAGTCATGACTATTTATGTTTCCTTGTATATAAAGCTAATTGTTAATTAACATTTGAGCTCAAACTAATTTCTGTTTCAAATGTCTAGGCTACCTTGCACGTTTGTGTTTGCTATTGTTGGTGTAGTTATAATCAGTTTTTGAGGGGGCATGCGTGGCTCTCTGTACCTTTGAAACTCTATTATTTCTTGCTATCTTTCATCCCAGATAAGCTTAAAAGCTTAATTTACGCACCGTTTACATCAGTCAGCGAAGCCTACCAAATTGGTGGTTTGTGTGAACAGGGTGTTGATTGTTTCTTTTTATAAAGCCTCACACATTCACACAAGTTTCTACGAACTGTGACAAATTATTTGATGCGGTCTCAGATTTATGGACCCCACTGACACAGTCCTATACGTTTACTGTCCAAATTTCACTTTGTACAATAGCCAACACAAGTTGCATGCTGCCCAGTATAATACAGTTTTGTGACAATCACCTTCTTAACAACAGAAATCTGATCTGTGGGCGTTGAGCAATCTCCTTTTTTCACATTCTCCTTTTTCTTTTTGCTATTATATTCAAATGAGAGTACTGTGTATAAACAGACAGCTGTCAATTATCCTCTCAAGCGTGCTCAGCAATCTGTTGATGTCTGAACTGAGCACAGATTCAATAACTGTCTCAATTTTCTCTTTTGCTCTGGTGAAATATTGTGTAATAATGTTGGGATGCTCGTTTTGACCTCCTGCGGGGGTACACAGACACTCATGCTAATGCATTTAAATATTTGCTACAACTACTGTAAAAGGATACAACCATCTCCGATGCATATGAAGGTGGGATTGTAACATACGATATTGTGTTAACACGAATTCCTCCACTTTTATGCAGAATGTGAACCTGCTCTCGGCTGTTTTGGATTAATTCTAGTTTCACAGGTGGAAAGCATTATTATCTACAGACATCCTCCCACCTCGTAATTCAACAATGAGCGTTCTGGCAAACATCCAGCATCTGTAAAATGTCATGCGTTAGTTTGTCTTTGTGTGTCTTTCTGGTCTGGCAGCAATGTAAGACTTATCCCAGTAGCAGTTACGCTTGTCTTTTGTCATCTGCCTCCTCCCTCATGTCACTCTCTCTGGCTGACTGTCCAGCCTCTGTCAGATATTTTGTTCAGCTCAGTCTGTTCAGGGACACAGCAGTGGCATGTGGAGCCTAAGCCAATTTCCGTTAGCCTGTCTGATGGCTCCGCCGACACTGCTAATGCGTCTCGTCAGTTTGTTTTGCTGCACTGTCCGTGGTTTGATTACATATTGATTATATATGAGGCATTTTGGCGAGAGACATGGGCCTTCTGAGGGCGTCCTGTGATGCCTGGCAACAGAATGCTGTTAGTGGGGGGCCTTTGGGTCCTATGGGTTGAGGGGAGGGGTCTCTGTGGATCATCCCACAGATACTTGAACGTTGTGAGATCTAGTGAATTTTGTGTGCTGTTTTCTATGTTTTTTTTTTTTTGAGTTGTTCCTAAACCATTTGTGTGTTTGTGTTCCTGTGTCAGGCTGCATCCTGCTGCCATCAATGGGGTGCCATAGCAATGACACCCCATAGTGTCATTGCTATGGAGCGGGGGTGTCTGGTCTGATCTAGGTGGGTGGTACAAGTAACATCCACATGAGTGCACATGAGGGAATTGCATTGTTACAAGGAAATCAATGTTACTTACGTCTCCTGCCAGTGGTTATAATGTTATGCTTGATCAGTGTACATTCCTCTGCATTCATGCTGCAGCTGTAGAGCAACACATTGGCTATAACATTGAATTTCAACCTGAGGAAAACAATTGGATTAAGCTTTCACATGGTTATTAGGTTTACAAGGTTTACACCACCTCCCTCAATGTGACTGCATGTTCCCTCAGATCAGGCCAGTCTGCTTTGACTGAGGTGGCTTTATTAGGAATCTTTATTCTGATTAAGCTTTATTGTGATAATTAGTGGAGTAACAGTGTCCTTAGGGTTAGGGTCTGGTTAGGGCGCACAACTGCTCACAAGTAATGTAATCAAAATACATAACTGCAAAATTTAAAAGATTTTTAAAAACCTACGTGAAAGAGGTCAAAATATATATAGTTGAACTTGGACAAGAATTACATTTACCGGTGGGAGGAGTGATTACCTGAATGGCCTTTTACATTAATTGGAGTTGTTAGCTATTTCATTTTTGTTCACTGACTTTGGCTGTTAACAGAGTAACACTTGTAGCGGAGCATTACCGCATCCTTGTAACAATGGATGTGATGAGCCAGCAGCTGTGATCACAGAGACGAAGCACTCCCTACAATTATGCATTCATTTAACATGTAGATCTGAAGGGAAAAAAAAACAACTGAAGGAGCTGTTTGTTTTGCATCTTCACTTTACCCTCCAAATGACTTCATGATTATGATTCGGGAGGGATTAAGAGGGTCACTGGAAACATCAAGAGAACCACAACACGGTGAGAGTTTGATGCTAAACAAAGATTTGTTTTGAGTTTGCCTTTTTAAACTGGATACACCATGGCAGGGAGGGCTGGGAACTGGAAAAGAAAGCAAACTGAGGCCTCAGAAATGCTTGGGCCAGTCCCAGTTTTCTCTTGATATTGAATAGGCCTGTCATAGCGATAACCTTATATCACCTCATGGCAATCAGTTCGAGGCCTCGGTGATAATTATGACAGCTGACAGCTGTGATAGCCGTGACAGTCAAGTTGAAGATACTATTATTCCCAGCTGAACATTCTCAGTGTCTGAACCCTTCTTTCATCTGGATGTCAGACAGAAGGGCAGCGTCACCTTCATCTATATAGACAGTCAGGTTTGGCTGTGGGCCACGGCTTCGTTTCACCCTCCGCTGTCCTCGTTCAACAAGTTTAGTTTAGTTTGAGTCCTCAGTAGTCCTTATCTATCCATTTTTTCTCTTGGAATTTACCAAGAAAATTTTAGTTTATTAGCTTGTTCCTAATTTTAGTATTTTATGACAGCTTTTGTTGGAAACGTGGATGCTCTGGTTGCTAATGTCCATTATACCAAAACAAACAGCTGAAAGGTTCTAAAAGGCCGCCTTGAGCATGCTGACTGTGTTGTCAGAATGTCATTTTCTAAACTGATAAATAAACGAATAGTCCAAATAATTTGAGGACCATTTAAACCTTGCAGCTTGAACTCTGTAATTAAAGTCCACATTTTACTTACCGCTTGGAGTCTCTGGAAGTGTAATTAATTAGTTTAGAATTCCTGCTAAGCATGGGGAGTTTTGTTCATCGTGATCGCTGCAGAGAGAATACCGGTACTGTAACAAATTCGTGTTGAATGGCCCGTGGTGTCTCATATATCATTCTCGCTGCGTCTATCAGCAATAAAACACGTGAATTATTCTGACCTGCTCCAGCTGTTGAATGCTCGACATCTCTCAACGTGCCAGTGTAAGGCGCAGTTTGCTTCTCATGCTTCCCTTCATCATGTCTTACCTCGCCCTGGGGACTGGGAAACAGAATCCATGTTTTGGATATTGTTAGCTGTACATCTTGCTGCACAGTTTCGCTGAGGTTGAATTATTGTTGGAGTGGCTTTGCTCCTTCTGACATCTGGAACTGACAAGAAAGCAGTGGATGTACTGTGAGTTGACAAGTCATAGGAGTTTTTAAGAAATGACTATGTCCTACCATGTATTACCGTAACGCTGTTTACCTGCAGTGTGGTGAATATTTGTCTGGTAGCATTATTGTAATATTTCTTCAGTGGACCAAAATAATGACACAAAATCAATCTTCATTTGAAAGATCCGAAAACAATCCATAAAATCCTTGGATAGGTTTTTTTTTTAAACGCACGCCTAATCCTACATCTGCTCATTAGTGATATGACTTGGTGTAAAAAAGAAAAAAGAGAGATCCAAAATGTGACAGAATCCTGACCTCTGAGAGCTGATGCGTGGCTGCGCAGATTTAAAATGTATGACAGCAGAGGAATGGTGGACAAAGCCAACTTTTTTAATAACGCACCAGAGTTAAAACGTTTTTTGCATAGATGGCACAGTTAATGACAAAATACGTAGTGTTTTTACGAAGGACTTAAACTAAAATGTGAACTGTAGAGAAGTTACGAACCAATCAAGATGCAATAGGAGACTACTGAATTAAAAAAAAGAAAAAAAAAATGAAAACAACTTTCAACTTATGTTTGACTTGACTTAAAGGTAGACCTTATGAGACCGATGATCCTCTGTCCAGACCCAAAGAGGTGAGAATATATTCTGTGCAAGAGCAGTTACTTCAGAGACTGAGCAAACAGTCAGTTCGAACTTAAACACCTCCGGTGGCTCAGCGCCTCTCGTTTTACCATGCTTTTGAATAAATTACTCTCACGAAACAATGTTTGCACTGATGGGTGTGTTGTACAAGATTGTGTTTGTCAACTGAGAGCTTTGTCTCAATTTACCGGTGAACAATCCTGTCCTCGTCTGGAACCACAAATTCTAGTTATTGCAGGGATTGAAAAAAAAAAAAAAAAAAAAGAAAAAATCAAGAAGACAAAATGAGTTTCCTTCAGAGTTGCTGTGGGCCCACTCTTGGGGAAATAGGGCGAGGAGCTCTGAGTCGACATTCTGCCCGTTTGTATGGAACGGACCTGACTGATGTGGTTTGAGCATCCCATCATGCCTCTTGGACATGTCCCTGAGGTATACCCGGCACTAATAGAAGACCCTGGGGCGGAAACACAGTGGGATTGTGTGAGACCATTTTGTCTGGAAATGCTTGAGGATCTCCGTGGGGATTATTGAAGTTGTGACTTAAATAAAGGACATCTGGACTGAACCTGGGTGAAGACACTGTATGCTCTGAAGAAAAAATGGATAAAAAGAGCAGTGAATTAATGATGTAAAGTCTGAATATTCTTAGTTGTACATGGACCATATTAGAGAGAGTGGAATGGAGATGAACAAATGGGGTAAAGCAAAATTCTTTGTATGACAAGACATTTAAGAGCACTACTAACTTAACATTGCATTCATATAGCATGTTTGGCATCTGATTGGCTGTTTTTAAAATAAACATGTATTGAAAATCAATGTGCCAGAACCAGAGATAGTGCTTTTTTTCTTCCTCTTCAAATCCTATTACATACATTACCCACAATGCAATGTAGTCTCGAGCATTTAGCCTTAAGCAGTGTTGAGCTGTGCTCGCCTCCTGGAAATCTCACTTCCCTCTAAAACTGCAAACAGCCCGATCTGTGTCACTTCCATACTTGTAGACCACAGACCCGACCGATCAATGCAGACATTAAGCTATTTATCAGATTTCATGCTCGAACCCAAAAACCGGTGAACAAACTTTGACATATAAAAGAGACCGAAAACACACATAACACGTCAATACATGTCGTACTTGGAGATTCTCGATGGTGGCATGAGATGAAGAGGAGAAAATGTTCCAATATGAATGAATTGAAGTTGCATGGGACGTTGTTTTGAAAGCACATTTCTTTGTCGGATATTCTATAATCTTACCTCGTCACATTACACTGAGTGCCTAAAGTGGCGACTGCGCCGGTGGCTTTGCCTAAAGGTACGGCAGATTGGGCTGATGACTTCAGACCATCTGTGGCCTCTTGACTGCCAGAGTCATCCCCCATCGCCAGCTTCATTTTAGCACAAAATGTCGACAATCATCAGCCTGTGACCTTCTGTGACCAAGAAGATAATAACATTATACCAGTGTATTATTGGTAAGACACTTATGTATGTATTTGATACTTCTACAGTCTGAGACACCATTGATTACTATTTCCTTTGAGAGTCTGCAAACTCCCTGAAAGGCTTTATTAAAAGGAGTGATTTATTTAATCTGGAGCGGTGATGTGTGAAACCATGAAAGATGATTAAGCCTCTCTAGTGTCAGGGTCCCTGTCACATAGTGCTCCCTGTCAGAATTTAAGACCCTGCTACAGTGGCATGTCATCCTCTAAACTCTGCACTGTTCACTCGTTTTGTTTTATTCCTCTCTTTGTTCCTTAATCCCCAGTTGATGTGGCGGAAACACAGATCCATGAAATTAACTGCAGTAACGATTCACCTCGCAGCGGGTGAAAGTGTCAGTTCGGGTAACTTCGCGAAACTTTGTTCGATCCGTGGAGCTGACAACAAAATCTTTTTCAGTCATACAGAGAAGAGGTTAGTCAACCAGAACAAAAAAAAAAAAAGAAAAAAAAAATCCTCTTTGCACTAAAATAAAAAATCTGGAGTTGCCAGTATTTGTGGGTTATGAAGTTTTTTCATTGTGTTTTTCTGGGCAGTTTTTCCATTACAGGGTCTGAGCAACTGCATCACGATACAGCATCATGCATTATTCTCAGGACCACTGGTTGTAACTCTTAAGCCACAGTCTGTGCCTTTTCTGCTGTGGCTCCTCAGGCATAAGTCTGCAGTACTGCTTTGAGAAGGAAAACTAGAGGAGCTGCTTCACCAGCTGCCAAGACTGACTGTAGCTCAGATTATGACTGCAGTCTTGGTATGACATAGCCGTCACTGCTGATTATGGCTGTAGCCATGGCTGAGCTTTGGTGCTTATAATTCAGACTGTGACACATTCATTTTTAATGGGTTTACCGCAGCAGTGTGTGTGTGTGTGTGGTGTGCAGTTTTTGTGGTGGTATTAAAGCTGCTGTATTCCTGAACTCCTTTGGTAACTTAACAAGCTTAGGAGCACTGCATGCTCAAACTGCTGTACATCTTATTGCACCACAGACTGAGCCTCAGCAGCAGCTCAAGTCCAAACTCTGACAGACAGGCAGCGCAGCTGCAGCTGAGCGCAGAGACAGATTATACTGTCAGAGTGGGCATTAAAATGTGTAATGAGCACTAAATGCGTCACGGGATGTTGCACATCATCTCTCTTTCCTGTAGTATCGGCTGTTCTTAACAGAAGTGGCAGTGTACTACCTTGGCCTGACCAACACGACAACTTCTCATATATCCAAAAATCTATTTGAAACGAGGGTAACTGCACTTGTAGAGTTTAGTGAAGACATTTCATCCAAGTGCCTTCTTCTATTATAAAAGACTGACGAGGAATTGGTGTTTAAATAGGAAAAACAGCCCTTGGTTTACCTGTATTTGGAGGAAAATATTCTGATCTGAACCTTTCCTTGGGATTCCTTCTTTCCCAAGGAAAAACAAACCAAAAATCTCATCTTGACTTTTTGGTTGCTTTATCGATTCAGGTAGTTTTAGTTTTACTGTTCTCTTGTAATTTGGGAACTGACTGACGCGAGAACTTCTTAAGGTGTTGTAAACATTGCAGATTACTACATCACACAACGGGGCATCATACTTTTTAGTAATTTTGGCAGACCATGTTCTTCAACACACATTTTACCAATGCAACACACATCTTTCAGGTGTCTTTCGTCTTTTTATTCACATAGACTCACATGTACGAATTGAAACACTCGGGGATGTATCTACAAAATATATTGTCACAGAGCTGAAAACAGGACTGTAGCTCATTAAAGGGTAATTTGTTGTAAATGCAGCTTTCACAGGCCAGCAATGATATTGCAGAGAAATGCGAGCAGGTGGTAGGGCATCTTCTCGGCAATATATCCAATATCCCATCAATGCAAAATGTCCCTTTGCCTTAGCATGTGTGTGCATAATGAGGGCAGAATGCTGATCGCAGCACGAAGGAAACGGGGTCTTTGTGTATAAATAATACAGCTCAGTGATATTTCCATTTTCTCCCTGATTGACTTTGAATTGGAAAAGCATCCTCTGAACACCGGTGAGGTGTGACATCATATTGAAAGGCAGAGAGCACAGTGAGACGATGAATCAAAGAGATCCATCCATTTTCTAAATTGCTTATATTGCTTGAGAGTTGCGGGCGGCTGAAGTCAATGCCAGCATGCACCAGGTGAGACGTGGGGATGCCCATATTCACACACCTATGGGCAATGCAAAAATGCAGAATTGTGGCACCTAAATATTTGAGATTTTATTTGAGCGTACCTGAAAGGTGGACTGAGGGTGGTTTCTGTTGAGCTATGGTACATCTCATCTGAAATATCCATTCTATATGGGAAGTAATGACAACACCAAAGCCCAGCTTAAACGACGATAACGTTCAAGTTTTTCTCTTTTCAAACATAAACAGATCAGACAGTTGATTCTCAGAAACCAAGAACGCAAATGTTTCTGAGCAAAGCACCACGATCGTATAATCAAGCAAACATCAGACGTAGGGTGTGACTCATGTTGTCCATGCCGGGTTTGGGTCATACTCACATCAGAAAATGAAAGATCTTTGAGCACACACAGTATGTCAAAACCACCGATCACAGTTTTCTGGCAATCTTCAGATACTCTCAAGATATAAGTGGGGAAAACAGATTGAGAGAACAGATGAAAACTGAGCAGGAGGATAAGAGGAAATTTAACTTGAGCTTTGCGCTATTATGGCCTGTGTTTGAACCGTGCCAGTGTAGACATGGAAAAACGTTTCATACTCTGGCTTCCTGGCTTTAATTCAAACCAACAATTTTCTTTCTGCAATGTACGATTCGCTATCCATAGAAGTAATGTATCCTTTGTGCTCAGAACCCAGATCTAATTGTTCCTAATTGCGACAGAATGGGTGAAGCAACATCATTTGGTGAGACAGAGTGAGTCAGTTCACTTTGGTCTTGTCTGTGATTTCTCCTGCATGGAGTACCTTACAAGATTATGTTGTTATAGTCATGTTTGATCAGTATTTACTTTCATAATCATGGCTTTCAGTCTGGTGCCATCACAAGGTTTATAATTGTGTTTTTGTGTCTCCATCATTGCCTGTCATAGGAGAACCTTAGGAGACGTCCCCTTCTGCACTTTCGCACTTGCAAGTAAGCGATAAAAACTTCTTGCATAAGTACATACAGGTCAATGCCTTGTCCAGCGCTGTAATGACCAAACACCAGCAAAATGAATTACATCTGAATGAGCTTATGCTAATGCGCTTTTATTAGCCATTAACCTTTGCATTTTCATTAAGAGCATGTTGGCCTTTATCATTATTTGATGCTTAAATAGAATCTCAGAGAGCTACAATAGTGGCTGCATGGCTGTTGCTCTTTTCTCACCTTTGCTTTTACATTTTTTACTCAAACAGCTTATTACACCTGTGCAAAACATCTCCGTTTATAACTTAAAGTGCATTTGGAAAGTCTTAGGGAAGCAACGTTGAAGTTCATCTGAGAGTCGCAGATTTTAAAAAACCCATTCGTCTTAAGGCCATGTCACAGCGAGATGACAGTGGGCAGTTGGCCAGCATCTGAATGACTGAGTTTTTATGACGGTAGTTTTTGCAGCGTGTTCTGCATCATCTGATTTTGGCACTATGCTGGTCTGCCAATTCATGAGCAGTGAACTGGAAGAGACAAAATTGATCAGAAAGCCAACCTTCCACAGACCACTTTAAGATCTTCTCACTTTATTTTACGGTTCCAATTCGCAATTATTATCACAACGTACTCATGTAGAGAGAATAAGTACTAGACCACCTGATCGGCATTATGCAGGAGAGAGCAGCTCTGGATGACAGTTTGTAGCTTTTCCTAAACTCACAGCCCTCCCAGCTAATAGTAGCTCTTTTTCATTTCAGATACAGACTACTGCCTCCTGCTGGTATGGAGTTATTATGTGTCATACAAGTGTAAAGATGCGTGGCAGAACTGCTCCTCAAAAATGACACCAAAGCAGTACAGGTCATAAGCTCCACCTCCTACATGTTAGTGGATAGGAGTTGCTAAAACACAAAATTATACACACAATTTTTTTGAAGGATGGTTTCTGTCATTTTAGGTAGTTTATATAATGTTGATGCATGTTCAAATGTGTAGTGTTTTTGGACACTCTAGAAACAGGGTGTGACATAACGGTGACCACCAGTTCCTATGGGACTGTGAGAGTTACAAACAAGTATTAATAATACTATTAATTACACTGAAACACATGTGAGTCTGGTCTATGCTAGCTGGTTGTTGGTTGTAGTCTTTACAGTATGTCCAAGTGTTCGAGGTGATGTCCCAGTTGGCCTTTGTTGCCCGTGGTTATTAATTTGGAACGAATGCCTAACACTATAAAGTGAATTGCTAATTCTAATAGAACTATACAGAGAAAACGTTTGTAGAGTTTATAGCATTTTCTCATTGATATTCTTATTAATATAAATCTCTGTGAAAATTACAAACAGAAACCATTTTTTTCCCATCAGGATTGACCTACATTTGGAGGATCATACTTCTAGATTTGAGTTTTTGCGCATGACACCCCTGGTATAATTATCCCTGAAACTAAAACTGAAACTTTTATCTACTGATCAAAGGGCTGTGAATATCTCCTCCCATGAGATTTTGCATGGCCTGAAAACATTTATCACAGTGCATCTGATGATTGAACTGAATCAATAATCATAGAAATAAATGTTTAATTGTAAAAATATATTATAGCTTTATTGAATCATATCCGATGGGCTGGTGGTTTATGTCATTTCTATCTTTTATTTTTATTTATTCATTTTAAAACTCATTTTTCTGCCAATCCAGTAGGTTCAGGGTCAGTAGAGTTGAGGGGAAATGTAGAAATGGGGGTAATTGTGCGTGAGTTCATCACTAAAAAACATCCCCTTTAACAGTATCCATAAATTTTTGTACATCCAATAAGTGTATCTCCCCACGCTGGATGAGGTGGCACAAACTTTCTGCTGGATTACCTGCATGGAATATTCACAGGCAATTTCTCCAAATGCGCCACTGTTTACGCTTTGCTGCTTTCCATCTTTGCTTTTTAGATATAGCCCAGCGTGTTACCTGTTTCTTGTTACAAATATCAGCTGCAGCAAATGGGCTCCCATAAATATACAACAGCCTGCACACCAAGCTTAGCCATATTTTTCATTGGTGAATTGGCAGCCTCGTTGTTTTTAGTTGCTGGTAACGTATGCACCTCTCACTTTCTAGCTGGTAATGATCTTGAACTTTTCAGCAAAACTGCATCATTAAACTGTGAGATATTTATCAAGTGGAGAGCGTCTCGGTGTAGAGGAGAGAACTTTTCAGTGGGATGCGTTTTTTTTTTTTTAAATTACTCTCGGAAAACCATGTTTGTCCAGTTTTTGGGAGTTATCAGGATTCGACACCTCAGATGCTGGCCAATGCAGCAGTGAGGGAATTAGTAGGTCAGAGCTTAAAAGGATGGAGGGATTGAGAAACAGTGTTAAAGGTGAAGAGATCATTAATGCGTCAGTGTGTCCTGGATTAGAAGGCATTGATCTACGAAGATGTTGGCTTTGGCTGTCTCTATTACTCTTCCCTCCGAAGGGTTTTGGACATTTCACCTTCAGTTTCCTATTAGACACCCAGCAGACTAATCATGCTCTCTCCTGTTTATATCTTCTGCTCTTGTCATTAGTGTCACCTATTTTGTAGCTTTGTATCTTTTTTCCTCAGCGGGGCATATCTTTTTTTCCTTGAAAGTCCAGATCACAATTCACTGGTATTCCAAAACTTTAGCATTAGCGTCCATCCACTATGTTTCATTGTTAGTTGTGAGTTATCCTCTTCCCACTTTGGATTCAAATTATGTTCCCACACTGAGGGGATTTGGAGGAAATAAATTACGTGTGACCAATTGAAGCAATAAATTCCCCAGTGCGTGTTACCCTGACAAGAGGAAGCTACATTTCTGACTTTCCCTGCCCTCACAACCTGCTGGACATTTCAACCCCAACGTGCCATCCAAAAAGTAAAGCCATCTGAAATAACTTTACTGTTTGTCAGAACCCTCTCAGCCTTTTGTTGCCCTCTCCAGTTTTTCTTTGGGACCCTGAAGAAGGTCTCCAGCACACCTCAAGTGAGGACTAAAATATCTGTGCAGCCTAAGGCACACACACAGACTCCCATGGGTTTGGGTTAGTTCAACAATAACAACCCACACTGAAATCCATGGCAGCAGAATTATTCCGTTTCAGTTGGCACCAGAAAGCAATTTGGGTGAATGTGCTAGTCTGTGTTTGCTCTCGGCCGCTCAGATTGTGGACAGACTCAACTGGCTGTATTGTCTTGCAAGGCTAATGCAGCTGCAGCCTCAAGCTGTCTCAGCTGGATTGCTTCCTGCTCTCCACTGCAAAAAATACAGTTTATCTGAGTTGGCTACTGCACTGCAAAAGATCCTATTTACACTGATGGACAAACAGTTTGGAAATAAGCAGGTAGCATATTTTAAGCACCGTCCTGAGTGCCCCCACTGGATTTATAGTGGCGGAGACTAGAAATCCAAGCAGAAACAGATTATACTTATTCAGAGAACTAATGATGTCACTGGTTGGTGGAAAGAAAGAAACATTAAAGAACTGTTCTTGTTTTTCAAGCTATGTACCTAATTTGGATGGGCATAGATGATGTTCATAATGGGCAAAAGATTGTGTTCATGCTGAATTATACAATATGCCAGTGACCTGGCGAACTACACTTTTACATATTTAGGTGCATGTAGCCAAGCCATTCTCCCTCAAACCAGGTAGTTTTCTCAGTGTGCCAACTAGGAAATGTGATAATACCTTCCCCGGAGAAAAGTACATGCCCTTTGCCTTGAGTCGCCCAAACTCCCCAAGCACCATCAGACAAAAAGACTTGTTGTTCTGTAATTATGCAAAGCCCTGCACTCAAGCAGAAAACTATGACACTGTCCAGGACTGCACTGCACTCGCACCACATGAATCCACCCTCCTGGTGATGACTGAAATGTCAGCCTTGTATCAGGAGGAGTCATATCGCATGTCCTGCACACATAGTTGCACACAGTCAGACACCATTTTTTTCTCCCCCATCATGAATATGTATATTTTCCACATTTCGCACAAATGGGGAGGATTTGTATCCTGCTCTCAGCCCCAGGCAGGTTTAGCGCTGACTTGTCGGTGTGCATGTCATTTTCTTATTTTTCGTATTGTTGCTTTCGTGCTTCATTTCCTTCTCTCAGCCGTTTTTTTTTTCTTGCCATCTGCAGCCATGACAGTCAGCGTTGAACTGTCTGTATAATTTATTTCTGTCTCAAGGCCTGCTCTACTCTGTAATTTAAAATGGATGATTTACATTGTCATTAACTTATATATAAGTTTGTGAGTTAGTTTTGGAAGTGCTTTGGTTCTTTCCTCAGTGAGCAAGTGGTGATTCGAAAAATCCATTTTTAAATGTGATTTATTCAACCTTTTATTGTGGCTTGATGTTTGCGCCGTATCTCTATAGATTATATGATTGGGAAAGTTAATGCTTGGGCCTTCAGCTAGGCACTGTTAACAGTTTCTTTGTCAAAAAAAGAAAAAGGTTCCCTCTGTTCAGCGTGGAAGCTGTTGAAAGACTAAATGCTGTAACTGTCTATTCATATTTAACCTAGTATGTTAGTTGGATCATCACAGTTCAGTGTTATGGCCTGAGGGACAAACGACCTCCTCCACCTTTAATTAGTGCTGATCCGCAACAAGACTGTTGGGAAGTCACCTGTAATTATAATGTTTCAGAAGTCTCTCTTACTGGTATCCCTCTGCATAAAATCCCTAGAAGGTGTTATGATTTCTTCAGATTCACCTTTCACAGAAAAAGTCACGTCGACATCGTCCAAGTTTGCGTGGTAAACATTTGCTCAGGAGAAACAAATTTTATAATATTGCCTTTCTTGGATTGTCGCTTTTATCTTGATTTCATGTGAGGAAAAGTCACCTAAGAGATGAATTGATTTTTGTAATTTTCCAAACGCACACATACACACACTGTCCTGACTTCCATTTTGCTAGTCATTACATGTATTCTTGAATGTCATTTATTTAGTAGGTGTGATGGGTTAGTGGAAAACTCTCAGAGGCTAATTAGTTGCAAATGTGTTTTATTGAGAACTCTGAATGGGCATGTTGATTGATTATGTATTCAGTGACACACCCAGAAATGTGTGTGTGTGTGTGTGTGTGTGTGTGTGTGTGTGTGTTGAAACTGTCCAGAAAGTCCTGGCTGACCAAGATAAAGAGTGTGCTCTCTTCAGGTGCTAATGGAAAATATTGAAAGTACAAGCTGCACTGTATTTGAAATGAAGTGGGTGTTTTGGTGATTCCTCTTAACCACTTTTTCGGCATGAAGAATGTGTTGACATTAACACGCAGGAAGTTTTTAAATGACGACGGTCTCCACCCATTTTATTTCCATTTATATTTTACCTCCGCAGAGTAAATCTTGAGGCAAGTTAACATAAAGTAAACGTAGCACAGTGCCGCTGTATACAACTTCTCCCAGATATGTAGATTAAACTGAGAAAATGTTAAATACGAAACCAAGACTGACTTGGAATGTGAGGATGTGAAGTCCCATTTTGACGGCCAGGCCTCGTCCTGTGCCTAGTGTCGAGCTGACTGACATAATCTGTGATGGCTCTGGCACCCGGTGACGTGTCGTCCCTTCACAATATTGAGGGTCAGTCTTCTGTCGCTGCTTCTCTGTCCAGTGGTGTTCGGGATTGCTAGATATTAAGAAGGATTCAGCCGACGGAAGGGGCCGTGGTATTTACAGAGTGAGCACAGAGGGCAGAGATGGAAAAGGCTTAAGTCTGAATCATATACCAACAGAGAAGCGAAAGCAGAGGATAACATATGGTAGAGTTACACAAGTTCACTGCCTTAAAGAGGAAAATGTTGTCTGTGTGCACATGCAGACGAAAGTATTTATTTTGAAAATATAACTAGAAACCGTGACATTTGGAATAAAAAGAGTGTGGATGCAGACAGGTAGAGACACTAATCTTTCACACCAATTAACCATGTGCATCTTCACAAGCCCTCATTATGAAAGTTTATATGACTAAAACTGTTCACTTTCAGTACTGTGACACAAATATTTACAAAAAGAATTACGATGGGGATTAATTCCATGCGAAGTTAAGGCAAAGACTTTAGCCGTGCGTTCCTGCCTGCCAGGGTGAAATGCATCAGGTTAGGCCGTGTCATGACGTCTGAAAATGTTGCAAAAGACTTGTTTCGATGCATTATTAAAAGAGAGAAGAATCAATGAAGGTTTCGGAGGAAAGGGAGAGAACTTGTGTTTCTGGAGTTAAAGATCTGTCCGGTCGATTGATGTTGCACAAACATTGCACACACTCGCAGCGCTTGGAAGCCAATTAGCTAAACTAGCATCTCTAGATTCGGAACGTTTCGGGCCAAATAAACATACTGCAAAAAACTACAGTTTAAATTTTCATGACAAGCATAAAGCTAAAGTTTGGTTTGTGTTTACAGTGATGTGACTGATAAATACATGGATGTTATTAATAACCCCTATATAATATTTATATTGTGTACTGACTGAAATTGTAAATGGACTAATGAGGACAGGGAATAATAAGGAAATAAATACATAAAAACTATAAATGTTTTTGCAGCATTTTGGCTTTGGGGTGTATGGGCTGTGCTATAAGGCTTGACACAATGAATAATCAAATAATGTAGTCTATAATATATTAATATAATAATGTGATTAGTTTCACAATGTTTTTACACAAAAAAAAAATAATTATTAGACTTTGCTTTTCTTGCAAGTAATACACCAATACAATAGTAAATTTTCCAATTCCAATGCACTCAGTTAACAATTAATGCATGAATAAAGCAAAATAGTGATCTGCTTTTTAAAACCCCTAAACCACTATGTTTACTCCCATTTTGACCCTATAATACTTTGGTGTGGAGGAATCTAGTGCTCGATGCTCTATGTCTACCACATGCAGAGTGTCAAACCAAGAGCAGGGAAGGGTCTATTTAAATCTGTGTGTGGGATTTCCTGCATGTTCTGCCTTCAGTGGTTTCTCCTGCAGAGAACCTGATAATGCAGCCAAAGAGCAGTAAATGTCAAATCCTGTGGTCCAACCCCCCTCCCCCCCACCCTCTCCTCTTTCTTCACAGATCCTCCTCCCCTGCACTGGCCTCTGAAGATTGCACACCGACTGTAGTCATGCACCGATCATGCCACATCCAGTCATTGCTGCACAGTGGGAGTGTAAAACGTAATATCAGTATATATACTTATTCACAGTCATGACGCACAGTGGCGCGAAACAAGCATGCAGCAGCAGTGTCTCAGAGGCGGTTTTAGGCTTCTGCGTCAATTTGATGCTATAGGCTGATGTGCACCTCCCCAGAAATGTAGCTACGTAGACCGCAAGATCTGTGACGTATTGTATTTAGCGTGGCGTATTTCTACTTTAATATTTCCGGCTGCATCTTCATCTGTGTGATTGTTTTGGATCAATAAAGGAGATGGAACACATCAAGGAAAGCTTAACCTGAGGAAGTTTGGAGATACAAACATTTGCATGATTCGTCTTTGGTGAAATTTCGGTGAAAGTTTCTGCTGGCATTGTTGAAAGTGCAAACAGGAAGTAGAAACTAAAATTAAGCTGTATAAACGGCTCGTATCGACTAGCTAGGTATGCCGTCTATGTCCCACAGAAGTCTGCAGTGCTTTAAAAGAGCCTCTAGCCTATCACATGTCTGTTGTTAGATGTCCCTGTTCAAAGCCAACGAAATTCGTCAACGTAACAAGTTTCCTGCCTGGATGTTCTAAGTGTCTCTTTTTGCAACATGACATATGCCACATCATGGTTTCATTCTCCACTTCAAACTTTAACTAATACCTGATCATATTATTCATCACTAAAGTTAGACTTATTCAGTATGGACCTAATTAGTAAAGATGTTTGTTTTTTACTGTATTCTCTGACTTGTCCGTAAATGGCTTGTGCTGACTGACTGTAACTGGAAATGTGGTCATATTATCGATCTGCTAAAGGTTGCTTACACCCACTTAGAGCATAACATCAATGGAAATTTACGTTGTTCCATTTTATAGGTCCGTGTGCATAAAGCCAAGTTGCTTACAACTCATAAATGCACCGGAAAGCCATAGTGATTTGTATCCTCTCTACAGAGTTCACTGAGTTGTTATCTGAAACACAGAAGATGGCTCCCAAGCACTGAATACAAAACCAATAATCAGACAAAACTCACGGTAATAGTCTGATAGTGATGTTATTACCGGACTGTTGTTAGGTTGGGAACCCAGGAGATCATCTATGACGCACTGCCTATTAAAAGTACTGTCCTGCTGTCGTGGTCATTTTCATATTTACAAATTTTATTGAATTTCTAATTTCTCAAATTTGGAGCACAGTCATTTTCACCATGCCTGTCCGCTTGGAACCTTAATAAATGCGATCAGGGTAACAATATCTGAAAAACTACTGGAAATATTATCATGAATATCAGTTTTGGTACAAACATTCATCATCCAATGTCACTGAAGTTCACAATCTTCAAACTTTTCCTCATCCATCTATTTCAGTTCATGACTTGTAAAATATCAAAATATGAAGAGTTAGGAAGTTCTATCCCACTTTTCGTAACAATGGCAGACATGTCATGACAGCAGACAAAGAATTGAACCCGGCTGCTGCGGGAGTGTTTGTTCTCACTAGGTCAGCCTCCGAGAGGCTCCTGAGTGCTCGTCACGCTGCTTCCTGCCGGGAAGTAGACTGTATCAAAACCAGGCCACAGCGTTTGGCACTGGGCTGGAGGGAGGCAGCCACAGATTGTGATGGGTGTGTATGGTTAGCTGCCAGAAGTAAAGGTGCAGATGAGTTGCTGAACAGTGTGGGGCAGACTGAGGAGTTGAAATGTCAACCTGCACGTCTCATTAGGAACAGAAACAGGAAGAATAACATGACACGAAGGTGCTTCCTCTGGAGTTTGTGACTGACTGTCGTTGTGGGATGCAGCAGAGGTCTTGGGTATATTAGAAGAGTCTCTTTCAAACAGAGCAGCTTGTTTGTCTATGTAGAGCTGCCTGCTATACAGTAAACATACACCAAGCGTATCATGAACTTTTTCTTCTTTTCTTCCTTATGGACTTCTTTAAGCCGAGCTCCACCATATCCGGGGCACATTTTTAGTCTGAACATTTCTTGTTTATCCCATATAATTAAAATTATCTCAGCGAAATGAATGCAGGCCTTTTCATAATGGAAAGCAGACATTCTTCCTCAGGCTTCCTTTGCATGAGATCCAAAATGCAAGGCTGGTTGGTGTCTGGAAGGAAGTGCATTGCAACCCCCATCTTTCCAAGGTTAATTGACTCTTAGAATCCATTTCCAGTACTCGTATTTCTCCGTTGCCTGAGCCATATCAATATCACTTCATTATTCCAGCAAACAAAACAGCCGTTCGAAACATAACAAACCACATAATTTCTGAACCCGCGCTGCTGGTAAGAACTCCGTCTAGACCACTGTGTGCGCCGAGGTGCCATCAGTTTCTAGGGGTGTTCTCCATCTGCTCGTTCCGATAACACATTCAATTTCATTTGTGTTGCAAGTTCAGTCACACTCCGAGTCGAGATCTACAGAAAGCAAAGACAAGAGCAGGGTGTTGGAAATAAAACCCCAAAGGGAGCTCTACCAGTCTGGCTTGGCCGGCTACCCGCATCAAATACACCTGCTGAACACCAGTGAAGTTCACACACTGTGGTTAATATTCTGGAGAGTGCACTAATCTTTTGGCAAACAAAAACTATCAGAGGATAACGAAAAGCAAGAGAAATCATCCAGGCCTCAAAGCTAGTACCGCCACGGGAACATTTCTAAGCTGCCATAACTTTGGAAGTGATCCATATGTAATCCCACTGCGTCCCACTCGCTCTCCTCTTATAAAAATGCATCTTTTAATTGAAGTAGTTGGGGGGGAACAGATTGGACCTAAGAGACGGTTCTGGTGATGATCGGTGTCGGCCCAGAAGCAGAGCTGAAGCACAGTGAGGACAGAGCGTTGTTTTCAGGCCACTTTCGGTGCGGCCATCAATCTTCTTGTGTACGTGTGTGCGTTGGGATGATGATGGTAGAGTTTGGTGCACAGGCGGCGTGGTTCCATTTCTACGGCCCATTGTCCTCCATCAGGCGCAATGGGATGTTATCAGCCTCAGCCAGGCTCAGCCTCCTACAATGCTTCATTACCTGTTTGTGTGTGTGTGTGTGTGTGTGTGTGTGTGCATTTTCATCCCGCAAACAATGCTTCATTATATGCCTCTCCCATGGCTCCCTTAACATTTCTTCCTGTCTCATTACCCAGTGCGAGTCGCGTTATCTGTTCCAGTCATATTTACCAAGCAGACCTTTGCCATCTAAGAAAGCGAATACACACCTACACACACACACACACAAAAAGCTGTCATGTTTGTTAGTGGCAATATTCTTGTAACAAATAATTACATGATGTCCAATCAGCACGTGCGTGTACGCAAGACTAAACAAACAGTACTGTCCAAAAGGTTTGGTCTTCCTGTAGTTAAAGGTATTTATTTAAGATATGTCTAAAAAATTTAGAGTTGTTATGTTGCAGGATAAATCTGTGGTAGTATTATCTACAAACAATTTTATTTTAAGAAATGCGAATCGTGGGAAAATTGTTAATTTTGTATTTATTCAATATTTTACCTTTCCTTGTCTTGTTTGTCTGCGTTAACAGTGTGAATTGCAATCTGTTTACAATACGGTGGCTCTGATTGGTTGTACGACCATCCAATTGTGCGCACAGCTTTTTTTTATTTTATTTGACTTTTTTTGCACCGTGTGTTGAAACATGCCACATAATGAAACGAAATACAGTGTTACCAGACTCACACTCTGATAAGAACCGAGTCTGGCAGCTAGCCAGGCTTAACAAGGAGGGTAGCAGATACTCATTTATTTTATTTTTTGCAGCGGTGGCTAAAGAGGCAAAGTCAGGGAGTGTAAAGGCCAGAATGAAAATAAACAGATAGTAAAATGCAATTCCACCCAAATCACACACACACACTAAATACTTTATTACTTGCTTTGTGCCTAGCGGCACTGGGCTGTGCGGATAGTATCTGTCTCCGAAACATTTGCTTCTACCTAACACAACAGAGGCAAGTTGAATTTTGCTGAGGCATTTTTATGGATGACATCCAAACGTCAAGGTCTGATCGCATCCAGAAAAACACCGGGGTTTTTCCAAGCATAATGTTTGCGCAAATTGAAATGCTTTCACCCCGTATAATCAGGACGAGGTTTTGGTGATTTTTTTGGTGCTTTAAAGCTGCAGTGCGAAACTGGTTGACAAGTGTGCATGACATGCATCCAGTCTCAAATGTAAACTTCTTTGCATTCAACACCGTTTTCTCTGCCTTCCCCACGCCCAACTCCAGGTTAGCCTCTTCAGGAAGTGAAGACTTCAGCCTTCAGGTGGTTGATGCCGGATTTTATCATGGCCGGATTCCTCCACACTTATTCAAACATTCAAAGTAAGTCAGCGTGAGCGCTGATGAATAAGATGAGGGCTTGAGGCTCCAACCCGTCACATCTAATAAGAAGCATTCACGTCATCATAGGAAGCGTATTGATCATCCACATCTGGCCCAGTTTCTCGCCTCGGCCCAGATTACGGATTTCACAGCACGGTCGAAGCAAAATGAACAACAAAAAAACACGGAGAAATAGCGGGACATGAGGAGTTGGGGGAATGCATAATTAGATGTAATTATTCAGCATTATGCAACCACTTATTTTTTTGTTATTTTATGGAGCTGTGTGTCATACTGGTGGAACATAAGCTTAATGTTTAAATGAGAAACAGCATTCATTTAGGCCTGCATTTGCATAATGCTGAATATTTTATCTTCCACTTTCCGCTCAAATACGAACTTAAGTCAGCAACTGGAAATCTAAATACCTCTAGTGCTGCATGGAGCATTTATGGGGGATGTCTTGTTTTCAAATGAAACTTCTGCAAGTGATAAAGTAAGAAATAAAACAGATTCAAATGACTTTTTCTTCTCCTGCTAGAACCTGAGCGCATAAGGGGGCGTCGAGCTGTTGAACAGCTGATTGTGAGTGCATGTTTTTTTTTTTTTTTTTAAACCATGAAAGGCCAGTTGCCTGTCTGACTTATCATCTGCATTCTCTTAACAACGCGATAAGCAAGAGCATTAGAGACGAGCACATCTGCCGACACCTGCTGATGTGCAAGGTCTTTTCAGTGACTGATTTATGTCTAGTTTTGCTCTAAATGGCCTCAGCACTTGTTGAAGGCCGTGCCTCTGGGCCGTGCGCCCTCTCCAGTTGAAACCCGTTTGCCTAATTGATAAATGCTATCACTTAATAAAATGCGACAGGAAATTAATGCCGCTGGTCAGAGCTGGTGTGTGAAGGTTGCAGCGGAGGCTCACGGCTGATGGTTTAATTGTCTTTTATTTGGTTTTCACCCCGATGAACAGTTCTAGCACACTTAGCGTATTATAGTTTCAATCCACCGAAGTACCTGGAAGGAGGGTTTTGCTTCCTTTAGATTTAATGTGCTAAAGAGGAAAGGGTTCCTCGGATACGTTTACAGTATGATATACAATACATGGTCAAGGTTATGTTGTGATGAGGCGTTGCGTTTCTGTCAATTTTATTGATTTCCCACATTATTCGGAAAGCAATTTTGCAACACCTTGAGAAGGGCTTCTCAAGGTGTTGCAAAAATTAACTCAATGGTGTGGAAAACTGCAAACGGTGTCTATATTTACACGCACAATAGAGTTTTTTGCTGTTATTCCAAGCTATTTCTAATGAATATGAGCCTTTCACTAATATTTACTTTTGTGTTCATAATCAACAGTTTTTTTATGTGTTTTCCACTACTGATGGCCTTGTCCCTCTTTTATTTCTTCAACTAACTTCTGGAAATTTTTGACAATATTTACTCTTAGTCTATTTTTTTTTTTTTTTAGCAAATAGTAGTAGTAGTGTCTCTCCTAATGTTCCGGAAACTGATGAGACATTCATAAAAAGGATGAGAAACAGTTGAAAACAATAATCTGTTCATACGACCCATATCAAATTCAGCTTAATGTCATATTTGGAATAATAGTGGAACGTTAGTGTGGATGTAAATGTTGAATTTTCGGTAACAGTTTGACAATCCTTGGTCTAGCAGCTGAATTGGCCACATGATGCTTCTCAGTCTGTCTCAGCTTGTATCAACATCTGTCTGTCCTCAGTTGGACATAAATCTAATAGTGGAGCTTTACAAATTTAATAATCAACATATGCTCAACACTTAACGACTTGGTGCCAGGCTACAATTTGGATACCTCAGAAGGTGACCAGGAGTTTGATGTTAAACAAGGGGTCGGCAACCCTCAACGCTCAAAGAGCTATTTGGACCCGTTTCCCACAGAAAACACTGGGAGTCACAAAACCAATTTACATCTAAAATGAAGATAACACTGCATATATCGTTTTTACCACTATGCTAGGCCTATTGTGTGTTGCATTTGTGAAATTAAACAACTGCTACAGAGAAAACGAAATTGCATTTATGCATACATAACAGGGATTTATCCACGGTTAGCTTACCTGGGGTAGAAAAGTTCAATAAACAGCGGGCTGGACCTGCCGGCGGCTGTCGCATGTCGGCAGTTGTGACGTATATTTTGAGCGACAAAAAATTAAATACATTTTATTTTAATGTTACAAGATCATCATCAATTCAAATTTAGAATTATGTGTAAAACAAACAAACAAAAAAAATATTAAAATAAAAATACATTTGAATTAAATACTCGACAGCAACTATTAAATGTGCTGCAGTGCACTGTGGGAGTTCAGTGTGGTGTGGCATTCAGTGTCATTCAGTTGTTGTGTAACTCCCGCTCGTTCACTGATGAGTGACTAGTTACCGCTATTCTGAGGCAGTTAGTTAGCGTGAAAAAGTGAACGGCTTTGATCAGCGTCCTTGCTCCGCACCGCTCGCCGCAGAGAGCCGCAACAGAGGAACGAAAGAGCCGCGCGGGTTGCCGACCCCTGTGTTAAACCCTTTACCTTTTCAGGTCACCCAGGTTTCTTGCTTACTTTCCATTCCTTCCAGGAGTTTAAAGGAATAGTTAAACATTTCTGATTCTCGCCAAATAAGCTCACTTTAATTAAAAAACAAAACAAAACAAAAAAAAAAAACAACAACAAAAAAAACACATAATAATTTATTAGAATATTTATATTTACTTAATTTATACAAAAATAAAGTGTTAAACTGAGTTGTACACAACTGTATTTGTGGTATTCATGCCAGAGAGGGGCGTTCAAAATCGCATTCTATGTTGCCACATCACAAGTTGAGGCTTGTATCCCAGCAATTTTGTCTCTGCAGAATTGGATTGTGGGTTATTTATCTTGGTGAAATGGCAACTGCTTGAAATAGCATGCACCTTATATAGCACCTGTTTCTGATTAAGGAATCACTCACAGTGAAACCTAGGAAATATCATGTTACTCAAGCCTAACTGAGTTGGCTGCCTTATAAGACACCAAACTGCAGGAAGTCACCCAGGAGAAAAGAGAGGTTCTTCAGCTTTAGAAGCTTTAGAAGTAAATAACATTGACCATCTTGTGACTGTGTTGGAGGCACAAGGTAGACCTACGCAGTATTAGGAAGGTGGTTTTAATGTTGTGGATGTGGCTGGTGTACATATGCATATATCACGATAAAGTTATTATAATGGGCCACTGATCAGATGATATTTGGCGGCAACACCGTGACATTGTCTTTTATCATTCACAGCCATGACTGGCATGGAAAACAAATAGAGGCTTGACGTCCTCAAACGATACACTCTCTGCTGCACAGTCCTCTGTGTATCTTTATTAGATCTTCCACAGCTTCGTCTCATCTTTCTCAACCTTATTCATCCTTTCAGGAGCACTATGAAAAATTCATTCTTCGGGGTGGTGAAATGCCCACTCTTATATAAAAGAAATGATCCATTTTCACATCGGTTGGTGTATTCAGCCTACCTCTTTAGATCTGAATCTGCACTTTGCAAAGAGGCGGCAGAAGTTATATCAGTGATGGAATAAAAGGCCCGGGCAGACACTTCATTTGTATGCTGGTGCAGGTGTCTCCCCTTGCAGACCCTGTGCACCAGTTCAGTTTATGCTTTTAGCTATGCAAACTAGCCCCCCCCCCCCTTTTTTTTTGATTGGCAGAAAACATATTTATCTTTTTTTCATTGTTTAATTATTTTTGCTCTAAATGTGGCGTAAGATTCAAACATTCAACTGGTGGTGGACCTGCGGAGGACCAAGGTGCCGATGACCCCTGTCTCCATCCAGGGCGTCAGTGTGGACTTCTTTGAAGATTACGAGTATCTGAGGACAATCTTGGACAATGTGTCCAACCCACTCCATGACGTGCTGGTCAGACACAGGAGTTCTTAACCCGTAGCCCATGTGCATAACCCATATTTATAACCATATTTATACTGATATTGTGCAATAATTCATGTTCACTTTCTTTTCATATACTTGTACATATTTTCCTATATATTATTGGACTCACCATGTGCATTAATTTCTGTGCAACAATTTCCCACTGTGCAATATCCTGTAGTCAATGTTATTATAGAGCAGCAACTCAGAACACAGATTCACTTATTCTTATATATAAATATCTTATATTTTTTGCTTTGATGCGTGCGTTCTTACTATAATTGTCTACTTACTCTTACTTATTTGTATTGCCTACATTACTCTTTGTTCTGAACTAACTAATTTCCCCCTATAAAGTAATTCTGCTTCTAAACAATGCATGGATTTTAATCAAGTGTAACTTAACTTTTGCAAAACAGGTGAGCAGAAAAAGTCAGTGGGTCATATAGACTGATCAGCCACAACATCATGACCACTGACAGGAGAAAGTAAATAACATTGACTGTGACAGTGCAATGTTCTGCTGGGAAACTTTTGGACCTGGCATTCGTGTGCATCTTACTTAGAGCACACGGCCTCCAAATTCATTAGATCAAGTGTCTGTGGGATGCACTTGACAAAGCCTGATCCAGAGAGTTCCTCTCCTCAACAGGAGGACCCAAAGGCCCCCACAGGACACCCTCCTCAGAGGCCCATGTCCATTCTCAAGATGAGTCACAGCTGTTTTCTAGGCACAAGGGAGACCTACACAACATTAGGAAGGTGGTTTTAATGTTGTAGCTGATCGGCATAAATGAATTACATATGCACACACACACTTTATGACATTGGTAAATAAACACTTAACTTCTCCATTTGACCGTGGGTCAATAGAGGTATTGTGTCTCGACTTGTCACTGGCTCAGTCCCACTCTTAAATTATACACACATTGATTGGTCAGGATGTCGATCAGGCATTTAAGCAGCTTAATCCTTGTTGCTGTTGTCGTATTAACACGAGAAACATGCGCATAGTTTATGTATTAATTCTGAGCCTGAGGTGATGTGCTCCAACATTTTTGCTCCGTGCATTTCAATCAAGCCGCCCCGGGTTTTCACGAAATGTCGACGGACACGGAAGACACTGATTGGACTGACTGTCGGTGGCAGGACGAGCGAGAAGTGGCGGCGTTGTCTGCTGCTGAATTTACTTTGCATATACAAATAGCCCTTTGTCTGAACCGAAACCAAACTGCTATCTCCTCTTGGTTGTTTGGAACCAACAAATTTATCTTAAGGAACAAGACATTTAAGACTCAAAATGAGATTAGAGTCGGCTGAAAAAGCAATTTTCATTTGTGTGCTGTTAAGTCAGTACATTCATGCATAGATGCTCGCTGTATTCCCCGTAGCCCCCTCCTTCCCCTGCATGTATACAATAGATGAGAGCTGTTGCTGAGGGAGTCACTCCATCACCCCTGTGCTTACCTCCAAGGTTCCAGCCCATGAATGGTAAGCACCTTTGAGTGGAGCTGCCCCTGGCTGAGGGGAGCAGGAGCTGGGCTGGACAGGGAGCACAGGGCCCGCCACCACTCGCTTCGGCTGCGGCGACAGATGGAGCACAGACAAGAGAACAGTTGCTTTACAGCTGACTGACAGTAGGTTAATTGACTGAACCCTCTTCAGTGCTGCTCAGAGTGTTTCAACCCCCCCTGAGACAACTCAATTCAGCATTTAAGATAAAGACATTCATGTTGATCTGTGGCAAGAAATTGCTCTTGGAAAAGCAGCGGGACTGATGACATGATAGCTCCAGTATAATATTAATGGAAATGTTGTCTCGAGTGTGTTTGTGCTAAGACAAATTGCTGAGAAACTGTTGTTTATCTCAGTGAGATGGCAGGCTCAGTTCATTTAGAACTGCACAAGGTGGAATCAGAAACTGTTCAGACATCTTCACTTTTTCTATGCTTTACTGTTTGTGGATTCCCCCCTTTTTGTGGGATAGTTGTAGCCTGGTATAGGCAGATTTGGATCTAGTAACAGTCAGCAACGAAGCAATGAAGTATGTGGCATTAAGCAATTAAAGGAATTCTCTACAAACTAATCGCTGTTTGTTTTTATTAACTTTTTTAAGGTGCTTGTGGCAGAATTTTTATTTTTTTTTTAACACACATACAGTATGAGTATCTCAGGGAGCGGGTCTGGCTTCCAGGCTGGCATAGTTACACTGGAAGACAAGAAATCTGGGGAATGAGTCTAACCATATGCTCACTGCTTGAAGGTGTTTGTATTTCAAGTTTCTTTTAAATGTGCCTCTTGAGCACATTGTTCAGTGAAAATTATGCCATGTAAAAGTACAGTACGGTTGTATTAAAACGTTGTTTTAAATGTTGCCTGAGTCAGACGATGAGTTTTGCTCGTGGTAGGCATTATTTGGAGGTAAGTGTTTCTCTCATCACGGCGCAGATTGTTTTCTTTTTTCTTTTGTGTTCTTAACGTCTTTTAAACTGTGTTCGACAAAGATTTCTGTCAAATACCTTTCAGTCATCATCCATCAATCAGACCACTACCCCAGAGGCCTTGTTGATGGAGCTTTGCTAAGATGGCTGTCTTTCTGGCAGACTCTCTCACTGCTCTTTGGTCACCTCTGCAATTTGACCTAATGGCTTGGATTTGTGTCATGATAAACAGTGTGCACTGTGAGACCTTACTGTATGGAGATAGGTGCGTACCTTTTCTCAAGTATGTCAAGTCAGTTCAACCAAGTTCTTGACACTTCTGCAGCACATAGGATCCAACTGACCCCAGTTTGGAGCAGCACAGCAGTTACTAGTCGTAGTTTTTGGGATTTCCTTTCACATACACAGCAACAAACGGTTTGGCCCAGCGGTGTGGTTTGCAAGATTTGGACAGCAAAGCTAACCCAGTAATGTCAGCTGCACAGTTTCCACTAACCTTATTCTCTAGGTTTATAGTGCCAAAATCCTTGAATTTGTTAAATTGGGCAGTGGTGAGCTTTAAAAGAAGGATTTGAATATTTAAATGTCTACTAACGTTGGCTGAGTTATCGGATGCCCACAGAAAACCATAGTCTTATGTGAAGCGAAACTTCCTTTATGTATTGGGAATACCTGCATTTTAAGGATTATGTGTATTTCATGTGTGCATGGTTGTGTTGTGGAAAAAAGACATTTGTTTCTATGTTGCTATGTTGTGCAGCTTTTCCCTTTTTTTTTCTCTCCCCCACAATGTAGCTTCAAAAGCATTGACGTATACTGCTCCTGTAAGCGGCACAGCAGTGCTCCATTAAAGCATCAAAAGGCTGGACTTATCTTTATTGCTGTTCAGCCTTTCATACTTTTCCTCAAGGAAATAGAAAACAGCAGCTCTAAAAAAGGTAGAAACATGAAAGACTGTTCCAAGACTGTATGCTGATGCTGGGATTGGCTTTTGGTTTTGAAGCCTGGAAATGTTGCTTTTATTCAAGCTTCTCCCAGAAATACTAAAGCCCACACACGCTACTACCAAGCGGACCAGTCTCATCTCTTGCAGTCTGCGTTGTCACAGTGCATAGTTACCTTTCTGGGGCTATGTACGGCTACGGTGTTAGGGTCTGGGCTGTCACCTTAGGTGCAGCGTCAAATATTGACACGCCAAATCTCCTCTTCTCCATGAACGCAGAGCAGCTCGCAGATCTCACCGTCTTGTGAGTGTGCTGCCATGACCGACATAAAGGTGTGCCATATCGCTATAGAAGCTGTATATAAACACAGCTGTGCATACACAGTTTACATCAAGATTCCCCGGCACGATTTCCCAAACATGAGATAGGGCTTCCCGAACATCACCTACGAGTATCCATTAGCGATCGTATGACAAAACATTTGATTTGTTTGATTGAAAAAATGAGATCGGTCTGTTATGGGAGTAGACCAAAATTTTGCTCTGTTTTTGAGCTGCTCGCAGCCCTGGAGCTTCTACAGTGACACAGTGACAGGCCCTCCAGTGTAAATAAGCGAGTCGACGTGGCATTCCTGTTCACATCGAAGCTGAGCTGAGGCGATAAAATACCGGGTCGATTGCCTGGGGCGAAAACCCAATGTGAAAGGGGCTAAACTAACGCAGAAGCATAAACCATCATCTGGACGTACGATGAGCATTGAACCCAGTCAACATCACACTTTAAAACAAATCTTCACAAGTAATAAAGTAAACAACTAAAATATTTATTAACCGAGAGATTTTCTTTTTTTTTTTTTTTTACAGCAAACTCTTATCACGACACAGTCTTCAAATGACACTTAACCCTTTGAGTACAATTAAGTTGGCCACTCTGATCTGGAGAAGTAACAATGAACAGACTCGGGGATCCCTCCGCCGTGGTCTTCTATTAAAAACATGAACAAGCACATCAGGAGCTAGAAGGTCCAAAACTGTTTTTTTTTCTTTTTTTTTCTTTTTCTTTTTCCTTTTCTTTTTTTTTTTTTTAAAGAGTCAGACATTAAAGGAGAAACACAATGCTTTTGTTTTTTCGGCAGGAACTGAATCAAGAACAACATTTTCAACATTAGATTTTCTTTACATGTGTACACAGTTGTCTTTTGTCTGGTTCCCGTGGAGGGATAAGATCGTACAAACGTGTTGGGAAGGGGAAAAAAATGACTTGCCGATGCAGTGAATAGTCTGCCCAAGCTCCTCATCTGCTGGTAGAGATTCCTGGAACAGACGCTTATCTATGCTCATTCCGATGTCCCAAATCCACTTGACTCCGCTTTTAATGCTCTGATCAGAGATCTGTATATGTATATACACACAGGCTAGTTAAAATCCATAATGCTGTCCTAAAGCTGTGATAAAACATTAAACCATGACAGATACTAAAAGGGTTAAGGCAAGAATAGAAAAATAAAGAAATAGTAAAAACAATAGAAATGTTGCTTCTCTCATTCAACTTACAACGCTCAGATCCTAAGAAGCTGTGGTAGTGAGAATTATTCACATAGTTTTAACTCTCTTTACAGTACCCTACCCTTTACACAGTATTTACAGCAAAACAGAACCTATCCCACCAAAAGAAAAGTAGTACACTAAAATTAACACGTTATTCATGATCACAATGATAATTAAAAAACTGTATAATTTTATCGTATCATCTGTATGTAAACTCATTTACACACAGACTTGCAAATTGTGTTTTACAGTCATGTTTCATATCAAATGAACAGAGCGATCTGAAAACGTCGTTTCCAGTGATCCTTTGTACAAATGTCTGCCTTTGATTGCTGTTGAACTTCGATGGGTACAGATACCATCCGCGCCACTCGTTTCTCTATCTCGCTCTCTCTCTCTCTCTGCTTCTGTGTACTTTTACACAGTTGACAGTTTCAGTTTCACAAGAGGCTTTGTGATAATGGATTAGAGGAATCTGCACGTGAGACACAGAAAGATGTAGTGGGAAAAGGGAGAAGATACAAGGACACTGTGGACTGAGAAGGCATGCTGTCCTCTCCAGAGGCCTAACAAGAGGAATCGCGGTTCTCGTAAGTTTGAGAAATGACCAGTGCGTCTCGGAATCCAAACAAACGGAAAAAAATAAAGAAGAAAAATATCTATATACTTCTTTTTTTACTGTTTCTGTGTGTGACCAGAAATAAGAACTAGTTTGACATTAAATAAAGGAAGGTCAGCAGAACAGGAAAGATATTTACTTTTGGATCTGAAGACCATACCGGTTCCATGAAAGGTTTTTCCGTTATAGATAGTGCAGACAACAACGCTAAAAATCTCACAGTTTTACAGATAATTGTTAAGCACAAATGAAGATGACAAACTTGTAGCATTGGTAGAAATTAGCGCCAATATTTGTGAAATTGAAGGGTTTTTAATTAAGAGGTGATTCTGTCAACACATGTCCACTGGCTCCCGCTACTTCCTGCCATGAGATGCCCGTTGTGGTTTTTAGATACAGTTCTGTTCCTGTCTCGGACTTGTCTACAAGGTTCTCCGCGACAGTATACATCTTATTTTTGGCAGTGGGGAAAGGATACGTCTTTTAAGGTACAAACTGATTTCTGTGATCTGAATTGCAAAAAAAAAAGTAAATTGACAAAACAAAAGTTTAATTTTCAATGGGATCAATTATCTCGTAAAGCTAAAATCTTTTTAACTCTGAGGCAGCAAATGGATTCTTCTGAGAGAAGGAATAAAACGAGTCAAGATATCTGCAGTTGAAAACATAAAAGCAAAGAAGAAGAAACTAGCTTTGTAAATAAACTTTCTTCAAATTAAGCGGAAAATAACTTATTTTATGGTAAAAGCTTTACTTTTTTTTCAGAAAATGAACACGTCGTCCGATTTCTGCTGTCATCAGACAAACATTTCAGCATGAAAACATTAGTCACGGCCACAGCACGTCGTTTGCTTTTGATCTCTGTGTTCGTTTCACAAAATGTTGAGACAGTGTAGGAGACCCCCCCTCCTACCCCCCACCCCTTGGTCTCCTGTGGGAAAATAACTGACACACGGATAGTGATAACAATGACACTTGAGGGAAAACATTAGCGCTCTCCAGACAAGCTTGAGGATAATGGAGAGAGGTATGGAGGAGAGGACAGGACAGAAAAAGCACAGCAGCATTGAAGCTGTGAATGTGTGAACGGTAGCGAGGACGGCGCCGGACGCCCCTGCTTTAATAAGCCTAGCTGTCTGTAAACAGATTCAACACTCGGTGACCTCCTGGCATACTCAAATCCAGGCCTGCGTGACATGGCTTTAATTATCCCCAATCTCTCCAGCGTTTTTTTTTTTTTTTTTTTTTTTTTTTCTCGTCTCTGCCGCTCTGTGTGTGCCATATGGTGCAGAGCCGAGCAGCCTGAGGAGAGGCCGGACGACTCCACCCCACAGCAAGCTCTGCTGATTTAATCAACAGCTATAGCTGGTGCTTGTTCTGGCCAACGGGAATTTGTAGTGTGTAGCGAGCACACTGCTTCCTAGTGCATTTTAAGACTGTTGCCGTTCTAGTCAAACATCTAGGCAGTCATCCTCATCAAAGAGCCGAGACACGGAGGCTGTGGGAAACTGAAGAGATAATGGCTCAGGAGGACAGACAGCAGCTAGGCTCCAGTCCAGATACTGGATGCTCTGAAGGATGCGGTTTATTTTGAGGTTGGTATTTTGAGGACCTGAAGGCTGAAAGAAGGGACAGGCTCACAATGAACAACTGTGTATTAAGTGTCGCCCAAATACAGCTAAACCTAATATGGTATTTACTTTGAGTAGGGAGTTTATATTTAGAAGCCACAGTTGGAAAATATTTAAAGCAGGACGTTAGATGACCATGGACACAAAGCGTTTCTGACAGTAGCCCCGTTGATCTGACACATGTATGAACTACCCAGATAAGGAACGTAAGGAAAGAAAGTCAAAAGGTCCAGATGCAGGCCACGTCAAGCAACGTCCGCCCTCATTGCCAGCAGTAGTTGGATGATAGTTTGGTGCGCCTGGGAGTTTAAAGTATAAGATTTACATATCAAGACATTTTCGCGCCTTCAATCTTTCCCTCAGACTCCATGACTATGAAAAACGTGTGACATTTCCTTGTAGCTGACAAAGCAATAGTGAGTCTATGTGATGAGGCAATACGGACAGACGGAGCACCTCAACGTCTGTCCATTGTTTTAGTCTCTGGCTTGGGATTTGAGACGCGGGTTTCCTCAAGACATTAAGTGAAATGGAATCAAATACGAAGACATATACACAAACACAGTGGCTGTGGTGAGAGCGACTGTGGCCTCAGTCTCCTCCTGAGCCACACACACTCACACACTCACTCACTCTGTGTCGACAGAGTTACGGCATAAAAGCTCAGGCTCAAAACCTCAGTCTGTCCAGCGTGTGTTTGTAATTTCTGTGCACACACTGGCATGCACATGTGCGTGCTAGAGTCTGTCTTATGAATCCAAGGGGAGAGTCGTCGGACGGGGGAGGGGGTGTGGCAGTCCCATCGTGAAAGAAGGAGAGGAGGTTGTTGGGAGAAGGAGGAGGACACAAGAGTTTCAGTTGTTCTGAAGGCAGTCGAGATCCACTGAGCAGCAAACATTCCCATTCTGAAAAGTGGAGCATGACAAGACAGGAAAGAAGAGAGTACTGAATTATTGCAATGTACTGTACATGTTCCAAGTAATGCACGTATATCAAGGTTTGACTTGTCATCGAAGGAAAAGCACAGGATTAACAATGATGTCTGAATTCCACTTTTCCGGCATTTGCATATTATGCTGGTTTACTCTCATGTTTTAAGCCCTTGCCCACATATAAAGCGATTTGCTTGTCGTCAATCGCTGTGTAGCTGACAGTTCGTCGCTTGTGGACGTTCCAGGCTCTGGTTGGCTGGGCGCTTCTACATATCCTACTTGTTTCCGAGTGAAACAAGCAGAACGTAGAAATATTGCTAGTATATGGACAGAGCTCTATTTGCAAAGAAAATAGGCATTAACAACCCCACTGCTTCATCTGGGTTCACCAGATGCTCCTAGCCCTCTGTCTGCATTGGCTGTAGGAAGCAATGGGCAGTGTTTCTCTGCGGTAACACAGGAGAAACTCTTGGTTACTATAGTTCTGAGATATGTGCATATGAACACCATTAGCTTCAGCCATGGGTTAAAGTTGAGATTACTTCAACCTGTTGCCCGCTCTGTCGCCAAAGGCTTTTCCATTTGTCATCGCTACAACTCACTGAACTCCATTTAAATTGGTACCTGGTCGTCTCTGGTTACTAGGCTCTCTTACGAGCACAAACGAACTCAATTCAGGTCCTGATACCTACATCATCACAAAAGGTGTATTTAATCATTTTCAACTTTCAACTTTGGAAACTTGTGCTACCACTCTGGTATTTTTACATCTTCTGCTCTCGCAGTCTCAGTTTTCTCACTGAAAAGAATTCCAGAGTCTAACATCTCAAATCACCCAACAGTGACCAACCAGGGTATTTGGATCTGTACCTCTTGACCACAAGGGGACTTTGGGCTTTGGGTGACCTGAAGCCAAAGTTCACTGCTGGCAAGAGGAAAACTATGTCTCCAACAGTAATGAGGCCAGTGACCAGTGTACAAAGCACAGTAGGTCTTAACTCTGCCGGTAACTTCAACCGCACTATGTACAGTGTACAAATTGGATATTTTGTTCTTTAGATTCAATGTCTTGAATCATCTGTAACGCCTCTGCATTGACGGTAGCCGTGTCTGGAGGCATAAAAATCAAACAAAAGTTGAAGTTAAGTGTTTTAAACTTGGCAAATTGAGGTTTATTTCAACTTGGCACAGTTTCCATGGATGTCTCCTGGCTCTGAGAGTCAATTTACACCACTGCTGCAATAATATATATACTTTTTTTGATTTATGCTGATTTCCCCATATCTCAACGAAGGGAGAAACTATAACCCAACATGACCCATACAACCAAACCTGTCAGGTTTACATTAGCTGGAATTATAATTTGAAAACAAAAAAGACTAACCACTCTTAATTTGCCGTGGGTTCTCATTTGTAAATGAGCTGTTCTTTTCCTCGTTGCATTGACCTACCTTGCACTTGCAGGTGGTGCAGGGTGATTTGGGCATATGCCATGTGTCTCCGCTGAGGCGGGCAATGCCTGCGGGGTCCTTGCATGTCTGCCGGATGTCATATGACAGGTTGTCAGCCAGGCAGGGGTCTGTGACGCAGCGCGGGCAGCACTCGCCTTCCACCACTGCCGTGTACTCGCACATCATCACGGGGCAAACTAGAGGCCAGCAGTCTACCTCCCCCTCCTGCAGATATCAGGCCACGGTTAAAATAAATATTTTAAAGAAGGAAATAAAGAGAGAGAGAACTGCTACCGTGTGCGTCACTTTGTGTATGTGTGTGTGAATGCAGTTCCGTTAGAGCTCACATGTTGGCCCATGTATTGAGCTTCAGGCTACTGAGAATTTTTTTTTTTTTATGCAATCTGTTTCTCATAAGAGCTGTTTTACCACTTAAGGCTACGATCGCTTCTCATTTCTGTGGGCAAAACACATAAAGCTTGCATTTGAGAGTGTAATTCGAAATACAGACCATGCAGCGGCACTGCTGGCAGCCGTACAACCAAGACGCTCCGCTGCGGTAGAGCGTGCGTCCGCCCTGGTCCAGACACTGGCTGCTGGGCCTGTTGTCACATCCAGGACAGCAGAACAGATCCTCATCGGGGTCTCCGCAGTCACAGGGTCTCCTCCTGCAATACGTCTGCCCGTCCTGCACAGAAGATAGCACAGCGGTCAGGGGTAAATCAGGCTTTGCTGCATTACCTAGGCTGAACAATATTATAAGAGAGTCACAACCCAGCAACCTGTCAGCTGTACAAAGTTAAACACAGTACTTCAGATTCACTCAGATTAACATACAAATGAAAAAAAATGTTGACGTAAACAAATGCAGGTTGATCCATTTAAATTTGTTGCAAACTATATATCATTGTCTTTGACAAATGGGCTCAATTCCACTTCCATTTCACTGTTCGGAACACAGCCTCATTAATGCACGGAGAGGGCCAAGATAATGCTAGAGAGATCACAGATTTCTTAAAATATTATTATTTTGAGAGTGAAAAAAGCATCAGTTTGGCCAGTGCAAGGAAGTGAGGATACGTTGTGCATATTTATATACAGTCTATGCCATTCAACCGCTGCTAAAACTGAAAGTTTTGGTTAATTCATTATGAAGATATGGAGTCTCTAAATAATTCATGTATATCAGTATTCACTGACTCATGACCAACAATTTGAACACTTTGAGATATGATCAAGGTGTGTAACCGAAAACTTTCTCAGACATTGGAAGAGCTTGTTTACACTACTCACGGGCAGAGGCTTTGTATACATTTTCAAAGCAGAAAGTTGATAGAGTTTAGAATGAATCCTGACTATGTTAGATATGTGGGGTCTAGGCTATAATGCACAGTCAAAGGCAGAGTAATCTGACCAATCTATAAGCTTCCCTGTGTCCCTGGCTCTCCGTCTCTACCTGGAGAAAACTTTATGGCCCATTTTACTCAGCACAGCCAGAACTGTCTGGCCCCAGGACGACAGTGTAATGGAGATGTAAAAATGTTACATAAAATGGCTGTTAGAAAATGTATGAGAGCCATAAAATCATTCTGCAAACCATTAAAAGGGCAATACAGAGCCAATGTTTTATCGATGCATATTGTCCTGCTACAGTAACTGCAGGAGTCCCAGAGTGCCACTACTGATGGCCTTGGTCTTTACAGTTACGGCCCTGGACTTGCTGGGAAATTACTACCAATTGTGGCATGCTGGCAGGCTATACGAAGGCAGACTGTTCCTTTTAAAGCCAGGAATAAGACCAGGCCTGCATTCCGATACTGTGCAAACCAAACAACATTACTGCTTTTTTTATGACAACTTTATGATGAATATAATTACTATAGATTACTTGTTTTGTTTTTTTTCATCAGGAGCTATAAATTGTTTTCAGCACAGTTTTGTTTGCCGCCTTTTAGACTTCAATTTTAGACTTCGATTTCAGACGTCTTCGTTCAAAGTCTGCGTCTTTTTCTGACCTGGCTACCTTTAATTTCTCTGTACTTGATGGTGGCCTTACAGTAATCAGGCCAATAGTTTTCAGCATTGGTCTGAAAAGACACCAGATCAAGCTTTGTTCACATTCAGTTCACCCCACATCTGATTCAATTCCCATGGCTGGAGAACCCAAGTCATTATAAACACTTGTCATGACGATGCTTTTAGTAAATTGGTATGCAATGAATACCTAACGCCGCATTTTCTTTTACTTTGCAAGGCAGCTAGACTCTCATGAGATTCATGAGATCACAAAATCACACGCCACATGAGATTTCCATCTTGCCAGGCTTCACTATGCACTTGAGGCTGACCCACAGCTGTGCACACCAATCAGCATTGGTAGTGTGAAACTACCGGCATCTAGCATCCTTGAGATGTGATGATCATCTCTCTTGGGAGAAACCATCTCTTTCTTTTTTATTTTATTTTTTCATGCACAAACTTACAAACACGTAATGAATCTACCAACGCCACTTTATCCAACCACCAAATATTTATTTATGTTTTGAAAGTGCCTCCCATTTATGACTTCCCAGATGTTTCTATGTGACACCACTTGAGGCGTTACCTTAGCAATGCACATATTTTAAACGTTTAGCAAAGCTTGTTTGTCAGCTGTTTGTCAGTTAATGGAAATGTGTCTTGTGCTTCACATGAAATAAAAATAGAGACAACGCTCTGACTGAAATGAGTTCTGCCACATATTACCTATTATTTAAACCTACCTACAATTACCTATAATTAAACGGAAATTTAGTGACTGCTTGCAAAACACTGTCAACTCACGACAAAATACTTTAGTTCACAGTTCATGTTTAGAAGGGTTGAAGTGAAATATCCCCGTGGTAAAATTAGACTTTCATAAGCTGATAAGGCATCCTTGGAATCACAGCTCTCAGCTGTCATTCTAGTCCAAATCTCCCTCTGCCTGTCTTCTTCATTTTAAAAAAAAATAACAAATCTGATCAATATCTTACTTCGTAGCAACTGCGGTACACAGAGTCCCGGGCACAGAAAAGAGCTGCCACAAATATTCAACAGAGCGCAGAGCAAAGCAGACTAGAGATAAACACATGGAGCGGAGTTCAGTCATTAAAAACACGTAATCAAATATCCAACTAAACTGTACGTGTGCTGCACCACATGTTGTCATACACTGACAGTGATGAGGCAGGATTGGAGGTCTTTAAAGGGACAGTTTGCAGCCACAGCTGTCGTGATAAGATCCCAGTCATCAAGATAAACGATGAGGTCTGTGAACGTGGCACCATTGCGAAAAAGAAAGTCTCACAACAAGTCAGGCACACAGGGTACGCATGACTAGTGCACAGACAATGAATCTTGGCCACGATGCCAGACCACCTACTCAACTGATATCCGTTTACATAACCGTAGTTTTTCCTCATTAATTTGGAGAAATCACAAATGTCATTTTGCACGATCTCAAGAAAAGTCAAAAACTGTTGTCTATTCATTAGTACTGTAATGAGAGCCTTTCCAATATATTTATTTAAGAAATAGTACAATTAACTTGCAAAAATTAACAAAGCTAAACATTTATATTCTATAGTTACAGTTACATAGTTACTCTATGCTTGTGCATACCTTCGGTTTTAGTTTCTGATAAAATGATTCAATAAAATGATATTGGCAAATATTGCTCCAAATACAACAGCTTGTCATGGATCAGTATTTTCTCTACCGGTGTATCATTCATTGAACTCTGTAAAAAAACAAACAAAAAAAACAAAAAAATATAAAATCTCCTGTTACTGCTGCAAGCCACAGCCAGAAAAGTTTAATTATCATAAAGTAGTTTGTTTCAGTATTTCTTTTGTGATGTGTTTATGTTCTGTACCTTGCAGGAGCATATAGCACAGCGGTCGAAGCTGGGTTTCCAGTCTTCTCCGTTGCGTCTGATTCCTCCTTCCTGTGGGCAGTCCCCGCTGCAGCCCGGACCAGATGTACACACACAGTCGTAGCCCCCTGGGAGGTTCACACACACGCTGTCATTCCAGCAGGTGTGTGTCTGCAAACTGCACTCATCGATGTCTGGAAGAGCAAAGAGCGAGAGCGTTTGTTGTGCAGATGAAGGGAAATTGCATCCTGTGGCCATCAAATGTAATGTATGTGAATGTAGTTCTGTGCGTACGGTTCTGTTGATAGAGCACAGAAAACGAGCGTGAATAACTCCAGAGAAAACCAAGATCAATGAGAAGTGGAGGGTTTAACATAACAGCAGAAAACAAGGAAATGCAATTCTTCTCTGTTTCCCTCGTGCTCTTTTTTTTCCCCCCAGCTTTGCGCGAGAACACTCCCATTAATTTGGAAATTCAAAATAGATTTGGCTCTCCAATTAGTTTTTAAGAAACATCAGCAGGGTGTTGAAGCTCAATAGTTTATTTCAGTCGCAGCCAACGTTCTTATCTGCACCACGTTTCATTTAATATTCGAGAAGGATAGAAGAAGATGGATTTTGATCACTTTTGTCTTCAAGGATCGTGACATTCTTCTTTTATTGCTGCAGTGTTGCAGAAAGGATGCGTGTTAAGGAATACGATGCACTTAACAGGAAAATGATTAACCTTAATAACGGTTTGGCTGATAATGGTGCAACTTCACTTTTAATTAATTTTCCCATTTGCTCGCGTTTTCCAAAGCCCAGTGAATATATGCAACATTTGTTATCATTTACGCTGAGTACAAATTAACATTTCAGGCCTCGAGTTATTCCCTTATATAGAGAGTTACATAGGGATGGCATTAAAGATTAGATTGATTAACGGTAAAAGAACAACTAAAATTATCATGCGTTACAGTTTTTAGGGGAAATTAGGTCAAATTTAGCAGCTCATACATGTATGCGCTGATTATACTTTGCACGCATACTGACATCGCAGCTTCAGTCACATCAATAGCGGCCTATTTATATTCTCTTAGTGGATTCAGCTGAATCATCAAAGCATCTGCTCTGTCAGCTCTTCTCCCTCTACAGACCAAAAGAACCAACATGAACGGAGAGGATGGATGGCATTTTCATCTACTTTTTTTTTATTTTTTATTTTTTTTATCAGTGCCGCACAGGAAACGAGGTGCCAACAATCTGTCCCTACCTTTTATCAAGCCGTGGCATTTAACTCTCTTTATCCACACTAAATGTGAGCTGTTCAGAGGAAAAAAAAAAAACAAAAAAAACAAAGTCCCTTCAACAGCGGCTCAGCTCTCCCCTGCCAGCACCTGCTGCCTACAGACATCGATCACACCCACACGACACTGACAGCATGGTGTTGGTGTTGCACGAACAAAGTCAAAGTGGAAAAACTGAAACTACATCAGAAAAAAAAAGACACTTCAGTTTTGTGTGTGTGTGTGTGTGTGTGTGTGTGTGTGTCTTCAGCCCTAACGTTGCTTTCCCGCTGTGAGCAATACGGTCAACAAGTTCATTTAGTTTTCACTTAGTCAAATGGTGTCAGAACATTTAAACATTTCCCATCCACACCTCCGTATCTCCATGCCGATACAAGACTGAACTGTTTGAACTTTCATCAAAGCTTTATTTTCTCACTTCTTGTTCACTTTTCTGGTTCTTGTCGGATGCTGAAAATTGTACATTTGGCAAAACCAAAAAGGTCCTGGTTTTCACACTGGAAATGTTTAACGTCAGATCCTAGGATGTGGAATAAAGGCACATTTCACATAATTTCAACTATAAACTCACAAAGAGCTTATAAAATGCATAAATAAAAAAGAAAGAAAAGTGACAAGGATTCCTCTGCTGCAAACACTAACAAAGATATGAAAAAAAAAAGAAGAAGAACAGGGCTGTTCTGTGGTTGAGTTGTGTCTAAGTTTGGATGATTCTCCAAGTCCATATCACAGTGCTTATTTTGAGGGTAAAATAAGTTACCCCCAAGCTGTCATCTTAACCTCCTGAGACCCTGCATCCTCATTTAAGTTTTAGGTTTGTGGCGGCTTCTTATTCTGCTTCATTTAAACTTTTATCCTCTCAACTTAGACTTAGACTTAAACAGACTTTAATGATCCACAAGGGAAATTAATTGATCATAGTAGCTTAATTGACACTAAGAGATGAGCTGTTATATAGCTGCATAGAATATGGAATAAAAGAAGTTCTGTAGCGTTCACTATAGCAGCGGAGCTGAATCATTCTGCTGGAGAATGAGCTCCTCTGTCTCTCAAACGTTTGGTGTAGTGGATGGTATGGATTGTCCATAATGGAGAGCAGTTTATTCAGTGTCCTCCTATCCCTCACTGAGACAAATGACTCCAACTCCCTACCGATCACTTGTCCAGCCTTTCGGATCAATTTGTGGATCCTACTGATGTCTTTTTTTGCTGGTACTACCTCCCCAACAAACCACAGCAAAGAACAAGGCTCTCACAACAACAGACTGGTAGAAAGACTCTAGTAAGTCACTGCACACATTGAAAGACCTGAGCTTCCTGAGAAATTAGAGTCTACTCAGGCTTTTCTACACAGCATCACTGTTGTCCCTCAAGTCCAATCTGTTGTTCATTTGGACTCTCAGGTACTGGTAGCGGTCCACTACTCCAGGTCCTGGATGCTGATGGGCTCCACTGATGTCCACTTCCTCCTGAAGTCTATGACCACCTCCTTGGTCTTGTCCACGTTCAGGAGTAGGTGGTTAGCCTGGGACCACTCCACAAAATCTGCAATCCGTGTCCTACACTCCACCTCCTGTCCATCTCTGATACACCCTACCACTGCAGAGTCATCAGAGAACTTCTGCAGGTTGCAGGACCCAGAGCTGTATCGGAAATCAGAGGTGTAAAGGGTGGACAAGAAAGCAGACAGAACAGTTCCCTGTGGTGCCCCTACATTACTGATAACGGCCCCCCAAGCCGCACAAACTGAGGCCTGACAGACAAGTAATCAGCAACCCAGGAGACAGTGGAGGAGCTGACACCCATCCCGAGCAACTTCTCACTCATCAGAAAGGGCTGAATGGTGTTAAAAGCGCTGGAGAAGTCAAAGAACATGATCCTCACAGTGGCCTTCCCACCATGCAGGTGACAGTGAGCTCCCTGCAGCAGGTAGATTACAGCATCATCCAGACCAACATGAGGCTGATATGTGAACTGAAGAGGGTCCAGGACAGGGGCCACCAGGGGTCTGAGCTGAGCCAAGACGAGTCTCTCCAGGACTTACATGATGTGTGATGTCAGTGCAACCGGTATGAAGTCGTTGAGGCTAGATGGGATGGACTTCTTTGGCACCGGTACTATGCAGGATGTTTTCCATAGGACCAAAAACCAACTTCCAACTTCTCTTCAAATTTACAGTTGAAACTTGTTTATTTCTGATTGTTTTGAAGTTTTCTAGCCCAATATGACATGCACATTCTACGAATGGTAACAAGCTATATCTTATAGCTTATACTTAAATAGCAAGTACTCGATTGATGACGTTGGTGCTTGATTATTTGTAATTTTGCCTTTGCACTGCCATGTTCAGTCATGAAAATGAGCAGTTTTACATTTTGTTACATATTGGTGACTTGATTAGAATAATGTGTAAAATAATCCCTGAGTCCACACATGAGGACATATTTTTTTCAGTCAGTTCAAAGACAATGCTTAGTATTTTATACTTCTTAGGTCTTACTAATCCTACTAATATTTGTAATTTAAGCGTTTATCATTTATTATACATTGTTTATTTCTCTATTTCTTTTTTTGTATATAGCGGGAAATTATTGCACATGCTACTGTACTGAAGCCAGGAACATTCAGGTTCTGTGATAACACAAATGATTGCAGAATTAAGCCTGGAAATGTAGCCCTTCTGAATAGTCATATATATATATATCTTACTTTAAATACCTAGCCTTTAGCAAATAAACCTCTCTATTAGCCATAGGCCACCAGGGATGAACTGAACAGAGGAAGGACAGTTAGCTTCACGTATTTCTGTAAGGACAATAAACAAGGAGACGTTTTTAGAAATTACAGCTAAATGTTGACTGCATGCAGGTAAATGAAGTTCACCCACAGCAGTCACATCAATTCACTGTGACACTGCTGAATATATACTCCAATTGATTGTAGGAATCAAGTCTGCTAGATACGGAGAGCGAGGGCAAAATAGCTCAACTGAGAATTTATTGTACCAGTGACAGACTATTTGCATACGCTAAATGAAATCCCCATCAGCCAGTCAGACATACAGTGACTCTGCTGGTGGAGGATTAATGCTCTTCATGCTACATTCACCACATTCAGCCACAAGCTGCTGTGCACAGATGAAGCATGCTCCTACACGCAGGATGTGAAAGACAGTGTTACAACCAAACACAAAAGCCCTTCGGAGAAACGAGCAGAGTCAACCATATGCAGAACTTCGACTCGCACCTACATGTGCCGTCGCCGTTAGACATGAAAACACTAATCCTGTGTAAGACAGCACACATTCACACAGCCACAGACATGAAGAACAACTAAATCCACCAGACAGATGTTGATAATTACATCAGAAAGCTCAGTATTTGTCTATTTAAATTATATTTCTTTGGTGTGTTTCCAGGCAAGCCATATGGAAAGGTCATGTACACCAGAGGGGGAGAGAAAATGATGTACGAAGCACGACTTGCAGGGAGACAGTGGGAGTTTACAGCGTATTATCCTCATCTTTATTCACAATCTGTTTATTAAAGCCACCTGTCTCCCCCCTAAAGCATTAGGCATAATAAACGCGTTTTGAGATGCAGCCTGTGCAGCTTTCCGTCAGAGCCATAAAGCAAAAGAACTGCCGCTGCCAGCTGCTCCGGTTCTCACCACGTCAATAAGCTGTGCAGCACAATGCATTGTAATACAATGCAATGGAATGTACTGCTGCATGGTGTAGTCAGCCCAATGAACGGCACTGCCACAAAACAGAACTTTAAACACAGTGAAATCAGCTCATTGTGGCAACTAAATAAAACACCCTGCAACACTTGCATGTTACAATGTACCATGTAACACAGTGTAATTTCAATGTCACTTTTGTTTATATAGCACATTTAAAAAGCCAAGGCCAACCAAAGTGCTTAACACACAAACAACTAACCACGATTCAACACAATACTGTATGCACACTGCAGAACACACAAACAAACAAACAAACAAAAAAATGTTTAGAAAGAAAATATCAAATAATGCAAGCTTAAAAAATGATGTTGGACACCTCTACATGATATCTTGTTTATTTCTGGGAACAGGCCTCTTTTCAGCAACTGGAGGAAATCAGTTGACAGATAAATATGGCTAATATATCTTTATTTTCATTTAAATTATATTTTAACTTAAAAGTGTTTAAACTGAAATGTAATTAAAGATTTACTTGGAACAGATCCTCAAAAGTGAAGCCCAAGCAAGTAGAGCTCCCCCTGGTGTCTGGCTGCAGTATAGGCAATAAACTCCACTCCTCCATGTTAGTGGATGGGACTGTGGGACTGGGGATGGGACTTTGTTTTTCTCCCCAAGGACGGTCTCTTTCTTTTTGGATTGGTTTCATCTTATTTAGTTATTTGATGCTAAGAAACAGGATGTGACATACCGTAATGGCGACCATTGCCATGCCATGCCAACCGCTCAAGCAGTAGTACAGCCAAAAAAGTCTGGACACGTTGTCCATATTTATACAGTTTATGACGTGGCGCCATGCTTCCAATTCAGAGAGCATTGCCTCCAATGCTACAAATAAACTATATTCATTACACATATCTTTAAATGAGGCTAAAAATGTGAAGAAGAAGGAGAAGCAGAGGGCGAAAGAATAGCCATGGCTAACCGCTAAAGCTAACAGACAAAGTTAATTAAGCGGGAACGGGATGTAAGATTCCCAATGAGCTATGGCGCGCAAGTGGTTGAGTAAATTGTGTGCAGGAATTCACCGCTACACACAGAAGGTTTTCATAATTTCACAGAAGATGAAACAATCGGTAAGCAGTGACACTGAGTGGTACAGAAACAGGAAGTGAGGCAAGACGCTTATTCACATGATGGAAGACGGATGGCCCTTCTAAAGCACTATCAGTGTTTTTGTGAATGCTGTTCTCTAAGAAATACCACAGAACTGCCAGGAAGCCTATGAAAAGTTATAAAAGCTTAGGCAACTCCTACTGACGGCGCAGCTTATCTCTATATATTTTCCAGATTTAAAAAAACGTGAACATGGGTGAAGTGTCTGCGTGATACTTGATAAACAGCCCTATCATGCCCAGACTGCAAATGCTTCACAGATAAAAGACTCTTTTAACTTCATGTGTCACATAGCAGGATGCGAGAGCAGTAGAGGCAGTCGCTCCACGTGCCAAACACAATTCAGCGCCAACGTAACAGCAAAACCACTTTGTTGTTCATTAGACTAAACAAAACATCCTTTAAGCCCTATCCAAGAGGCACACTTCCAATAACAATGAATAATTACCCAGTTTGTTGTCGAGTATTGACACCGTATTAAAGTTTTTGAACAAAATGAAAGTGATGCTTTGTGTGCACGATAGCTGATACGCACAGGCAAGACTCTCTGCTTTATTAAAATGTTATCCACTAATTTTTGCCACCTGTGCTCTGTGCTACTTCCTGCATGGCCATCACTTTACCAACACGCCTGTACTGCTGCTCTCTGCTCTGAGCCGGCTTTCTCATTACAAAACACTGCTTTATGTGTGGTTGACTCACAAGAGGCTGTTGTAGGGATATTGTGGAGGGAAACAAAATTCTGTTAAATTGTTATTCGTACTTATTTCCCCTGCCGGCTTCCAGTCTAATGCTACAGTTTCGGGAAGAAAAGGTAGAACTTATACACACATTTAGACATTACACTGTGACATCTGTATTTTCAGCCATAAGTGCTTTCACTAATCACACACACACACACACACACACACACACACACACACACACACACACACACACACACAGACACACACACACACACTTATCAGGTGGAGTATTCCGAAAGGAACCAGGATTCTGTTTCATGTTTGCATCCTTGTCGCTGCTGACTGCATGCACAGATGGAGCCAAGTCATGTAGCATAAACACAAACAAATGTGGCAATGAAAGTGAAAGCATCTTACTCTAGAAGAAAAACGAAACAAAACAAAAACAACAACTGAGTTTGGTCATTTGGTAATGAAATCACAAAATGTACTAGACACTTTAGTTAGGGGAAAAAAAACCCATAAAAATCCTCACGTATTGGGCTTCATAACACTGGTTAAATACATAAACAAGAGCAATTCAGATCAATTCAGGGGGAAAGGAAGAACTACATGATGATCAAAACCAAAGAAGTGGCTCTGATCTACAACAGAAGATGCCGAACCTCCACAAGAGACGCATCAAATCTGTGTTTTCCATTCATTCACTGCTGATTTGAGTTGTAAACATCACAGGCCCGGGCAGACAATAATCAGCAAACCAGGACAAGCCTCATAACCTTGATGCAGATGCACATGTAAACACAATCACTGATGGCGATAAAGTCCAATGGGAAGAGGCTGAGTGAATAAATCATCTACATCAGATATGTTACTTAAGCATTACCACAGAGGTGATAAATGGCTGCATCGAAACACAACAGACTCGCTAAGAATTAATAAAACACAAGTGCTATAAATTGAACCTTTTGAATTAAAGGCATCTTACTGCCACCATTCTTCAATGGTGGGGTTTTTTTTTTTTTTTTTGTCGAAACAATTCTTACATATTACGTTAATATATTACATAACATTTGGTTTCTGAGGCTCTGAGGAAAAACATGATCAAGTACTGAACGCTTACAATTTAAAAGATATGTATTAAAATTTTGTAGCATTGTCCTTAGTGGCAGATGGAAGCAAGAGTCAACCTGGAATCATTTGCAGGTTTGCAAAAGGCTCAAGAATCAGACGCTTCCCCAGTTATTCGCTAAATAGGTTACTTCTGGTGGAGCACATGTGCCAGAATGTGACACTGAAGTGATGTTGTGGAACATCCTGAACATGAGGACCAGAAATGGATGACACTGCAAAAATGACTTTCTACAGAAGCTGTGACACATTGGCCATGGAAAACATTGGAGTCCACAGTAGCTGTCATGAATTCAAACCACCATTGCTCTCATAGGAGAAAGTCCCAAGCTTTCACAGACACATTTACACTCTACAGAGAGTAGAATTTACCTTTAAAAAACCTCCTTAATTTCTTGCTAAAACATCCAAAGCTGTTTTCCTTAGCTTTGTGTTTGTAGTATTAAAGCACCTTAGATAAATAGTGACATAATAGAAGTGGATTTGGCTGACACCGTGTCTGCCTGAAGGCTCAGCTCTGTAGTTTTGTGCAACAGATTTGACTCTGAACCCAGTTAACTTCATCACCATGCAGGCACACTTGGAAGAGGATTATTAATAGAAAACCATTAATAATATTTGCAGGAGAAGTTGTGTCTTACAGGTGGCTGTGAATTAACAGACAGATCGCTAAGTGGACAAGGGACAAAAGCACAGCTCTTACTTTTACAGGGAATAATAAACGACAACGGCAAAACTTTTGCAAAGAGTGTGAGCTGGTGACTTCCTCAAACAATGTTCTGCAAGGCAATAATGTCTAGAAATGTGATACGAAGCCGATGTAGAGTAAAGTCTGACATTTACGGTACATCTGTCTTATCACTTTCATTAAGAACAGAGTGTAAGTGAAACCACTTTCTGGCAAAATCTGCTGAAATCCTGCCACCGCTATCCAAGTAAATAAATCAAAGCAGATTGCTGAAGTTGCATTTTGATTTAAAGGTTAAGCGAAGGCAAGAGCGTCTCACTCAGCCAAGCGTTTGCCGCATCCATTACAGCTTTAAAATCGTGCAGAGGGAAAAATAAAAGCTGCACCTTTATGGGGATTTTATTGAGAAATATTTGGATATTTGAAGTTCCTTCTGCCCTCCAGGTAAAAAGTCATGCGTGATATACTGGGCAATTGAGGGTAGTGATGATGAGGTACCGTCAAAAGTCGCAGAAAAACAAATTCCTCCTCAGATTATCTGTCTTGTGTTAATGTGAAACATTCAACACAGCATATTACATTCTTGGATTCAAATAACAACTTGATTTATGCTTCATTGTGGCTTCCTCAGTTCTAAAGGGGAGCGTGCCTATGTTCCCTGGGTCCCTAACCCTAACCCTAACCCTAACCCTAACTCTTTTTTAAAAAAAGGGTCCTATGTTCCCCGGTCACATAGGACCCGGGGAACATAAGGATGATCCCGTTTTAAAGGACCATTGGGTAGTCTAAATAGGAACATCAGTCCCCCCCCCCCCCCCCCCCCCCCCCCACCCCCCCCCCAGTTTCTGATGAGCTACATGCACAGATATTCCTGTTTGAACCTCAACTCCTTACCAGTCCTTTAGAACTGAAGGAGCTACTGGGATAAGTTGTCAAAGATCTTCAAGAAACTTTACAAATCCAGAGGTTTTCCTTTAACATCTATGGATAGATTTATACGTCTGGGTCAGATCTACAGTGGGGGAAATAAGTATTCGATCCCCTGCTGAATTTGTAAGTTTGCCCACTTCCACAGAAATGATCAGACTCTGGTTTTTATGGTTGTTTACTGGTTATGGGTATAGACAGAATATCAGTCGAAAATGCATAAAAAACACACAATCTAAAAGTTATAAATTGTTATGTATTTTATTAAGGGAAATAAGTATTTGATCCCCAAGCACAACACAAGTCAGTACTTTGTAGAGAAACCTTTGTTGGCAAGCACAGCGATGAGACGTTTCTTGTAGTTGGTCACCAGGTTTGCACACAGCGCAGGAGGGATTTTGGCCCATTCATCTTTACAGACAGTCTCTAAATCCTTCAAGTTTCTTGGCTGCCTCTTGGAAACTCGGAGCTTCAGCTCCCTCCACAGGTTTTCGATCGGGTTAAGGTCTGGAGACTGACTAGGCCACTCCATGACCTTAATATGCTTCTTCTTGAGCCACTCCTTTGTTGTCCTGGCAGTATTTTTTGGGTCATTGTCATGTTGGAAAACCCACCCACGAGGCATCTTCAGTGTTCTTGCTGAGGAAAGAAGGTTTTTGTCCAAGATGTTACAGTACATGGCTGCATTCATTGGCCCCATAATGCGGTGAAGTTTCCCTGTACCCTTTGCTGAAAAACAGCCCCAAAACATGATGTTTCCACCTCCATGCTTAACCGTGGGTATGGTGTTCTTTGGGTCATACTCACGTTTTTTCATCCTCCAAACACGGCGGGTCGAGTTAATGCCAAATAGCTCAACTTTGGTTTCGTCAGACCACAGCACTTTCTCCCAAGCCTTCTCTGAGTCATTTAGATGTTCACTGGCAAACTTAAGGCGGGCCTGTACATGTGCCTTCTTGAGCAGGGGGACCTTGCGGGCACTGCAAGAGTTCAATCCATAACGGTGCAGTGTGTTGCCAACTGTTTTCTTGGTGACGGAGGTCCCAACTGCTTCCAGATCATTAACAAGCTCCTGCCGTGTTGTTTTAGGCTGCTCCCTCACCTTTCTCATCATCATCCTCACTCCATGAGGCGAGATTTTTGCGGGGAGCTCCAGACCAAGGACAGTTGATGGTCCTTTTATGGGTCTTCCACTTGCGAATAATGGCACCAATAGTTGTCACCTTCTCACCAAGCCTTTTGCTGATGGTTTTGTAACCTATACCAGCCTTGTGCAGGTCTACAATCTTGTCCCTGACATCTTTTGACAGCTCTTTGGTCTTGCCCATGGTGCTGTAGAAGTTGGAATGTAAGAAACTGATTCTTAGAGCAGGTGTGCTTTATATACATGACGAGTTAAGATCAGGAGTATTGGTAATTAGTTGACTGAGCACAGCTGTGTGCCACATGCGCACCAGCCAATCTGTAGGAGCCTGAATTCTAAGTGAATTGTTGGGGATCAAATACTTATTTCCCTTAATAAAATACATAACAATTTATAACTTTTAGATTGTGTGTTTTTTATGCATTTTCGATTGATATTCTGTCTATACCCATAACCAGTAAACAACCATAAAAACCAGAGTCTGATCATTTCTATGGAAGTGGGCAAACTTACAAATTCAGCAGGGGATCAAATACTTATTTCCCCCACTGTATACCGTGGCACAAGCTATAGGCTGACATGCACCTCCATAGCAACATAGCTGTACGTCGCATCCAAAACAACTGAGATTGGTCTGAAATACATCTCCCTCATCCACGATTCCCAGCCAGCAGACAAGGACCTTCTCCTTTCTACACAGCATCAGACGTCTTTTCTCTGTTCTGTTTTGCAGTAATTTCAATAAAAGCAAAGTTTGTTAAATATTTATTAGTTCGAAATCGGACTTGACCCTTGCTCCGACTGCATTTGTTGGAAGTAGACAGAGAAACTCAACACAACTGTCCGGCCGCCAACCCGTATTATAGCAACATAATTACAAAATGATGTGAATTCAGCGGTGTAAGCCTCTCACTCAAGCAAGGACAGGCTCTGCGTGGAGCGGTTGCAGAAGTATAAAACAAGCTTTAGGTGGGCTTCGAGGACAAAACAACGGAACCTCTGATCTGGCCGGTTGTTTTCTTTTTTATTTATTTATTTTTTTTCAAAGCTGGCTGCATAAAATGTGCATTATTCATGACCACCTACTCCGACTGGCTGGATGTATGGTCAAAGTTTCACTTCCAGCCAATTACAATACCGTCTAATAAACAACATAAATTTCCAAACATAAAAAAAAGAGTTTCGGTAAATCCTATCTAAGGTATTCTTGCCATATTGCCAGAGTAGTAGAGCCAGAAGTAGCATAAAAATCCTGGACGCGAGTGGGCCTCTGCTAAAGATTTCCAGGATGTTGTTAGCTAGTTGTTCTTGATTTTCACACTCCAAGCACTCATAAGAACCACATGAACTTCGCCTGATGGCATAACACACACAAAAAAAAAAAACAATCACAGCAGTTGCAGATACTGTTAGTGGCCTGTTTGGTGCAGCAGACATGCTAAAATATTGCAAATGTATTAATATAGTTCTTCCCTGTCTAAAAATAAATAAAAAATAAAAGTGATTATCTATTGAAACAGCAGAGAGGAAGCAAGTTAAAAAGTGATTTAACAGATAAGACTTCCCCTGTACTTTCCTGTTGCAGTGCATCATCAACACTGTGTTCTAACACAGGAAACACATCGGCCTGGTGCTCCCGTCTGCTGGTCTTTAACACTGCCTTTCTCTCTGCCTCCGTATGCTAACACAAGGGAGACGGCACAAGATGCAAATATCTAACAGGACGTGGCTGACATGTGTTCCTCATGAATACCTCATTAGGAGTTATGTGTGGGTTTCACATCATGTGCTTAGATCTCAGGCTTTGAAGGTGTGAAGACCTCTGATTAGCCTCCTTGTAAGCCTCTTTGAGGGCATGTTAGATCATAAACACATACATTACACCGCAGCCCGTGCTGATGCCTAATTTTGATTTTCAGTGGATAAATGAGACAATTAAGCAATCACATAGGAGACTGGAGAAAAGGGAGATCTGAAGAGGGAGCCAGGCAGCGACAGTATTCAGAATTCTTCAATAATTGGACACCAGAAGAGAGCTGAGGAGCTGTGGGCGCACAGAGGCCGAGGAGCTGGTATTTCCAGCGGTGATAAGCACGCTTTCAATTCAGCGTATGCTCACCAATGCAGGAGCTCCCATCGAGCAGGTAGGAGCCATTGTCATGGAAACCACTTCTGCATTCACAGTGGTACCAGCCGGGCAGGTTGATGCAGCGGGAGTGGTTGTGGCACTCAATCAGGCCCTCCGCACACTCGTCGATATCTGAGGACACAGACACATACAACAACAGTCAAAATGATTTCCTGGCAACCTAAGAACCTTAGCTGATTTGTACTGTTTGATGTTTTGCCTTTACTTTGATCTGCGCTATTTGCAACAGTGGAGGTTCATCCAGTCAGAACAAACCGGTCCCCCCCACAGCAGAGCTGGGTCACCGGCTGCCCACATTAGACAGTCAACACCTCTGCAGCCTCCTACAGCAGGAGTCAATGTCTTTTCAAGCTCACACCCTTTGGAAACAGTTGTTTTCTATTGTGCATTTTCAATTCAAGCTCCTGGCTCACTTTGGCTTTGTCTCTGGTGTACAGCTTGCATACACATTCCCAGCCCAGAGGTCTAAGGTCTCTGAGCCTTTCTCAGGAGAATAAATCTCTCTCATCCATAATGTATCGTTCTGAGGTCTGCTGCTTATACACAGCAGTCTGACTTCTGGCTGCCAAACTCAAATTGTGCGTGCACCTTGGTAAAAGTGGATCTTCAGTCACACCTCTAATGACCTAAATGCAAACCACAGCAATGGATGGAAGGTAGCGAGGAACTGTCCATTAAATGTCTGCGTGTCTCATATTGGATAGAGTGTATAACTGTGGAGTATTGACGTAGTTTTTTTTTTTTTTTTTCCAGATTCTGCAGATGTCTCCTGCTGTTGACTGAAGACGTCCTGGGATGATGAAGTGTTGTACCGAAGCTAATCCATTTGCCTATTAGATGGTTTCGGCGAAAATCTGGATGCTGGGCTATGCACTCCAAGCATCTGGCTCCATTTGAGATTCAGTTCATGTTTGTACAATAGTTCAACATAAAAACCAAAAACGGTCGGAAACGTCAAATCGCTTTAGGTTCGCACGAATAATTCAGTCTTATAAACCTTAAAATTATGGACCAGGGAAAATAACACGTGGCAAATTTTGAGGCCTTGACTCATGTTTCAGATAAAAATGGTCAATAGGGGTGCTTGGATTGTGATTCTGAGCTGAACGCCAGTTTTTTTTTAATTCTTGCTTGCATTCATACTTGACTTTCATGAAACCATCGGATCTCTCCAAGATGCCTGAGGCTGTTATGATAATATTGATCTCCTTAACAAGCAGGCACAATTCTTACAATTCATTACAAAATAATAATAAGAAAATTGCAAACCATTTTTTGTTTGAGAACAATAAGTATATTAGAATGAAAATATGAGGTCGCATATTTATACACATTAAGAAATGTAGTGATACAACAGATTCCACTGCATGAGAGTGAGGTGAGTAAGGTAACATTTTATATTTTATCATGAATAATTGTTACTGCTTAAGCCCTGTTTTGAAAGTCAGTTGGTGCCATGGCCCTGTCCAAAGACCACATATATAGTTACCTGTGTGCAAATACAAGATAGACTCAGGCTGAGTCTGTTAGCAGAGTGTAGTTGTGCAGTTGGCCTGCTGCACTATCGGTAATAAGATGTGACAACTGCCAGGAGGGTTGCCCTCCGTCAGCTTCTCAGGTCAAAGATTCTGTAAGAGTAACACCGAAAGATTCCCTCTCTGACATCCCACTGAAACATCCTGAGATTAGAGGTGGCGGCGGTTCGCTGAGAGCAGCTAACCCTCTGACAAAAGAGCAGCTCTGCGCGGGTGCACGAGGGGTCACGCTGTACGTGTATGTGCTCGGGCTGGTGCATAGAAAAGATGCGATGACTTAATCCTGCGAGCATCAGATCTCTTAAACAGGTAGCCGGTACAACATCGACCTCAAAATACTGACCTCAATTCATAGGATTTATTTTTACACTTTTCAGTCCAACCGTGGTCACAATTTAATTACACGAACATTTTTACACTGAGGAAACACTATTCAAACACTTTAAATTGAAGCTGTTGACCTCCTCGCCCTCAAGTCGACACACTGCAATGAATGTGTTTACTTTTGCATCTCTGCTGCACAAATACAAAAAAAAAAAAAAAGAATTGACTCAAAAGAATCCCCTAGATTCAGGTACCAGCAACAAGGGCATGATCCTATTTGCTACCCAGGTGCGATTTCTTTTTGCCGAAACTGCTTTGCTTGTTAGAATGCATTCAATGTATGTACAATTTTGTATTGCAGGGCTGCCTCAGTCCTTTTTACAGATATTTTAAGAATAACACCACACACAACCAGTAGTATTAAAACATAGTTAGCTTTTTCTATTCGCGAAATGTCCTTGAGATTCAGTGCCTCTTTTGTAAGAGAGACCTGAGAACAGACCACAAGAATTTCTTTCGCGCTAAACAACCTTTACACACAGATGTTCTTGCAATTAAGCAAAACACTTAAAGGGACAGTGCGGCCTTTGTGAAAGCACTGGAAAAAAAGGGGGCAGGAGATAAAAAGTGTAATTTGGGTCTAATACATAGCAAATACATTTTTGCAAGGATGACTTCAGTCATTTTAGGTAGTTAATATAATAGAGGATGTGACATCATGATCACTACATCCCTGGGAAAATAGCATTGTATTTTTGCATTAGCATATTTATATACAGTCTATGATTTAAACTCATATATCAGATCATTTTATGCTTCCATGTAAACAGTTACGTTGGCATTTCCATTTGTTTTCTTCTCCTATACTCTCCCACATACAGTTTATTTCTGTTTTTGTTGCCTGCATATCTATATACGCTCTATTTTTCTGACAGAAAAAGGAATTCAATGGGTAGGAGAGGCAGCAATCAGTAAAATATTCTAAGCATCCCTCTCTGATAGCATAGCTGGCAGGAGAACAAAAATGCGTTAAGCAGCTTCTTCAAAGATTGCCCGTTGTATGCACTTAAAGTTGAGCAATGAACTGACATAAAAAATAAAGCCACTGCTCGTCTAGGTACCACATACTTTGCATTAGTTTAATGAAATTATGCTACAGTATTGTCAATGCCAAGCACAATGAGAGCGGAGATTTTCAATAACGTGAATGATTCCGTGAGTCAGTCCTTTTGTGTTGCCGTATGCGTTAACGGAAATGTCACACTGATGAGTGGATATATGGAAAAAGGGAAAAAGCTGGCCGGCTATAAACTGTCACCAAGCCTTCACAGCCAACAGAATGATTTAGCTAGTACATTATGGCAAATGCTTTCAATTCATTTGTGTGTGAAGAACTCTGAATGAGTGCAGATGCTGATGGAAAATTTCTTCTTCTTAAGTGTCTTTCAGGAGCGCAGGAACACGGGCCTACAAGGGACATGGCAACTGTCTCCCAGTTTATCTCCAAGAGCGTGGTAACCAGTATTTCCACGCAGACAAAGCCTCCCTACTTCTGTCGAGCAGATTCAATACATAAGGCTTCAAGTATCGTATGGTGGAGAGCATAAATATGTTTTAAGATAATCCTTCACTGAGTATCAATATTTAATACCTCAATCTCTCTGTCTCTGTCTTCCCGAACAATCAAAGAACATAAAAAAAAAAACAGAAGCCCAAATCTCTCACTTAAAGATTAAATGGAACTTTTTTTTAATAGATTAGATAGTGAAAGGGATAAAAGCCTTTCCCTCCGCTGTCCATGGTGCTAATAACACATCATCTCAAAAACAAAGAACTGTCTAATGAAGTACCACACTTTAAATGTAATGAATGATCTAGTTTCATCTCTCACTTCATCTCTCTCTCTCTCTCTCTTTATCTCAGCGCTGTTGTACTTTATGGACATGAAACTGATATTTTTTTCTGGTTACAGTTCAGCATTACATCCACTTGCCACTATACGCAAGCATCATTGATGTTTACTTTTTAAATTTTCCATCTAGTGTAGGACTGGGGAGGGCACAGTTCGCTGTGATGCTGCTGGAGGTAGTTCTAGGGACGCAGTTCCCCAGCCCGGTGTACACGGGTCTTCCTGTGAGACAGTCCGTTAAGCAAAGTCTCCAGAGGTCAGCATGAAGGCATCAGGGTGCTACACCTTGAAAATGGGTCTGTTAATGTTAATGGCTAAATGATACTTAACCGCTATTAGAAGAAATTAGGATTCAAGGAGTCTCTGGGCATTTATGGGTCGTTCCTAACGGCCCAGCAACCTAGAGCTATTTGGTGAGTAACAAAATCTGTTCAGGAAAACTCAACAAGTCCAGCTTTGCTTTATGAATAATAAACAATGTGCAGGCTGAAAAATGAAACCAGTGTGGAAGCGCCAAAATCTGCATGTCCTCTGATGTCCAGTGGAGGCTGACACAAAGAGCACAGCCCCCACAGACCTCCATGTTACAATGTCCAACTAAAAATATTTGGTCTCTATTAGAGAAGTTCCTCATTCATGACAACTGTACAGGGAGTGTGTTTTTTTTTAAAATTTATTTATTATTTTTATAATGCATCAATTTAAAATAAATCAAGGCTTAAATGTATGCATCTTTAAGAGGGTGGCTGATTTTACAGGCTGGTGCTGTCACGGGCCACTAGCTGTCTGCCTTGGTCGCACCTACACGGCTCCATTCCTCTGTGCCTATTTTTGAATTAGCCATGAGTCAGGAGGAGTCTTGGGCTACAGCCAGAGACACTACGCTAAGATTTAAAGCCATTTTTTTTTTCCTCTGGGGCACATACAAGCCCTGTGCATAATATGGTGTGGTTGTTTCTAGACATGGCCTGGTGGTGGCACTAGAGGAAAGAATCCAGATGGAAACAAACATGCTCTTTAGAATTAGAAAACCTTTTCATTCTAATTCTAATGAGTATGAGTAAACATGGTGACACTAACCAATCTCACCAAGCTTTAATAATCTATATGATAAATAATCTACATTTTGATGCATACTTATCTTAGTCCAAGCCGATTTTGCTTCACAGCAGCAATCGCAAACACAGAAACTCTTTTTTTATGAAGAGAACGTGTTGTTTAAAACCCCATCCATCAAAACGCCTAGCGAGACCTTTTTATTTAGATGTAATAAAAACTCACTCCATTTGCACACAGTCAATAATTCCCGATGCCCAATAGTTTTATGAAGCCGCTGGTGTGTGTACAAGTGAGTGTTTGCGACCAACCTCTCCGCTCTCTTCGCCTGTGGAAGTGAGGTGGATAGACGACCTTCCTGTGGTATGAGGTACAGTATGCTAGAGTACACGCACAAATGCACTCCATCAATCTTTGTTAGAGCCGTGGGAAGCGAAGGAAGTCGGGCGGCATTTCACATTTCCTTCTGTTTCCTTCCATTACAATGCAAACGAGAGCACTTAACACTTTTAGCAAGGCTTCACTTGTGCCCCCCATCAATGAATTTTCCAAATGGGGAACGGAGACTTTATGACGGGCCAATCTGCGACGAGCTGTGAGTTTTAGCTTGCAGAGGAAGCCTGGACTTAATCCACACATAGTTAAAATAATCCCTTCCTAGAGAGTCCTCCGGCCTGCTGAGCTCTGCATAATAATTACACTCATCTCAACCCTACTAACCTACTGAAACAACATCATTTACGTTAATGTGTTTGCAGACAGAAGTGACAGCCAGAGTTTGTTTGCTGCTACCTGATGGACTGTGACTAACTATGTTTAAAATGACTGTATTAGGGGAACAGTTACACAGTCAATCATTAATCAAGGTTTTTTTTTTTCTCGTTGTACAACCCTGCTACTGCGTCAGTAACGTCTAGTAAAATGTCAGAATATCACTCAGATTTACTGTAAGAGTTTTTGCACTTGTATTTTACCTCTAACTTTATTTTCTTTTTCAGACCAGCATGGTCGATATAAACACAATCATATCAATAAACACAGAACAAAAATTCATAAGCCAAAAGGCTAAAACACAGAAACAGGAGTCACTCAGTGTAGGCTCAACCAACACCTGGGTAACTTTGTTACCTGAGTCAGATAAGCTAGAAATCAATTTAAACATAAAATTCCGAAGCACTGCATATGAGGCGGGGACGTTGCTCTCAAACGTTTGGCTTGCACTTGTACACCTAGGAAGTTTAAGCAGTGTCCTAAAAGCATTATACGCCACCTGAAGCGTTTTCATTTTTGCTTTACTGTAGCTGCACCACGAGTGTGTTACACAGAGCGGTGTGCAGTAAGGGCTGAAGGGGGCTATCTTAACATCAGATCAGTGCACAGATAAAATATGTGTGCCAGCATGTTTTGTTGCGCACAGTTTACAGCACTGGCGCTGCACTTCATCGTCATCTTCGCACAGATCATCTCTGACAATGAATCTTAGCTTTTTCACTACATTTAGTACTCGATCAGACAGAAGGAAGAACGGAAAGTTCAGCTTCAGGTATTCTTTAGTTTCAAAAATCATGACAACACTCTTTTTAAACCTCATGACACCTGCACACATTATCCCAAGCAGATCATCAGCATACATCAGATGGTTAATTAGACTCTCCCGTGGCATACAGCCAGGCTTGCATGCATTTAACTTTTCAGAAAGCTCATTCATATGTAAATTAAAAAGAACAGGTGAAAGAATTCCACCTTGTCAAATGCCGTTGGTCAGGAGAGAATGCAGACTGATGCAGAGGTGGTTCTATTCCATCTGATCTGCATCGTTTGATGTATAAACCAACAATGTAAGATCCTTATCAGACATGGGGGAAACCCTCACTCTTGCAAATTTAAAAACTCTAACGTGAAACCAGCATTTCAGCGTGAAGTAGATCGTAACCACACATTCAACTACATCGACTGAAACGCTGCTGATAGAAAAGTTATACTTAGGCGCCAGCATATTTTGATCTTAGCGTTGGCAAAGTCAGTACTTTATCACTCAGCAATGTCGGGCCATTAAGTGCATGGACTGAAAATACAGTTGTTATATATATATATGGCATAACTGTTTCCAACACATTGCATTAACTGTGACTTAACTATATAATGAAATTCAGATTGTGTTGTGAAAGCTGCAAAAGGAAATACTCTGTCTACATAAGCAGGCTATCAACTCGTGACAAGTTAGCATATAGCATTACACTCCATAACTTTTTGTCTGGCAAATATAAACAGTCACCAGCTAAGCTAAAAATAAAAATTTAAGTGAAAAATGTTTCTTTGATTCTCTGATTCTTAATCCAACACATGTATGTGTAGTGACATTAGTAAGACCCCAGTGTGGGTGAGGTTTATTCCATGCTAATTGGAGGCTTACGCAGTCTGAGGAAGATTTTCAACATGTCTCATGCGTGGCTAGTCTTGAGAATATGAAACTACCCTTCACATACTGCTCAGAAGCTGATCCACCTTTACATTCAGATGTTTCTGACATCTTGTTTGTCAGTTTTACACTTCAAATTCAGCAGCGAGGAGCTGTACCCTCTGCAGTTTTGTTTTCTCCTCAAACCTCCAACACATGCTGACACAAGCGATGCCTTTTAGCTTTACTGCTCCTGCTCCAGCCCACACCCACCAAAGTCAACTACGGGAACTTTTTGTTTTCAAACAAGGAGCCATCTTTAACCCCAGCACACACGCTGTGATACATTATGTATTTACCATCGGCTGCTTTGACAAAGATGCACAGCGTCAGTGCTGGGTCAACTGCTGAGTTTTTAATTCCTTTGGAGTAAAACCTTTGAGAAAATAAAACACAGTGGATGTGTGACGGCTTAGTAAACCCACACTGAAGAAAGAAAGGCAACCGAGAAAGAAAGGATCAACATGGGAGAAGATGCAAAGACCAGAGATAAGAATTACTCATCCGCTTTATATTTTGATGCTCTCAAACGCTCATTGAGGTTCAGAAAACTGCACAGAACGTTAGAAGTTGTTGGAGCAGTGACAGGTTCAGGAAGGAATAGCAACAGACAGGCAAGGATGGAAGTGGAGCCAGGAGATGCAGAGACACATGTACTGTACATGAGAGACAGACAGGAAGAGGGCTCGGCAGATGGAGGAGAAGATTCAGAGAAGAGTATAGCGAGAGACACAGAACATGTCATGCACAGTGTTAAAACGAAAAACCGTCTGCACACATCGTACTAGTTGCCCATGGCAAGTCGTCAAGAGAAACTCGAAGACAGGCTGCACTTAAAGAAAATTTTAGTCATTCATCTTCATTTCACCCCCACACTACCCTTTTTTTTATTACTTTGATTTGTACTGTTAATTCAGTCATTTCTGCCCTAGTTTTTCTTGTATTCTCTGTCAGGCAAAACTTAATCTCCAGATATTAAAAAGGATGGATTAACACACGAGATAGAAAGCGACCAGCTTCTGTAAGGACCCTACACATCCGTGACATCACCTGTTTGAACTACTGGCATGAGGAAGATGTTATAAAATCCCTCCGCACACACATTTTTTTTTTTTTTTTTGTCCCCAGAGTTATGGCTGCTCCAAATCTATTGTATTCATGCTGCTGCTCTGTAAATAATCTATATCTATACTTTATGAAACTTTGCACAATACTGTATATAACTGTATATTCCATAGCCACATTTCCATATTTATATTGTTATTCATATCTATATTACAGTCTGTTCACTTCCATTCCATTTTGACTTTAAATATTTCCAAGTTTTACTACTGTTATTCTAATCTTTTTGAATATTGTTTTTACTGTGTATAATGAGCATCTTGCAGAGCTGTAAACAAAACATGTTCTGCAATGACAATAAAGAATATTCTATTCTATTCTATTCTATTCTATTCTATTCTATTCTATTCTATTCTATTCAAGTAAAGAGAATGAGTTTGAGCCGCAGATACAATGTTACCTAACTGGACATCAGATAATTGGTAGAACACCACTTAGACTTGGACTCAACTTTATTCATCCCTTTGGGATGACTCCCTCAGGGAAATTGTATTTCCAGCAGCTATATGCAAAAAAAAAAAGAGAAATAAACAACGTACAATAAACGTTAAACTCTTAGCTACGTATAAAAAACAAACAAACAACAAAAAAAAAGAAAAATAGAGACGAGCTATCTTGCCAGGTTAGTTATTCTTATTAATTATCGAAAGATATCAAAAATTCAGATGTGAAATGCACCTGAGTTCTTGAAGTGAATGGAATAAGTGCTTGAATATATGACTATATATATCTTTCTGATTAGCTTTAAAAACTTCAGAAAAGTTCAGAGAATAAAACAACAAATATTAGATTTCATATATGTAGTATGCTGTGTACTAGTAGTATACCAGGAGGCGTGGAGTGGTTACACTGCATACAGAAATGTGAACATTTCCATGTAACCTAAAAGGAAACCATGGCAACAAGCTGTAAATAGCAGACCTATGAATGCATGTAGTCCTCCGTGAGAGCTAGTGGATCACTTCTGTAAAATTAGACCTCTGAGACAGGTGGTTTAATAACGGAGCAGATGAATGGAGAGGAGATGGGTGAGGGAGGCAGACAAGATAAGTGACCAGAGACAATGAGGGAGGACGCAGTGAAGGGAAAGACAGGAAAGGGGAAAGAAAAAGGTAGATAGGGGAAAGGAGAGCAGGGAGTAGAAGAAATAATGGAAATATAAGAGGGGGATAAAGGGAGAGAGAGTGGAGGGAGGAAAAGGTATGAGGGGGTGAAGATGGTGATGATTGCACGATGGAAAAGAAGAAGTAAGAGCGGAAATTGTAGAAGAGGAGAAAAAAGAAATGAAGTGATTGAGAACAGAGAAAGAGGAGAGATGGGGGAAAGAAGAGAAGAAAACAAAATAGGGGGAACATATATTATGGGAGAGTAAAACCAAAGGCAGTGGAATAAAAAATGAGAAGGGAGGAGAGCAGAGGACTAAAGATGAAGGAAAGAAAGCACAAAAAGTTGGAGCTGTCCTTTGCTACAGCTCTCATGGGCTCCTCAATTTCTGCAGCGTCCAGTTTAAACACTTCAGAGATGAAGCGTAAATGTGTGTGTGCGTGTGTGTTTGTGTGTGAAAAACAGAGAAAAACTGAGAGTTTGGAGGTCTCAGTCTGATCTAATGACTTTCTCTGATCTCGCTTCTGAAACGCAATAAAAACAATATGATGCTTGTGCTTTGGTTTTGATTAGGAAAACTGTCTGGACAAACCAGACAGGTGAGAGGTCGGGTGGGGTCCTCCGGTCTTACCCGTCTCACAGCGGCGTCCAGTAAATCCTGATGGGCAAACGCATGTGTTGGGAGACACGCACGTCCCTCCGCTCCGGCATCCCTCCTCACAGAAGGCTGGGAAAAAGACAGAGAAATATCAGACTAGTTTCTCTTGATGTCCCGGATATCACAGCAGCAGCAGCAGCAGCAGCAGCAGCAGCAAAAGGCTTTGAATTCCTTCCGTTTAAGATTTTGCGAAGGCATTACGAGGTGCAAAGTGGTTCCCCTGACTATTTTAAAAGGAGTGTAACAGTTCTGTGAGGGAACACTGACATTCCCAAGTCATCCACACGGGGATATACTGTAAATGGTGTTTTTATGTTGCCGTGAAAGAAAAGAAGAGCCCAGAACGGTGACATCCCCTTCTCAGATTTAGTTTTCGTCTATTAACAGTTTGTGATGTGAATTTGTTCTTTCAAGTGGTTGTCATCTGGAAGACACTACATATTTCATTTAGTCGTAAAAATGATCAGAGCTACAGTGTGGAGATGAAATGTCCTCATGCATAGTGCTATGGAGATTACTCAGTTTTTTAACTTAACAATAGATTAACAAATGTACGGTTCACCTCAGACTGCGTGTCTCATAAATCTCATTTCCAGTTGCAAAGCTTTGCCAAACAGACTGACATCCCAAGTTACAGGCAATCTGGGGGGGCAAGTGGAAAATCTAGCAGGTAAGGAACCAGATATTTCCTTCAGGAGTTGGTGGAAACCAAATCAGAAGCCAACCAACAAACGATAACATTTCTGTGTCTGCTGGATGTGTAGATTTATAACGATTTCATAACCTCTACGGCATGTAAACTTAAATGGTAATGAAATATCGGTTGCGTGTTCATGGCTTGCTTACACTGACATCAAAAGCAAAACAGGTGAAAAGTGTTAATGCCTTTGCTTGATAAGTAAAACAGAGGGCCTATCAGAAGTACAGGTGAAAAAGTCGTGAAGCTTAGTCACTCGATGCCTTTACAAGAAAAAAAATACCTGAAAATGATGTCTTCCTTTTTCTTTTCTCAAAAAAACAAAAACCCAAAAAACAACTAGTAATGATAAAAATGCCTACCGCATGGACGGCACAAAGATGTAAGAGATTTCATTGTAGATACTGAGGCTTGGCTCCTGGCTAAGTGGACTGGTTTTATGTAGCCCATCTATCTTGATAACAGTGCGAGCACTTTACCAACTCTCACATTCACCCACTCAAACACACACATTCACACAGTGTGCAAAAGCTAGTCTGCGCACGGCGAGCAGATTTGAGGCTCAGTGTCAAGGACAAACTGTTCTGCCACCTGAGCTACTGTTGTTCGGCACTTCAAAGAAATGTGATAAATCCTGGCATGCACTGATCTGCTGCCTCACATTTTCTCTGTGCCTAGTGTTGCCTAGTGTTCCTGGTAAGCGTGTCATGGTGCCATGTAGATGAAAAAACAACAACAACAACAGAAAAAACAGGTCCTCAGGCTACACCTACATGACAACATGGATAATTTGCCAATGCCTTCCAAAATTGTCCGTGACTGTTCCAAAAATGGCTTATCAGTGTTCTCTGACCCACCACTAAATCTGGTTACATTCCCTCTGAAACAGCTAGAAGAGTACTATTTTTTTTTTCCACACATATTTACGATGTATCTTTAAAAGCAGATCAAATGAGGCCGTTTCGCATTTGAAACGTCTGCTTTTATTGGTTAGCTCATACACTGTAAATAAACATGGATGAAGGAAGTTTCCCAAAAATTAAAGTAAAGCAAGTAGAGCTCCCCCTGGTGTCTGACTACGATATAGGTCGTAAGCTCCACCTATTCCAAGTTAGTAGATGGGGCTTGGGCCAAACTAAATACATGTCAAATATTTGGTTTTTGAGGACAGTTTCTGTCATTTTAGGTAGTAAAGTGCTCTTTAAAGAGTGTAGTAAATAAATATAATAAATAATTACAGTGTATAATCCAACATTTCCTTGTAACTGGTGGAGGTAGAACAGGACAAACATACAAAAATACAAGTGAGTCTGGCAGAAGTGTGGGCAGGACGTCAATAACAAAGATCCTTGTGGCTCCACTCTCGGACCGTACTGCGGCTCAAAAACCCACAAGATGTTATCACCTGTATCGCCGGCAATGCAAGGCAGCGGGTATGCATTATCCATATTTATATACAGTCTATGTATCAGCTCAAAAGGCCTTACAAAGTCTCTTAGAGGTCCACTTTCACCAGAGGTTTCTTATCTGCAAAACATGTCCACTAGGAAAATTTCAATAAAAACTAAACCTATAATCCATATGTAAATCTTCAATGAGATTATTAGGGATCAAACAAGACAAATCACGTCTGCAACCTGACCAATTTAGATTTTGTTTAGGTCAAGTTATGCGCAGTTGATGACAACTAGATCATCACCATCACCGCCTTTTGTTGGAGGCAGACTCTCAGTGAAAATGGCTGCTTTCCTACGTGCACATCACGTGTGATGCATGAACACAGCTGAGACAAACACACAAAGGAAAATAAGCAGATGGAGGAGCCAGGGAAAAACTACACAAAACAGAAAGAAGAGACAGCGAGAAAGAATAGTTGCACAGTACTTAAAGCGGGGAGAATTAAACCAAAAAGAGGGCAGACCTAATTGAGCAAGTTCATTAAAGTGAAATTACTTGAGTATCTCTAAGCTTAATTAATGACGTGATTTAAAAGATGAGCCTTAATGGGCTGAAAAATCTATTTATAGCCACATGCATTGGGAGCGTAATATCTCTGTGTGTAATCTATGTGCAGCAGCTTGTCTTCATTTGGTTTATGAATCCAAAGAAAGATCATTTGTCTGAATAAATTATCACTGTGATGTTTGGAAAAAAAATGGACTAAATATACAAATCAATGCAGTGCAATAAATAAAAGCAGAGTTCCGTGCCAGAAGCTATTAGAGTTATTAATCTGACTGGTTCCACTATTTAAGAAGTTCTATCAGGCCCTCATTAGGAGCCTGATTGCCTCTGTACTAATAAACCTCACACTTAAAAATTAATTACACTTATATTGACTCAATCTATCTCCAGCTTTAATTATCATTTCACCACCATCAGCATAATGTCGTCTGCCTATGGAACTAATGACTTCCAAGATGATGAGGGGGGTTTCTCTGAGGAGCGTGGGGGAGCTTTATGGCCGAGGGCAATAGTTTTCTTGCCAAAACAAAAGCCCCAATTTCCAGCTGCCTCCTGTATTTTATTAATGTCAAGAAATGCCATAAATTAAAACCAGTGGCTTACAACAACTTTTCACTTCAGTGGAGTTATTCTATAGACCAGTAATGATAACAAATACAATGAAGTCAGTCAAACCCTTGGATTAAAATGTTTTGATAAAAATTCAAACATCAATGTAGAGCCCATAGCATTGTATTACAGTTATTACATCAGCATTGGTTCACTTTGAGATCCCTGCTGTGATGCCTAAACATCTGGATCGGATGAATGTTCAGAACAAGATATTACATGTTGATCACCCAGAAGCTTAAATGCAACAACTTGCAGTATACTACAACAAACAAGCTCAGTGTGGTGGCTTCGCCATCTTGTAAATGCCTGACTCCCAGCTAATTCAAAAATGGACAAAGAGGTGGAGGGTGAATGCAAGTGGGCGGAGAACGCTGAGGCAGACAGCGTCCACCTGTCACTCAAAGCAGCCACAACCTAAACTATGCACAACTTTAAGCTAAACAGGCGAGTTATATAAAAAAAATTCACCCCGATGCAGGCACACCCTTCCTTTCAAACGAGATTCAGTGATGCAACTGCATTTTTCAGTTTTTCTCTTGCATCACAATAATGTTCCTTCATTCAATTTAGGTTGGAATGGTTGGAAGAGTATTTGCACTTGAAGTCGGTTTGTTATTTCCGATGGATAAACAGATCTCTGGGGCTTTGAGAGGTTGCTTTTTTTCTTCTGCATAGATTATAAGTGAACAAAATATGTGTTGCCACTATGAAACGCAGAAATGAAAAAGAAAAAAACAAAACAATTGAAAGCAGTTCTCTGTATTCTGTACCATTCCTCCCCCATTCAAATGGCAAAAAGGACTGCTTACTGATGCTACTAATGCTACTAATTGCTACTGCTAATTATTAATGCTACAGAAACTCCACAAACCTAAAGCAAAGAATCTAAACAATAGTTCACCTCTATCCTGCATTTCCTCTTCCATTAGTAGCAATTATTATTTACAATTTTCTCCTATTTCTTGTCTCTGCCTCCTCCCCATGTGCCACTTTCGCATTACGAAATACCAACCGTAAGGACGAGATGCCCTTCTTCACCGGGAAGAGTTCCCTTGACCTCGAGGTAAACCATCTCACTGCTTAACCGAGCCCGTTGCTGACTCGTGACTTCTCGAGGCATGCTTATAACTCTTCTTATAACCACAGATTTGCTATTTGATTTTCCCATTACAGTCCCAGATTGCTTTCCAGTGGGTGGTGAGAATGAAATCACTCCACTCTGTGCCACGGCTAACAGCCATATTCACGGTTGTTGGGTGTCCAAAGATCTATCTCAGAATTAGGAGCAAGAGTATCACAGAGAAAGACGTGAATATTCCGCAAACTCAAGAAAGTAAGAAGGAAGAAATTAAAGGGCATTTTAATTCTATAATAATTAGCATGCCACAGAGTATAGCACAGCTCAGATATCATTAGCCTCCCGATAATGTTCTCTCTTCAGGAGTTTAGAGTTGATTTTGTTTCATACTTTTAATATGGATTTGATGAATTAATCAAATTACAACATGTAATGGGAAAAGGGGCACTCTAGAACTAGTGAAGAGTATTACGAACCTCACAGAACAGTGCACTTGCATTTCAGTGAATAATCTCTTCCAATCTGAAGAAGAAACTTCCCCAACTTGATTAACAATTCTGTTATTCATATATTCGCATTCACAATCCAAACCCAGACATTCAAACCCCCAGAGAAAGCACTCAGGTGACGGTGGACAGGAAAGAAAAATCCTTTTAAAAGAAGGAGGCCTTGAGCAGAACCCAGTATGAAAACCCATCTGCTTCAAGCCAGACATGTAGAGAGACAGACAATTAGGAAAGTGAGACAGACGAGAACAGCAGAAGCAAGTAGACAACTTCACAAATAGAACATCTGGATAAAGTATATGTGCAGCACAGAAGTGAACAATAGATCAACAAGACCGTTTGCGGTGTCAATAGAACAGGGCAACAGGGCACACCCACTCAACCAACACCTCATCCCATGATCATGAGGTTGGAGAAATTCTGACGAGCTTGTATGGGAAAGGGCTTAATACCTGCAGTCCCAGTCACCTTGAATAACAGGAATCAAGTAAAGTCTAAAGCCTTATTGTCTATATACACATGATACAAACGAGAGTGCAGTGATGATCATGTGTCTCCTGGAACCTTTGACGTTTTCCCCAAATGGAGCAAACATCTGTAGATGTTAGATCAGGTTTTTACATATTTATGTGGCAGTAATACTTCATATTTAACAGATCATCAAATGTTTTCACCACCCCTGTCAATCCTGAAACTGAAACTTTGAACTTTGAATCAGGGCCGTTACATGAATTATTTTTATTCTGATTGGACTACTGTTATTGGTGGGATACTGGTGTCCATGTCAATTCAGCAGTTGAGATGTGTAATATTGAATTATTTTTTTTCTCTCCATTTGGTTTAAATATTTTGTGTCTGCACCTAAAAAGCACCATGTCCAAAAGAAGCCATTAATATCTCACCCTTTCTACTGAAAGTTGTACATCAAAGCTTAGAAAATTCTCAAAACAAGGACTGCTGAATAATGGAATACCTTTTTATTAAACAGTTCATATTAATCATCAGCATATGAAGCTTTAACAACTCAATATTTTGATCAGAGTCAAGATTCAGTATTAAACTAATTTTCTTTTTTGTGTAGTCTCATTTAATTTTTGGTCAAAACGTAAATAAGGTTTGTTTTTTTTTTCACACTGAGTTCTCTCATTTGTGTTGAATGAGTATGAATGGTAGAACCGTGCTCTCTCTCTCACCCTCTCTCTCTGAACTGCTATACATAAAGGGTCGTCCTTGGCCATATATGTACCTTTTACCCATATATGCGTAGAGAATGCTGATATGAGATATGAAGCATAATCAGTAAGTGTGGAGCAGCCAATTGCATGGTGAATTTAAGCAATTACACTGGGTTCATATTTGAAAATCCTCACCACCCATGAACCCGACTGCACATCACTGCTTTGAATCACATGTGAACAGCAACATTTGTAGGAGAAGCCACTGAATTGCATCGTTGAACATTTCACTGGTGCTGATATTAACTAGTCAGCCACTCTCATGTCTGATAACCTTGTCTGATAAGCTCACTACACATCATGACCTGACCTTTACCAAACAGCGTATAGACCATGCAACAAACTAGCTGTTGAGGAAAGTTTAGCAGCCAAATAATCTTTTTATGAGTTCAAGCACCAGTCATACCTTGATCTGTGTGAGCGTTGGGTTCTTAATGAGCCTTAAGTCAGTTTCAGTAAAGGGAACCACCCCCTGAAGGCAACATGAAACTCCACACCAGACAGAAGCTGAAGTAGCCGCTCTGAAAATCTGCATCGACGAAAATGATGCTATATTGTGGTTGTGTTTCCATTGATTTGCAGCTTTCCTGCCTCCTAGAGGGCAAAAATCTATTACCAAGCACTTCCTCCAACAGATGCTGATAGCAAGAAGGAGGGTGAGGAAGCCCAATAAAATGCATCGTAGAGGCCTCCTGAAAACATCATCCATTAGCTCTGACTGAGGAACAGAGGGGTATCTAGATAATGGATGCTAAATATCTTCTTGACTCTATTTTCTACAAACCTGATTTCAGAGAAAGAAATAAGCCTACCCACTCTTAGGTTTGTCAGAGTGATCATGTGTGTGTGTGTGTGTGTGTGTATCTTCACTGCTAATGAATACACATCACCAGTCTTAAATGAAGAGGCAGAAGTCCGCTGTTTACAGCCGGCAAGAGAGAGCCAAAAAACGCTTCAAAGAAAGAATTAATGCCAACCCGTTTACTCATACAAATGCTTCACACATCAGATTAAAGGTAGTTCACCCTTGCCTGTACTTTCTGTTGGCCATTTGCTGAACATCACAGATAATGACTGCACTTACAAGACAATAAGGACTCGGGCCAGGCGGTTGGCATGGATTAAAGACGCATTAAGGGAGATTTTTACTGCCATAATGTATCTGCAGAGGGTTGAAAGGGTGGCTGTGATCGATACTGCTGACACGACAATTAATTCAACCAGGTGCTCTTGGAGATTTCTCACACTGGGATGAGGCTCCACACATTTCAAACTGCTCAAGGATGATGCAGTGAGAGCGAGGGACCTCCACTGAACCCATTTGGATTTCCAAGTAAAAATACAAAAAAATTAAATAAAACTACAAGGGTGGCATAGCATTACCTCAGTATTGTTCTCCCACCAAAGGCTATCCGTATGCTCCAGATGCTTCCACTTGTAATATGTTCCATAACACATCCATAGCTTAATTAACTTCACTTTTGCATTCAGTCCAGGTGTTTGATCTTTAATTAAACAATGCATGGTTACTCTCATTTGTGTTGAATGAATATGAATGCTGGAGCTGCAATGGAAAATATTGTCTCTTTAAGGCTCTCCTCTGGCCAGATATATACCTTATATAAACCTATGTGTGCGTAAAGAATGCTGATATGAGATATGAAAGATAACCAGTTAGTGTGGAAGCAGCCAATTGCATGGTGAATTTAAGCTATTACATTGGGTTCATATTTGATGATGTACTGCAAGCGAGGGACCTCCACTGAACCCATTTGGATTTCCAAGTAAAAAATACGAATTACAAAGCAAATCCATTAATACTGTATGTAGGGTGACGTAGCCTTACCTCAATATTGTTCCCCCTCCAAAGGCTATTCCTAGATGCTCCAGACACTTCCGCTCAATATGTTCCATAACACATTCGTAGCTTAATTAACTTTACTTTTGTATTCAGTCCAGGTGTTAGATCTTTAATTAAACAAAGCCTATCAGAGAATACGTAGCTGTAGTGCGTGTGCAGAGACAGTTTGCCTGCATAACCAGATGGCAGAAGAGGGTTGAGCTAACACCGAAGTGCTATTAGTCAATGCTAGACAGGGATACTGGAAAATATGAGCAATCTGACAACCATTTTTTTTTCTTATCTCACATTTTCGAGGAGTAAAACAGCTCTTGATGTTTAAATGCTCTCCTGGGATTATTAGTTTCCCCTTTCAAGCCTTCAGGGCAGCGTGTTTCTCTTTTTCTATCTATTTATTATAGTGGAGAAATACTACTACATTTTCTTGTGTACACAGTCGTCCGTAAAACTACACAGCTCTCCTTAGTGCCACTTTAAAGAAAGAGGATTGCTGTCCTGAGAGTTGGACTGATCTCTTAAAAGCATGTTCTATAATCCTAATCCAAAGTCACACTTTTATAAATATCCAAAAAATAAGAGGCTGCCTTAAAAAGTATACATTTGCTTTATCTTATACGCTCTCGCTCGGCTCCGTGCGCACGATGATCCGTTGGGTCACGGATTAAACATGAGCAAGCCATGAACTTGCACCGACGTTAAAACACAGAGGTGACACACTGTATTACTCTCGACTGAGACGAGTCAGACATGGAGCAAAGGACGGGAGCAGTCACAAGATACAGGATGTGATTTGAATGTTAATCTCACTGTGAAGATCATTTCAGAACACAAAAGGACAGATATCTATAATTTATGTGGTTTTTCTGGTGGACAGAAACACAGCTCCATTTGAATGTTAACAGTGTTGTAAGCCAATATGCCAATATTTGGTTATGTCAGCGCTGTGTTTATAGCGCGTTTCCTTCAACAAAACCCTAATAACAATCGACGCAGCTTTTGATTTTTGCTGCATAGCCTAGAGTCAATAAATGTAAAGCTTGGGTCAATATATATGATTCTTTAAGGTCACACCAATATGCACGCTTATAAGGAGAATATATGAATATGTTGACAGTCAGATGTATGTTTTAAAGCCATACAGTGGGACTATTACAAGTAAAGGAACATGGCATTCAAGCTCTTGAAGTTCACACAATTAAGCTAATCAAACAGTATTTTGCAATACACCTGACTTTTAAATGTCAGTGGCAACATTCATACCAACCAGCTGTGATTAGTTCACCAGAGCTGAAGATGGAAGCGATGGAAACGAGCGATGGAAGCAAAATATACTCACAGCTAAGAGTCAGGTGGAGGTTACAAATGTAACTACGGGTTCTATGAATGCAGAAACTAAATCTAGGAAGAGTCCCAATTTCCGATACTTTAAAGAAGAGACTTGAGAAGAAGCTTTACTTAATGGAATCACGGGTGTGGCCAATGTTATCCTATGAGATAGCTGAAAGAAGAGAAGAGACTCAAGGGCTGCAGGAACATGTCCTTCACATGCATCGACATCACAGCATCACATCACAATATAAGACAAAAGACTGTAGCTTTAAGAGAGCGTATGTGCATTTGAAGTGTGCTACGAAAACACATGAATATATAAGATGCAGTTTGGAGCTCTCACAGGACTCAAAGCAAAGCCTTTCTCTTTGTTGAACAAGTTCTACCTGACATTTATGTATGCAAAAAAACAAACAAAACAAAAACAACAACTGCTTAATAACAAGCGAATAAATAAAATACAGAAAAATAGATTTTTTTTTTTTTTATCCCGCTGCCTCTTTTCCAACAACGTCAGTGTGTGGCAAAACATTAACTGGCTGTTCACGGCATGTCTAGATGATCTTATCTATTTTCATCCGTGGAAGAGTCACAGGGGCATGAACCTATCAGAGCGGCGAGGGTGGGGAGGAGCGGGGACGCCCTTGGCAGCTGAATGTGAGGAGCTTTCATAACAGAGGGTGGCGCAGTATGAGAAACTCCCTCCTTCTGAATCCATTACCGGCAAACACAGGTAGGCAGCTGACACCACCATTTTCCTCAACCTCTGCAGCAGCTCTGCTCTCTGATAAGACCAAGTTTACTGCTGAGAGGCGAGATGTAGCGGCGGAATTACCCATGACCCATGCTGCTGGGATCCGGAGGAGGGATATGCGTCACGTAGGGCCAAATTTGGTTTTATGAGGGCCATAATGTTTAAAAGATTCTTTATGGTGTGGTGTTATTTTTCTCTCTTGGTTTTCCATTACATCCAAAAGTGACACTTTTTTTTTTTTTTTTTTTTTTTTTAGCTACGAAGGAAAATCCACCATTTTTTTTATTTACATTATTTTACAACAAGATTCAGTGTGAGATATGAGCTCTCTGCCTCCGCCCCATTACAATGTAGATTAATGGATTTTATTTCGTGGCGCTCACTGCATTGGATGTTGGATTAAGGCTGTAAGAAGAATCCCTTTCTGGGCAAAAGATACGATGTCTGAAGGATTTTTTATTATTATTAGAGGGGTGAGATAATGCACAGAGGCCCCCTGAAACTATCATCCATTAGTTCTGACAGAGGAACAGAGGGGTATCTAGATAATGGACACTAAATATCTTTGAAACTCTCTTTCTTCTACAAACCTGGTCTCAGAGGAAGAAAGAAGCCTCCTTGCCCTTTCCCTTGCTGCAGTGTGCCTGTGTATCTTACTTGCTAATGAATGCACAACTGCAGGCTTGAATGCAGAGAAGTCCACTGTCGGCCTGCAAGAAAGAGCTGCACAGGCCAAAAAGGCAGGTGAATAATAATTAACGTCAACCCGTTTACTCGTACAAAAGCCTCACGAGGTGTGGATTTTGAATGAACTGTTATGTCTGCAACTCTTACTAAAACAGTGTGCCCCTGGTGGACAAAATAGGGAGAGCAGCTACTTTTATTGACATTAATCAGAATTAATGTCTTCTATGTCATTTTCTCACTTTGCATTCATCCTACGGGCCAGACTGGATCCTCTGATGGGCTTTCTGCTGTCTGACACAATTTCAGATGAATAGTCACCACAACAAGTAGCTACATTTCTGGGGAGGTGCAAGCCAAGTTATGGTATAGGGCAGGGGTCTTCCACGTTTTTACAGCCAAGGACCCCCAAACTGTTGGAGAGATGAAGTAGGGACCCCCTACCTACTGCATGTGTTCTATATTAAACATGTGCAACAGTAGGGGGGCTGTGCACCTGCCATCTGGAGGCTTAGTTTGACAAGTCTTGGCTAGTGTGGTGCTCTGTATTTAACGGTGCACTGTTAAGACAGCTCCTGAATCGCTGACTGAGTGAAGTGCTGATTGAAAGAAAAAAAAAAAAAACGTCGTCTGCCTCAATTTATCTCTATTAAAATATGTGGTATTCATGTTAAAGAAATTTAAATTTGTGGGGGGAAATTGTGGGGAAATATATAAAAAATGTGTGATCAACCAAAGATTTTGCGAAATGTGAGACCAGAGCACCAACCAAAGACGTGCACTGACCCTCTAGGGGTGGAAGACCTATGGTATTGCGTCCAGATCTGCGGCGTACCTAGGGCGTGAGAGTGCTGCGGTACTATAAATTGTGCATAAGCGATTACAGATAACGGATGGATTTTTTGACTTTGACCTACTACCCTTACTAATAAAGTTAACGTGCATCTTCACTCTCTTTTTTTTTTCTTTTAATGATCAGGTTTGCATTTAACAAACATCTTTACTCTCTAATAGGACAAACACAAGCGAACCGAGGATTTAAAAGCCTAATAAAAATACAGAAACTAGTTTAAGCTGCGTCTCCGTTGCGACAAAGACATTGAACATAATAGGGAAAAGAAAGTCTTAAAAATGACTCATCATGCCAGTGGACGGCCCATCAGGTGAAAAAGACGGCGGATGCTTCATTTTAGTCAACACAATAAGGTCTCAACTCGAAATGAAAGTTTCTATCTCTGTGACATGTGGTTTTACATTTGCAGCCATTATTTTGGCCCGACTGTGGGGATGTGTTAGACTGAAATATCTTCCCTAAATTTTAATGTGAAAGCTGATATATCTATAGACACCATACAAGTGTGTTTGTATTTGTAAAATAAAATGAATACAATAAAATAAAATATGGACCATATATGCAGAATGCTAAATCATCATCAGACAGTGCGCTCAGAGATTGCTGCTAATGCACACCAAGTACTTCTTACTGCCATTGATTCTCATTTAAAACTTTAACTGACAAAATTAAAGTTGACTTTCATTAAAAACATGTGAGATAATGGTAATTTTGTGTGACAAAAACATTTCAGGGAGTAATGAAACTTGAAGGTGCAGCCACAGTGAGCTGTTAGATGATGGGCTGCAGGCAACAGGCCGCACACACCTCGCACGCCTCAGCGCGTTAACCAACTCCTTTGGCCGTGTCCTGCTGTTCACAGGCTTAAGCTGTGTGCAGCATAAAATGAGATCATGGTTGATCACAGAATGAGCCGAGACCAATTATTGTCTGACTTTCTTTCTAATAAAATACTTGCTGCTAACAGACGTTTTGTGGCATTTAGTATTAAACACTTAAACATATTAAGCCTTTGCTGGTATCACCAGTAATTACAGGTGTTGCCAAATCAACCGTGACTGAAGATTCAATTTTAGGTAGTGCACCGAAGTGAATGTACTTGATTATCCGGAAAACATCCGGGCTTCTGTGTGTAGCAACTCTGAAAACAGAATCTGAAACCAAGGCTGTCTTTATTTGGAGCAACACAGTGTTAACTTATTTATTTATTACAGTCATTGCATGAACAAGAAAAAGGGACGCCCTTGCCTCTTTTGGATCCAATAATGTCTGTGTGTGTTTGCGTGGCCACATTTCCTGCACTAATTAGCAACTAGGAAAACAGATTCTAAAAAAATACAGACACACAAGAGCAGGGACACAAACACTACACACACATATCACAGATGTATTGTATACTTAGTGGATAATTGGTTTGTTCCTTTTTTTGAAAGCAGAAAAAATAAGATCAATAACTATAAGTAGACAAAGCGACTGCATGAAATGCCATGTGATCTATATTTGTGTCTTAGGCCATGAATTCTTCAGTGTAAAACTGGAATCATTGATTATTCAGCAGTATAATGGGCTATGCTTCAGTGATTGATTGTATGAATGGACTTAGTGTAGCTGTGGTCACAAAGCAGCAGTGTAACATTAAAACGAGGCAGAATTAGCTTTGTGAGGGATAACTAGTCGCACTTTCTTTTACTTCTTGGCATGGATATTCTAAGAACTAGAATAATATTTGATTCTATTAGAGTTCAAGTCACAAGTTTTGAAACCTGAATGTTTATTATCTTCAATTTCAAGTCTGAATTATTTCCTAACATTAAAATGTTACGACTAATAAGTAATTAGAAATGGATTGTTTCTGGAACTTAAATCAAAGCAAACATTATTGGTCTACACAGCTTATGTTTCATGGCATTTCCCCAGTCAAGTATTTCCTCCACTAATCTATCCTTTTGTGTCTTTGTGTATGCGTGTAGCCTGTAGCCTGCCATAAATCAGTCAGGGCCCCCAGATCTCAACTAAAGTGTTTCGGAGCCCGGAGCCCCCGAGCTTCGCGCTTTTCGGTCCCAAACAAAATCCCTGTCCCTGTTTCAAATAAAGGGTCTGTTTTACACCGCAGTTATTCTACCAGGTAAATTTCGTTACGCTATTAGTGCAGGTAGCAAATTAAATACTGCATAAAATAATTCAGAGTACGTTGAGGGTATCACATTTTGTTTGGAGCAAAATTTGCTTTATTTGAATTTCCAGTTGATTGGACAGGGGAGAAGGCATCTGGAGAAATTAAGCCGAGAAGAGATTATGAAAACAACTTCATCAACATGTAAACTAATGCATTATTTATGCACCATGCTCGTTTTGTACATTCACCGTCACGTAGTGCACCAGAAATGAAGTGAAGACTTTTAGGTACAGGAGCATTGGAATGTGTTATTATTTGCCATTTAGTGTAAGGAGTAGTATATGAATTCAAACTTTCTCTAGTTTGAAATTATGCTGCATCAACTAATGCAGCATCCAGAACTGCAGCATGGTGAGAATAAGGAGCAAACAAAATGTCTATTCTTATATGCATTCTTAAGACTAATCTTACACATATATATAATTACACGTGGTTCAGGGAAAGGCTGAGAGAAATGTGAATCTAAGGACACAATCACCTAAACATACAGAAAACATTTACTTGTGGCATGTCTTGTATATATGAGAAAAGATTTTTTTCTTTCCTGTAAATCTCAAAATATGACAGTAAAGAGTGATGTTTTGAGGTAGATATTGATAATCTGCTTAGGTAACTCATTATATGTAATGTACAGACAGAAAGGCTGTCTTTTGAATTACTGATTTGTGAGGCACATTTTTGAAATCTTCCTCTAATTCTATAGAAAAGCCTATTCCAGAAGATGTATTCCTATGTGTCACTTACTAAAAGCTTAGTTTAAAAGCCAACGTTAAGTGCTTTAGTATGTGGTTTGTCTGATGGTCACTAATTGCAGCCTTCGCATGAGCGATATACAACATAAAAAACATGACAAACGAAAACTAAGATGTTCGTTTTTTTATTTTTTATGTTTTACAAATTAGGTCTCAGTAGCTTAAATATATTTCTTGGTGACAACTTTTAAAATTCTTATTTCACACGAAAGCTATCATTATTGAAGACGTTGAAAGAAAGGTATATTTACGAGGCTTCAGGCCGACTGAAACGCGTCTCATTCAATCAGTCAGCAGTGGCGGTTGCCACTACTTGTCTGACCTTAGCTTTATTCAGGATTCATCCAGGTTGCATTAAACAAACTCCGGGCTACAAGATTTGCATTCATGTAAAATTGCTAGGTACAAATTCTTATTAACAGTTTTGGCAGTGGAATGGCTTTTTTTTTTTTTGAAGTCTGATTTATGAAATATTCAGATGCATTCAGATGAAAAGCCAACACGCACATGGGGGCCGGAAGAAATGTGAGACCAGAGCACCATAAACTGTGAGAGTTGATATGTAATTTAAAGATGATTGTTTATTTTGTATTTGAAGTCCAACATTAGGGAGACCTATTTAGAGATAGAGTCATTGTTGTGTGTCAGATCTGAGCCTTAAGTACAATGTAGGTTGAGTGTCTCGCCGTGCCGTACACCATCGCTTATGCTGTAGCCTACACACACCTCCCCAGAAATGCAACAACACGTTTTGACAGACTACAATGGCTATGACTGGTTCAAAAGGTCCATGTCTTTTGGTGGCAAGACAAGCACGGGAAATTCTCCCTCGTTTAGCCTCCTACAAACAATCTGTTCGGGCGTCTTTGTTTTCTGTGTTGGAGTGTTATCAGTAAAAGACGCTTTTGTTCCGACGCTTTTTAACCTCAACTTTAAACTACACAGAGAGCAATTTACATGCACCCTGGGTGATCTGACCACAAGTGGTCAATTCCAAGTACTTGCACCTGGCTTTACGCACCACTGCATGCATCTTGAGTGACCACTTGTGATCAGATCTCCATTCCATGTTCTACGTTTGTGCTAGTCTGCAGTCTAAAATTATCGCTAAAGAGCATCACGTAGTCTTTCTCATCCGCGTCTCTCGTACTAACATTAAATATAACTATCTGTACTAATAATTATCGTAACTATACTGACGCTGCAGCAAAATATACTTTGTCTACTTGTGGTGGACATTGTTATGGATTCTCTATCTGCACCACCCCGCATCCCAATATTCTGTGTTAAACAAATTGTCTATTCGCAGATTTATTACGGCAAAGTATCACTGGCAAGACTGATTGAAGACAGAAAAAAAAGAGAAAACACTACAGTGCTGATAGAATGAGGACAGCTACTAGATTGTTGCTTGGTGCATTAAATTACATTAAGAGAGTTGATCTGATAGTGCTGCAACGCAAGAGATGATTTTATTTCTCTTCTCTCAGCTACATCTAACAGTGGGGCATAGACTAAAAATAATTGCCTCAAATGATAATTGCTACAAAGCTTCAAAAACAAGTAGTGAGTTTTTTTTTTTCTTGGTAATTTTTTTTTTTGCGCAGATCTGCAATTAATCATAGCTTCAGATACTGTGGTTTTCACCCAATTAAATGTTGTAAAACACTATGCCCTCTAGCACAAAAACCACACAGCAGAAAACCACTAAACGTGTTGTTCCTATCAAAAAGGGATGAAGGGGAGCAATAATTATGTAAACAGAAAATTAAAAGCTTTCGACTTGTAGAGGAAATGAGGGCTGAACCCCGTCACCCCCCCACACTCGTTTCATTTTTCCCCTCCCTACAGCATAGACCTCCCCTGCCTCTGTGTCTCTGAATACATTAGCCTAGGTTTCCGCTGCTCGCTGTTAGTTGGTTGCAACATCGTTCGTCCGTGATTAGCTCCGATAGCGAAATTAGAAAAGTGTGAGTCGATGCTTTTGTCCTCGCCGCCGCTGTTTAGAATCACTACTCAAATCCTCTCCATTTAAAGCCCCTTTTGTCTATGCAAACCAGTCCTGGAGAATGAAACGGACCATTAACAAGATTAGCTCACTCATTCTGCTGCCGACAAAGGCCTTGCAATACGCTGCTGATCATTAGTCTGGCAGCGGGAACAATGCTGATCTATAATCTTGTGCCATGCAACGATTGAACCATTGTGGCCCATTTATTGTGCTCTGAGGGAGATGACATAATGGTAGCCTTTTTTTCTCCCCAAGAGAACTGCAACACAAAGGGAAAGGGGTGGGAGGGTAGAAGGAAAAAAAAGCGTAAGTAAAGGTACAGGGAGTCTTAACCCCTCATTTCTTCTTACTTCCAGTCAGTCTGGGCAATCAATTGTAGTAAAATGGGCTCTTGAGATAGTGGCCTTGCAGTCACTCTAGTTACAGTGGGGCAGCTAGAATTTGCAGGAACCAAGTTCAATTTAAACCAACTTATGTGTGATTAGAAAATGCAATAACCAGTTCAGTAGTGGGTTGTGGGAACATTTTTTTGATTGGAAAATCTCCCAGGGAGCGGTGAACACAATAATTTTCTTACACCGTGCTCCCAAAGACTGCAGCAAAGCCGAGCAGCATCGACAATACGAGCCCTTCTCCATCTATTCTAGTCTGTTTGCATAATATCAGCAGCAGGCAAATCCATTGTGCTGTTAACAGGCACCGAAGGGGCATAGCATTGCTGTAGCAACAATATTAGCCATAATTACTCTCCTGTAATAGAAACAAGATGTGGGGCATAATCACCACTCAGTCAATGCGAGAGCAGAAGTAGGTCGGCTGCGGTAGACTGACTGATTGTGGAGAATGTGTCTGGCCTCGCGCGGCTCCCCTGAGATCACAGAGGCAAAGATCCAGCTAGAGAGCGGAGGAATCACCCCGCTGAGAATCACCACACTGAAGTCACATCACACATCTGTTACAGGAGCCCATCAGGGGAATCTAATAGGTTTGCCCTGGTAGTAATCTGCTGTTCTCCAACAAATCAAATCCTTGCAGGTGAGTATTGGATGTCACAAAAGGAAAGGTTAAAAAAAAAAAAAAAAAAAAAAAATCACAAGCTCAACAAGTGCAATTTGTGGTTAAAGTCACACAGGAAATATGAATACTAAATAATACAATACCTACTGTTTCAATTAATTAAAGCATCTCAGAGAGATGTTTGTCAGTGCCTTTTGAAATGGTCCAAAGTACTGGGTTCACCTACTTCGTGAAGACCTCCACCTTCCACCTACTGAGTTATAATTAACAACAACGGTCCAGCGTGAAGCTTGAGTGAGGTCCCTGTCTGAGAGTTTTAATTTTACTTTTTTTGAAGTGTGCTTTAGCTTTATTAGCGAATATCGCTCACAGTAACAGTGAGTAATAAAATAGGTAATGCAGGTGGTGTCCTACCTGGAAAAGGAGGTGGTCAAGCCATTGGAAGATAAAAAATTATAAATTGCCAGATCATTGTGAAATAAAAAAGCATCAAACATTACTAAATAAGGTCTAACAGAGGACCATTTTACAAAGATGTATAGGAAGATTTTCTCTGATTCTGATTCTCTGAGATTTTGGGTTTTAATGTATGTATTTGATGGGATTTCTGCTACATGTATTGTGTTTCTTCCCTCTGTGGAGGTCAAATCTGCTGAAAATGTAAAAGAAGAAGAAGAAGTTTACTGAAAGAAAATGACCAGTGGACCTGCATTGGAAATGGCACTGTCCACATCGATTCCCGTTTCATTCATCTTTCAACAACTTGTTGTCATGCTTCCCTTCAGGAAACTCCTCACGTTACCCAATGCTTATGTTGAATGGGGCAAATATTCATGGAAAAAATGGATTTACTCCAAACAGAGAGAAACAATCGAATAAAGCATTTACATTATTAGGCGCCAACATTTTCCTATTGAATGGAATATCAAAGGTTCACATCACCCCTCTCAATCTGATCTAATTTGATTCCCTCTCAATCTGCAGTCCTTCTCGATGCCGCTTGTCACCCATCACGTAATCATACATTTTTGGACTCGGAAGCCTGATTCTGTCCTGTCTGCTACGGACTCATTTCTCAAGGCAGGATAAACACCCCTTTTTTTTCCCTTATTAACATTAGGAGGGACAGGCTGAGAAGCCGCAGTCAGACTAATTCCCTTATTCCCGAGAGTTCGGTGGTGATGTATGAGGGGAATGAGATGGGAGGCAGAGGTCGATTGGCCAACACTGTCGCCATCACACAGTAATGAGATCTCAGGGGGAGGGGAAAATAGAGACAGATTCCTCAAACTACCTGCTCACATAATACTAATTGGCCGGACTACGATAGGTAAGATGCAGGGAGTTTTAATGACATTAGAGAACAAAGGATTTTTCTAGTTGGTGGAAATGGACCGCCTTGTCCTGACTCAAATGCGACAATGCGGGACTTCACTGCAGCTACAGCTGAATCAGGGTAAAGGCCTTAAGTCAGGTAAGAAATCTTAAGAAGAGCCTTAAGTGAGTAGTCAGATGTAGAGTCTGCTGTGATTGTCGAAAAAAAAAGTTTGCAATAACACGCTGGTATCATTTCACTGGAACACGGCAAGTCATGACACATGCTACACCAATGCATTTCACGCGCTGTAATGTAAATACAGAAGGACGCAGCCCTACTCTAGACCTCAATCATCTCACATGTCACACAGTGCCATAAAATGACAAAAAGCTTACAATATGTTTCTATGCAATGAGAAACAAATTCCAAATTACAATATGAACAAGTTGTGTCTTTCCACATTTTTATATTCCATAACTCATTCGGAAACACAGTTTGAGACACCCTACTCTATGATTTACAATTGGCAAATTCCAATCTAGAAGTCCCTAATGCAACAAATGTGATTTATAGACTTTATAGGCGAGATAGAACTCGACTGTCTCGTACAGAGTCCTGTTCACAGATGCTGCTACGGCCGAATGGGTGTAAATGCATCGCCACATCTTGAGTAAAAGCCTTCGAAAGGAAGCACAGTTCCATGGTTGGAATCCCAGGTTTAACGGAAAGCCTGGTATCATCTCACCATTTCTAAGTAAGACGCCAAGTCATGTCGCATTCTGTTGCTATGCATTTCAAGTGGTGTAATCTCAATGAAGAACAAGCTACCCCTGTCATTAACTCCAATCATGTCACCTGTCATGTAGTGTCGTAAAATTACACATGTTCAAAATGGATTGCTATTACACAGAAAATTTACCTGAATACAGTTCCATAAGATCATACTTCTCAAGTCCATTAACCATAAAGTATATTTTTAAGATGTTATGAAATTGTTGGGGGGTTTGTGTTCTGTATTCCATAATGGAAACATTGAGACCACCCTCCTCTCTGCTCAGCACTTGGAGCGCTGACTAGAGTTGTCTCAAATTCATGAGAATTTAAAATGCGCAGGTAACACTGCAGTTTAGTGTGTGTGTGTGTGTGTGTGTGGCATGAGAGGCTGAAACTGTGTAAGGCACTTTTCAAATTACATTGATCTCTCCTTAGACCTGCCTCCTACCTGCCGCCCATCGTAATGCCTGTTTTACAAACGAGGAGAAGAGAGTGCCACTTACTTTTGAGTTTGAATTCCCCTTCTGTTTTGATTTCTTCATTCCTGCTCATTTTCTTTCCCACTTTTCTCCATCCCTCACACACACGCACTCACGCAAACACACACACGCACACACCACAGATGTCCACCTGCCGCAGCATATGACACACTTTCCTTTGCTAATCATTGGTATGACTGACATGCTTTCCTCTGTCCTGTCCTTCTAATTACAACATTATTAGTTTTCACGGTGGCGAGCAGCGGTGCAGATGGAGAACAAGGCCTAATGAGGGAGGAATAATAGCGGAACATGGCAAGAGGGTCAAGACAGACCATGTTTTAATCTTTTTCTTTGTAAAATAACACACACAAAGACAAATGGAAAACAAAAAAGACTTGCAAATTTGCAGTCGTTCAGTGCCACTGGAACCAGCTGATGCCTGCAAGGATCAGCGTCATCTGGCGACGCCGGGTCCTTCACTGCAACTAATATCCCATGATGCAATGCATTTCGTTGAAAGGTTATTAAGATAGTGTTTACGTAGGTTGAAAAATCAAAGCCTAATCAGCCTTAATGATACTCCTATGTCCTGGCCAGCAGCCAAGCATACGCACACAGTCATGAAAATTACATGAAAGAGCATCAGTACGCTCAGGGGACCTCTTTATTTACAAATGAAGCACTAGCACACGAGAGGGCCTGCACATCAAGCCGCTACGTTTTGAGTACCAGCTTAATTGAGGTATTGACTGTTTGGAGGGTTCTTCTTTAATTTATGCTTCATATAATTTCTCATTTAAATATTTACTAATTCTGTACTTCATGTAAGTAAATGCCCTATACTTAGATCTGTTGATTTTAAGTATTTAAGTTATTTGTGTTTTGAAGAAGGTATCATTTTCTAGCACGGCAAAGATAGACTCAACTCTGATCAGAATATAAATCTAGTAAGACATTATTTAGATTTGGGGCATGTTTAAATCAATATAGAGGGAAAAAAATATCTCTGTGGACAATTGGATAGTCCTATTTATTTTGCCATTAGCAAATTCAAGTCGGCGGCACCCAGATGAATAGTATGAATATTGGTGATCTTCTGTCTGTCACGACATGAAGCTCACACAAAAGATTCAGTAGGCCTGGCAGATCTTTGCCTGAGCATAATCAGGTCCCAACAGAGAGACCCCAGACAAATTTTCCTTGGCAAAAATTTCAAACAAAAGTAATTTTAACATCTAAGATTAAAGATACTCGTGAATGATATTTATGTACCTTTAGAGCAGTGATTCCCAACCTTTTTTCCTTGGAGTCCACCCTATTTGTACCTAACAAAAGCGCACACTTGTACATAAACAGACGCACCATCAGACCTTCCGGAGTATTATGCAGTTCCATCTATACAGGACACATGTTCAGGGCTTAAAGTAAAAAATAAATAAAGAAATAAATAATATTGAGGAATTATTCGATTAGCAATTTAACCATTTAATTGGGTTTCAATTTATACAAAAACAACTGTGGATCATACTCTAACTCCACACATATATTCTCCTAGCATTCTCTCCATCTTTGCGACAAAAACACTGGCTTAGATAATACTTTCACAAGAGCTTGGAAAATCCATATTCCAACCTGGAAAATTTCAGACTTCCGATATCATAGTGGTCACGTTACAGGTTAACTCAGAAGAGAAAAAAATGCTGGAATACCCTGCATATTGTACATGTAGGGAGACACGTGCAATACTGGTTAAAAACTGGTGACTGGGGAAGCAGGTGAAAACTGATGGTGAGCTCAAATTAGACAAGTTGTAGTGCACCCCCTGTGATTTCTGGCGCCCCCCTTGGGGAGATGTGGTCCCCAGGTACCCCACTGCTTCAGAGCTTATGCACTGAAAATGTAACCGGCTATCTAGCACCTAAATACTCATGAAATCTATACCATTTCTTGCTTTTATTAAAAATATACTGTATCTCAAGAGAAATTCCCTGATTGCTTAAGTTTTGATTTTTTTTTTAAGTCATTATTGTTTTCAATTCAGTTGCTCCTGAGTACACGTGGCAACTAGTACACTGGATGACGCAAATGACGGCCCTGAGTTCATGCATCCGCCCCTAGTGATGTTTATTGTACTTCAGGGACTTGAAGCTGTGACGCTCCTCTGGCTCCTCTTGCTGAAGCTGCCAACACTCTAATGAGTCTCCTCAGACTCTACAAGGGCCCTACATGGACTGTTATTGACTGTCCTGTTGTTACCTGCCCTGAACCTGCAGAGGCCGTCCCAGTGGGGCTGCCTTCTGTGCAAATAGGCTGGTAAATGCTTTATACTGCGCGCATGAGCCGACGTACGAGTGTCTCTAAAGCTGGGGGTTGCTTGGGAACAAGCGCGCACAAACACAAACACACCTAAAAGTGTCAAAAGCCACAAAAACAGCCATACAGCCCCTCCACAAAGAACCACCAATATTAACACGACCAAGGGGTCACAGAAGTACAATAAAGAAACAAATGCCACTGGCGAGCGACCATATTTTATTTTTTTTTTCGTGTTTCATGTTTGTTTGATTTAATTAACAAGTCTGGAAAAGGGCAGCCTCCTCCTCCTGTGCCCTATGGGGTAATAAATCAGTAATAAGTCATTGCTGTTGAAAAACTGGCCAGCATTGACCAGAGCTATTCAATAAGAGGTGCCCACAGTTTGGAGTTTGTTAAAGATGACATTTCTGAAACGGTCAGTCAGTGTTTACTGGTGAGTCAAAACCAACTATAATAGTCAGCAGTTACAGCAGGATGCTCCAAACCTTCAAAGTTAACTTGGTATGCCGCCACATCCGTCTAGATAATTGGAACACAATAGGGTTTCACAATGTCTGGTTAATGCCTAGTCTTTATAAAGGTTGTGATGCTCTCAGAGAGACATGATCATAACAAATAAAGAATGTGGACAAACCGATCCACAAGACTCCAGGCCAACTCTGTGCTAAACGTTTTGCAACTCTTTCTAGTGTCTTAACCTCCCTGGCTAATAGTATTTCTTAATGACTAATATAGACTACTGCCACCTGCTGGTAAGAGGAGCCATTTCCTTTCTTGCAGGTGTGGAAGGTATGCACCTGCAGGCTGTAGTCTTTCAGTTGTCGTCCCAACATAGGCTTTCGATTATGAGCACTTCTTTGGTGCGTGCACGCAGGAGTTGTCGAAAATGCACAACCGCACTAAACACTTTGGATTCAGAAAGCTGTCAGCTCACTTCGATTTCAGTGACATTTCACCAGCCTTTTAAACCTGTGAAGTCCTGCTGTCAGTTTCAAACAGCATGGCTGAGATGCAGTCATCTGATTCAGGCCAGGGACCTGTGCTGCATACCTCCCTGGGCAAATTACAAATTCAGTTGACTTGTGAATGATAAATGAAAATGTTTGCATGCAACTACACGAGAAAAGCAGACACTTAGTTCCGCCCTCCATCTGTATGTTGCGATACAGGCGACATGTCAACAGGAGGCAGGGTGAGCAGCTAGGAGGAGGAGAGGAGGAGGAGGAGGAAGCGACACACATGTGCAAAGAAAAAAAAAAAAAGACTGAAACCGGTCCAGAATCAATTTTCATCATCTCTGTGGCAGCTGCTGCCTGGCGAGGTGATGTGAAGGAGGAGTGAACCAGATGAACCGCGTCGTTATGGAGCCGCTGTCGGAGAACGTGGGGGAAGGTTTGGGTCCATGTTTTTGTGTCTGGAGGGCTGTTGGGGCAGGGACTTACCTTTGCAGATGGTGCCGTTGCCGACGTAGCCCGGCTTGCAGGTACACAGGTGTCCTCGGATGGTGTTGGTGCAGATGGCGTTCTCGTCACACAAATTCTGGCCAGTGGCGCACTCATCGTGCTCTGTGGGACAGACAGAGAGAGACACAGTTAAGTCAGAATAACTGGGAATAACTAAGTGTATTTTCGTTTTATTGTGTGAAATATGGAGAGGTCTTTTATTTCTGAAGCGCGAGACCACGGAAATCCCACTACGAGAGGACAGTCAACCAGCGAGCTGGATGAGAGTGTGAGGCCGTGCCTGAGCTTTTCTTCTTTCAGCTGCCAATTACAGTTTCCAAACACCAGTTCTGCTTGGCGTGCTCAAAATGGATTTGAAGTGGATTCCTTAAAGAGGGTGATTTCAAACAACCGCACAAGCACTTTCTCCTGTTGTAACCTAGTTTTACTCGAAAAACCACCATCACGCCGCTAAGGCATAAGGAGCAACAGCTGACGCATGGCAGGTGTGCTGACTGATGCTCGGTGTCAGCGCTAATTAGGCTAATGACGCCGGCTTGGATGCCGGTGACAATGAGACAGAACATCGAAGAATATATTTAAAATTAATGTTCCCTTTAAAATGACATTTCCGACTTTTATTTCCAGAGATGCCACATCTAATAACGGAAATGCCTTGCTTAAAATGTTGCAATATCTCCAGCGCCCCAATATAATATCAGTAAATTTCTAAGTATGGACTCCAGGGTGCAACACACGAAGAACGCGTATCAGGGGCTGCTTGTGTTTTATTTCCTTCGAGTTTCCGACGCCAGGAGAGATTACCGAGATAGAAAACAGAATAGCCCAATTATCTTGATCGTTTCAATAATCGCTGACACCTTTGCTGAAAACCTGCTCGCTACAGCTCTTTAGATGAATGTTTATACCTATACTTATATAAAAAAAAGAAAAAAAGGAATGTAAGTGTAGATACCGTGGGGAATGTAATTAAAGTGAGGCCACATTGTGTATGATAGATCTCTCTGGTGTTTCCTTTTTTTTTTTTTTGGTGTAATAGATGACTGTGACCTTCGCTATCCGGTTATTATTACTCACTAAAAACAATGTAACATTAGGAATATTAAAACAGTGCAGTTTTCCTGATTAAAAATCTCCAGATTGCTGCAGAGAAGCAAATGGTTTCCATCACTACAGAACAGAGGATATGAGGAGTATTATACTAGGAGAACCATAGCCGGTGACAGAAAGAAGGATGGCTCTCACGTCCACCCCTTGTAAGTGTAGTCTTGGCACATTGATCCTCATCCTTGAATTTAAAGTTACATGGCCCTTAATGGACTGGATAAATTCTATCTTCATGAAACCAAGACACTTTTATTATATAAAACAGTGCAAGGCCAGCAGTATGAAAATACGGCCAGTTTTCATTGGGAACGTGAAATGCTAACTTATGAATAATATGGTGTTATACTCACACGGCGCCGTGTACTGTACAGTGTCAGGGTCAGTGTTTTATATTCTGCTGGGTATCATGAACTGCTCTCTTGACTATTATATGTTTGCTGTTAGCTAGAGGCAAGAGGGAAAAATAGGTGGGATTAGCACTGCACGCCGCGGATGATTAACCACCACTCCGAGACCTTATGTAAAATAGCACCAACGATCCGACAAGTGAGGAATCTTGTGTAGCCAAACGGCAAAAGTTTAGTTTCCATAGGTTTGATGAACATAATGGACTTTACTCAGAGTTTGATGCTTGGCTGAATCTGCTGAAGACCCCGGAGACTATTCCACTAGAACTGTTTTTGTGTAAATTACAAAATGCTCAGAAAGTCTGAACTAGGATTCACCTCAAATTGTAACAGAGCAACATGTTTCATGGTGATAAAAATTAAATGTCCCCAGAAACCACTACTGCAGCATAATCCACCTCCTCACCAGTAGATATGCTCCAAATAAAGGAAGTTTAAGCTTCAATTTTACTTGCTTGATAGGCAGTTTGCCTATCCCCAAATATACTCATTGCTCAGAAATGGAACTTTCGAAGCTGCATTTGGATTTGTTTTTGACCACGCTGAGACCGCTGCTGTGCAGCAGAAATAATGGATTATGGATTTCTATTCAGCATTAAGTGTTTTTAATTTTACATGCATTTTATTTATTTTTTTTAGTTGGTAAAACTGGGTCAATGTTGGAATCCAGGGTGGCTTCTCTAGCTTCAGACCTCACACAGAGAATTAAAATTTTCTGCTAACTCCACCGTAACCTGTAGAGGGTTACAGGCAGGCCACGGCTATGGCACTTTTTCGGTTCGCAGGCAAATGAAGAATGGCACAATGTGTGTGAAGTTCCCCATTTTTCCTGTTTTGACGTTCAAACACTGACTGTGCAGACATCCTGACGGACCACAACGAGTCAGTGGTGCAGTGGCTTCCCACCTGCAGACACAGCCAGGTGTGCTGGCAATGTTGAGCTGCACTGCCGGATGGGCAAAAAAAAACAACTCCAAAAACAATACCTTTCACCTAATATCAAAATGTTTAAGGGTTCCAGGAATCCATCAGGGTAACAGCGAGCCAGCACGTACTCTTCCAGAGAACAGCTTATTTTCTGTTCTGTTTTTTTTTTTTTTTTTTCTAGCACAGTGTTTTTTCCCTTCCCACCTTTCATAAAAAAGCTGTATGGTGACAGACATGTTACATACATTTCTGCAATTTTGAATACGTGTGACTGTGACATGCCAGTTATAGTCTATTAGACAGATTTCTATCAGCACAAGATTCTTAGAGCAACCATTTAGAACTGCACCAGCAATTGAGCTCAAGTTAACGCGTCTTCAATTAGAATTGGATATGTTTTTAGACGATTATAAACAATAAATTAAAGAGCAGCATTTGATGCTGCTGTGATGGGAGATATAAAACGCAGCGGCATCGCTAAACCATCTTCTCAAACTATGAGCTGTGGCTTTAAGCGGCAGTCAGGACCTGGCCTCAGGCTGCGCGCACTCACAAGACACACACTCACGCAAAAACACACTCCTCATTAATATGCAAAAGCTTCGGTAGGAGTCATGACTAATACATTCCCCTTAATTAATGAGCGGTGCTCACGACGCCCTGAAGCAACAAGGAGAAATTATTTCGCTTTTCTCTTCCCAAGGATTTCCTCCCCGCATTGAACTATAAAGCGGAGGTGAATGTTATAACAGTGCTGGTGGGATGAGCAAGAGTTTATGTGAAGGGATATGAGAAGTAGGCTGCTTTAATGGCACTTAATGGCGTATTAGAGGAAGAGTTAGATGATTAAATATTCAGTGTGCTAATGAGCCAGCAGAATGGAGAGCAAAAAACAACCAAAATGCTGATGGACGCAGATGCTTATTAATCCCATTTAATGTCCGCTGGCCAATTTGAAATTATAGAGCGGTATACAGCGCGCATGTGTGTATAAGTGGAAAAACAGCCAAGCAGAATAGGCAATGAATTTTGAAACACACTTGCACTTCGTGCAAGTGCAATGGATAGATCAAGTGGCACATTTTTTCTGAGCTTAAAATTGACTTTATATCCATGCTGCAGCAGCATCAGCGTGTGCACTACCTCGACGGAGAGACCAATCAGATGAGAGATAATAAAGTTTTTTAATAAAACACTTCCTAGCTAGTTTAAATATGCAGCAAAATATTGTTTATGGAGAGCAGGGATGTCAGTAAATCGGCCTGTAGTGATCTATAAATGAATACGAGTGATGCTTAGTAAATGACATGCAAAATCCCTGCAGTCATCTGAAGGCTGCAGGATAAATCCACATTCTCTGATTTATTAAGTGTTGCACCAGAACATAGCAGCATTTCATATGACCATCCACTGTGTATTCAACAAAACCACAGAATAAGAGCAACGTAGCGTACATAATAATATATGTCAATGAGTGACATGGTTTTGTAGCAACTTAACAATCTGACTTTCCCACGTATGTAATTACTATAATTGTATATTAAAATATAAGTTTTAGTGTTTGTTTATATTACAGTATTGTCTGATTCACATTCAATGTTACCAAGCATTTCTACAGCCTGTGCTGCTTCAAACCAAAATAGCAGGTGTGCTTCGTAAAGCCCACGCAGTCAGTACTCAAAGATCTAATGCTTTGCACTTGTCATTGCGTCTGTCAAATTAAAACAGGGCCCTTACTTCTCAGTTTTTTTTTTTTCACGTGAACGAAGGGTGACATCTGTCCAAGAGCAGAAACTGTCAAACATATATATCTAGTGCCGAATCCAGAGAGTCATACAGACACCACTGATGGGTGCAAACAACACTTACACATGTCTAAACAAGAGTAACACTGCCTCCACCAGAGATGTTTCAGTTGTGTCTTTCAGTCTTGCGTCTAGCAATGGACAGAGGAAATCCAGATGCTTTAAAGTTAATCAGTATAGATGTGTACCCCCGCATCTTAACAGCCTGGGATTCAAATATAGTTTATGTAGTGACCTGGATCCTGTATTCAAGTCTCTCTTTTTTTCATCTCTCATGCACATCTTTGAACTGAAGAAGGAGAAGGGAAAATACAAGAGCAGACACACTTTACCTTTATAGATCTGTCTAGTATAGCGTCTTATACACTGCATACATTCCTATTAGAAAAAATTCTGAGAAATACTACCACTAATAATAATAATAAAACAACAGCTATTCAGTGTTCTTGACAAAGCCATTGAAAAGGGTAAGTTTTACATTCAAAGACGGCAGAAATTGTGACACATGCTCGTCCACTCAACAAATGAAGGTTCATGTCAGAGGACCTTCATCGTACATTATATGCGCTCAAGTGGACTCTCAAGTAGACCATGTTGAGCTCTACAATAAGTATGAAAACTGAAATCAATCAGTATGTTACTGGCATTCAAATGTGTTTGAATCCTGCATTATTCTTTATTACACTATTATTATTTGGTTGGCTAAAGTGCTCAACGGCTGTTTTGTGGGTTAAGTCTATTATGACAGACTCATTGTTATTTCGAGTAGTTCAAGTGTTTTCTGAAATAGAACTTAATTCAGCTTTGACAAGCCAGTCCATGTGTTTCTATACAAACGCTTTTTACTCAGAGCCGGCAGCTCTACTGCACCAGTGGGATTATCCAAGAGGGGGTTGTATTTTTTCCACTACTCTAATAATAAATGATTGTGTCACAGGGAAGTTATTACATTGCCAGTTATTACCTCGGTGATTCTCCAGGAGATATCAACAGCCTAATATGAGCATGCTGGCTGCCTCGTGTCATATTTGGTCTAATTAATAATGATTATAGAGTGATGTGGTGTCAGACGTGGACATGTTGAGGTGACCCCCCCGAAGCACTGGGCTAATGATGCATAATGACCGATCATTAGAACTACGGACAGCGGCCGTCACACAGTGTGGACTCCACGCTGTCAACATGCTGGAGGAACCAAGGTAATACAAGTATTAGTTGGATCCCTGAGGTTATTTGCCCATTTCACAATATATATATCGTATATTTCTCAGCAATGTGGACAAATCAACACTATGTCATATATTGCCCGGTTCATTCGTTCACTGTTCCCTTTGGGGTAAGTGGATGTAGTAAAGATTTACTTAGGGGACGCATGAATCATCATCACAACAGGTGTGGCACTATATAGCAATAACTCCTGTGTGCATTATCATTAGAGCAGTGTCAATGAAAAACATGTACACAAGCAGTGCAGGATCATTACCAATTCAGAATCACCCCAACCACAGTGCAGCTTAAGTCGAGGTTATTAATGATTTATGTCTGTGGTGTTCCACAGGGGTCAAGTTTGGGTCCATTATTGTTTAATTTTTACTAGTTACCTTTATGCCAGATTATTAAAAAAAAACACCATGTTTAAAGTAATTACTCTGAAGACACACAATTATACTGTATAATCCACCAGTGGTTATTTAAGGATGGGTGATGGAAAATCTGTTCAACTCGACTACTTTAATGTACTGCTATATATTTGCTATATACTCAACTAACCTTGAGTTAATAGTCTGTTGCATCTTCTCATTAGCTTTATGCTGTATGTAATATGCATTTGTAACATTTGCTTTCAACTTCCTGGACTACTATTCTCAGAGTAATTTGTCGTGCTAAATGCCTCAGATGTCTACCCAAATGTAAATATATTACATCAATTGTGTTACTTAACTAAATCTGCCCCAGTGTGAAATTAAACGTGATCGGAGATGAAGTGTGGCGGACATAATAACTAATAACAACTAATCACTTATGACATTTTGTAGAGTGCATTAAAATATGTTTGAGCGCATGTGTCACACAAGATAATCATTCATTTAAAAAAATGACCGGGATTGTAATTAGTGTAAAACAACCAAATTGTCTTTATTCAGATCACACTAAAGCTATTACTGGAGCCTATTATTGGACACAGCAGGGATTTTGCTCTTTCTGTTCGCAAACCTCACCCACTCAAAATATTGCTGCATCACTCAGTAATTTGCCTGCAAGTGCACTGGAACCTGTTATCATATCTGTTACTTTACAGACAGACACAATAATAGGTCTCTGAATCAGCCTGAACTAAAAAGTGCAAAACAAAACAAACAAAAAAAGAGCACAAACGTCTGTTTGCCTCTATGAATTAAACACATAATCTAATCTGTTTTGAAGGTTAGAAGGAAGGAAAGGAAGAAAATAAACATGCACAACAAATCTTAGTTATTCTGTGATAGTGAACTTAATGCCCTTAATGAATGTCAGGTAAAATAACTACAATAATAAATCATCTTGGATTTAAAGGAACTGTGATTTTTCATGTGCAAAACAAACAAATCAAATCAGGTTTATTTGCAATGTTTATACAGTATGTACACACATGCGCAAGGAATTTGTTCTTTGCATTTAATCCATTCAAGTGAGTGTTGTCGGAGCAGTGGGCAGTCATGCAAGGTGCCCAAGGGAGCAGTTTGCCAGAGTTTTATCTGCTTGGACATAGTGGGGAGCGAACTGGTGTCTGTTCACGATCAACTAAGAACTGAAGCCTTACAGTGTATTCTGTACCGTGGAAATTCTAAAGATGGGGGATGTGGCAGGTGGTATGGCAGTGATGTGAGAGAACTGGTCCTTCTCAATGCCAAGGACAAGATAACAGAAGAGCTAAGGGTCGCAATGGTGTGAAAATGCTGTCCCGTCTTGTCCTGACATGTTTGAACAAATTCAATGCAGAACTGTTCCATAAAACACCTGTAATTGAACAGGAAAACAAAAACAGAATGAACATCACTCTGTCTGTCGGGTTTATACTGGTTCTCGAAACCCGAGAATAATCGAACGCGTGAGAGAATGACTATTGTCGCATAAGTTATTGTGGCATCAGTGTGTCCTATTCAAAATGAAAATCTATAAAACCTCACTTCAGTGTTTGTACTCTTGGAGCAGTGGTTTATTTTCTTGGATAAAGAAACACATTTACAATTGCAGTGATTAATATAATATAACACATGTAATCCATGATGTAGGCTTTGTCATTTCTGTGTCTTTGTGTACAGTTTAATAATAAAAGCTGCATCTACTTTGTTCTTTTACCACACTAATCATCGCCTTCCCAGAGTCTACAGAAGCAGTCGTCACTTTCACATTCTCTTATTGCATATATTACACTCGCTGACTTCATGTGTAGTAAGGATCTGTGAGTAAAACCAACACCTCATGACTCACTTTTACATTGCATTATAAATTCCTAAAACATGCCCTCATCTCTTAAGCACCTACCGTCGACTCGTTCGATAATGTCAAGCGGAACACTTTCGTAATGCAGAATTTAATGATCAGTGACAAAGCCATAAAAAAAGAACAGAGCACGGCAGAAATTTCAAGTTTTTATTTTTTTCCCCTGCAATGCAAAGTCGTCATGCTCACTTTCTGCCTCGGCTTTGCAGCTCACCTTGACATGCGGTGAACTCAGAAGAGAGATCTGTCCTGTGCCACCGGGGGAGAAAATATTGACTCTCTGTCATAGTATTTAGCCCAAAGGACATGGATTTCCATAAAGTTAGTTGGAGAAAATTTCTTATTTCCCTGCACTAATCTACTTGGAGTTCAAGAGGCAGTTTTCTTTTGACCCGCCGGTCAATCATTTTCACCCTTCTACAGCCGCTTCTTATTAGCACTGAGTACACGTCATGTGTATTTTAGAAATAAGAGGATTCCATTAAGACAAAACAAAGATTAAATTACTTCTTGCATAGGACAGAATAAGGAACCTTTAAATGATCAGTTGACCTTTTAGCTGTCCATCTACATGGGCAATCTACCCTTTTTCTTTTTTTCTTTCTTTCTTTTTTTTTTTACAGTTCTTGTCTTATATTTATGAAAGATATGTTTAATATTCCAAAAGTAACTAAATGCAAATTGTATGCATACTTTAAATAATGCTCCTTTAAGAATAAATATACCAGAAAGTTTGAGTTTTTAAGTATTATAACTGGCATATAAAGGATTAAAATCCTCAAAATTATTGAATTTTAATAGTTTTGTTAAGTGCTGAAGTGGTTTAAGAGATTTATGGATGAAACAAATATTAACCATCAAAAGTCTTTATAGCAGTTTTGGACACGGACGTTTTTGTCCACTTAGGTTTAAAGAGGGTAGTAAATTAAACAGATGGCTGAGGGTTAACTAAATATTCCTTTAACTCAGCATTTGACATTGACATGTTTTGGTCTCCTTGGGGGTATAAAGAAAAGGCAGTAAAAACAGCAATGACACGAAATTCGACACGTAATCTTTTTTCAAGTACAGCAGATATTGAACAACATTAACATTTTGCCACCTTGTTTCTACACATGTATAATGAGTGCAATGCTCTCACTCTTCTCTTTAGCCCTACCCTGTTGTAGCCAGCTTAATTTCTTAGGAGAATATGACTCTGGTGATACGCCAACAGATAGAGAGGAAAAATACCTCTCCAGGTAATGGGATAGTGCTACAGCCAATAGGAGACAATTAAGTGTTGTCGCTGTTATTCTTCCGTTCAATGTCTCATTGAGTCTGACCCAAACGATTTGTTTAACCCAGCAGGTCTTTGCCAGAGCACGATCGATTCTCAACGGAGCGACTACAGAGAAACTTAACCTGACAAAAACATTACAGGTGGGAGAAGTTCAGAGTGACTTCCAGGCTATTTTGGTCCAAGAGTTTTAATTCATCTGCAGGCATCAGATGTAGTTATCAGGTAATGGGACCATAGTTTTTGGATTGGGGTAGTGAAGTGAAGCTTAGGTGGATGTTCAAAAAGAAAGATATGTCCACACGTCCAATCTCGATTCCTCTGTATCTGGTGTCCCATTCTCTTCTCTTTGTCACTTCTGCCTTCCCACACTTTCAAAACTCCTTCTCAATTTCCATGTCCAGACTCTTGCCAAATGGTCAGTTTCCGCCAAATCAGTCCCACATTCATCTTTTTCAAATTAAAAAGAAATCTGAAATTCTCTCTTCTGGATTGTCTGTCACCCCTTCTCCTGCACATCTCCACGTCATCCTGGTTGTCCAGGGCGTCTCAGTTGATGTCTCCATCGGACTAAATGCTCCGCCACCACCAGCGTCCCCATCTACTAACTTCATCCGGCACTCCATGATGTCGCTTCTCATCCAAAAATAGTTAACCTAATGTTCTCTTTTTACTTCAACACATTTTTCTCTGTATTTTTAAACTATCTATTGAAACAGTTTTTTTTTTTTTTTTTTATATAATTTAAATGAGTACAAGTGCCAAGAAGTAAAAGACCAGAACATAAATCAGCACCGCGCAGTGTGGTACAGTCACATGTTATCATTTGCATGAATTACTTACATGAAAGACCTAAAGACCTGGCTCTTTCAAACATAAGTGCCTCTCATTATGCTGTGTTGGTTATGCATAAACTGCAGTACGGTTTGCTTTACAGAGTCCTGGCCGCCTTGTTCACATCCTCTCTGTACTGCAGCAGCAGCAGCACCACCATTCATTTAATACCTAATGAAATACACAGCTCAAGGCAATAAAGATGCTTAGGCTGCACATTCGCAGTAATGAAAGCATGTTCTATTAATGTGCTCTATCAGTAAACATCCATCCCATGCACAGCTACTGAGAATTATTATTCTACACATCTCTTAGGCAGACACGAAGCTTACAGAATAGCATGAAGACAGACATCACTTTGGATGGTTGTAGTGTTTGGCAAGGAGCAGGGAGAGACTCTCCTTACATAAAACCTTTATGGCGAAGCTAAATATAAGCACCAGCTTTGCAGAGGAAATTACAAATGAATGAAAGTGAGGACTGAGGAAAACTTTTCTCTGACTCTTTCATTCCCTTTCCAAACTGTCTTTGATGGGCCTTATTAAATTGCCTAGTGCCGAGCCAGTTGACAGCATGACCTCTATTTTTCAACAGTCAATGTATACAGGGAAGGTTGCCAAGGTTTCCAGGCCCGTCACACCTGAGCTCCACAATCATTACATGTATAATTGGAATTGGATTTGATTAAATTTTCATTAAACATGTAATGCATCTTGAGAGGGACGCACTTCTTCCAGTGGTAGAATTTAGAAGAGTATACGCAGCAGCTGATGCATGAAATTAGCGGCAGCGTCTTTTGGTCAGCCATACGACGAGTATATTATCTAAGAACAGCAGGTTGATGGGGAAAAAATATATTGATCACTAGAGTGCAGATGAGGGTAGAGGAGGGGGGATAAAAGGCAACAGAACGTGATGTGGCTGCAGTGTGAACAAAGGATTAGTTGAGTGAAACGCAAACACAGGAAAACACTTAAATCTGCTCCGTGCAGTCAATAGAGTTAAATACCGCCATTTGTTCCTGTCAGCTAAAGGAGCAATAAAGGAGCCACAGGTAGGCAGACTAATGAAATTGATTAAAGCTTGAATTGTGCGATCCTTAAATCAATTCATATTTAAAATTTGAATGCACTAATTTATTTATGCCGTTATTAAACAGTCTGTGTTTGATCAGAGTTGGAGAAGATTTCTGTTATGTTTGATGGTACCTGTTGTAGCTGTTGTTTACTATGCATTTTTAATTTCTCCATTTCTCTTTATCTGGGATTAGTAGGACCTAAGAACTACAAAAACTAAGCATCGTCTTTCAACAGGAAGTAGTTTTTGGAAGAAATTATGTCCTCATGCATGGACACTGGGAATATTTCATATAATAATGTTAATATAAATATTATACAAATATTATAATAAAGTCACCAATATGCAACAAAATATAAAACTGTTAATTTTCATGTCTGAACATTGCCGTGTGAAAGCAGAATTGCAAATAATTAACCCAATCAAGTACATGCTAATTAGAAAAGTTATAGCTCATTACTATTGACAGAATGTGTGTGTCATATTCAACTAGGAGTTAGTAAGCGTAAATAAACAAGTTTCAACTGTAAAATTAGATGAGGTTGATACGTGATCGCTCGTATTTTTACACTAGTATCTAGCATTTGAAAATGAAAAATATAAATGAGGCAGAATAATCTGCCACAAACCTGAAACTTAACATCCCCATATGAAGACGTAGGGTCTCAGGAGGTTAATCATATGTTTGCACGGAGTATATTTCTTCAAATCAACTGAAAACAATTAGAGACATGCTTAGAGATTCAGACGTAACTACTTCCATCAACACTAAATAAAATGATTTGACAAGATGTATGTGTTCCAAAACATCACAACCAACAGAACTTTTGCAAATGATGATTGATGCAAAGTGGCTGGCTCACCGTAGAGCGTCAGTTCTGGTGGAAATATAACAACACATTTGAATTCATTCATAGGAAGATGACCCAGATGGACCGAGTTTTGGAAATGTCCTTTTACCTCCATGATTCTTTTCTCCTGGAAACTCATATCACATCACCAGCAAATTAGCAAATCATATATATTTGGTTTAGTTCATTTTTTCATATTGAACAGATTGTCAAAGGTTAACACGTTCCCCTTAATTTCACTGTGAGAATTTTCAAAAAAAGATTTCCATGAGCTGTTTATTTCTTTTTGTATTAGGAGGTTATTCTTTATTATTTGCAGAATATTTGCATTCATCTCAATGAATAAAGTGACCGAGCTCATTCTTCTCAAATCTTCCACAAACCAGAGGGTTAGCGGTCTGCCCCCTGGTACATAAACTACACTCTGCGGTAGACATTCACTGAACCCAGAGTTACGCCTTGTGCATGGGACTGGTGTGTGACACTGAACTTTAAACAAAATCTAAGAAAACTGCTCATCAACACTAACCTATTTTTTTTTTTTTTTACAGCGGACAGTCTGGGGTGTGGCTTTGTGCAGCAATGGATGGAACAACAACATAGTCACACGCGTCATCTGAGCTCTGTGGAATTGAATTTGATTATAGCAAAATGGCCCTGATTGGTTGTGGGACTATTCAGTTGTGTGCAAAGGTATTGGTTTTGGTTTTATTTCTGTAATGGTTGAAAAACGCCTTATAATTAAATCCAAAAGGCGAGTAATCAGACTCATATTTTGATAAGAATTGGCGCCAGGCCACACCAATGCGTAAACAGATTCTACACGTGTATAAACAATCAATCAATACCAATATGTCTGTGATAACATCAGCCAATTACATCAGCCTGGCCATAAAATTGTAAAAGCTTTCCAGTGTCTTGAGTCACAGTGTCAACAGCGGGCAAAACTACAGCTTCTAATACACTAGGCACTGATTTTAAAGGAGCTGAATTACACTTTATCGCCTGAACTGAAGCTGCTGCCGAAGCATATTTACAGTCAAGAGGAAGGAAGCACCTAAAGCTTGCCATTCCAGCAGTTCAATTTGTTCTGCAAACCTTATCAGCACCTGCTCAGAGCAGAAAACAAGTCCTCTAACATAGAGATCAAAAGATAAGTGTACAGTGGGAGCTAAACAGACACTTATATTATAACCTGTGGCACAAAACTATTATACAGCAACACACAGTGTCAGAGGTCATTAGTGCTTGGACTCTGCACCAATATCATACGGACAATAGTTTTATTCTTGATAAAAAGTGTGCCAGTGTGCATTCACTCATTAGATTCCTCAAAACTCACGCTCTTTTAGGAGCGGGGTTTTTCAAATGCATGCACTCCAATGGTGTTTTCAATGCACACAAAATAAAATATTTTCGAAAAGACTGTTTTTGCTGACAAGTCTGAGCCATAACCCGGACTTGTAGGGGACAGAATCACAGAAAAGTGTCAGAGGTCTGTGTCTCTCTTTTATTTGTTGTGTGTTTCCTGCTTTATTTTGTCATGTTTCGGATTTCCTCTCTGTGTTTCCTCATGTGTCCGTTGATTGTTAATTGGTTACACCTGGTGTCATTGATCTGTCTCACCTGTGTCTTGTCATCCCTGAGCCCTCTTGTGTATTTATAGCCTTGCCTTACATTTGTTCCTTGTCTCGTCGTTGATGTTCTTCCCCTATGTTACCGATGTTATTTCCCATGATCGTGATCGCGTGTCCTTGTCTCCATGATTTTTGCTCAATGCCATGCCCATTCTTTTTGTTAATTATTAAATACCCTTTATTCAGTCCATCATTCAGTCCTGCATTTGGGTCCTTACCTCACACCCCCTACCATCCTGATAAAAAGCAGTTTACCAACCACTCAATCCCAAAAGGGTGTTCACGCATTAAAGGATGCTTCACACTTTTGGGGTTGCTAAAAGTATACTCCTTCTATGGGGATCTTCCTCGAGCAAAGCATTGCCTTATGTGAAACCTAAATGCACCCTTTGCAGTGAAATGAATTTCTCATGCAGCACATGGTGAGTTCAGCAGAAATATGTGGCTACCTACTAAATGTAGGAACATCAAGAAAGTAAGTTGTGAGGCTTTATAGCTGTGATATAACAACTCATAAATACCTCTCCAACCTTTAAAAATGTATTCATGCTAATCCACAACTACTTTGATCAGTATATATATATATTATTAAATATTATTTGTGTTGTTTGGTTAGATGCTACTTATTTACTCAAAATGCTCAGAGTGGGCTTTATTTTCTCATTTGTCCATAGGTAAAACAGGACCATATTCCTAATCACATAGCCATTGCTATTCCACACAGCCAAGTGCAGTGGAAACAAAAATAACAAAATATGCTAATTCTGTGCACACAATCAGATGTTTTGTAAAGAACCTCACACTTTCCACCATCTTTTTTGTTCCCTCTGTTGATCCCTTGTTTTCCCTGATGCTGCTTGCCTGCTTCCACAGAGGTGAAACCAAGTGGAACCACAATTACCAGAGCCTCCTATTGTTTACAGGGTCTTCACAAAGGACAGGCCTGAGCACCAGGCAGGAGAGAGACGAGGCTGCCTGTGTCCAAGGCAAAAGTTAATACATGTTGTATAAATGTGCTCTAACTCCAACAAAGGAGCAGCTTGGATTGCAATATTGAGAGTATGGTGCCTGGAGTGTCATCTCAGTTTTGCTTTATTGTCACAATTCAGGCAGGCAAATATTGAACCTTTATTTTGCTGTATGTCCTGATCAATGGTGTCTTCGCATTAGCGGCCCCACCAGAGGGCACTATTTTTTTAAATAAATTTTCCGGTTAATAATGCCCCAAATGAATTGCCCGCAGTTTTTATTTGATGAATGTAATTTCCTCTGTATACACTTTTTGTAGTGTAGTTGTGTGCAAATGTTTCATTGTGCCTGATCACTGGATGATTGGAAGCGAGGAGCGGGGACTGCACAGGTCTCTAGCTCGGCTAATGTAGGGAAACATTACTAATTCACGTTTCATTCATGTGGCATGATGAATGGAGTTGACTACCTGGCTAGTGTGTGATTTAGGACTTTACCACTTGAGCAGAAGTTGGAGATAAAAGGTTTGGGACCACATCAACTGCAAGATTTAATCATTTCAAGAGGGAAAAGATAAAACTAGGTAATTCAACCAGGAGTGGTTTAAGAGGAAGACTTGGTTAACCAGGAGCTTGGCAAAAAGGCATTCGGTGAGTCTAATTTATTTATAATCTCAATGGAATTAATGACACTGTTATATATTGTTTATAATAACTGAATAACTTGTTACAATGGAATTTGTGTAATGAGTAACTGGCGATATTTATGTTGGTGTGTGTGTGGCACACAACCTCATTGAGCTGTTCATCTGTCTGTGGAGCTGAAATGGCTGTTTGGCTGTGGTATATTGTGTGTGTGGTGAGTTTGTGTATTTGTATATTGGGTGTTCACGCCATGAGCCGTGCATTGTGTTATTATTATTATTATTATTTATTTATTTTTATTTATTGTTGTTGTTGTGGTGGTGATAAGCACTAGGTAGGTAGACACCTACCAGCGAGAAGGTCTGGGTTCTGACTGGGTTCCGGGTGGCGTTTGCATGTTGTGTCGTTTTTTTCCAGCTACTGCAGTTTTCTTGTGAGGCTACTGATTGTGGTGTTTCTGGATTGCATTATAAAATTTCCCTGCATGGCCCACCAGAATTTACAAACCAGAATTGCCACTGGTCCTGATACTGCAGATTACAGATTAAGACTACACGTCACGGCAAAGCACACCGCAATGCAGAGCTGTGATTCGTCCGCTTGGTGGGGCAGCAATTTTGCATTAGTATTTCCAGTTGAATATCAAATCTAGTTTCAGATTGTATTTTTAATCAAAGTACTTACTGGACTTCCTGGTTTAACTTCTGCACTAACTGTCTGATGGAATGAGAAACCGGAGAAACCAGACACTGGTTTCAAGTGTGTCTGTGTGTGTCCTTCTTTATGCAGTGCAGACCCAGACACAATGAAAAAAACAAACAACAAAAAAATAAAAAACACAGATTTCAGCGTAAAGCACCAATTATGGAAGCTAATGTGAAATCCTGTTAGTGTCGTGAAATATGTATAGTAGACTCCCTTCTCAGAGCTGTGAATGCTAACGTGCAGACCTCACTGCCTCGAGGAAAAGCTGAAGGAGAAGCAGGAAGCAGGAAAGAGACAGCGAGAGGATTTATATCTTCCAGCAGATGTAAAGTGTCTTCCTTGGGCTCCCAGTCAGCAGCCAGGACAGTTTACAAGCTGCAAAATGGATTGATTGTCCATGGATCCCAGTCCCCGTGTGGCTGCCAACTGTGAGCTAATTAAAGAACACTTCTCTGGAGAAACACTGAGCAGCAACCAAGCACATTCTATTTACTCTGGAGAAAACATGCTGCTCTAAAGCCCTTCAGTGAAAAAAAACACCTAAAATCAGCTATTCCAGGATAGAAATGTTGTGTATACAGTGTGCTGTATGTCGAGAAATAGCTTGCGATCCACAGAGATAAATCTAGGCTGAATATTTGCATTGCATTTTCATAAGTACATAAATATTTTGGTGAAGCGGTTTTCCCTGACATTAAATACTGGAAAGGTAAAGGAAAAAAAATAAGAGCAAAATATTTCAGTCCAGGTATTGGTGCAGACAAGGCATTAAAGATATGAATGGCCCCAATCACGCGTTCTTATTGGATTACACGCTGATTCTCCCAGAACTAACATTTTGCAAAATGATCATGAATCATTGCAAATGAGTCACTGTGCAAACTGCAGCAAATGAAGTCTAGACTCATTTTAAAATCTTACTTATTTTTTATTACTTATTTATTTATTCAATCAGCTGACTTAAACTGGATAAGAGAAAAGTTAGTTTGAATTTGCCATGTTATTTTTCAAATGTAGGCAAAACAGTGCTTTTAATTTAACTAAATTCCATAAGATCTATAGTTATTATTTCACATGATATGATTATGCATATGATATATGGTGAAAACAATAAGAGGGCAAATCCATAAACTGTGACAGATGTAGCTTAGCGCCAATAACAGACCACTAAACTGGAACAGTTTCATCCCAGATGCTATCAAACTATTTAACTGCTCCACATTGTCATGCAAAGCTTCAGAATTGTTCCATAAAGCCACAGCTTATTATTTACTGTTGTTCATTAATTTAATATTACTTTAATTGCATCCTATTTATTTTTTATAAGGTGTCCTATTTTTGTGTCCAAGACCATGATTCTACATTTCAGTCTGTTGACGTTTTTCATGGTCAGAATGACAATAAAGTGTCCCAGAATCCCGAATTTAGAAATTGTGATTTTCAATAGTAAGCTATATGGCAAGTCAATGGACCTTCAATGTTGTTATAATAAGAATGTTCCTTCAGAGGCTGAATGTAATTGAAATCCATCTATTAGTTGAGACATTGCACTCCAAAATGGCATCCTACTGGTCGTGCTAAATTAAAATAAGGAGGAATTTCTGAGATCTGACAACATTTCAGGACAATCAATCAATCAATCAATCAATCAATCAATCAATCAATTTCAGTTCAAACCGAACACTGCCAAAGAGTCTCTCTTCGGGTGAAGTGAAAAATGTTTGAAGAACAACACTGTAGTGAATGGCAAGGAGAGGGTCTCTAAGCACCTTCACTACAGGCCAAGCAAACTGGCTCCAGTGCCATCACACATCACACTGGATCACCCGTTTTCTCATTTAGTACGTATGTATTCTGCAGAAAACTCAGCCATCTGAGCTCAGCTGCTCAATTTCTAATCCAGTGCTCAACAAAAAGAGACCAGAATGAGACAGAATGTCTCATTGTCTCTTCAAAAAGATGATAATGAATCAGTAATAAAAACGTGTTTAGATGCAGGCAGACGTACCGGTGCAGGAGTATTCGTCCACTCTAATGAAGCCTGGCAGACAGTCACAGCGGTGGCTGCCGGGCAGGTTGACACACACTGTGTTGGACTGGCAGTAATGCATCTGCGTCGCACACTCGTCGATATCTGAGGACAAACAGAGCACAAGCAGTGGATTAATAACTCCCCGGACGCTCTCCAAAGACGCACCGGCTCGGCTGGCGAGGCAGGTAAATGGAGCTCGATGAGCTGCTTCAGTTTAATGACACTGCTACAAAAAAAGCGGCGTAGTCACCTTGTTGCTTACAGTTTTTAATTAGTGTTGCGCAATGAAAACGGTGCCAAAAATTACCTGTGTTGATCAAGCACGCGTAACAAGGCTGCATTTGTAAAGATGTGTTTGGATTTTTTTTTTTTTTTTCACTTAAGAGCAATCCAAAAGTGTAGGAGGTGAGATAAGAGAAAAATAAGGAAACGGGGGCGGGGGTTGCATTAATGGAAAGAAGGTGAAGGACGAGAGAATGTGAGGAAACAAAACAAAAAGTACATGTTAAAAAACCAAGATAGAAGGAGGAGAAAGGAAAGGAAAGAAAATGAAAGGCCATTCTTCAATTGAAGAGGACAGAGTAGAGCGGGGAGAGCAGCGTCTTCCCTGACATCCATAATGCACAGCTAATATCATGATGCATTACATCTTCTGATCATACACAGAATCTCGCTGCTCCTAATGTAGCTTGAAAGACATTGTATGAGCATTAAAATTGTGGAGCTCAGGGAGGCATTAGCCAAGCTGCATGGCTGCTGATGAAATGGGATCGGAAACACACAGGGGAGGTGTTATGGAGAAGGGCCTAAATTTGTACGTGTGTGTTTTTACAGTTCAGATTTTACAGTTTATGTGGATGTGAGCGGCAGAGAACCCGTTTCCCGAGGCAAACAGGACTTTCCACCACTTAAGGGACCATGCGCTACACTTAGGGGAAGGAGAGAGTAAGGAGTATTTCCATATCCTCTTCTTGGACAAATACAGTAGTTCTTCAGCTCAAACTTTCCCCCTTACAACAGAATGAATGTGTATCAAGTATGTAATTGACTTACATGCAACACCCAGAGGTTTATTCTTTGGTAAATTTCACCCTCGGAGAGTGTACAGTAGGAGTGTTGAACCGCACAATCAAAGAGAGGCAGATCGTGTATTCAGGCGTGTAAAGCCTCGCCGGCCTTCGGCGTTGAAAGCATTGATCTGCTACATCAAAAACGTGGAACTTATTTGAGTGCTTTGAGGCTTCAAAATAGTACCTGAATCCAATTTTCATCTTGTCCCGAAGCGCTGCTCCGCCTTGAAAGCCCCCCTTTTGATTACCCTTTATTGGCGAAAGGCGCCAAAGCGTTGTTCACGGGTGATGACAGCCAAGCCTGTGATGTCCCCGACACGTGGCTTTAATAATTCAAAGTGGAGAGCGCGCCACTTTTGTCAGCTTTCATTTAAAGTGAGAAAAGCATCTACTGTCAAGTCTGAGACATGATGAGGCTTTCTGATCTCTGTTGTTCCAAGGTCCTGTTTGGAAGCGCCAGCGAGTACGACCTCTGCAGCCTCCTCTGGGAGCGCCGTTGCAGGTGAGGTCTGCTGACAGAACTGGAACCGTCATTTCACACAGGGGGGAATTCATTTTTTCTGGATTTGCCAGTCTCTCTCTCTCTCTCGCTCTCTGCCTCCCTCACTGCCTCTTCATCCCCCCCTCTACCAACCAAGTCCTCCTCCTCTCCCTTCCCCCTGTGAGCTCACTTTCTTCATCTCTCTGCTGCTTTATTCATGCTGTGATGTAGGTCAGGGCTGGGTAGGGGAACAGCTAAAAATAAGGCAGGATAGGACTCTCTGTGAGCACGCGCATGTACGAGTGAGTGTGTGCATGTCTGCTCATCCCTTTGCATGTACCTGTGTGTCTGGTAGAGCTGGAGAGAGAGAAAAAATAATAATAAGGCAATAGACCTGGTGTTCAAATGCTGCAAGGCACAAAGAGAGAGGACTGTCCATCTTTTGTTTGTGTGTGCGTGTGCACGTATGTCTGAGTGTATGTGAACAGACGCATGCTAGCATGTGCGTCACCTCTTACATAGGGGTTAATGGAAACAACTTTCCATGTAACAACCATATTGCCTTCTCGCCAGAGTAATGTATTTCCTCTAAAAGCCCCAGACTGTGAGTGGGTGTGTTTGCGCAGCTCATTTCTTGGACAGTTTGAAGCTGGCTGGATGAAGCTGCTGCTTCGCAATGAAAGTGAGATATGAAAAGAAATTTAGTGATAAACCTGTTTCGGCTTCAGAGGCGCTTGCAAAGTTCTCTTTTCGAGATGTGAGACTTTGGTGCTCGTTGGAAACAAAGAGAAGAGTAAGCTTGTGAGCTCCCGTGCGTGTTTCTCAAAGGTTTCCACTCTATTATGAAGTTTTTGTATTGTCTGTTATTCCCAACGGGCATTTTCAAAAACTTTGTAAGATCGGACAGTATATGCTGCTGGAAACTGTCGCTGTGTCCGACTTAGAGCTCAGATGTTTAATGCAAGGGTAAACCTTTCTACTGAAAATCTTAATAACAAATATTATATATATTGAAACTTATGTGTGTTTAAAGAGTCACAAAACCAATTTAGAGGTGTGTTTCATTGTTCACCTGTGATTTGAACTTCTGTAAAATATATATTTGTTTTCACATACCTTTATATTCTTCACGCTCTTAGGATGAAAAATAAACCGCTTTGTTGTAACAGGCGCCCGCAGCTGTATCGCTTCTGCTGCATTAAGTCTAACGGAGCTAATTGTTTTCAGGTCTTATTTGCTTTTGACACTTCAGGTACAAAATAAATAAATATGACAACAGAGACAAAGATGTGGTTGAGCGGTCCGATAAGCCACAAAAGACATGCGGCAATGACAGCAGCGCTTTACAAGAGAATCAATAATGAAATAAGTAAATATAGAGGCAAACAAAAGGCAAGCTGGAAAATTGAGCAAACTGAATTGCAAATATTACCAGACGAGGCCGACAAAAGAACGAGCACGTGTTTTCATGACACATTTTTACCATCAATCGGCGTGGTGTTAAATTGTTGTTGATGTTGCTGCATGTATCGCGTTAAGACAACATCACAGTCAAAATAATATGTCTGTAAATATGGAAGTAAACACAACAACAGTGTTTAAACTTTCTTCTTCTTCATCTTTATCTCCCCTGAGCATTCAAATGCAGAAATATGTTCGTGGAATTAATAACCCATAGGACGTTTCAGTGAAGAGTACAGGCTTCTGTTACCTGATGGTGTTAATAGTTTTTCCAATAACCCAGGCCCAGAACATTTGTGCCAGCTGGATGCTGGCTGCAGTTGTCAGTAGTTCCATGTTCCCATACTTGTAGTCATCCAGATTGTTTTTTTTTTATTATTATTCACTCTGAAAGGTGATATCGCCAAAGTTCACACGGAGGGCAAGTGCGTGAGGATGGAGTTACTTCTAGTTAACTTCTCTTTGTGTAGCGTAGTGGAGATAACCTTTAAACTAAAGGAGGATTTTCAATCAGATTTATCCTGAGCTCAAAACTGCTTCCCATAGGCTTTTAATAATACATGCCAATCCTTATATATCTACCATAACAACAAATATATATATCTACCATATGAGTCTACAGTGAGAATGTTGCCCGACAGTGAAAGTCAAATCCTGCCGTTTTGAAGGAAAAGCTAATTTGAGGTCTATTTGTGCTCAAAGGAGCATCGGTGCAAATCCCATTATCCCATTTTATTTTTTTTATGCGGAATACGAAGCTGTAAGGAACTCCACTGGCTTTTCTCACTGATGTTAAAAAATGATTAGATTTTAGGTTGAACAGTTATTGTTATTTGAGCAACAAGATCACGCAGCGCTAAGGGCCCAAAAACAAATGTAACGCATGCGGATAATGTTAATGTATAATGGAGTGGCAATTTAAGTACACACAACTGATTCCTGTGAATGACAAAACCGCCTTGTTTGTTTGTTAGGTTACAGCACCTATGAACTGCAGAGGCATGAACTCCTCTTTATGCTTGTAACTGATGAGAATTTGAGAACTGATTTGAATGTAAGCACATATTTTGTGTGGCTTTAAATTGGAGAACTTAAAGTGTCGCCCTACACCCACATATGTGCAGCTCAGCACCGAATCCACTGTCATTCGCATCGTTCACTTTGCGGTAGTTTGACTAGTCACAACCAAAGTGTTTCTGAAGTGCAGCACATGAGGTAAAATACCCCTCCTTGACAACAGCTGCCGTCTGTCCTGACGAAAGAACGAGACAGATTTTGGAATGAGGCCATCAAATTCATCTCCGTCCATCTTTATAAAAATCTAGACACACTTCATCGAATTTTGCCGCGTTGCCTGTTTAGCTCATATTTATTCCAGTGTACCTGTCTGTGCAAGAATCTTGTCTGCAAATACAGTGAAACCTGAACTTGTATCAATTTTGTGATGCTGCTACAAGGTATGAACACATCTTTTATTTAAATACACTGTAATGTGTAGTATATGGGATCATCAGCTGCTTAGAGGTAGCTGAGCGTAATGTAAGGCAGTTCAGATGTGAAAATGAGGATAAATGAAAAAGGTACATGGCAGACGAACGCCCTCCTCTGAAGAAAGGAACAAATCTAAGCCAGCAATTACACACTATGACAATTAAGTCTCTTACACAGCTTCAGCAACCTTTACTTGAGAAAGAAGAAAGAGAGCCTGGAAATCTCCTGCTACCCTCCATTCTTCCTCCAGCGGTGGAAACTTAAGACTACTGGATCAAACGCGAAAAGCACTGTGCTATTATCCTTAAATACGGACTGAAATTATTTTCATGATAGTGGTTTCATCTACGTGATGAGGGTGTGCTGAGACATCCAGTAGCTGAACTCAATGAATAAAACCTCTTATCTTTCCGTTCTGCCACACACACAAAAAAAACAAAACAAAAAAAAACAAAAACACAGCAACACCAACAATCAACATGCAGCGCAGGACTGCACCTTTCTGGTGTTCCGTGTAAAAAGGACTACTGATGCATTTAATAAGAGCCTTTACAGACCAGCAGCCTTGTCCAGTAGACACGCAGAGCAGGAAGAGCTCTGGCTGAGCAGATTAGAGCCCGCCACGGAGCACGCCGTGAACGGCTCGTGGGTAGGAGAACTGAGCGGTGCGCTTCCCTATCAGTAGGAAGCGGCGTGAGCGCGACTGTTTAATCGTCTATCTGTCATTTTATAGCTCCAGCGAGGAGCTGCCATTCACTGAGCCGCACGCTGACAAGACTCTCTGTCTCACACTCCGAAGACTGGAACTGTGACAGAGTCCGTCTGTGTGAGACACAGCAAAACAGTTTACCTAGATGACAGGCGACGTGTGCGTGTAGCGCTGGATGATTCTCACAGGTACACTTACTGCAAAGCAAAGAAAAGTACACCTGGGTGCCCACCAACTGAAATATGTTCATATATCAGTAGCAGTGGGAAGCGACGCAGCGCACCTTCCCTCACAGCTTTTGTGTCGAGAAAAATTCTAATAGAAATGAGAATTTGCTTTGACGAAGCAGTGAGGTGTACTGTATACCAGAGATTGCAAATGCAGTGAGAGAATGACTCTGCCCAGCAGATCAGTCATCCATCCATTTTTGTCTGCATACCAGGTCTTGATAGCAACAGGCTAAGGCGGGTATTCCAGTCGTCACTCTACTTAGCAACATTTTCCAGTCAATTTTGAAGGATCCCGAGGCGCTCTCAGGCCAGATGAGATCTATAATCCCCCTAGTGAGTTCTCGGTCTATTCAGAGGTCTCCTCCAACCTTGCCATGGTAAAGAAGCTCAGAGGAGGTATCCTCACAGGATGTCTGAATGATTTTAACTGCCCAATTTCAATGTGAGTGAGTAAGGTTCTGGTCAGAGCTCTGCCAGCTTCTAGTGTCAAATACAATAAAACAATGTAATATAAAACAAAATTTGATCCCTACAGACCCCTTCATGGTTTGTAAACAATGTGATGTATTTTGAGGGGTGGGGCTTAACTGGAAGCAAAACATCTCAAACACTATAGCTTGTAAATGACGGTTAGCATATTTCAGTGGACTGTTTATACAGGAACGGACGAGGAAAACGCATATTTTAGAGAACATACTAACTCCCCGAGACTGTGAGTGACATTTTAAAAAGTTGACTCTGACTGACGGGACCACATTCACGACGCCTACACTCTCACCTGCTCGATGGACAATTTGACCAAAGGAGGACACAGAGGGTACGGAGTCTTGTCTGTCTTTATTGTAAAGCCTCTCCAACAAAGATGCACCAACAAAGAAGTGGAACAACTGTGGAGGGTAACGTAAATGCACTTTCTGCTTGGACGCCAATAAAACACGCAACTAACATTGTTTAAGCTTGCAGTTAGCATTAGCATTGATCAATTTAACATAGTTTGTCAGATCGTGGACTGCCCACCATGCAATGGCCAGACATTTACAGTACCTAATTGAGAAACCGAGCGTCTACACAAAGGAAAAATTGCACTTAGCATTAGCATTAACATGTGTGTGTGTGTAAAAATCAAGCATGTTCTCTGGAGACATGTGCAACAAAGCTACACACACACATAAACACACGTTGCAAACTGTGTAAACCTGCACGGTGACTCAAATTTGAAGCTTTAAACAAGGCCCAAAGTAATGCCATTAATCATAAAACAGACGGGATCCAGGTACTAACAGCAAAGGGCTGCAGCAGCCTCAGCTTCAAAATTATTGTGCATTCCCTGGAGGCAGTGTTGGACTGTTCAAGAGCATTGTCATTATCGTATGAAATCAGCGAGCAGTCAACAAGCTACAGAGCACTGCCCGATCACTCCAAGGAAGTTAAATATAGAAATCGAAACATTTTAGCTCATAGTTAAATCCCAGAGTTTTGAAACTGTGCCCAATGTTCAGTACAGCTTCACCGGAAAATATTACCATTCTTCTAAGAGAAAACAATATGATTTCTTCGTGGGTGCTTACTTTTGCCTGCCAGTGCCCACGCTCTGGTAAGCCAAGTACACTTGTCAAACTTTAAGAGCACATTCAGCACAACAGTATGATAAAGGCATGGTGCTGTAGCAACGGCTCATCTTGTGAACTCATCGGAAATGATCAGACTAAGCTATAGGTAGCTATATTACAAAGGAAAAACGTCCAAAAACATTCCACATACATACGCAGAGACTGGTGCAGTCCACCAGAATCTATTGTTTTAAAGACTCTACCAACTTTACCCACACACTAACACAGAGGTATACACTAACACACATTAATACTAAATGCACTGAGTAAAAGGTGTCGGGAAGGTCATCCACGTACTTATGCAGGTCTCGAGAACTTGTTTCAGATTATTGGGCACATTGAAGCCTTAGCGATCCGTCGCTAGGTAACGCTAATGCCTGCCAGCTAATGAAGTGCGTGATCTAATTGACATCCCATCAGTCACCATTCACCTTGCAGCAGATATGAAAAAGAAAGCAGCAGAGAGCCGGGGCGAGAAGGCAGCGGAGCCGTGTTTACCCGGCAGTTTTGACCGTGTTCCTGGACGCTACGGCACATTAACAAAAATCTTTCCAGCTCACAGTGTGAAAAGAGAGAGCGACAGGTTGACACGTTCAACAAGAGAGTGAAAGAGAAATCGGTGTGGAAATTTATAGATAGAAGCAAAAACCGAGATGATGCAGAAACAAAAGGAAGACACCAAAGAAACAACAGCGCTGTTGTGACTTCGCTGATGACAAGCAGTACTCATTTGACAGGAGATCTGATATCGGGGTATAAATATTTGAACACGCAGTGGGAGTGCTTAATTAGCTTCATTGTTATTCTCATCCAGAAGCAGCTGCAACCTGGAGCTGAGGCCGATAGAATGATTGTGAGAGTGTGTGTAAATGTGGATATTACATCAGGTTTATTTTGATACTAATTTTAATTGAGAGTTTGGTTTTAATTCATGTGGTGGGGTGTTAGGAGATTTAGTTACAAGATTTACTGATGTTTTCACAAGTCATTATGGAGTTAGGGGGAAGTTATGACCAAGAACACAAAGGCACATTAACAGTTTATGCACAATAGGTCTGATTGTACATTTCTTAGTCCAGCTGTATCAATTTCAGATTAAATTCAGGCAAAGTTTACATAAATTACTATCAATTAATTTCAGCGTGGGTGGCACACCGGTGTGGCCATTAGCACTGGTGTCTAACAACAAGCAGGTTCACTTAAAATCCGTCCATTTTGATGTGCAACTGAGCTACTGTGGCCAAGCAAATTCCCTTGAGAAAAAAGTGTACGTCTAAGTTAAAGTACAAACATGGACCACATGTGTCTCATTTACAAAGACATTCAAATCATTCATCTTGAAAGTTCAGCGACAATAAGCAACAGAGCTCCTACGCGTGTGGTCAGGGGTCGCTGCCAGGAATTTTGGGCTCCATGAAAAACAATTTAGCCATGCCATTTGACAGCTCTCACTGTCCTCTGCTGAGCCTAAATCCTCAAGAGCTCAGCATCGAGCCTTCTTGCTTGTAAAGTCATTTATCAAGTCTTTGAAGTCCCCCTTTCTATCCAACTGACTTTCAGTGGACAACATGACAACACTCTAAAGCCTGTTCTGGGACATTTTTTTTTTTTTATCAGTTTAGCTTACTGAAAGTTCTCTCCCTACCAGCAACAGTCACAGATAATGTACAAAATATGAGTAAAGCAATGCAGACTTCTCCAAAAATGCTTTGCAGCTGCATGTTGTTTATGGAGTGGAAGTTGGGAGGACAAGTTGTCTCTCCTCTCTCTTTCCTTTTTTCAAAATCAGATTTTCCCTTGCTACTGGGCAACATTGTGACTGCAACTTTGGACAGCTGCCAACAAAAAAACAATGTGCTAAGGTAAGCAGAGGTTTTACAACCAAAATCAAGTGAAAACAAAGACAGAGTCCCTTATTTTACCATTATATTACATTATTATGCTAAAAAAGTCTTTTTCTTATATTTGGGGCTCCTGTCACAGGCTCTTGGACGTTTTCTCCTCTATACGGTGCTACTACGTGAGAGGACACATGCTCTCTGTTTATGTTCACATGGGAGTGTGGGGCCCCTTTCCATATCAACATCCTGTTTTGTCAGTAAATCTTAAAACAGAACCGCCCACAAAGGTTGGTGGTCATTGTAAAGCTTTATAGGTATGTATACAATTAAATGAAGTCTAATCAGAAATTAGTTTATTTAAGACACAGGTTATGTTCATGATAAAAAACAAGTTTCAGGTTAGCTGTCAATGCGAAACTTAATGATTTGCTTTCTCTAGTCAAAATGATATTATGATTATTATTATTGTTTTTTTTTGTATCTACAAAAGCTTACGGTAGGTTCGACTCTCATCAAAGACAATGATTGACATCCAAGGACTTTCACACTGTAGAAGAACCTCAACTGTGGTTGAACACTACCTACCTGGACATGACTGGAGACCGAGACAGCACTGAAAGTACTGCATAGTGAGTATTGAAACACATCTGAGTGAATTCTGTTGCTCTGTGTCTGTTCGATATGCAAATAGGCAACTGTTTGCTGACAAGGCTGCCAAATTAATAAGTCTGCAAGTACAAACTACTGTCTGTGTTAGCACAGTTCTGTCCCTGCTGCTGTTCGGCACACATTTTCACATTGTACTCGGAGTGAAATGAAAGATTTTCAAGTCTCGGAGACGCCAGCAAAGCTGCTAAAATGCGTCTCGTGGGAAAGGCTCTGAAAGGTTTGTGAAGCACTCAAACACAAGAGAATGTTTTTTTTTTTTTTTTTTTTATTATTTGTTGCTTTTTATACTGAGTTTTATTATCACGCAACTTTTGACAGAGTGTGTCTCTGGCCATGAGGCCACTTCCTTCCTCAAAAAGGCAATGTAAGTATTTGTGTAAGAGGACCTGGTAAATCTGTGGCGGTCACAGCACACAGCCCATTCTAGGTCACTGGACAGGGTTAGACAAAGAACGGAAAAGACCCGAATCCCGCTGTAAACTCATTTGTCAGTTATATGGTATTCTTAAAACACAGAGATCCGCTTCCATCTGTTCAGTGTTCAGATTTGTCTAACACAGAAAATATGTACATATCTTATTACTTGTTACATGGGAACAAGTATATTTCATAGTTTTCATTTACTATTTTAATATTCGCAGAGAGAATCTCAATGACATCAAACCACTAATGGACTGAACAGAAACAGCCGCGTCATGATTGAAACATGCTGTTTTTTTTACAAGGCCCGCTGTGACTTTGCTCCAATTTCCTGAAAGGTAGATGTGTCGGCATGGGGCCCAGCGGGTGAAGCTACCAAGTGACGGTACAATAGCCGAGGAGAAACCAGGAAGGGGCGGCTTTCACACCGGCGCACACAGAATTATATGTCCCTGTGCTCGGGACTGTTGGGAGGGCAATGGTAGCAGATGGCCTGCAAAAGCGGGCGTTGTCTCAGGATGCGGCGGCAGGGAGTGGGGCGAGTCCTGTTTGGCCCCTGCCACATCCTGCATCAGTGTCACAGTGAACCTCTTCCCCATAATTAAGGCCAGCCCCTCTGGTTCCACCTGACAGCAGAGAGCAGCTGGAGGACAGGGGAAGAGGAGGAGAGGTCGAATCCTCCAGATGAACGGCAGCTGAGCGGCTCTCGTGTTGCAGGTGCACACATGTCCTCAGGCCACATGAACATGTGTTTCTAGTGCTAAACTTGTTCAGCGCCTAACCCTCAACTCTGAATCAACCCGGCAGCACACGGCTAAAAGAAGAAAATCGTCATTTAAACACTGAACTAACACCAAACTTAAAGTGGAACAGAAGTTACCACTTAAATGTAATGGATTCTGGTGTGACTAGCAACCTAGATGCAGGCAGACTGTGTGTTTTACCTTGCATGTGCTTAGGTTTTAGTCACTGTTCTTACTACGTTTGTAATGGGTCATTGTGTGACTTTTAGAATTTGTTCTTTACCATATAATTAGTTTTGTTCTGTTTAATCCTCCTAAGCAAGATTTAAACCGTAGCCTTTAAGTTGCCAACCAAGAGGTAGCCAAGACAAATTTTAAAGTTTCATATGTAGAATAATTAGGTCATAATTGCTTGTTTAAATGGAGTTATAAATGAAGGAAAGGCAAAAAAAACAAACAAACAAAAAAAATTCAGTGAAAGCACACTGCTGCTACTCTCACCCGGTGACAATTTGCCCGTGTTCTGCAGAGTCAACGCATCCTAAACACTGGCCGGCCCTCTCCCCCTAACGACACACCCCATCTCTCCATCTCCACCGTATCCTGGTTGTCCGGGGCATTTCAAATTAAACTCCATCAACCAATTTGCTCCACCACAAAACGCCAACTAAACCTCAGGGGCTCTGTCTCTATCTACCGCCTTCATCTGAGGCTGACGTCTAGGAGACTTAGCAGCAATAGTTTGTCTCAAAAGCTGTTGACTTCAATAAATGTAGGTTTATTAATTTTTTGACCCACTGGTTATTATGCTGCTCAGACAGAGATCATACAGCATACAAATGATCAAAAGCATTCAAATGTTAGCCCAGAGTTGAGTTAGATATCTGGAAGGAATTTGACCTGAAAATCACTCAAATCTGTGTTTACCAGGTAGGAGATTTACAGCGACTAATGCGGTGAAGGAATTATCTTGATATTTTTTTCCCCAGTCAGTATGTTGGATAATGGAAAAAAAATATATATGGGAGTTATCTTTCAAGTTTCATCCTAACTTAATCCCAAATCTAATCATAATCCCAAATCCCTAAAACTACCCCCTTTTAAAAAAGTGATGAGAAACCAAAAAATGAGCAGCTTGGGAGGATTTTCCAGTTTTTCACTGCTCAAATGCATCTCACAAACTTTTGCCAGCCCCGTTCTCCACGCGAATCCTCGATACCGGCTGCACGACAGCGAGCGGAACAATGTGACAGGGAAGAGCAGCTCCTGTCCTCGTGACAGCTAAATCGAACACATATACAGTGTACTCCTGAACAGTGCAGATCTTTTTCCTTTTTTATGATTTGAAGAGATGCTGACAACTAACTTTGGTAATACATAAGCTATGCAAGAGGCGCCGCATCTGTTTCTGACAACATCCACGCTTATCATCTGCTCTGCCATATGCAAGACAGCCCACTTCCAGGACTACACAGTGTAAGATGTGTCTTAATCAGTAGTGTGAAATTGGTTTATTTAATCTGCCGGTGACCGACGTATGTGAACGGCGTCATCTGTAACAGGTGCAGCGACTCACATCAAAGAGCTCAGGCCAACATAACCACACATTATGACATATTCCAATACTCATTTTATGATTTTCGCAATTATACTGCTCCTCACATGTCACTTATTGTGTGGTATACATTATTACAAATACAGTACATATGATAAAGACAAAACATTACACACGACCGGGTTCTGCTGCCCACATCAAAGTTCATTTATGAAGAAATAAATTGATATGAGAGGTCTCTTAATAAATATATCTTGACACAAAAACGACTTTTCTTAACATTTTGTTAGTACAGACTTCACAGCTCAACAATGCCTCCACATGAAGTCACTTAAACTAATTTTTTACTGTACATCTCATTTTTTTTTTTCCAGAGGAAGCTTAATTAAATATGCACGGCTGTAAAGTTTTCGAGAAGTAGTAGTCTATGGATTTTTTGAAATGGGTGGTACATGTGGTTATGCACTTGGATGATTACTCATGTGGTGATTGCCGAGAGTAAACACTGATAGTTTTGTTCGTTTTGTTTTCAGTCACATGGATTATTTGCTAGTTGTGTTTTGAAAGTATAAAATGTGTACCCCATAAAAAGAGGTTTTGTCATCGGAGACAATTAACATCCTATTGAGTGTTGGTTCCCAACAGTCAGACCACTGTCTTTACCGAAACACAACAGTTTTAGGTGACTCGTGTCCATTTTCAGTGAAGGGTCACTTAATGCAACGATATTCAGTTAGTTTGCCTTATTTTCCTTGAGTCTCGCTCTGTGATTCATCATGAAGTAGCTGTCCTGTCCGTTTCCCTTCACAGAGCTAAGAACTTGCTACGTATCACCCTAATGGTGACCTCACTGTCCGCGCAACCTCCTTTTTTTTTTTAACTCTGAATCAGATGATTCATTTTATTTCTCAAAATGTTGTTCTACAGCAGAACTTTGCTTCTAAAATCTTCTTTTATCACTTTAGTCTGCCAAATGAATACCTATGCATGCAGCCTATTGCATTGTTGCTGACAAAATGTCTCTAAGTCTTTTTCATCCTCTGTATAAAAGAATCTCAGCAAAGTCTTGTTGATTAAATGTGGTAACGAAGGACGGGTGTCCAAGAAACTTTAAAATATTTAGAGGAGGATCAGCCATTTCACACAGAGTAGAGACCATTAGAAGCTCACATTGACCCCCATCCATTTAAGTTAAAAATTCACAGCTTTTGCAGTATTCATGCTAGCATGACTTTCAAGCTAGAAGCTAGACGTTACGTATCATATCAGACTAAACTATGAACATATACTTGATCTGCTGGGAGAGCAGGGCTGCAATCAAAAAGTCATACTGCAGCTTAAGAAAATGCTAAATCGACGGGACAAAACACAAGTATAATCTTTGAAACAGTACCTGATATAGGCACAATATATACAAAATGGGCAACCCTCTCTGCTTTCTGCATTCAATTTCCCGTTAAAAGCTCCCATATCTCTTCTTGTTTATCCTGACATGACTACAGTCTGCCTCGGCTCAGCGAGCTGTGTCCTTCGACTGGCCACGACTAGAGCAGCCTGCGCCGAGCGTGCCCTCCTTCCCTTCCCAATCTGCACTGATGCTATCAGCCCCCGATTCACTGTAGCCGCCTCAAAACTTATAATTGATACAGAATCCCGATGCCCCGAGCAGCTGACATTCAACGCAATCTGAAGGACACCGAGGGAAATGAGGAGCGTATAATGGAATATGCCGCCAGCACAAACAGGAGGAAGAGCCACTTGTAATGTGATCTGCTCCAGCGCTTAAATATCAAGTGCAATTAAATGCCAGCGACGGCGGCACAGAGACGAGCCGCATGTGTGTCTGGAAACAAATTTGCTCTCAGTCGGCAGTGACATCCTTTATATAGTCAGCCGTCATTTGCCATGAGTGAGAGAAACAGCAGTCAAGCTGTTTCTCTCCTGCCCTGGCAATGAGGAAACAGTCTCTGTAGAGTTTGGGAAACAAGGACAAAGTCCATGAAGAACTTGGCATTTTGTGGACACAGAGAGGTGACATTAACAACCATTAGACGCAGTTCAAATTGCTCAACCTTGAGTTGTCTGTAGGTGTGGCCAAGTTAAAATTCTAGTTTAAACTTGTCTGTTAGATTATTTATTGACAGACATTAAACCTCAATGATACATTCCACACTCCTGGTCCATATATGTGAAGGATAATTATTGCCATGTTTCCTGTGCACTGGTTGAACCCAGGTTTTCGACCTCTACATTGTCCAAATATCTCCCGGGTGACCTCTATGCACTTCATAACACACACACGGCTTCATTTAAACCACACTAACAATGCATAAGAGCATCCTGTGACTCACATGGAAGAAAGCAGTAATGAATTAGCCACAGAGCAAACGTGTGATTATGAGTCAACTCAGTATTTTTGAAGTAAGTTTCTAAAGAAGGACTTGAGTCACACTCAAGCTGCATCTGAAAATGGCAAATTTGCACTGAGTAAATCAGTGCGTTTATATGCACGTTAAAAACAAAAACAAAAAAAATAATTATTGCCTTAATCGGACTATAACAGGAGAACTGCACTGCGTGTAAACACGTTACTCCGATTAAAATCGGAGTTGTCATTATCCAATTGAGACGTCCAGATAATGTGATTGGAATTTCTCCGGCATGTATACTGTGAATCGCAGTTTTCAATTGGATAATGCGTCAGAACAAAAACATCCAAGAAATCTGGTCGCAGAAGAAGAAGAAGGTAAACAGATCTGGCAGAAGAAACGGCTGAGGGATAGCGCGCATCTTATCTGCACCAGAAGTAGCGCGAACGTTACGTACAAGATTAAAAAATGTACTATTATCCCTACGGTTGTTGTTTGAAATGCCGGTCTGCCGCATGAACAACTCTTGTTTATTATATGGCGTAATAGGTCAACCGGAAAACAGGCCGTATTAATGTGGTATTAACCGGCTGAAAAAACACATATCACCACCTAGTGTGGAGGAGGAGGACATGTTCCTGTCAGTTATTTGATTTTCTTCCGCTGCATGTAAACTGGGACAAGGACTGTAGTCAGAAAACCGAATTTTGAGCATAGCTCAATTAAGCTCTGCCTGTAAACACACTGAATAATGTCTCTATTTTAAAACGTGTTGGAAATGTAGCCATCTTGGATAGTATTGGTTTAGATGATTAAGAAACAGTGCAGAAAATGTTGTCAATTGAATTCCGCGCCTCCCCTGGTTTTATTCTGCAGCTCTTGTTTCTCTCTCTCACAAACAGTAACCTCTGTTCTCTTTGTCGCGCCAGTCCTTCCCTGTCCTCCGTCCTCAGCACCATCAGTGAACTCTCAGCGGCCCGAGTGGGAGAAGTTGTCTCTGGGCAGGCCGGGGGGGTGTGTAGCAGGGCGCACTCAGCCGAACGCCAGGTCAGCCATTTCGCGCTCATCTTTTTTTCATGCTCCACAAGTTGTACACTATAGCGACTTTACCTTGAGGCGAGAGTGCATGTAGTGGCTCACGTGTGTCAGTGTGTGCATGACAGAGCGTGTGTGACCTTTCTGCAAGGGCACAGATCTCAGGGGGCCAGACAGAGATTAATGATGGGAGGAGACAACTCTTTCAATATTTAGGGAAGGAAGCCCAGTCACTGTATGGACAGAGGTGGGCAGGGAGATAGTGAAAGTCAGCACTGGCCTCCAGGAACCCTGGCAGAGACAGAACTAACCCTTTCCAGTTTTACTCCCCAAGATGCAAAGGTTAACCAAAGTTCATAACCATCCTACAGTAATTACCAATTCCGTAAGTATTTAATTCATTTTTATATTTAAGTTCCTACTGTTTCAGAATCCCACTCTTGTATAGCTCAAAAAGTTAAGGATTAAGTCTGTCTTGGTTACTGAGACAGCTTCTGTGCCAAGATGCACTGATTAGCCACAACATTAAAACCACCGACTCCCTCAGAAGACCCAAGTCCATTCTTTGATGAGTGACAACTGTTTTGGAGGCACAAGGGAGACCTAGACAGTATTTGGTGGTCATTATGTTATGCCTGGCCATTGTAAATGAAGATAAATGAGCATAAACTATAGAAAAAGAAAGAAAAAAGGAATCAGCATTATGATAGCATATATTTGATGCTACTGGATATATTAGTTTCATATTTCTTCCTGCTATTTACTAATGCATTAATTTGTGTTTTCAGTGTCCCTCACAAGCTTAAATTCTGGTTTCTGGTTCTTATTTTATTTGATAACCCTTGGAGTTTTTGCAGTAATCAGTGTTCATACAATCAACGGACAGTAACACATAAACATCTGCCTTGACAGATTTTAATTCTTCTGCATCTTGACACACACACTCTCAGTTCTATTCAGACAACTTCTTAAGAGGGTAGTCACTCTGTTGGCTGTACATGACAAACGCCAGCACGCAGCACAGCTGGATAGAAGGGAATGACATCGCTCCGCTGTTAAAAAATTCATATAAACGATCCCTTTGGGGCAAATAAACTTCAGGTAAAACACAATCTGTTGAAATGAAAACTTCTACATGATACAAGCACATCTTCCCCACGTTGTCTTTGATCAGAGAAGGAGTGGGAAAGCGTTCTGACATCTTTCACCACAAATCCGCCAAACGCTCCCAATCACAGGCAGCGTTGCTTGTCGTAAGAGACTTTCACAGCTAATGACTAAAGTCTCCCGTATCCCCTCCAGCAACCTGTTTCTTCATACCCTTCATGCCATCCATCCTTCAGTTCCAATAGCTGCTACTTGGATTTCCTAATGAAACTTTCAGCAAAGACAAATATACATTGAACTCCAATATTTATAGTATATTGAATCTCCACACTGCTGAACGTGATATAAAGAAAAATTACCCGGGATAAGTTTTCATGCTGAACTTTCCATGTAAATGAGATGGTTTCAGATGGATTCCAGTTGAGTGAGCTGCATCACCGCTGGAAATTCAAATCATTACAAGTATGTTTGCACTGTGTGCAAGACAACTGGGGGTAAAATTATGAAAAGTTATTGCAAAGAAATTGTGTTTCTTTCTTATCAGTGAACTCGTGTCTCAGTTATGTGTGCTCCGTATTGGGTGGCTGGGCTCTTTTCTGCTGTAATCACGTGAAAAACCCCCTCGTCTTGTATTGTTCTCCGTCTTTCCCACATTCTTCAACCCGGGTGCCAGTCTTGTTTCCTAGCAACCGTGGTAAACAGCTGCCTTTACTGACAAAGGATGTAGCGGAGCGTGAACGAGCAGCAATAATAAGGAGTTCTTCCAGCTGACCAGGGGGGTTAGAAGGTGAGGGGACAATCAAACTTGCATTCAGACAAACAAACAAAAACAGTCTCAGAAGTTAAAGCCGAGCAAAGAGCTTCAATGTTCATGACCCGTTGAACAAAACTATTGCACAGAATATGGTCAACTGCTTTCTTCTGCAGGGCCTGGATAAGCTTTAACTTCAATATAAGCGTAAGCGTTTGAGTCAAAATCAACTGAGGCCATCCCTTGAAGATGACAAATACCCAAAGGTTTCAGTAAATTATGTATATTTCAGCAAACATCTGGGCTAAATTATGCATACGGATGTCATGAATGAAGAAATTCATTTCATTATATATTTATTTATTTTTGTATTTCATCTGTATTTTTGAACATTTTAGCATGAAGGCCTGTGGGGATTCACGCATTCGGAGTGGGCCTCAAGTGGCTATTCGAAGAACTGCACTATTTTGTATTCCTGTGTGTATTCTGGCTTCATGTATTTAGATTTTACAGTTGAATTTAAGACCATAAATGTTCCATGAGCCATGACTTAATCATAAAACAAAAAGTGGCACTGACTGTATATATTCCCGTGAGCAGTTTTGAAGCACAATGTTGGTGGCACTGGCCGTTGCCATCTTGGCGGTGCCTGACTTCACCTAACTCAGTTCAAAAATGGACAAAACTGCAGAGTGTGAGTGGACTTGACAGGGTTATGGTGGTGCTGAGGCAATTTGCAACAAGACCCACTTGTCATTCAGAATGTCCATGGCCTAAATAATGTGTAACTTAAAACCTTGATACATTTTGAATGTCATATGCTACTACTTGGTGGTTCAATATTCCTTCCTTTCTGACCACCAAGAATTAAAAAGAAGATCTGTGTATTTGTCGAAGATGTGTGCACTATGTGGTCTTTTCCAGGGCTCAGCGATGTTATCTTAATGTCTGTTTCAGTAAATATTAATCTTTTATCACTTATCATTTGGACTTATTGACTGGCGCACAATGAGCCCAAGGTGATGACTTGATTCTGTTTAATCTGAAAAAACAACCCCAAAACTACATGAATTCAATTGACACGAAAACAAAACCTTTACATTTGACACGCTGAGAAGATTAGGGTTTATCCAAGATTTTCACAGCTGTAGATGTGTTACGTAAAGCGGTATTTATTTTGTGCAACAAAATCTTTCATCCTCCGTGAATAATGAATATCTACACCAAATTTCATAGGTATCTGACCAGCAGTCATTGGGATATCCTGGAGCGAAGTCAATCAGCCCGCTCACAGTTAAGTCCTTCAGGCTCTCACCTTGGAGGGCAAAAACTACTTTTATAAAGGTACTATAAATTTATATCAGTCCTCCTGGCTTTGCCCTTGCACCTGCCTTTTCCACTAAATAATTCCTTGCTGACTTATTTCAATTCTCGGGAGTTCACAGCCGGCTCTTATCCTTGCACACCGGCAGACAGGGTTGCTGCTCAACACTCCGAAGTGACATCACCCTTTCCACTTCAAGGTCACCCGCGGGTGGGATACGGCACCAGGCCGATTTCAACCCAGAACTTGCTTTTGTCTTGACGATTTCGGTTCAGCAGCCCGCTCCCACTCCATCTACTTCATCACCGGGATGTCATGATGAATGGGCGGCCGGCAAAGCGGAGAAAAGACGGAGACGTGGGGAGGGAGAAAGTGAGAGAAGGGGAGAGGAAAAGTGATCTCCCCTCTGCCTTTTTATCGCTCTATTTCATCATGGAAATCACCTCATTTACTCCGAGCACTTCGCCATTCATCTCTTATTGTCAGTGGCAAGACCCGTTTTCAATCTGCATCCGTCGCGTGTATTATGTGCGCGTCTGGTAGACTTGGAGGAACCGGGGAAGAGGCAGCAAACTAACGGCAGGCAGTTGCGTTTGCACATAAGCAGCTACTTTTACGAAGTCGCGGTGACGTGTGAACATCATCCATTAAACTTACTATACTTCAATTTATTGTTGTGTTTTTGTTTTTCAGGTACAATTGCGTTGATAATAAGGAAAAAAAACATAAATAACCCTGAATAAGAGAGTTCCTACTCTGAAGGTGATTTCTACAATTGAACTGAAGATCATAAACATTCGATGAGACAGAGAAATAATAATAAAACTGGAGAGGAACATCAACATTATAAAAAAAGATTTAGGATCCCTTGGGAGCGGTTCTGAAGCTCGATGTGGGTGGCGTCGGCCGTCGCCATTTTAGCAGAACCCGACTCCAGACTAATTCAGAAATGTTGTGGAGTGCCAGTGGAGCTGAAGAGGGGGCAAGTGGAGCTGAGGCAAAAAAGCTAGCAGCTTGAAACCAGACACACTTGTCAGTCAAAGTGCCCACAGCCTAAATTATGCATAAGTTCAAGCCTTGATATCGTTTAAATGGGTGAGTTATATAAAAATGGACAAGCCCCCCACAGTTGCCATGAATGATTAAATTAGCTATAGAGACCAAAACTTTTTTTTTTTTCTTTCTGTTGGTTGGTTAAAGTTGATCATTTTGCATGCAGGGCTTAAGTCACTTTTTGAGCTGGCTTCAAGGGCACATTTGAGGAATAAATGCAGTTTTTGCTACTGTCGATGCATTTTGACTTAATTTTCTCCAGGTTCTTGAGTAAAACTTTATCTCTGTTTTCAACACAGGTTCCCCTCACTACATTAATATTATCATCGAGACTGTGAGTTTGCAGTCGCCCTCATATCCTCTTCTTCGTTTTACCTACTACAAGGAAACCGCTGAGTTATTTAGCAAATACGTTTTTGATGACTCGAACTTTAAAATGAAGTAAAGGAAACTAAGAGGGTCAACTGTAGTGACCACCAACACTTTAAAATTATATCTAAGTATTTGCTCAAGATGTGTGTTGTAAGTTTTGATACAGTGTCGCCATGAATGATTGTGAGGAACTGCTAAATGTGCACTAAATGTAAAATGTGTACATATAGTAACAGACAATGTAAACTCATATACAGGATGCTCTGGATACAGCAGTGCTTCATTGTACATGTAAATGCTATCGAGACTGTTAAGCACGCGTCTTATTATCACTCGTTATTAAGTCAAAATTAATTAATCTGTATTTCCTGAATGCAGTTTTCTCTGACATTGTGTGTGTAAAATGAAGGATGTATTTAAAAAATATGCTGATAGCTGTCAGTTAATGAATTAATCATCTTTTTTTTTTGTTTATTTATTTTTTTTCCCCCAGTGCAGCAGAAGATTTGAGCTGCATATGCTGAGAATCTAATCAGTGCCTTGCTGTTCCATGTCAAGCTGGGGGTCTTGGATAGGGAGGCTGTGCGAGCTGCTTAATGACATGAATACAATTAATAATTCAGCGCTAAACCCTATGTGGGTCTAAACAGAAACGTGACAGTGCGCTGGTGCCTTCAGTGCATAGCAGGAGAGCAGCGGCATGGTTTATGGAGTAATCCAACATGACAGCGTTCACCTCGGATGATAGAGAGTGGAAGAAAACTATCAAAATGCTTATAAATATCTTATACGGCCACTGAGGAGCGGGGGAGCAGAGGGGGAGGGAGGGGGCAAGATGGGCGAGGAGTGCTTTCAGATGTGCTCCTGCTGCAGAGGCTAACATCACGCTCACATGGAAGACAATGTGTGCGTTTGTCGGCGCGCTTTCCGTGTGTTTGATTACAGCACGCGCTTGAGGTAGATGGCGAAGGAGGCGAGGAAGCAGCTGTGAGAGGAAAAGTGTCAGTACTTCAGCAGCGGCACAGTCACACAAGCGGGACTGAGGGATTTCAAGGTAGCTCTTTGTGTTTGCTTGCATGTGTGTCGGCGTGTAAATGACCTTTCACTAGCCCGCAGCACAGTGAGAAGGCAGACAAAAAGAAAAGCATGAAAATCAAAACTAAAAATTGAGAGAACAGTTCCTGAGCTAAAATCACTTTACCTTGTGGCATGGAAAAATAACACAGTTACAAGTATTATTATTATTTTTTTTTTTTGGTGACTTCTAACATGGTCTCCCACAAACAAAGCCCCAGGTCTGATATTATGAGAACACACGGGGCTGCTCACATATGAACACTGCACCCTCAAGTGCTGTACAACAAAAGCCTGGAGCAAAACAACGCCTTGTGTCCGCGGTGATGGGAAGCAGGAGAGAGGAGGTAATAAGGGGCGAAGCATCATGGCAGAAGAGTAAAAACTCTTTAGAGACCCTCTGGCCTCTGTTCCCTCTTTTTCTGTTTCTCAGTGTGAACAGTAAAAGACAACCAGCTGTTGTGCTATTTTTTTTTTTTGTATAATTTTTTTGTACCATAACGGAGACTTTGTTAATATAAATGGCACCATAATAATCGATGGGGTACATATAAATCAGGACAATATAAATATCAGGATAACTGATTTCTGGCCATATGCCAATGTCCATGGACCATTTGTTATTTGGTCATTCTTATGGAATAGTGATGAGTTCAACTGTTCTTAATTTGATCTGATAATCCACATTTATTTCCGGTCTAGCTGTATTTACTGCTACATTTTGCCATGTTTTTGCCACTCAGGGGGATGTGGCCCCGGGTGGAAATATTGTCAATGCATACACCCTATTCAAATGAACAGAGTTGGGAGATATCCAGTAAGTATACCATCCTAAATTTGGTTCACAAGCTTCTGAAAGAAGTATCTTGATCACTGTGCCGTTCTCTTAACCAGCTAGCTGCAAAACTGTCTCATGATTGTTTCTGGCCAAGTAGCAAAGCTAGTTGGATGAAACCATAAACCGTGGAACATAAAAGCAAAATACTGCGCTAAAATGGGATAATATGTCGAGTGGAATGCAAAGGGTCGAACACACAGTAAGGGACTATGAAAAAAGAAGTGGATCATGGAATATTAATGAAATTCAGCAAGTTGGCGGCGTTAAATGGGCAGAAAAAATGTTGGACTCACCGGCTGCGATTATGGCTGTGACCAGCGGGAGTGAACGATAAACGACTGACATATGACACTAAAGTTTACCGAGTAGAAACATTGTCCACGACTTTGGAATACCAAATTTGTCATGATGAAAGTGAGCTTAGAGCAGAGTGGACCCAGATGGAGTGGCAGCAGCACTGAGAGTAACGGTAACGGTGGCAGAAGAACAGCTAGTTCTGTCCATACACTAACACAACACTACAAGTGTTTTTTATGTTCTAGTGTCCAACCTAGAAACCAGTGGGGTGGGAAATATAAAATTGGGTTACAGGGGTAAGACAGAGACAATGAAACTTTGTTTTTGAAGTCCAAAGACCAAAATGAAATCAAAGGATCAGCAAAACGGAACATCAGACCTGATGAGACCGAGTCAGACTTGATCTTGGCATCTCTGAGGTCTTTTCCTGAAGCAGGTTAGAGCTCAGCATTCTGTGTGTCTTCTGTCTCAACAGGACGGTCTTTCAGACTTTGATGCTACATGTCAGAGGATTAAAAACCTCCCAGCCACTGGGGAGTGTGCCTTTCTCTTTAAATCTGCCAGGCCCCGACCAACCAGACACATTACTGATCACAGGAGATTCCCCCACTGCCTACAGCCTCATTTAGACCAGCTTCATTGTTTCCTGATGAAACATCCGACAACAGCCTCCTGCTGACTGAGTTTAATGCATGCTGCTGGTGTCAAAGCCCTGCACTTTTGCTCTATTCAGTCCCTTGAAGTTAAAATCCCTCTTTTACCTCTCACCAGCCTCCACAATGCCCCGCTACTTTTTCACACTGCGCGAGAATTTAAAACCGGCATAAAAACTGGAACAATACTACATAATTATTCTTGTCTGGAAAGAGCAAGTGGACTTAAACTGAAAAGAAGTCAGACACACACTGGTAGCTTAGTAGATGAAGTGTACGTGAGAGTGGAAAACATCTATTTCTTTAGTTACCTTCATTGACCTTCTACCGCCGCACCACAGAAAGCATCTCAACACACCGTACCTTTGTGTGATATCTAAGCTGTTCGGCAGCAGATCAGAAAGCTCTGCAACAGGTTGTTGCAAGAGCACGGAGGATCATGGGAGCCCAGCTCCCAGCACTGGAGAACATTTACACAGAACACACAATGCCTCAGGAAAACAACCACCATCTGTATGGACATCTGACACTGATGGCCCTCCACGCTCAGGGGTAGTCATGAATGTTCTATGTCTATTAAGTGCTCCAGTCAAAACAGTCCATAACTACTGACCATGGATGAAACTGCTGCATAACATTGCCTAGATACTTCTCTATAATGTGCAATACTGGTCAATAATGCAGCACTACTGCTGCACAATATCGCACAACACCACTGGTGAATATTGCACTATACATCTGTTGAATAATTCCACCTTTCACTCCTTCTTATATTGTATTTATATACATACACATTGTACTTTTGACATACATGAAAATTATCCTGTTCCCTGCCTTTTTCTTTCTCTTCTAACTGATGTTTCTTACTGTACGTGGGGCATTGTTGGGGAGTTTCACACCAAAATCCCATGTGTACCAGTTTTGTGCAATGACAATAAAGGAATCCAATTAAATTCAATTAGTATCTGTATATGCATGGTTACAGTGCAATCAGGAATTAGTTCACAACTAATTGAGCATGGCATTTTGTGGTGCAGATCAGACAGAATGCAAATAGCTGCAGGCTAAACAAACGGGGAGAAGGTGTGCTCCAACATTAACACTTCCTGCACGCCGCGCGGCATGCCGGAATGACGAAGGCTGTCATGGCAAAACTCCAAACGTGTTCATCCCAGAAGGAAATTAAATAAGTGGAAACAATAGGGGATGTGAAACTTTGGGGAAAAAAAAAAAAAAAAAAAGGACATCCTGCTATCATAAGTGCTGAGAAAGAATATTGCATGGACTATTTAAAGAATTTCATGCACCAAAAAAATAATTTATGAGTCGCATAATTTCTCGAGGACTGTGTTACGGTTAATGTTATGCAGGGATCACTCCCATCCAGAATTCAAGCTACAAGCTCGCTACATTAACGCCACAGTAGTTGGACGAAAATCATGATGTACAAAATCTGAAGGAGTGTAGACTTTATTCTTTTGGGGTAGACTAAGTCGAAGGCTGGCAAAGACACGAAACACATCAACAACTGTGTAACAGAAAATGATGATGAGGATCGTTTTGTCCTCACCGTCTCAATAGTCAATAAATGTGTCAGTCTCATCATGTCATTCACTGCAAATAAGTCCTCTGTTTAAGTAGGTTAGTACCTAAAATAGTGGCTTTACCCATTCCCCCGCAGCCGCCGACTGATCTCCTTTTACCATCCACATCCTAACCACTGAAGATCCCACATACTGGGTCACGAAACTGTCATCTGTCCCTCGTCGACCTCCAAGCGAGTCAGTGCACAAGAACATCACAGGATCAAAGAGGAACTCATTTCAAACGCATCACTGCCACATCTTCTCAAGGATTCTGCTTGATTAAAAGAAGGGGGGTCTTTTTTTCTTCCGCAAGCCATCATAATTTCATATTGTCGTTTTCCTCAAATCAGAGAGTGTGTCGACATGTCACATTTTCATTACTAGGCAATAAAAATAACACAACAGACGCACCACAGCAGCATGAACTCTTCAGGAGAACGAAAGAGCAGAACAAAGAGCAAGAAAGCGAACCAACACGGCAATACATTATGCATGTTCTTTTTTGTCAAAACGAAGACAATAGCAAGAAAATGATGGGAATTATGAAAATTACTCTGTGTTACAGGGACAAAAAAACATGCAAACACAGGCAGGGACAAAGCTGGCATTTTTGGAAAAAATAAAGACTCATTTCACCGTGTCTCGTACGCCTGGGGGCAATGTGAATTATACACAGCAATGCGCCTTTCACATTACTCTAAATGTACATTCCTACCCATATCGGCGCTGGGAGATTGTTAGGTGCTATAGCAACAGAACAATCCATTTAGCACTGATGGATAATTAGGACCAAATGGAGCGATTACCCCTGCTGCTTTCCAGGACAGCGGAGTGTCTGCTGGAGCAGAGGAACGTTATGCAGCTGGTGGACTGAATAGGAGCTGTCCGCAGTCATTTTCCTCTCATTTAGTGTAGCTCTGAGACATCAAGACAAAGGGGAGCCAAACAATGACCTGTTTATATGTTCCGCAAAAGGATGGTAGTTTTAAAGGCCGGAGGAGATATAGCATCTTCTAAACTGTGTGTAAACTGCAACCAAGATTCAGCTATAGGCTTACTAATGTTTTATGATTTATTCATGATGCGAGCTATGTTTTGTGGCCATTGCACCAAACACAGTTTTTATCCTTTCTGTTGAGGACAATAAGCTTGAATTACAGTCATTCTATAAAAGGTAATATTATAAGGTTAGGGGGAAGCTGCGGTCATAGAATGAATACCACTGACGGACATAGAGACAAAGTTGTAAAATGCCCAAAGAGGTTTTGCAGCCTTAAAAGTAAAAGTAAAAGCATTTCCGAGACAAAATTCCCGATGGCCACGGGGATTTCCTCCAGGAAAATGTGAACATGGGTTGTGATGTGGATTTGAACAAACAACCGGTGCCCGTGCTTTTTCTGTGAGAACCGCCTAGCTGGAAAAGTAACTCTTTATTTTGTGATTGTTGCATTGTTCACTATGCTCTGATGACACCCTCAGGCTGAAAGCTCGGCTATTAGGCGAACATTCATTCAGTGCTTTCATGGTGAATGGATCTATTGTTTGATGCACTTGTTACGATCTGCAGACACTTTGAGTGCACATTCTATGGATATCACAGAAGAAGACATGTGCAGCCAGTACATGCAGACAATGTGCTACTTATGTGAATGTGCAGATTGTCTGAGGATTTCCGGCTAACCATTTTCACAGTCAAAATCTACTTTAAATATCGCAATTACACAGATCAGGCATAACATCATGACCAATGAGGGGAGAAGTAAATAGGATTGATAAACTTGAGGATGCCGCTGTATCAATTCATTGCCATAGAAAGGAACAGAAGTGACACAAATGTTTGCTTGAAGGATAAAACTGATAAATAAATAAGTGGACAGCCTGTACATAAAGTCTAATGAGCTTCGCGGCTGTAAGCGGTAAGGCCAGTTCCATCGTCCTCTGTCGCTCTCTCACCCGCCGCAATGTGACATTTTGCCGAAATGCTCTTTTTCGCAGCGAGTCAAATGCTGCCTGATGAGCCAGTGAGGCGGGCAGAATCTCACTGCGCGTTCAAGCTCATAAAAATATGATTACTGTCAGTAAATCTGGATGACGTGTTTACATTACGTGGGTTTACTAGGATTCTTCTGATGAAGGCCTGCTGGCTAAATGTCACTGAATCAGTAGCAGAGAAGTTGGGAGGATGTTGTCTAAAATACCGTGGGTCTGCTTTTGTGTGAAGTTGAATAGTGAAATATTGTAAAAGCAGCGCTGGAAATGGTGTGAGCAGAGTCTCTTATTCAATGATGTGAAACAAAGGTTAGGTTTTTTTTTTTTTTTTTTCCAGTTGTACTGCACAACCTTGAAAGAGGCTTAATTTACTAGGTAGGTGGTAGAAATCTCTACTCAGGTTTCTTCTTCTTTGGTGGTTAAGCAATAAATAAAGCAACAAGAAAAACGGGTGTAAACTAAACCTTAACCCTCGGGAAAGGGAATAATGAGATCATCACTTTGTGCCTCCAGACAGAAACACGCAGAGTGGGAATTGGATCACCCTATACCTGTTAAGTAATATAAACTAACGAATCAAAAGACACATAACAGGTTTGGTAGGTATCAAAAGAAGACAGAAGTGTGCTTCATGAGAGGGGAGTACAAGTCGAATGGGCTGAGAGTAGGAGGTGTGAGAATTACCTTAAATGCATGCAGAGCTAATGGAAAAATAGAGTCGAATGAAATAAAGATGGAGGTGTAGATGAGCAGAAGGCGAGACAGCAGTGAGAGCAGAAATCCTTGGGAGCCAGGAGAGCGGCAGATGTTGCAGACTTTACCACAGAGGTCTGAATCATTCACTCCCCTTTAGTTTTTATGGCGATCCCAGTAAACATCAGCCACGTTTCGAAGGAGATGCTTTCTCCAAGAGAACGCGAGTCCCGCTGAGAGGCGATGGATGGCGAAGATTAACACTTTTTCTGTCCTTATCACTCTGGCTTTCTTTTAACCCTTTGTTTGTTGTTTCTCACACGCAAACCGGCACACTGAGGATCATGGATGGTTTAGATGTGCTCACCGGGGCATAAAACTCAAGGCAGATTTATGGTTCAGAGACTGTGTCTCATTGTGTAGCTCTTCACCTACGCTGAGTGAGTAAATACAGGAACTCAACCACTGTGGATGACATGGAAATGCTCTTCCTCTAGAGACAGTGCTGATTGGTTCCAAGGACAGCATCAACTGAAAAGGAAATGACCACAGCAGCTTTTTTTTTTTTTTTTTTTTAAAAAAACATCTCAACCTTCTCAAATAGATCAGGCATTTGCAATTTGGCACAAGAGCAACTTGGTCTAATTAATTTCTATGTGAATAGATTTTAATATCTTAATGTTCGGGGTTTTGCCTATAAAGTTTTCCCAGGGTATCCATCCTTTCCCTCTAAAGACCTACAGTATTAAGTCCTTAATGTAAGTCATCTCAATAAAAGTGCAAATCTAAAATATATGCATTCATTCTGGATAGCTGCCCTCACATGCGGAGTAGCGATACCTACTCGTGGTATGTCACACACCTGCAATGCTCTGCAGCCTATGCTGCATGGTTTCCTGTCTGGCATTTACGCACAAGAGCTGAAGACAACAGGGCAACGCATCCAAGTTGATGCAATATGCATTATGTCCTAAATATATATTTCATCTGGGGAAAAAGTCATAAAATCTGCACGCAGGCTGTTCTTTGGTTGTTCCGACACAGGTTGAGAACAGCAAGAAGAGGCCCATTTCACTGTGATCGCTTTGTCTTCCATCTTTCTCTCCATTTATCAAACACGCTCTCTCTCTCTCTCTGCCTCTCTCTGCCTCTCTCAAGGTTCACAGCACCGAAAATGACTGCACAAAATGTCCCCATTGTTCTTTTCATTTAAAAGTCCTCCAAACATATACAACGATATTTCACAGGCATCCGTGATGACCCGTAAGACAAGTTCCTGATTTTGAGCCCTAGTACCATCATCATGTTTTGGACTTATTTCTCTGTTCCTTCAAACATAAGTCTGTATCTGAACATGTTTTTCCGCAGAGGACAGTGGGCCATTGTGAGTGTGGTCCTATGGGTTGAGTGGAGGGGCCTCTGTGGATGAGGTTTGTTCCAGTTCGTCCCACAGATACTTGATCAGTTTGGGATCTACTGAATTTGGAGGCCAGGTCAACCACCTTCTGCTGCTTTTCACGTTTTTCCTAAACAGTTTTTGTATGTGTGCCTGTGTCAGGCTGCATCCTGCTGGGGATGGCTGCTCCCATTGAGGAGTGCCATTGCTATGAGGTGGGGGCACCTGCTCTGGTCTAAGTGGGTGGTACAAATAACATCCGTACAAAAGCCGGGTCCAATGGTTTCTCAGCAGAACTGTCCCATGAATTGTCACAACTGTAAAATTATCAATGTGATCGGATGCTGCTCATGAAAAGGCTTCTTCATTTTGTGAGCTAAAAAACAAAGAAAACTACTAGAAAAAAAAGTATGGCCTGTATGGCACTCTCCCACTTCAACACTCTGCTAAACATGAATGCAGATTACACCCAGCACTCAGGCCAGCAGCAGCTCCTAAGACTCCCACAGAGGATGTGTGACATATCCATCATCAACCCCTCACACATTCATAACATCCATGATTCAGAGGTCTGGCTGGTGGCTATATCCACCACTTACTCTGCAGCAGGAAACACTGTTTCACACTTACTCTATGCCATATAATTGCGGCATTTTTAGTAAAACACGAAACTTACATTAGCGCATTAGTGAATACATGCTCAATCTGGGGACCTGAAATCTCTATTCATCTCTGCAGGAAATCAGCGGCGTACTCCGCGACTAGACGACTTCCTACCACAGATTACGCATTTAGAGCACTGAAAACCTAAGTTTTCTTTTACGGGATTAGAGATACACTCACTAGTTATGTTTCAACACCTTAACAGTGTCTCTTAACCCTTATTTAATCCCACTGCTCACATCGAGTTCCACAGTTTAAACTAAAGAATAAAACGGAAGAGTAATTTATCAATTTTATTGGTGTTCTGCATTGTGGTTAATTATTTGAACACAGCTGCCTCGTGAGAACAAACACCTCTCGCAAAACCCAGCGTGACGCCGAACTTCCACCAATTTGAAATAAATAAATAAATGAGTAATGAAGCACACTTACAGTATCTTGGGAAATGGAGCCACGGAAAACAGATTCACTTAAGGCAGAAATGCGAGTATAATGGGACCTTTAAACTTTGCAGAATTTGAACTCGCACAGCTATGGCAGACTGAATAATTCATGGCCCGTTCGTGGCTGTAAATAGAGCAGATTTTTACAAGCATTTACCGCTCGCGCATTGTGTTGCACTGTGAAATGACAATGTAGAGAACATATTTACAAGAGATGAAACTTACAGGTCAGATATCATTATCTTTAACCGTAATAAACCCGTAATAAAACCGTAATAAAAACTAAGAAGTTCTACAACGGCCACATGGTACATTTTTACAGCATTAATTTCCTCCAAGAGCTTTCAAAGTAACAATGAGGTCTGTGGCTGTTTTTTTAATTTTTTTTATGATCTGTCAAAGGCGAGAGAAATTAATTAACCACCACTAAACCGCTATCACAGATCGCCAAGGCTTTTAGTGTACCCACTTGTTTTTTGCAAAATGCATACCAAGGAGGCACACAAAAGCCTTTGACTGTGATCTCCTACACCAAGCCTCGTCCTCATTCGGCTCCTCCTCACTGTGTCGGCCGGGTTGTAAAAAAACGAGTCAGGGTTTATTCAGGCTCTTCACCTAGGCTAACGCCGTCTCTGACTTCTAATGGGGAAGGCAAAGCAAGGTCACGCAGCAGTGGCCTCGTCTGACTCGCAGCGACCACCTCAGATGATTATGAGATCCCGGCACTTCCAGACACATATTAGTGTGAGATGTCTTTCCCACGCAGCACACACTTATGGTGCCTTAGATGATAGCGAGGGTGCAGCACTCCCACATCAAAGGCTTACCCACCATGCGTCGCCCTTCACAGGGTTGTAAACAACTGCACGAAGAAATTACAACTGATACATAATGATTATATCACGCAAGATTAAAGCAATGTGGGCGTGTGGATGCCGCTACTATACTTATGGCTTATTAACCACCTCTGTAGCAAATGGTTGATTGCTTGTGGACATTCCATGCTGTGGTTGTCCAGGTAACAATCTTGAACTATATACTGTGTAGTCCTCAATGTTTTTGAGTGAAACAAGCAGAGCATAGATGTCAGTGCATGGCTGATTCTAGCTCTCCTTGCTGTCTCCTCTCAATCTGAAAAGAAAATGCTGATGCATCCTTTTGCGTTGACCCATCAACTCGTGAACCAGGAACCAGGTGTGTATAGTTGTGTTTTCTTGCAGTGACTGAATCGTATTATTAGCCTAATAGCATAATTGCCTAAGACATATTTGAATGTTTTCAAATGGTATTTTTAAAAGGGTCAAAAAATGACTATCATGGCTAGGCAGGCGAATATGCTATTAGGCTAACGGTATGGCTCACTACATACTGCGCACAATATGTATACATCTATATTACCTTATACCTTCATATCAATATCACTGCATTATAAATACACAAGAATTTTTTTGAACTTTGTGTTTTCAGTGAAAATATGTTTCATTACAGTTAAATATGTTGTCATCAAATAATAAGGAATGTAGTGAAATGAAAAAAGAAATGAGGAAGACACCACCCTTTGAGTCCACAGATTATATGTAGGCAGTTCAGGCTTTAACCAGTTAATTGTAATGCATTTCAATGCTGTTGTTAGTGGAATCTAAAGATTCTAATGGACTAATTTTTGCAGTTATCTTAGGAGTACTCTATCTATCTATCTATCTATCTATCTATCTATCTATCTATCTATCTATCTATCTATCTATCTATCTATCTATCTATCTATCTATCTATCTATCTATCTATCTATTCAGGACCTTGTAATAGGATACTATTGCAGTCTGATGCAAGAACAGAGCATTGAATGGAGGTAAAACAACACAAAAGAACTTTCTGAAGCTAAGGTCAAAGGCCAGTGAGTAAAATCTGTTGAGTGTTGCTCTGCCTTTCAGACCATCTGCCATGCACCCAGTCTCCTCCCCCATCTAGCCATTCTAGTTGTCCAGGGATACCACCAGAAGCTACTGGACGGATAGTCCTGTCCCCGTCTACTATTCTCATCTGGGACTCAGCTCCATTATGTTTCTTCTCGTCAGAATCTAACCGGCAGTACATTTAATCTCACGAGTGTTGGTTACTTCAACAGACAGCATCTATTCTTATTGAAACTATGTGCCTGCACTTTCAAAGTACACTTTAAAGTAACAACTCTATGCATTGATTTTCATACTCGCGCATTCCCAGTTTCAACAGTGATGAGATGATTCAGAGATGCATAGAACTCAGACATACTATTTATCATAAACGCACGTAAAAGCAGCAGAAATATATATGTATTACAACAGTAAATACCACAAATTAGTTGCACGATTGGCAGAATCACGGAAGAAAATCGAATCGTTTTACAACCAAGACAGGCGGAGTTCCCGTTCATTTAATTTCCTCAGCCAATCCGAGGAGCGCGTCGTTACGCGCGACCCACGTTTCTTTTATTGACGGCAGGACCCACCAAGTGGCTAATCTGTGGAAAACATCCTGTAAATGTATGGAACAGGATTCTATGCCATATTTGGTAAATGGTAGACGGGACATCCTCTTGGATTAAAGACACGCGTTATATAGAATTCTTCCACAGCCAGTGTTGAGCAGGACGTGTGGAGACAAGGGAGGGCTCACCGGGGGAGGGTTACAATACACTGCACACGGCAAAAACTTTCTCCAGGGGACAGGACTCACAACTCGCGAAGTTTAAGACATGTTTCTTTCAGAGTCTGAGGATGAATTAGAACTGCTCAAGTCCGATTTTGATTCTGAGAGCGAGTATAGCAATTGCAGCCTCGACGAGGACTACATTCCCCGGGGATCAGATAAGTGAGTACAAGAGTTGGCATAAGTCCATGAAAGATCTCACGCCTAAACTAGTTACGAAGTGTCGGGTCTGACATGCATAGTGTTTATTTATTTAACAATGCACCATATTCTGTTCGCCGTGCTTGGTCCGGCTGCGCTGCAGAATCTCGTGCACGAGCCGCAACTATCCCTGCGCTTTTATTGTCCCTTTGTCCTTGTTCCAGTTTGCACTGGGGGACGTAAATTGTGCACACATCTGTAGTATGCGCACGGGATGTCCGCATCGGCCCCATTTGCGCGCTGCGGATGTTTGGTGCCGTTTAATAAACTTAAATGCGAACTGGTAACTTTTACGCACAGAACGCACGCTTTGCGACGTTAAGCTCGTGCACGTCGCGGCACACTTGTTGCAGCTACAATAAGTTCTACAGTTACCATGGAAACAGATTTTGATACATGTTTCGAAGTGAACTGTAAATTTAGGGATTCATTTGTACGTAAATTGCATTTTGCATCAATATATCACTAAGTTAAAAAGAATGCAGTTGGTTACTTACTGTACGTATTAACTGCATAAGTCAGTTAATAAGTCATAAGTTAAAATCTGCAAGTCAAACTGGACACTCACCTACTGTAATAACAAAGAGTTAAATTCTGGAAACCTTTTTGTTAAAGACAGAAGCATGCAAACTTCTATCACATTTCCTTTGTGTTACTGATATATGCTGCAGCATTGCAAGTTTTGTTAAAGGCGAGGCAAGGCGAGGCATTTTTATTTGTATAGCGCATTTCATACCAAGAGGCAAGTCAATGTGCTTTACATAAAGACAAAGCATTTAAAAGGAGAAGTATAAAACAGAAAATTTTAACAAAGAAAAAGAAAAAAGTACAAGAAATAAAAAATGCATATAAAACACACACACACACACACACACACACACACACACACACACACACACACACATATACATACATACATTAAAACAATTAAGACGGCTTACAGTGCAGATCCAAAATTACGATTTAAAATTATTTGAAACAGCTCAGCCATAAGCGCATGAAAAGACAAATGTTTTTTACCTGGATTTAAAGGCGCTTACAGTTGGGGCTGATTTGAGTTCTGCTGCTAGTTTGTTCCAGTTGTGTGCAGCATAACAGCTAAATGCTTATTCACCGTGTCTGGTTTGAACTCTGTGCTCCACTGTCTGACCTGGGTCAGTAGAACTCACAGCTCTACTGGGTTTATACTCTGTTAACATGTCATTCAAAGAAAAATTAAACTGGGATAATTGGACAAAATAAGCAGATGGCTAACAGGGATAGCTCCACTGGCAATCTCAAAAATCCCAATTCTGTTGTTTTTGACGGTGCCTTGATGGTAATAATTGGTAAGTACAGTTGTGTCACTGGTGTTGGTCAGTCAGTGAAGGGTTTACTCTGCTGTGCTTATTCGCTCTGACAGGAAAGATAAAATGCTGGGTGATGGACCACGGGTCAATAACCGTGTCTGGCTTTTCATTTTTACAGAGGAATATCACCACAGGCAGACAGTTGGTTGAACTGAAAATGCAGACTTTCGCACAATTTCATCAGCAGGTCATCGGATCAATCATCATTGTGTTGGCTCAAGCTGTGATGGATAGTGATTTAACAGAGATTTATTGAAATCTTAGAGATTGCCACTTCTAATACCTGACAAAGACAGTAAATCATCACATTGATGCAGGAAGGATAACCGCGTTGCTATGACTCAGTCCTGCCCAGTGATTTACGACATCATCAATTATTAGTTTGTTTTACTTTTAATCATTAGGAGAGCATTTGGCAATTAACCATTTTATTTAGTGGTGAAATGTAACTGACTATTTAATTAACCCATACATTATGTATGTAATTTGTGTACAGGGAAGACTTTACTGATGACGACAGTTCAGACGAGGAGTGGGGGAGGAGGCCCACGAAAAGAAGAGCTTCCAAGAGGCAAGGTTGCTCTGTAGCGGCTTCTCCGGCGTCATCACCCCTGAAATCTGCACTGAAGAAACATGGACTGAGTCCCCTCAGAAAGAAGGTCCACTATGAAGCTACACCCCAAAAGAACTTTTCATCCCCCAAAAATGGCAAGGCCCTCTCCTCCCCACGCAGGAAAACTCGAAGTGGGAAGCTGCTTACGGGAGCAAACGAGGATGATGAAGATCGGTGGCATAACATTGACGAAGAAGATGTTGAGCCCCCACAACCGCGGTTCAGACCTGAGAGGGACGTTGGGCCGCAGCTCAACAGAACGGCAAATTACACACCGCTCGAGCTCTTCCAGCTGTTCTTCTCCACAACAGTTATTAAAACTTTGGTAAAAAACACCAACGCCTATGGGGAAAAGAAATACCAAGGCCAAAAGGAAAGCTGGGTGCCCGTCACAGCAGCAGATATGTACTCCTTCCTTTGCCTTGTCCTCTACATGGGAATCGTACCACTCAAGACTCTGAAGGAGTTCTGGAGAGGATCTAAGCTCTTCAGCCTCCCATTCCCTGCCTCCGTTATGCCCTGCAGACGCTTTCTAACCATTTCTCGAAGTCTACACATGAATGATCTTGCTGTCGAAGCAGCCAATGACCAAAAGAAGGGGACACCTGGTTTTGATAGATTTTGCAAGATAAGGCCGCTGTATGAGCAGATTTTGGAAGCCAGCCACACTTTCTTTCATCCCCACCAGCATATTTCCATAGACGAACGGATGGTGGCCAGTAAAGCGAGGATTGCGTTCAAGCAGTACATTAAAAACAAACCTACGAAATGGGGCTTCAAGCTTTTTGTTTTAGCAGACTCAGTCTGTGGCTACACACTGAACTTTTTTGTGTATGGGGGAAGAGACTGTGTGCCCACAGGGAAGGGGCTAAGCTATGATACTGTCATGAGGCTGCTGGACATCCCCTTCCTAGGCACAGGATATAAGCTCTATGTGGACAACTTCTACACCAGTCCCACACTATTCCTTGACCTACTCAAGAGAAAAATCTGGGCATGTGGCACCGTTCGCTCCAATGTAACTGGTTATCCCAGGACAAAAGGCAATAACATGGCAGAGAAAACACCAAGGGGAACCATCAGGTGGATCAGAAAAAAAGAGCTGTTGTTTGTGAAGTGGTTCGACACCCGGGAGGTCACAATGTGTTCCACTATACACAAAGCATACAGCCATGACAAGGTAAAGCGCAAAGTGAAAGACTCAGACGGCCAGTGGACAGTGAAGCAGGTGCCCATTCCAGGCAGCATCAGAGATTACAACCAGCACATGGGAGGGGTGGACTTGTCAGATGCGCTCATTGGCTACTACAACGTCCTTCATAAAACGCAGAAATGGTACAAAACTTTTTTTTATCATTTTGTGGACATAGCTACTGTGAATGCGTTTATTCTCCACAAAGAGATGTGCAAACTGCAGAGTCGACCTGTACTTACACAGAAAAACTTCAGGGAACAGCTGATTCTGTCCCTGGCCGAGATCGGGTCTACGCCACGTCGCTCAGGTCCACAGAACTTCATGCTGCCTGCCTCTCCTTTCAAATTGCCTCCAGATTCTCTGTCCAAATTCCTGACTGCTTCCCCATCCAAAGTGTGCATGCCCTCTCCATCGAATGCACCGCTCAGCTCACAGCTCACTGCAGCATCCCCTGGCTCTCACTCCACAGTGCCACCTCTACCCACGTCCACTGAGGTGCCTGCTGCTGCAGTCCCTGATATTCCAGGTTTAGGTCACCTGCCTGCTTACTTTGTGGAACAAATGAGCAACGTGGCCTCCAGAAGCCGGGCCACTGCTGGCAGGAGGGCATGCGTGGTCTGCAAAAGAAAGTCACCGGTCTATTGCAGCACCTGTCAAAAAACACTTTGTTTCACCACTTTAAGAAATTGCTATAGCAAGTGGCATAGAAGCAATATGATCTGCGTTTAAGCGACTGGGATTACTTGAATGTATTCTGGATAAGTGGTTTTTGATAGGCAAAGTGAACTTAAAAAGCGTTCACTAAATTGACTTCAATCACCACTCGTGCACAAATTTCAACTTAGGTTTTTATGACTATGAACAATACTTAACAAACCTGTTCAGGTTGTTTCTCAAAGTAGTAGATTGTGCGCTTATTTAGATAATAACCTTGCATACCTGTGATCAATTAGCTACAAGAGTGCCTTCATAAAGGAATTCAGTTTACATATAGCGTCAACAACAATACAAGTTATCTCAAGACACACAAGAATCTGAATTATCTTGACTGGTAAAAGTTATTCATAGCATAAGTATTTTTCGTATTAGTGCTTCTAAGATCCTCAAAGGAGACACATCTTGCACATTTCAAGGTCGATATTTTTATTTGGGGTTTTACTGTGATATCTCTACTACTGTAAATACTTGCAAACTAGTAAAAACGGTATTTTCATTACTGCCTCTGAGAATCTCACATGAGCTTCAAGCTGGGTTTATAGTTGTCCAGCGTATCCACATAGAGCCTAGGTGGCAGCGCACAAGAGTGGCAGCATTTATACTTGTGAACCTGTGTGTCTGCATGTGTAGTGGTGTCTGTAACACCCTGGTTGGCATCTAATCAGCTCTTGAGCTGGAACTGAACTCAACTGCTCACGTTGGAGCTGACAAATGTGGAACATTTATACCAATATCACTGAAAAGTAAATAGAAATGCCTTGGTAGACTGTGTGTAGGATGTAGAATGTATAGAGGGTTAATTATTTCCATGCTACCGGGGCCCTTGAAACATGGACGGGTGGGGGGGGCGGGGATGCAGCTGGCGCACCTAAGAGTTAAATTGTTCACAGGTTGGCGCTGTAGTTCTCACTCTCTGTAATCTGTAAGGGCACTAATTAGGAGATCATCAGCTTTAAAACAAAGTAATACAGCAGAGTGACTTTGAGTGGAACATGCTCCTAATGAGGGGGTAGTTACACATCTTATCCAAAAACCATGTTTTCTACAAACTAATTAAAATGCTGGAACACATAAGCGGGACAACATCTACCTAGCTCTGTCTGAAAGACTTGCGTACCTCATTTTCTACTTTATCTGCTTCCAAGAACTTTTCCTACGTTGCATGGAACTTGAAATTACTTTATTACTGTTCTCATGTCGGGAGCGCATGTACTTTTACTCCCACAATGTAATGTAATATAATGTAGAATTACTTTGTCAGAGGGAAGTGAAACAGGACTGACACTTGAGTCCAAGAACACATGCTGTGGAGCTTATTGACATTACCACTGCCATGTTTCTGCATTCATTTCATACTTTTATTAAGGGATGTGAGGTTAATGTGGGACACTACTGTTCTTTTTTTTTTATCACATTGCGTCTGTCCTTATCTACTTTAGATTGCGCGGCTGGTGCAGACGGGCGTTGATCTCGTGTCACCTCGGCAGTTAATGATAAAACCACCTTGGCTTCAGGTTGCGTTCATCCTGCAGAGATATATTTGGCTTCTCTGCACCAGTGAAAGGTGTTTTTACGCCGCATTCCTCAGTGCCGCTACACTCTACTGCCTCACTTACATCAATGTAAACTTGAAAAATAAGACAGTCGTGAGAATGTGCTTTCTACTGTGGTGCAACATGTACATTTATAGCACGCTGAGGGATCACACATGAACCAAATGATGCAAATACTTGTGCATACTGAAAGGATTATCCATGTTTACAGAAGTTTTAGAGAGTTCTCAAAATGAAAAGCAATGACCTCATCGGCTAAGTCCTGTAAACCTCATGGCTGAATAGGTTTTGGAAATGAACTGGACCGAACTTGAAAAGATATCACATGTTCTCAGAAATCCAAAGGATCCAAAGCTAGTATCAGAATGATGATAGACCTTTTTATATCTGAAAAACTTCATGTCTTTAATTTACCACATTTTCTATTCTAGTTGTGTGTAATTGTACGTGGTTGTAGATTTTATTTTTATTTTTTTTGCATATATTCTGTCAATAAATTTTGTTATAAAGACTCTGCAGATGTCTTTTTTTTATTTGGGGAGCACTGTTGTGTTTGGTTGGGGATGCTATAGTATTTAAACCTTATTTTATAATGTCTGCATGATTGATTTCGTTTTGCAAGATAAATAACAGCTAGGTTTTACAGGAACGAGCTGAGATCATTTTGGCACTTCGGAAGAGATGCTTTGAGACATGATTCAGTGATGCTAAATATGTAAAATAATGATGTGGCACAAAGAAAACATTTTTCATTATCATAAAAGCAATTTTGGAGACATTTCTCGGATTGTTTGGCACAGCTCACATTCGAATAATTACATGTACAACTCGAAGCCGGATAAAATTTAAAGTTGGATATAAAAACTTTACAGGCAAAGATGGCCTGAATTTCAATCTGTTTTACAGGTGATCGTTGGATTTGAAAGAGACTTGAAAAAAAGAGAAGCCCAATATTTGCTTGACTTTGATGTCACGTGCGTTCACAGTTCACAGAGTTAAAACTACAAAGACAAGAAATGCACAAGTGTAATGATCTGAAAGTCTGAAATTTCTTTTGTGAGACTGTCGTGTACACAGCTCCTGCCTTCGTGTGTGCAAGTTCTTGCTTGAAGGTGTGAAACTGGGAACAGCTCCGTGTCTCTAATTAGCCTCGGAAAGATTGTGGAAAAGCACATTGTGAACAAATAAAATAATTTGATGATAATTTTGGTACATTATCATCTAAATCTGCTAATATTGTTGAACACCTGCTGATCCTGTAAGGAAATGGGCCACTCTGTGATTTCCACAGCCAGAATTTTGTTTTGTTTTTTAAAGCTCAAAACTTGAAATGTTAAAATTCAGCCAACTATCTAACTTTCAGAAACTGTTAATATGATCCCTCGCATTTAGTTTTTAGTTTTAAACCATTAAACTGGGACACTTCTCAGACATCTTAATTTTTACAGGTTACCATCATCCACTCCTTATGAGTGAATTAAGATGAGCAGAAAACGGTGGATTGTTCTCTCCAAGCCGGGGGCGAGTTCATCAATCATGGAGGTGTTGATTTCAAAATGTAGTGTGCAGTAATGTACAAATCCCGTTGTCCAATTTCACAAACAATTAAGAATTTAAAAAAAATAGTGCAGTGGAGCACTAGATGGAGCAAGTGGTTTGGCGAAGCGGCTGCAGCAATGATGTCGCAGCATCCAACTGTTGTGGTGAAAAGGAGCTGAGCCAAGAGGCAAAGCTTTCAATTTACCGCTAATTTTATGGAAATTAGCAGCACCAGTTTCTGCTCAAGCAAGTTTCTGATGGGTTTTACCCGCAGAGTTTTCCTATTTAAACCTCAACTTCCCACCAGTCTCTCAGAAGAACTGAAGAAGCTACTCGGATGAGTGGCGGAACGTCTTCAAGTTCAGTTGCCTTTGTTGAACCTCTTTTGGATTACCATGACCTGGATGACTGAGAACCTTCACAGACATACCGGTCCAACTATATTCCAGCCATTATACATGATCTTGGAGTAGCGACTGAAAGGTTGGCATCAAGAATGAAAGTGACTGAAATGAGTTCAGGGTGGCTGGGCTCAACCTTAGGGGTGGAAAAGGGGTTAGTTGAGGTTTACTGGGGACTACCAGCTGGGAGGAGACACCTGGGTAGACCCTGAATTCCCTGCAGGGATTAAATATCTTGTCCTGAAACTTCCTATGGATCCACCAGGAAGAACTGCAATGTATTTTTGCTTAACCCGTTGCCTTACCGACACAACCTCAGATAAGGGGATGAACGTGCAACATGGATGCTCATGTGCAGTACGATCTAAACTGCATATATTATTTAATAAATCAAAATAATAATAACTCAGTTTTAAGCTCCCCTCTTGCTACAGTATGTTAATCTCCTATGAGAGGACATTGGCTAGACCTTTGCATGAGAATGACTTACCTCTTTAAAACTATTACAGGTCGTTAGAGGCCTCCTTTACTTTGTATTACATTTGTCACAGCCATTATTCCAAAATTACAGTAGTGCAGTCCAACACGGTATGACACTGGTCAATTCTGTGATCCTTTTTCCATGTAATTACCGTGCACATGAAGGTCTGTATCAGGAAGATGGCAGCAACATTAAATACAGGTTAAATAAGTAGACAGAGAGTAAGCTCCCCGGGATGTTGTAAAAGAATCATGAGGTTTATGTGTGTAAATGCTGCCTGTGACATTTGGCCTATAAGTAAGATAAGTGTGCATGTCCCCTTTAATAACAGCTCCGCGATAAGCAAAATAGAGAAACTGAGAAAGATGGTGGAAGCTGGGTTAAACAACGCGAGTGAACCTTGAACTGATCCGGCTCCGGTCTGATGGAGGCTGCACGTGAACGCATGCATTAGCAGCCAGGTGGCAACTACAGTAGTGTTCTTCCTGTGATTAATAGCCTGATAACTACCTTTGCAGAGGATTCGGCGGACAGAGCAGCATCTCTCTGTGGGGCGATGGGGTGTGAGCATAATGTATCCTGTGTCTGCAGATAAGAGACTGTTTAACCTTGTGCCAATCAAAGCCAGAGACATTATTTGGTTTTGGACTGAACTTTAAATTGGGAGCAATTCCGCAGCCGCTGCACTGAATCTCATATCTCAGTCCATAAAGCAGAGACTTCGGGAAGACAGACTTTTGTTTCCATTTCACAGGAGATTAATAATCCTCAGTAAGGTAGAGCGGGGTCTGTCTGTGACAAAATTTACTGTGTGAAGACGAAATAGAGCCCGTCTGAGTGTTAATATCACATTTCTTATTCGAACCTTTCAGTGCATTTTGTAAATATTAGCTTTTCTGTTAATGGTTCATAGAATTCTCATTCTCTTTTGGGTTGTCATGCTGCACAACTCAGTTGTACTTCATGAACTGCAGGAAAGAACAGACGATAGACGACAACACAGTAATGACTGACAAGACACACCCATTTATGGAAGCTTATTTTATGACAATGCTCGTGTTGTAAATTGGATGAAATTTTTTCCAATTTACACTGATCAGCTACAACATAAGTAAAAAGCACTGATTATCTTGTGACAATACAGTGTTCTGCAGGGAAACTTTTGGACCTAGGATTCATGTGGATGTAACTTCCACATGTACTACCTCCCAAGACCAGACCAAACACCTCCCCAGCAGGATGCAGCCTGACACAGGAATGCACACAAAAACGGTTTAGGAACAGCAGCTCAAAAAACATTAAAAAAGTCCAATCACAAGGTGTTGACCTGGCCTCCAAATTCACTAGATCCCAAGCTGATCAAGTATCGTGGGATGATCTGGAACAAGCCTGATCCACAGAGGCCCCTCCACCCATAGGACCCAAAGGCCCCCCACTAACAACATTCTGTTGCCAAACATCACAAGACACCCTCAGAAGGCCCATGTCCATTCACTGATGAGTCAGAACTGCATAATGTTGTGCTTGATCAGTGTACTTTAATAATTTGCTGTGGGCCAATTAAAAATGGACCAGGGGCCACAGTTTGGGCACCCTTGTGTCTAATCAGTAGCAATGCACGAATGAACTCTTGCAGGGTCTCCAAATCAAAGGCGCACATAAATAATTTTCTTTGATTTAGAGACCTGCAACTGATCACACATATTACTCTTCTCTAAGTGGAACATACATCAAAAGCGTACGCAGGTTGGTTTTAAATAAGCAAAAGCTTTTTTTAGTATTAAGTAAGTATTTCCACAATAGCCTCATCACAGACAGACATATGAATGAATGCTAATTTGGGCACTGTATCATCAGTAAAGTTTTATTCACCAAAAAGTAATCCACTGTTAATCAGAATGTTGATTTTCATCACCAAGCATGCCCCATGTGAGGTGAGGTGCCTGCTAATATAACTGCAGTTCATGCATCATCACTAACCAGTCCTAATGAGACACATGTTGTAGCTACCAACTTGTGTTCAGCCAGTTACTGACACCAGCTATGTAGCCATGTAGGGGTTCCTAAATAAAGATTGTGTAGGACTTTTAAAACAGTGCAAGATATTTTGTACTTGTAAAGGGTTTACGGGGTCACAAGGACGCTGATCATTTTTCTAAAACAGCAACTTGACTGAGGTGTAACCAGCACATTGTTCCAGTATAACTTCTAATATAACTTCAAAATCAAACTACGTACGGCTTCTTATACTTGACACAGTTCCTAGTCCATGAGCATGACCTCTCAAATTTGTGCATTAACATTTATAACTGAGAGAAACCAGCACCACATCACATTGTTCATCGTGTCAACCTGATCACTGACCCCTAGCTTGGCCAATCAGATGGACAGCATATGCCCCAACAGTACTACGCGCCCTGTCATTATGTTAATGGTGCAAGGCGTCAACACCCCGCTGCTGTATTCTGACAGGTTAAAGCCTTCGCACATTATTACACACCATTACTGCTCCTAATAAAGTCAACAGCTCCCTGCTTAGCCTACCCTGTCCACTGTCTCGCTCATTAAATGATCTAACGTGTGCATTACCTAGGGATCAATTATCAAGTCGCTCAACTGCCCTCATGACTGCTCATTTCCACCTCATGTTAGTAACAACTTTTGCAGCCTGTTGTGGTATGGCGCTTGTTGGAAATATTCTGTTTAGTAATACAGAGATTTATGACAATATAGACAATATTATTATTATTTTGTCAGATATTCGGCTATGCTACCAACTGTCAGTGTGACAGAGGTTCCCCGAGGTGAAAATACATCACCTTATGGTTTGTTTTAGGATGAAAAGTGCTGGCATGTGAAGACATGGAACACAGCTCAGTGGATGCCCTTTAAAGGGACTAGTTCAGAAGCCCCATAACTAACCCTAACCCTAACCCCATAACTTTGTGTGGTATTGGGTCCAGGCACTGAAGGACAAGATTCATGTCTTTGTCTGCGACACTGTGAATGTACTGAACTGGTGAGTAATATCTCGGTTGGCTCTCATCAAATCTTTTGGCTTTGTTTGCATGGACAATATTTCTTCAACCTGATTAAAACCGATACCAATCTAAATATTTACATGTAAATGAGATAATGAATGTGGTGACATGCCCCAAAACAGCTACATAATACTAGAAATCTGAACTGATGCCCAAACTGTTCACAATAAGTTGGTAATAGTTACACGATATAAAAAAAGGCAAATAAATACACTGGAAAGTCTTGGGAAAATTCCATATGTGGGAGAATGTATCGAAGCATTTAACAATGTGACCGAAATGGTACAGAAATGTTGGAACACGACTGTGTGTGTTATCTACTATGTGTTCGCTTGTCAGGTGTGGATATCATCTATCAGAGGACTTGCACACTTGTCATCAGGGAGTTCCTTCTCTGCTCATGGCAGGACGTTCATCAGATGAAGGTCAGACCAAAACTCCGCCAGCTGCTCTTTATTAACTCTCAACCTTTCAATGCAGCCATCTGCCAACCGGTGGAATGAATGTTTGAAGCCTTTTGGGAGAAGCCATGAAAATAAACACAACACGCCTGTTAGTGTTTCTTCGCAGGTGACGACCTTCCACTGACTACACTGGAACACCAAGCTGAACACTTGCCCTTACATGCTCAGTCTCAGTCTTTACACCATGTTCTGTCCTATTGGATTTCCCATAAAACAAGCAGGACTCATAAAAAAAACATCTGCCTAATATTTTTGATAAAAACAATAAGGCCTCGTGGGACCCTTCAGCGATCTGTCCAGAAAACAGGAAGCAATTCCAATATTAGAAGTATATCTGCACTAATGCATCATCTCTAATCTAAAACATTTTGTAATCTGTAATTTGACTGGAGGTAGAGATGTAATGATATGAAAATTTCATTTCATGATTAATGTGACTAAGATGATCATGGTTATCATTATTGTCACGGTATTGTTGAAATGTGCTCAAAATGTTCAAAAAGTACTTATACGCTCACACTGAAATCATTTCACCTAATTTTATTTTCAAAAAACAAATAATAATCAGACACAGTTTTATAGATAATAAATATGTGAAATGCTACAACTAACTGTAATTTTACCGCGGTTTACCGTGAAACCGGTAATTGTTAACCATAATATAAAATAATATAACTAATTTTGGCAGATTGTCAGGACAAAGTACTAAAAATAAAAAAACGCAACAAAAGGATAAAGGGCCTTTTCGTGAATGTGTTTTTCACCACAGCAAATCAAACTGGGACATTGTATTGTATGAGACATTGTATGAGATGCAGACAATGCACAAGAACAAAGTGTCATCATGGTGCTGTCTTTTTTATTGGCTTTTATAACTGTTTTAATTTTACTGTTGTTTCACTGTATGAGAAATCTAAAGGAAGACAATGCCACTCCTCTAGTTCTTGTATGGACACTATCCCATGCTGTGTTTATTCAACAGCTATGCGCAGTACGATCCCATGCAAACGCATAAATCTTCCACCCAAAACTAATTATTTTCTGTGATTTAGAACCCCATACCAGAGCACCACTATGTTTAAGTGCATAAAGATTTATTGTAAGCAAAAAAAACAACAATGGTGGCGAACATAGCAAATAGCGGGTGATTACCCCCGCTTCCTTACACCTGCTTCTTCTGAGCTCCAATAGCACATGAACCGCGTGCAAAGATTCTTGCTGAATTATAAATGATAACACTGCTTCGGCTTTGATCGTGTCAACCTTGAATATATCGACGAACTCTTCCCTCGCTGTGCCATCAGGTTAAACTGCTGCACTTTGGCTTAGCCACACTCCTCTAAGACAGCTTCAGCTGACACGCTTTGGATTTCGGCTGCAGATGACTGAGGCCCTTTGTACTTTGTGCATCTGTATTATAGCCAGGAGCACTTGACAGGTATTTTTTGGGGGGGAAGCACTAGATGAGGCTCCTGCTGTTGCTATGAGACTATTGAAAACCCATGTGAAGCTCAGCAGAGTTGAGTGTGAAACAGTTTCTTGCACTAGGTGGGTTGACAGACACACAGACAAAAATGGCAGGCTTGAAAAGCTGTATACTGATACAGTATCACCAATAAGATCTGGACAAAAATGCTGAAGAGGGAGTGAGAAAGAACATATGATGCTGTAATGGAAATCTAATAATAATCTGTATAATGTCATATAACTTTGTATTTTTTGTATTTGATGAGCGTACTTTTGTGGCAATATACCTAACCTAACTATTGCTAATTCTGTGTAAAAGCCAGAGACACAACAGGCTGTGAATTTCCCACCATCTTCCACCTTCCACCTCTCTACCTGCATGAACACCATGAAAAGATATTGAACGCATCCAGAATCTAACTCTGTACTGAATATCCTGAAGATTTAAGTTCCCACAACAGATGCACTTAAAAAGCTGCTTAGGCTATGTAATCAGAATTATCGTGAAATAAATAAAAAAAAAACAACATTTCAAAAAAATTCCACATTCTGGGCTAGGCCGTAATGAAACGCAAACTTTGATTGGATTTATAATTATATCTTCATAGATTCAGAATTAATATTTCATTACAAACAGTCGAACTTTGATACAGGTACAGAACATCATGTTAACATAGTCAGTCGTGACACATTTAGCCCAACTACACCGAGGTAATCACTTTACAAAAATGACATTTTATCTCGATGGCAGCAAATTGTGAACCCACGCTGAAGCTTTAAAAAGGTCACATGCCGGATATGTTATCCTTGCCTATGCTATGAATACATCCAAATCACTCTCAAAACTGTAGCAGTAGTGTGTTTGTTCACCGCTGTCAGGGAAAGCGTGTAATAATACTCCCCAAAAAACATTCTGTTTGATCAACTGACCTTAATCCCAGTGTGTTTGCACTATAGAAATAAATGATGGGTGTGTGGCATCATCCCAGCTTCCTTATAATGTCACGGCTCATCTTGGCTGCACTGGAGCATTAAATTAGTGCAGTGACAGTTACAAGGGAAGGTTGCTGGCGGGTTTAATTGTCAGCAGTTAAATATGGTGTGAATGTAAGGCAGCCTGGCAGAACGTTTGGGTCATAAAGCACACTTGAGTTGTCGTGCTTTGTGGAGCCGAGCAGAAAATCACTACTCCAAGGGAAAATCCTTGACATGTACTCCAGCAGCTCAAATCAATTCTTGAACAAAGCTAAACTTCAGAGGGAATTTAGAGCCTCGGCATACAAAGTATCTGGTATCTGTTTTTTTTTTTGAAACAGGGACGACTGATGCAGAAATATTCTTCATTTTTCTTGATACACGTACAGTATACTGTTTTACTGTACTTGTATTTTTTGATTTGCTCTGTATACTGCTGAGGGCATGTTTTCCATCATAGTGTGCATTTACCTGCTGTAGTGCTGCATAGTAATCTCGCCTTCCCAAAGTCAGCTCAGGAACTTTAAGTAAGACAGTCATTTGGCTCATTGACACTCATTGAGTTTTGGTCTTATTCACTAGTCCGAGTGTGCGTCTAAAAGGCCAAGGACACCGAATGAGCTAATTGGAGATGACTGATGTCCTCGCAGTTATAATTGTGTCATTACCACCGTGTGGAACATGATCATTAGTCCCTGCGGTCTCTGCTGTAATTAACGGATTGGCAATGACTGAAGGGGAGACTAAGGAGGAGTGTCTGTCTGTGTCCAGACTTGACTTAGGCCGTGTCCTCGCCTCCTGGACAAAATTCCCCAGACATGCCCTTAAGTTATGATTCTTATAATTGTCTGTGTCCCACTGAATTGGAAATCAGGCTGGATACGTTGCTACAGCAGCTTATTACTGATGGGGATCCTGAAAGTCGTACAATTTGTGATGAACCAGGACCATTATTACATAAAATAGCACGGCAAATCGTTGAAGACCCCTGCTTTATTCGACTAAGAACCGTATTTGGTATCTTCCACATACAGTTTATGGTACGTTACGATCTGAGTGAGAAGCATATGTTTTTCACCCAGACAAGTATTTCAATGTTTGCCGTGTAAAGGGGGAACTTGCAAAACTAGACTGTAGCTGTGAGCTAAATTTAGACAAACAAAGTTCTTGCGACGAGGCTTGTCAGTGTAAGTTTTCCAATGTCAAAGAAGTTTAGTTGAACTTGCAAAAGCCTGACTTCTTGCTCACGAGAAAAAATATATATATATATTTTGTTGCAGCTGAGCAATTGTCTGGCACTGATTATCACTCAATCACTTTGGCTGATTACAGATTACAGATCAAGCGAGTACGAACATTCTATTAAATACTACACACAAAGGGAACAATGTATAGGCGAAAACTTTAAAAGAACACAGCAAACAGTTCAAACAGAAAATCGTCCAGACACAAAAACTATAATCCATGCTAATGAACAGACCTTTAGGTAATCTGAATTCCCTCCCATTAGGCCACTTAGAGCAAATAAGTTTTTCAGGCTTCCATCGGAGCTTTTAGGCTCAATTCCAGTGGAAATTTGAACACTTAGCCCATAGACCATACAGAGCAGCAAGCCAGAAAACCCTCTGGCTCGAGGATTACCACCCCAATCCCCTACAGCTCAGAAATGGTCAGGAAATTGAACGGAAATAAGCAGGGATAAATAACCGTATGAAAAATGAGGCAAGGGAACGGAGCGATGCCAAGGACAGCGTTGGCTGTGTTGGAACACATGCACATGCAGTCAGTGATGTGCAGATGGCAGAGATGGATGCCACCCAGAAGAGAGTTTGAGAAGTGGGACATGGGGCGGGGGGGGGGACAGGAGGGATTGGGAGCAGCGGTACACAGACACACAGTGAAATGATGGTAATTCATTACAGGTCTTTCAGTGACCTTTTACCAGAGTGCTCACCCACTGTGACTCCAGCCGACCTCTGCCAGTGTTACACAGTAGGCAGAGTCAATCCACCCGCTGCACACAGCTCTCAGGCTTTAAGCACTATGGGCCGAGGTTGGCTTGCAGCGCCGCTTGTACTTTGCGACACTGTCCTCTCTTTCATTATCTCTGTCTGAGCACTGAAAAAGGGGCCCAGTTGTTATTTTTACCCATGCGTGTCCATCTGCTTATTGGTTGGTAGACAAGGTGCTTTTGTGTAACTTTAAATCCAGATCGTTCCAGCTAGGCTTTTAATTTTACAACTTTGGCCATTGTTTCTATCAGCGACGATGCAATTTCACTCACAGCTACTTTAATTAACATTTTATGTGTTGGAAGTTGAATCTAAAGGTTGGTCTATAAACTGCATGGACATGTTAAACTTACTGTAGACATGTATTACCGTGGGGTTTGTTCAGAACTCGTACCTGTCTCATTGCTTATATTTTGGGGACAGTCTTTTTAATAATTCTATGACCAGATTCACATAAATCCATGTTTTGGGTGAAACTGCATAAATCTTGCACATTTCTGGCATCTGTCATTATGGATCTAGATTTTTCAGCGACAGGAACCGCATCTTTTTGAATCCGGGTTCCAGGGTATACAAGACAATTATCGAGCTTGTAACAACTACAGACTTGTGATGGTGCTGCATCAAATATTGACCCTTGGGTTGGGTGGCTAGGGCAATATAGTGTTGCTTCGAAACTATGATGAGCTAAAAAGGAACATGGCCTAAGGATGTACGTACAGATCCAGAAATATCGATACTTCTACATGTGTGGTTTTCAGAATTGATCTTCACATCAAAATATCGATACCAAGTCTGCTTTCAAAAGAAATAATAATACTTTTATGACACTGAATCTGTAATCAATTCTGAAAAAGTAAAAAGCGTGAGAGAGAGAGGGAACGAAGGGAACTGCTCTCACGACTGAGACAGACCTCTATGGTAGAAGCTCTTAAATTCAGAGAGGCAGGCAACATCCAGGTACATAGTGAAAATACGGGGATATATACGTAGAATATGTCAACATGCTGTTGTTTCTTAACAAAAACCTGTAAATGGGAAATGATAGGGAATGAGACCTTTGTTGTCAAAGTTCAAGTTCTAACCTGAAGACCACTCTATCTAGTCCAAAAAGTCAGAATGACTGTTCTTAGATTCATTTTTGTTTGAGAGTTATTGATTTTCTCAGATTTTCAGTTGACTTGTTGATTTGCTCAGATTGCCTTTAATTGCTCTCATTAAAGAGTCTGCTATTTGGCAGCTTCTTTAATACTTATAAAGAGGTATAAAATCAATTATTCATAATAACACTCACAAATGTTCATTGCAAAAGTCACTGTTTTCATACACACAAGTAAACATCTAAAAGTATCGATATCGGTATTGTGATATTAGCCTTGGTATTACTTGGTATCAGATCAAAAGGAAAAATAGTGGTATCGCACATCCTTAATACGTACTGTTTCTGTGACAGAAACAGTGCTACGCATAGGCCTGGTATATGTATTAAAGCCTTTCTACAAGTAAATGCAATGGATCGACATCTATGGAGAAATTCTCGAAACAATGCCGAGGAAAACCGGAGAAAAAAAGATTGTTGTGGTAGCTACGAAGGTGGCCTATGACTTGGCAGAACCTTTTTTGTTCCACGCGAACAGTGAGCCACTGACTGGCTCACAGGAGCAGTTACTGGTCAAGGGCCCTGCAGCAGTGGATGGGTCACTGCTTGCGTCTCACATTTCAAACTCAATTAGGGGACAGACCCATTGCCCTTCTGGTTAGATCTGAGAATCAAATATCTCTTGACCTGTGGTTCATCTGGAGAGAGTCTGATCAAGCCATTAATAAAGACATCTTTGTTCTGTATTTACTGGCCGTGTGATGGCAGCAGTTATTTTTCACTTTTGACAGAGCCAGAGCGCTTGTTTCCACCATTTCCAGCGCATTACCCTAAGTCGAGCAAATCCGGTGCTAGCTTTATATTTCAAACATAATATTACTGATCTTTTCATCCATCCTGTCACCAGGATGAACAAAAAACAAGTAAAAAGAAAATAGTGCATTTTCCAGATTTGAGGGTTGCAAAAACATGACAAAACTAAATGTTTGACTAAATTACATGCTTGTCAAATACAATGTAATAAAAACTGGACGGAAGCCTTGATGATAGTACTGAATGGATGACAGTTCTTTTTGTGGGCACACTGGCAGGTTTTTGGCCTTTCCTCTACAATAAATGGGAAATTCCTTCTTTCTCTGCCTCTCTTAGGCAGATGGCTTTGAATATTAACACACTGACCACATCCTGTTGTTTGTAATACGGCCTGCAGCACTGAAAGACTTACTCCATAAAACAGAACCCGAAGTTTGGAGCCTATCCCAGCTGTCAGTGGGCCAGAGGCAAGGTACACCCTGGAGAGGTCACAGGTCACCAGTCTATCCACGGCTAACACAGAGAGAGAGGCAACCACATCGACACCTACAGCCAATTTAGAATCACCAATTAACCTAACAAGCATGTCTTTGGATGGCGGGAGGAAGTCAGAGTACCCAGACAGAACCCACACAGGCACAGGCTTTTTATTTCCTTTTTAGACCCCAGCACTACCCCAACTGCCTGTGAGGGATGTGCAGGACTTTCAAAGTTCATTACAAAACATGCCCTTTTTTGGGTGGAGAGGACAAACAAACTTTCGCAAAGGGCATTGCTTTCTGCAGTTTGCTGGCACAGGATAGCACTGCTGCCTTTTAGCTTGCCCTTGTCTTTATCTGCCCTTACTTAGTGTCTGTCCGTCTTCCTTTGTTGTATTTCCTCCACTAAACCCACCTCAGCCTCCCTTTTCCCCGCAATGTACAGAACAAAGGAGGAGCAGATGCTGTTGCTCATTCGTTCCCTGTCATTACATCCTTGTTTTAACACGGCGGAGGCAGAGTTCCCACAGAGAACCTGATTGATTCGCAGAAGTACAAACACAGCCAATTACTCTTTAATGCCACTGAGCGAGAGCCAATTCAGCCAGCAGCGCTCGCCCGTGCCACAAGAGACAGACGCACACCGCTGCTCCCATCATCGCAGGCTGAATAAGGACAAATGAGGATTATCTAGACCTCTCCCAATCAATAAGTCACTTTCTTTGAATTATGCTTCTCAGTGTACATCATATTAACTCTCATCAGCACTGCACGGAGAACATTAACGACGCAACAGCACAAGTGGTCTGTAATATGAAATTAGAACCATGTTCCTCTGGCTCCTGGTGTTGTTATGTGTGACCGGACTCAGCGGGGGAAAGTAAGCAGAAATTGTCAGTTTTAGCGGATTAGCGGTAGCACCAGGGCAGGTGCTGCACTCTGGGGTTTATCTGAAAAGCCAGAACAGCTACACACGCCACACACACACACACACTGACCTGTAAACACACTCCTTCGCCCCCACTGGGGAGGCTCTGTAAACAGCCACTGCCCTTGATTGGCTCATTTCCAGCGTCTAAGGACATGATTCCCGTAGGTCTGCACTGCCAGAGATTTTTATGTATTTCTGTCCGTTTGTAGCAGCGACCTCCCGCCACCATGTATCTCTGTGTCTGTGTGATCTGCCCCAGCCAGAAGCTAAATGGCCAGCTCATTTCAGCTGATTTGTAAACATCAGCTGAAACAGACAGCAGCTCTATCGGCCTCAGCAACAAGCAGAGACAAGACGGGTAAAAACTCTGCGCTTCCTAAATCCTAATTCATCTCTCCTGGGTGCCTGGGATATTGACTTTATCACATGTGAACATCTGAGCAAACAGGGTTCAGGACATGAGGACACGCTATAGGGGAGCGGTCCCCAAGCAAGTCACCAAAAGCCTGGAGGATGAAGTGAAAAGACCATCAGAACAATATGATTTAAAAGGTCAGTCCTCTAAGATAAAAATAAATATATAAACATATATCTTATTTTTGCTTAACCAGCATAGTATGCATAAAGGCATCATGAGTTGTTAAAGGACCCTTTCACTTATTGTTATATGTTCAGCACACTTACATCCAGAACATAAAGCACGTTCAGAGAAAAAAAAATCCTTCTTTCATTCTTTAAAATCATAAGTAAATCACTGCACGCTAAAAAGGTTTATCCTCCTTGGTATGCATTTTTAATTTCTCCATTTGGGATCAGCAGAACCTAACAAGTATAAAAACTAAGCATCATCTTTCAACAGGAAGTATTAGCAGAAAAACTCAATGTCCTCATATGTGGACACTGGAATTATTCATCATTTATATTATACTAAAGTCACCAATGTGTGACAAAATATAAATCTGTTTATTTTAATACCTGTACACGGCTGAGCAAAACCAGAATTGTGAACAATGAAGTCCCAATGTCCTCAAATGAGGCTGCTGCTCGTTGCTATTGATAAAATTTGTTGAATTTGTGGGTCATGTCAAACTAGAAACGTTAATAAGCATAAATAAATACGTTTTAATCATAGAATTTGATGGGGTTTTGTTCCTCGTCCACTTTTGTCCTGTGATCATTTGTAGAATGAATCTAATGAAATGCCATCATCACTATCATGTTTTTACCGACTAGTGTATTGACCATTTGCTATCATTAGATGGCAGACTAAAGTGTCCGCTAACGAGGACAACATGTTTAAGTTCATATTTCATGTCTTCCAATGAGTGCAACACATCATGGGTTATGTGAACATTTAAGACACATTTAATGCCCCCAACGCCACCCATGATCCGTCAGAATACGGAAACGCATCAGACGAGATGGCTCACGCTGCTCCAGTGGCAGTAACTGTGACGATATTAGCGCCAAAGTCACAGCATATTACCAGTAAGTGGTAAAAGCAAGGAGCGGAGGGATAGAGCAAAGAAGGGAAGAAGGGATGAAATCTGCTGTGGAGTCAGGGGAGATTGACTGGAAATCGGGGACATCATAAAATGCCTCCCAAGAGCCCGTGTAGCTAAGGGAACACATCAGAGAGTCGGTCCCTGAACCCGGGGAGTTCGGCTGCTCCGGAGCTAAATGAAAGCGAGCTGAACAAACAGAAATAGCCCTGTTAGGTTTGATGTGTCGGTCTCTCACTGGGCTCTAATCTTATTACTCACAGCAGTTAAAAAAAAATGAAAAAGAAAAAAGCTGCCTGTCGGCTGAATAAAACTGCTGAAGAAAGCAGCTCCAGACGCTGATTGACAGCGAAGTAAAGTAGGAGATATAACATATGTTTGATTAAAAAAAAAAAAAAGAACTATTAATTAGGAAAAGTTAAACTTTTCAATCCAAAACACACAGCTACTGAGGTGGTAAAGCAAATGTGTAAAACAGAGGGAGAGACCCTGTCGGAGCCGCGCATAAGAGCTACTGAAGAGTTACTTGGCACAACAGGAGCTAATGTCGTCATTAATGTGGGCAGAGTGACCCATGAGGGTCCTTAACAGCAGGAGCATTCTCCACAACAACCTCCCGAGACCATTTCTATGGAAATAAGCTTCGAATCCGCGTATGTGAAAATACTTGACTCGAGCAAAGCGTCTTCCTAACTGCTCTGTTTTTCGCTAATGCACTCGCCCATAAACATTTCCAAGGACGCGCCGTGATGATAGCGTCTTTAATTTGAAACATGAAAGAGGAAGGAAGTTCACAGAAGGACTTGAGAGGCTGTAAAAAAGCGCCTCGCGGACCGGGGTGTGTTGATGAAAAAAGGTCTATATAAAGAACAAATGCAATGAAAGAAAGATATTCACTGTCTAGGTGTGCTTTGGTTCAACATTAGACCCATGCTGGGATTTCACCCAGAAAAAGACATACAGAGCAGAATCTCGTGTAACAATGGGCCATTTGGGAGGAGAGTCCCAGCAGCACTGAGCTAGGAAATTTGGGAGTGGTGCCGTTTGTTCTTAGATAATTCTCCACATCAGCAGGTATTACATTGCCTTTATTTGGAGCTTTATTTTGAGGTAGCCCCACTCTGCGTGTCGTCAACAATACGGGACACTTTACTGGCTACAATTAGCAGGCTGTCAGCAAAACAACAGCAAGCGGCAGCATTCACGAGAGCCAGGGCTCTCTGGAGACGAGAGAGGATGCAGCAGATCTGCTAAGACTCTAAGAATATCAGTGTAAACAAGAGGTGCTGAGGATAATCAGTCTGCAACAAGCTGCATAGAGTACTGTACGCTGAATGGAACAGCATCAAGTGGCGTGACACGTCTAGTCAGAGCATTTCATCAATGGTAATTAGTGTTTCAATAGATAAGAGGATTTATCTGATCGATCTACCTATAACATACATGGACCTAAGATATACACAGTTCTGTTTCACTACATACTCATAGATTCACAGTTATGTGGGAAGTGGGACTTGCTATGACCTGTAAAAATGGCATGGCATTACCCTACTTACATCTGTGCCAATGCCAACACAGTTTGCAAACATTTTTAACCACAAATCCTTGAGAAACATCCCTTTCTTCTTCTGCTGTAGTTTAATGGCACTCAAGGGAGAAATAGTGCCACCAATACATACAGAACAATGCTGGAAACAGTTGCCAAAAACCCTCTAAATCATTAATCACAATTATTATTTTAGCAACTAAATGTCCACTCAGAATTCATAATTGTCTCTGTAACAGCCTCACTCCAAATTGTTTGTATTTATTAATTTTAGTGTCACGACAACTTCTTATCTCTCATTTTGGTTTCCAGCAAAGTTCTTCCTCCAAATCATACACATTTAATTAAACTAAATGACTGCATTAGTTTCATCATACTGCCTCTGCTACACAAAAAAAACATAAATAAGTTAACAGCTTTCCGGGCAGTGAGAGACGCAGCCAAAAGATAAAAAAAAGAAATTATTATTCAACTGGAATTCACAGCGGAAGGAGTCTTATAGAATATACTGCATTTTGTATGCGCTGTATGGTGGGATCATGCTGCTCTTTGATGATCAATATAAAAGAAGGTGACGGAGGGAGGAAAGGTCTTCAAGATAGCTGTGTGGAAGTCCAGCTGAGACTGAACTGAAATGTTGCTTACAACTCTTCCACGTATCCATGCCGAGACATCAGAAATCACTGGTTTCTTCCACGATTATTAAACACATCTAAAGAGTGTAGGAGGATCTGTTTTAACATCCTTAGAGTGATGCGTCCGACCGGAATCCCATCTTAAAACCAGATGGACACCAGTCCATATGCAGGAATAAATCTTTAATGGAATAAGTAAATGCATGGACCCTGACTGATAGAATAGAGGGCGATAGATACACCATTGTTAGTGTGTTTGTGTTTCTACACGTGTGCATGTTCTGCTTCCTCTGAGGATAGGCAGATGGCTTTGAATATCAACACATTCATTGACTTCTGATGCCCTGGAAAAGCATTTATTTAATAATAATAAAAAAAAAACGTCCTTCTTCTCTGAGTCATAAATCAGTGTAATTGGAAGGTACACACATCAGGCACATATTACTTTTTTTAAGTGAATCGTCTGTCCTCAACTGTGGATGAATGGTCAAATCCATTAATTCTACTTTTCAGTAAAAACAAAACAACAACACCAAAAAAAAACCATTTTGTTGTCATTTGTACATCACCAGTCAATTATGCATTGTAATTGAAAACTGAGGCACCAAAACTCAACTTGCACCTATTAAACTGAATAATGCAAAGTGAAACAGTGAATGATGATTAATAACTTAAAACAGCATCATCACAAATAGCAATATAAATAAAAACCATTCATCGAATGCTTGGCCAATGGTGGAAAATTGACTGGATTTGTCCCTCCATTCAACCGGTGAAATCTTACTTGGCATTAAGGTTCAGGCCAGATCTGGTAATGCGTCACAGAGCCCAAACCGAAAAAAACAAAAAAAAAACACACACACACCGTTTAATATTAATTGGCGCCTCCCCATATGAACTAGCATATTACGGTTGACAGGTATTAAAATTTATGTTAAAATCTCACTTAAAGTTATTGCTGAAAAACAGACACTTTCTCTGACCTCTTATTTTTCAGAAGAGTTACTCAGACATATGCTTTAGGGTTTTCTCAGTGCATAGTATTAAAAAGTTTAAAGTAAGCTGTTGCACTGCAGTCTCGCAGTCGTGTTCACATTTGCAGTACTTCCCAATGAGATCATGTGAAGTGGTGCGTTCATCGCTCCATGATGATTTTAGTTCACTTATCTATTTTTGTTAGTTTAGTTGCTAAAGAAAATCAAGTAAATGACTATGTGGTTTCAAGAATTAGACATCTGTTAACATTTTTCAAGTTCAGTTTTGTTTAAATTGCTAATACATATTAGCGACAGGTGAGGACCTTTATTCTGAATGTGTTCAACAAAAGCCAAGATCCTAGCTAAAATATTCCACTGAGAATAACTGTATATTCAGTTTAAAGTAAAGGATGAATAATTACGATGCGAGACAGCTTAGAGTTACTTTCTCTAACAAGTTAATAATTTCCTCCTCAATCATTCAGCTTCTCATTACGGCCACTACGTGCTCGCATCCAGTGGCAGGTTACAGCCCATGTTTATAAAGCAATCAAACAATTATTAGGGTATTAATGGCACCCCATCAGACTGAATGTCTTTGTTTAAATAAGTCAACAAATAAAGATGTGATTACCCCAGTTTGCTATGTCGGACATGTCATCCTAAGCCAATTTAAGTTGGAGGTGAGAGTGAATCCACGTCGAATATCGCCATACGGTCTGATCAAGCTAATCCAGATACAATAGAAGTTTGAGCTGCCTTCAGGGTGCAACCCACAAACACGGATCATGCGGAAGCAGCCAATACAGCTATTGCTCCACGATTTACATAGTTGATCTAACAATCAGCGTCTTCCAGCCCTCACTCATACGGTGTGGGACTGTCGTGGGGTGGAGCGAAGCTCTGGGTAAACCTCTTTACCATGCAGATCAAACAAGAGGCAGACAGACAGGAGGGCTCGTAGCTACCCAGCTCTCAACTATGTTTAGTGGATTCAGTCTGCTGTGGCTCGGACCCAAAGACAACCGCACTGAGCATTGAGCAAATCCTTCAATCCACAGACTGATGCTCCCAAGCCTCTTAATCAAATAAGGCCATTAGCTCCGTCGCGAGTAATCCGGCCCTCCAGCACCCATAGACTGGGGGTTTTACTCAGCTAACAATCTGCAAACTGGTAGCACCCTGATGACTTTTTCAGAGAGGCTGGAATCCCCTGAAAAAGGCTAGAATTTCATCTCTGCTCTCAGACTTTAGTTTTACAGGAAAAAGATGCATGCAGAGTAGGCAGAATGAGATGGCAAATTGTAAGTGTACTGTAAGTCAAACACCCAAGTATACTGTAGCTTTGTAATGGGAGCTTTTTCCACTGCAAGTTAGGTGCCAGTCTTGGCAAAGTTTGATTTAGAACACAATGCTTTAATGTCCCACACAGGAAGTTTGTTCTTTTCATTTGACCCATCCATTTGTACACACAGGTAGTCAGCACAATCTGAGCAGGGGCATCCACGGCATCTTCCTCAGGCATTACTTCCTATCCAATAAATACTGGGTTTCAAATAGTTGAAACTCTAGTCTCAGAGTTAAGGTTTCCTTGTTATCATGTAAAGACCTAGCACATGAGCCAACTAAATACAAACATCTAGTCTAGTCTTATGTCCGTAGAAAACGCGGTATATCCAAAAACAAGCTGAAACGATGATAACTGGACTGGCAGGTTTTCTCGAGGACGTTACACCACTCAACAGATCCCTTACACGCAAGTTTCAGGTGGTCGAAACACACAAACCCCAGCTCTCCACCCGTCATTTAGAACTGAAGAAGATACACGGATGAGTGGTGAAGCGCCTACTGAAGCCCTTCAGGTCATAGCAGGGTGTTGTTTCAACTTGTTTTTGGATATACGTCTAGACTTCGAAAAGGTTATATCTGACACTGCAGCAGCACATCAATTTTGTTTCATTTCATTTCATTTTCAAGATGCAAGAGCACAAAAACCAAACTCGCAGAAACTTCAAATATGCCATGAACGGTTAATCCAGCAGTACAGCACTGACTCCGACTTCTGTCTCTGACACATGGTCTGCGGTTATAAACATCTCCCGTTGCCCATTTAATTAATTAATTAATCATATTATTTATGATTAAACTGAGCTGAACATGATGTCAAACAAGAAACTGTGCGTTTCATTCAAGAGCTGATCACGCTGACTGAAACACAGTGAGACCACATCTGCATCAGCACTATTATATTCACAATTTTAAACGTCCCGTTGCATGAATATGAAAAAATTGTCCGATTGAGAAGATCGATTTAAAGCTCAAAGCCACCCCGACTGGTGGTAACATTTAATAATATTACAAAAGCCAATTAACAAAGAGGTCCTTTCATTTTATTTAAATTGCCTAAAATGAACCTTACAAACCCTTTTCATTCCATATCAAATCAACCCGTCAGCGTTTCATGCAGTTCACTCCTTGCTTAAACTGTGGTGATTTCAGTGCTTTGGCCAAGTTCTGATAATAAAAGTTCAGATTAGTTCACACCTGTGCACTGAACAATCTCTGTTCTTTTTTTACAGCCAGCCATCATCATCATGTCATATCCTCAGCTCATTAAAAATCTCAGTCTGCAGCCCATAGCTTTCATCGACACCCTCCTGAAAGAGAACAATGAATTAAACGCTTCCATCCACGACTGCTTTTTAACATCCCAGGCTAATAGATATTACGAGTCAGCCGCATGAGCTCCAGCTCAACCTTAGCTCAGTAAAATGCAGTCCTACCTTCACAGTAAGTAGAATCCCCATGGATGGAGGCATAGCCGCTCTTGCATTCACACTCTGCTTTAGTATTCCTGTTTTTACACTCAGAGTTTTCTCCACAAATGAGTCCCTCTGCGCAGAAGTCATAACCTGAAAGAGAGAAGTGAGGGAAGCATTAAAATCTGCTCATTCAAGGCGTGGAAAGTTGTGTACAGACGCACAAAAAAAAAAAAAAAAACACGCACACACAGAGCTGTGCACAGAGATAAAAGTAGACAAATGCACAAAAGAGCAACCTCGTTTCTGTCATCTGAAATACCGTGGATGATCAGACACCCGGTGGATGGCTTTACGACTGCGGTAAATTTAGTGTGGGAATAAAAGTTTTATCTTCCATGCAAACACACGCACACAAACACGCGCGCAGCAGCAACAACACAAAACAAAAATGTGCAAAATCCTGCTCATGCAGAAAGATTTCAGAGCATCCATCCATCCATCCGTTCAGCTGATTGACAGACAACAACAACATTCTCTTCAGGTATGCTTAGTTGCTCCGTACAAACAGATGCATCATTTAAAGGAAGCTTTTATGAGCCACGTGTATGTTGCTACTTCGACAGGCAAATACGTGCTCAGCAGGCAGGTACGAAAAACTACTGCACCGCTACCCGAACTTTACTCAGCCTGTGCATTTCAGAGCAGGAACAACTGGAGCTCTGCTTCTACATACTATTTTTACTATTTATCTATCTTCTTTTCTATCTATTGTACCTACCTGTGCAAATTTCAAAACTCAACGACCCTCCAAAATGATACGTAGCTGCTTTCACAGTTTAAATAAAATTTGAATTACACTGCGTCTGACTGACAAACAACTCCGCCCGTGTGCCGCAAGTCTTTTTCAAATCCGAACTAAACCAGACGGAGACCGAAAAAAATGTGACGGGACAGAGAGACAGACTGAGAATTAGTCTGACAGATAAGGAGGTGACAGACAGACAAAGGGACGATTGTCCTGTGCTGTGAGTATGAGCTGATGTACCCCATCATGTCCCGTAATGAGTGACAGACTGGTTGCACATAAAAGCCTTGAGAGGCAGGGAGCCTGGGGAGCCATTATTGAGGAAAGAGCCAAGTCGGCATTATTCTCCCCCTCACCCTCTTCCACATTTCCAGCAGCACCCTCACAGAATCCATCTTAAAGCGACGATTACACAAAGTACAGTTTGGATACAGGTTCTGCTTTGCGACCTCTGGATGTTCATTTGCAATGAGCGCACACCCCGGCCCCTCGCTCTATCTTTTGTTTTCAACTACGGTGAAATTGTTTTTTTTTTTTACACAATTGTGTAATTACAAAGCCAGCGTGGCTCTGAGGACTTAACAGCGAGGCACAAATACATTCTGAGAGTGGTGGTAAAGTGAGTCACACAGTGGAAGAGAAGTCTAGAGATGATTAGGAAATAATGACCGGCTCTGAGTTTTTAGCGGCTGTGGGTGTGTGTGAGAGAGAAGGAAAGAAAAAGAGAAGAAGGCTCTGACGCTCTAGTCTTTTATTGCTGGTTCTTACAGTGTAAACTCTCACTGCCATCCTTTCCTATAGACTATATATATTCCCTCTCTTCTTCTCCCTCTCTATTGTACTCTTTCTCCTCATTCATCTTCTATCCCCAGCTTTACACCCAGCATATCAAGTCTTACTAGCATCTTTCTTCACCTTTCTTTTCATCTCCCTCTCCTCTCCTGTGCTTAAAATACTCTTTAACTTTAATCTCGCCGCTTCATTCATTCTTTTCCCGCTTTCTCCTTCCAACATTGCAGGCTTTTTAATATCCTTCCTTCTCCACCTTTTTGCCGTTCTGTCTCGAAAAGCGCATTTTGCTCGCCTTCTCTTTTACATACTTTACATCTTCCACTGCTCTGAATATGGTCGGTCTAAAGCACGCTGCCTATCTCTCCTAAACGAGAGCGCAATTTCCTCGCAACCTGCCCCAGGATTCTTTCATTATGGCTCTATAGCTGACAGCTTCCTACAGTTTGTTTATTCAATGTATTTACTGAATTACTGGTGGCCATTTACCCTGGAGTACCTCCCTGCCAAAGCAGCGGGGTTCAGGCAAATTGGCATAGCAGGTGCTCCACAGCAGATAGACCAATCTGCTTTGATAGGTAACCCAGTCAAAGAGAATTCATACTGAGTGGAAAGGGAAAGGAGCAGAATCATTGCAGAGGAGCAGGCTGATTCAGCACCGGAAAGGCTAGACTGTGTTTACTCTTCACGGTGACAGGGTAGTGGTGTGCGACACGTACGACCGAAGAAAGGGGGATTCATGCAACTGAGAAGAAAGCGGTAAGAAGGACAACAACATACCTCTGCAAACATTGCAGCATCTGCCATCTGGTAAGACCTGTTCGCTGACGGTGCAGTTGATCTCCGGACAAGTCTCGGTGACTTTCACCATCAGGCCGTTCTACAAGGGCGGAGGCAAGACATTCAAATTTCAGCGCTGGGGTCAAACGCGTCAAGGTCTCGGCATCAGGAGCGTCTTCTGTTTAAAGAGGAAATGTATACACTTCTCTTCCAGCATTCAAATCTACAACACAACATTTTCCAACCCCTTTCTTTTTGTTAGCATTGAGTTGATTTACCTGCCAGACGGTCGCAAAAACAAACAATACAATGGAGGTCACATATGGTGGTAATTAAAATTGTGAAATCCACTTACAAGCTTATGAAATGATTAATGTAGGGAGGCCAGGGCGCACTGACACCAGCTTATATTTTACCGCAAGAACACGACCACTGTAGTCACATAATAGCCCGCCTCTGAAAGGTGGCTCTTTGCTTTTTGTAGATAAATCTGTCAGTCATTGTTCGGAAGTTTTGAACAGCAGTCAGACAATGCAAGCCAAGCCAAGCTCAATATTCAAATGCTATGTTGTTTAATTCTGATAAGCTCTGGCCTCACATAAAGGCCGACATATTGGCGCCTTATGCCAGCTGGAACATTGTAATCTCTTCAAATGTAATAAACCTAAATAGTTAATTTTTTTAGATGTTTATTTATTATTATTATTATTATTATTTTTTTTTAAATAGAGGTTATTTTAAGGCACTACACACTGAATGAGGCTTCCATGACAGTGGAGCAGCAGGGACAGATTGATCACGTTCACAAGGAGAGCGCGAATTCAGATAACGGCTAAGGAGCAGATACATACCACCAAAGAAAGGAAATAAAGGTAGATAAAAACCTGGTGGCAGCTTCCCCTGGGTCTACATAACAAATGGCAGACACATAGAGGCAGTCTGGCCGCTACATCTGGTGGTGCCTGTAATGCCTCTCAAGGTCTCAAGTATTGAATCAAATCCCTAAGACGCCTTTGTCCTTCACAACTTCCTTCAATGACACACTGTTCTGGGAACCGACATATATATATATATACACACACCGCTTCCTTGTGTCATCTTCAAATTTGGTGCAGATGCCTCATGGGTCTTTTATCAGACATCATCTGAATAACTAATGGATTTTTCATCACAAATTAACGAGTCTTTTAGTTAATTGATTAAAGCTGCACAAATATTTTACACTCACAGCAGCTCATAGGACTACATTTGTTCAAATTTATAGTTGTACAGGAGTTCTTTCTTCTTTGCTTTGCGTACTTTTAAAGGTTCACTGTCATTAAGACTGGCATAACACATAACATTATGACCACCTTCCTATTATTGTCTGGGTCTCCCCTGTGTTAGTGGGGGGCTTTGGCTCCTGTGGGTTGAGGAGAGGGGAGGCCAGGTCAACACCTTGTGAAGGTCTTCATGTGAGTTGTTCCTAAATCGTTTTTTTTGTGTGTCTGTGTCAGGCTGTCATGCTGTCATCAAGGGGTGTCATTGCTAATGGCTGGGGTCTAGGTGGGTGGTACATGTCAGGTCCAAATGTGTTCAAATTGTGTTCTCACAAGATGGTCAATTTACTTCCTTCACCGGTGGGGAAGTTAATGTTGTGGCTGTTCGGTGTACGCTATTCTCAGGTGTCTGTGGAGACCAAAGCAATGTTAAAAAAAGAAAAATGTGCTGAGACACTTGCCAACTTAATAATTATATGATATTATTATATGATAATACATCAAATTGGTGAATCTTCATAGCCTGTCCTGTAACCAGTCAGAGCCACCTTATTGTAAAAAACAAATCATCTCTACTGCACTCAGACGTCTGATAATGGCAGGGAAAGACCTGTTACCAACAGAGGGACTCCAGACCAACTTACATTTTTTGAAGGGGAGGACATTCGGGCTGAGTTCCAGCTTTTATCTAGGGTCCCTGCATTAATCTGGGGTCATTTACCAACATGAGACCGGCTGAAACCAATAGTAGTTGTTTAGCTGTGGAGCATACTTTTTCATTTCACATATCATCGATACGCATTAAGGCCAGGCCTGGCCTTAATGCGTTCCTCTCCCACCTCCATTCCTTCTCTTGTTTTTTATTGCTCCTGTTACTGTACAGCTTTACTGGCACGAGATTAGTTTTACCTGGGGACATCACGTGATTCAGTCTGTGTTTCACATGGCGCATTACTATCCATAGGTAAGTCTCTGCTATTTTCCGCTACACTCCACTCCATGTCGGAGGACATTTTACACTTTAGTCACTCTGCAAATTCTAGTAGATAATAAAAAAAAATAAAAAAGAAATGATTTTCAATAATAAAACTTGTAGTGATGAGGCATGTGATCTCGGGGGAGAAATGACCAGGCAGTACTCAAGTCAGCCCCACCTTTGCCAACAACCACATTAATGCTTGACTTAATGAATTTAGGAGAATAAATGTGTGAAAGGGGCAGCAACATCTTGACTTTGCATCCAAACATCTGTCTGATTTACAGCACATCACTTTCATCATTGTTAAATGACAAGAGGGAGAAAAAAGCAGACAATCGAACAAAAGTCTGGAAAAATCACAGAGATGCTGATTCGCACTGGATTAGTATTATCACAAGACCTCTGTGCTATGAGAAATAGGGTAGGTATCATTTGCGGTGTAATTTTCACTTTGCAATTTACGGACATGGCCGTTTCGCATGGGAGTAAGATCACAGATGGCTATTATTACAAATAACAGGAGGTTCTCAAGTAAAACTAGTCCCATGGGACTTGTTCATTGTTGCACTGAACTACACTCCCCGTCTCTCACCCACTGTGATAATACATGGCCAGACACATGGTCAATCAATCTATCAATGTTCAAATCACTAGAAATTACAATGAAGTTCACCTGATAAAATATATAAATGCACAGGCTGTCATGGTTCCAAAAAGCCTGCGACCTCAAAATGCTTTTTCAACTACTTCTAAAAATCATTTATCCACAAATTGGTCACTAAGCAGCATTCAAGTACATGAGTAAAAGTGGTGGTTATTGCTTGAAACATAGCTTACAAACAGTATAACGATGCTTCAGGGTCCTGAAGGGCTCATAATGAGTCCAGAAATAATGAGTCCAAAATGTGTGGTTCTTTGTAAGCAATTGCATGGGTAGAACACTAATTTTGTCCTTAAAATGGTGGCTTTAAAGATAAATGGTTTCTCGTTGAAGAAAGCGCACCTCTGTTCTATGCTGCTCTGGAATAATGACTTCAATTATAATCCACGCAATGATGAAGCTCCAATTCAAATCAGGCCATTGTGTGCCTGTGTTCATAAGTTATTCTAATTACCTGGCTATCTCACCATTAGAGCGGAGAAAGGGAGAAAAAAAATTGCAGATTGAACAGATTGCGGGAAGGAGGGAAAAACTAATAACGCCTGCTGGCTGATTGAATAACACACATGATCACAGCGTGTTTACTCTGGACAGAAGTGCCACCCGGCGATTTGATTGCGAGAGGCGAGGCTAAACGATGGAGAAAGGTACAGTGTAGAGTGAAGCAGTGTTACCTTGCACTCCCTGCAGCTCCTGGACAAAAAGCGCTGGCCTTCAGAAAACGTCTGTCCCATGTAGGTACATTTTGCTGCGAGCAAGGAAACAGAACATGACAGTTTCTATATTACTCTATTAAAGTAAGTACAGTAACGGTAAAACACCTTCAGGTTCGGCTAATACCATCTGTGGTGCTTTAACAAATAGTGAAGAATGATTTTAAGACTGCCTGTGGAGGGAAAAAAAAAAAAGTTTCCCGCTTGAAGTTCTGCATAGCTAATTCCGTTAGAAACAAAGTTGTTCTTGGCCAGTGTGCATAAGTGGAGAGGAAATGTAACAGCGCATTAAGAATACAACAGAGGGAGGCCCTTCTGCATATTCCTCTGGTGATAAAGCAGAAATAGAAAGTGAAGCACATGATACGAAGTCCTGCTTTTCTCCTCTCCAGGGTCCGGGGTACGCGGAGCAGCTCCCTCGCTCATCTGTGCCAGAGCTCTGATGTTCACAGGGGAGGAATAGGAGGAAGGAGCAGCGAGCAGAGGGATGGAGGGAGGCAGAGAAGGGCTGGAATTATTCAAAGACACTCTATACTTCAGAGATTTAGAGCAGTATAGCCGTATAGTAAGAGAGACACCGTGGGTCTGTGAGCAGTTACCAGACCCCTGTGTGCTTTATACTTGAAATAGTGCTGCTATTTCAGCTTCCATGAAAATCAGACGACTGTGATCTTTGCTCTGGCAGATAGTTTACACTGGATTCACAGTGCCAGCAGAACATTACCCTGAAACAACAACACTCGTGTTCATATTTGAAGTGGTTCTGGTCGCACTAGCACCTTCGAAAGCATAAAATACTGTGGAGTCCTACGAAAAACAACAGCGGCAAATGTGTTTACAGGCGTAAAGCCGTCTACAGCTGTGCCTTTTCTAGCCAGCTAAATGGAAGCTGGATGCTTGCAAAGTTCTTGATGGAAGCAAACGTCTGTGTGTCCAAGCAGGAGTGGATTCAGGTTTGAAGACAGTGAGAGGAAACTGATTACTACAAAACAACAATGCGGGTTTTAGATAGGTTAGCAGAGATGCAGCAACAGCCTAAGTTACTGTATAGCAGAACCGGAGGGAACAAAAAAAAACGTTGACCATGGAACAGATGTCTTTTCATAATAACCTTTCTTCATCTGATTGGTTAGTTCGATGTGATAAATGGTTCTGATGGGCCATCTGCACTTTTCAAAACATTTTCGAGCTAGGAATAGTGGAAACAGAGGCACAAGTATGAGCCTGCAGGGCAACAAAACATCCGTCAAGACTTAAAGCATAGGTCTTCAACAGGGGCTCCCCGACCTCTAGGGGTCGGCGGAAGTACTGCAGGGGTGGTCAGAAAATCTTTGGTTGATTAGACATTCTTTATATATATTTTTTAATTTTCCCCCACAAATTTAAATTTCTTTAAATACACATTAACATGAAACCAATATATTTTAGTAAAAGGATAAGGGATAGATTAATATTGAATACAAAATGACAATAATAATGTATATTCATAAACAGAACTAGGCTGAGTTTTTATAATTATTCATTATAAAATTAATCATTTAATTAGTTAGCATTGCATGCAAATACAGGTACAAAAGTTCAGACTTGTCCTGCGGCTGTGTTTCAGAAGGTAAAGCGGGTTGTCTATGAACCAGAGCGTAAATGTTCTCATCCCCGTGTGTGGACCACTTTTTTATGCTGACTGCAGTTGGCATAAAAAAGTTACCACTGAAGGCAGTAATATAGTTAGCTGGGAATGTTAATATTTGCAACTTCATTAGCAGACAGAGCTGAATCTATTCTTTACACCAAACAGTGTTCCTGAGTATCACTCTTAATAAAGCCTTACAGAGTTTGCAATTGTGCAGGAACACAGTCAACCACTTTATAAATGTATTTTTTTTGCACATTAGCTTAAATGGATTTTCACAGGTTCGGTCGTGAACATTTCCTCTGCCCTGTGGGAGCTTCGTGCGCTGCTGATACTCACGTCTGCATGTCTTGCAGCAAGTCCCGTCGACATGCACGGGCAGCAGGTCTTCTGAGCAGTTTGCTGGAGGACAGAAAATCCTGCGACACTCCACCACACCATTCTGTAGGACAATGAGGTTATTTTATTCTTATTATATTATGCAAAAACATGCAAAAATAATATGCAACAATCCAAAGCTCATTGAGGAATGCTCGCCTGGATGCTCGTCTCCTACATGCTTCCATGTGTCATTTGTTAAAGCATTTGTGTTAAAGCATCCTAACCAAACAACACTAAACACACAGCCTGTAACATATGCAATGTGATGTATTCTTTCATCAAGTGTCAATGACAGTACAACTCAATGTGCTGCAAAATTAACCAATCCACATTCAGATCTGAAGGCTATCATATTCACAGGTAAAGAAAGTAATTATTATGTCATATAATCAAAGAACAGACTCATCACTGAGCTGATACTGAAGCCGAGTGGCTTGTTGATAGCAGGTAGTTATTCATGCCCTGAAGGACTCCCTTCATTTTTGAGGCTGATATCTCTCTCTGCGAGCGCCTCTTCATTTCATGAGTCATCGGAAATGATTCCCCCAGGATGCCGCGGTTATCAGTTAATGGCATGTCCACGGGAGGAAATCAGACTGACTAAATTCAACCTGGTGCTTGATGTGCAATGATGCAGCAAGTCTAATTCCCCAGGGGCTCGGGATGGCCTGATTCAACACATTTCAAAGTCTGGCTCATATGTATGAGCGCAGGCAGGCTTATTAGGGGGCGGGCACGAGGCAGGGAGAGCGACGACGATGTGCGGGCCGGGAAGGGGAGGTCTGAAGGAGAAGTAAGTTAAGGAAGCAGAGTGTTTAGTGTGAAGCAAATTTGGGGTTTTAGTGGCTTTCTATTGAAGGGAAAGACTTGCTGTTAGACACTGCTACGTCGTTGCACGAAAGCTGTCATTTGCCTTGATGGTGCATCCACTTTCCTTTCACTGCCTGCTACGAATTAACATGGTATCTGACGTTTGTGTAGTTTCCTCACTGACTCTTTGCATCATACAGTTCTTATGATACTGCTGAGGCACCTTGATTGATTCGGGGATTTGAAGACAATGTCCCGCACCATTCTTGTTACACAACCAGCCAAGGACTTTTTTGTCTGTCTTCTGTCACTATAAAGGAGTGTCTATTTGAGAATAAGAAGAAGACACTCTCAGTGTGGAATATGATGATTCATTTGATGTTAAGGGATTAAATAACACTCATAAAGAAAAGTAGAAATGTATTCAAGGCCGTTTCAAATCTTGTCCTTGCCGTAGCAGCGTTCACCTGATTGAAGCGTGTTTTCTTTGATTAATAACTGATCAAAGTGTTTTACATAATAGAGATTTCCTATTGTATATTGCATGATTGTTAATAATAAATACATCAAACCCATGGTCTCACTCTTTGATTGTGGGGAAGAAGCCGATGCTCACCTTACACGCACAGTTCCTGCAGTTCTCGGGCTCAACCCACAGCTCTTTGTCTCTGTACACCAGGCCGTTGGCGCTGCAGGTCCTCTCGCAGTGACAGCCCTCCAGTTGAGTCAGCCTAGACTCTGCGTAGTTTAACTGCACACACAGAACCGTCAGGGTTACAAAATCAGGAGTCGTAGTGCGCATGCAGGTTTACCCCCTCACCCCGCCCCGTAGCCCTCTGGCATGCCCGCGTCCGTTTTCACAGAGAGCCGCTCGAGCTGGGAGCGACTCATTAGATAGGCACATAAGGGATCGTCATGCAGCTCACGCTCCAGACCTCGGGCTATAATCTACTGGGAAATGACAGACAGGACTGACAGCTCAAATGCTGTCTCACCCCGCTTTTATTCCTACACACTGATCAGACCTTTTTCCTCAGCTTATTCCACGCTCAACTCTTCACAGTTCATTTATCTGTTTATGTAAGTGACGCATCTTTGACTGACTGAATGAGATAGTTCGTGAGATGCACCAGCCAGTGTTAATTTAGCCATGACAATCAGCATAAGTGTTTTTTTTTTTTTTAGCCAGTCTAGTTTATCAGAACTTTACTGGACACAATATTAGGGTTTGCATCCCGAGTGTCACATGTGGTTTTATTATCCATGTTTTACCCTAACCTCAGACCTCCATGGGGTGAGGAACCATATTTGGTAACTTCCACACATTTTAAATTGTGTCCCAGTGCTTCTCAGTGAGGTTTAGCACCATGTGGTTCTCATCCAGCCAATCAGTGAAGATCACATCCATGTCTGCATGAACACTGAAAACACCAGCTTTATTAGGTACCATGAAGAAGTGGAATAATTTTGTCTAATGTGATAATGTGTATGTTGACAAGTGCCTGAATCAGCACTTATGTTGTACAGTAATAGTATAAAATACATGTTTATATGTGTTTACCATGTAAGGGTCATGCACCATTTATCATCATCTCTGACAAAAGTAAAAAAAAAATGAATGCCCTACAATAACACTCCAAAGTTGAAAATTTCAATTTCCCAATTTTTCAGTGAGTGCCCTATAATCGGTTGCATAATGTGTTAAGCAAGTTCTGTGATTTCATAACATAACCATAAAAATATGTCATGTTTTAGTCGCAACAAATAGACAGTGAACTGCAAAAACTCCAAACTTCTAAATTTCCTCTTAGTCAGCACCATAAACATGCATAGAATTATTATTTTGTTCATTCTGAATGTGGCAAAAATATCATATAGAATACATTAATTGTAGTGAGTGTACCAGGGGTTGGCTTCATTATTCTTGCCCTATGTTTTTTACATGGAGGTTGATTTGACAATTTTGAAGGGGCAAACGACGTTATCAAGGTACTGACCGTCCCACGTATAACAAATCAGAGGTCGGCGTGCAATTCCTAAGGTTGACACATGAGGCTGAGAGATGTGTGAATTAAAATTAAATAAAGTCCAAACAAAGGAAGTAAAGGGAAAAGATGGATTTATTTCACCATGTGTTTTTTGACTGTAGCCCTGTTTGTCTGAAGGATATGTCATAGGTGTACGAGGGAACTTGTTTGAAGCTGATGTGGCTGTGATGGCTGTCAATGATTACCATATTTTAGATCTTAAATCAGGGATTAATGGTGTGATTCTCCTTTGATAATAATTTATAGTTCAGTGGGCTCCAGGCCTCCAGATCCTCATTGGACTTGATTGTATCAAAGATTCCATCTCTTAAGTATATTGAATTGAACTGAGTTTTGTGCTTTATGCAAATATTCTAACTACAGGCTGTACTTTAGATTTACTTTTCACTTTCCACCACTGTCGGGTGGATTCAAGAAAGACAAGCAAAGCAAGCCTCGGAAAAAGCATTTCGACCAGAAACGCGTTGCCCTCTTTTGGAGTGGCTTATGTGCTGCAGTAATAGCACAGCCAGCACGTGGGCCTCTTTGCTATGAATGCTGGATAGAGAAATGAAGAAAATCCATCCATCCATCATCTATTACAGCTTCCCCTGTAGAGGCTTTACAGGGGGCTGGATCCCAGCTTTCATTGAGTGAGAGGGGGGTTACTCGCCGACAAGGCTAACACAGAAAGACAAACAAGCATTCACGCTCACATCCACACCTATGACTTCTTTAGAATCACATCACTGACTCGCTATGAAGACGTGGCAGCTCCAAAATGGAAAACTTCTCATTAGCAGCCTTTGTGACAAACTATGTTTGAGGTAAAGCAAAAAGGGTCTGCGTCTCATGGCCCTTAATATGTTTAAAAGTGAGCTATATAGAATGGAAAAGAAATAGACTTGAAAACTCAGCACAAAACTGTGAAACTGTCGGGTACTTTCCACTAACCAGCGTCAGCTCACTTAAAACTCGAGAATCAAAATAACACACGCCACAGAAGGAGGTAAGTGATAGTGGTAGGCGAGAAAACTGTTTTTCTTTTGTAACGGAGATCAACACTTTAACAAGGAAAAAGGCGCGCCGGCATCTATATCGACACAGGAATCAAAACGTAAAGGTACCGAGCTATTTCTACTATAGCTTTTGGGCACAACGCAGCTTGTTCTCTCTCGCGCAAACACACAGGTGTAATACATGCAAAGTCTCCCATGCTAATCCACGCGCACAGAGGAGCTCGTTGTCATCTCACCTCACCTTGACACTGCGGATCACATACCAAGGGGCAGGCAATTATTCACCTCATGCTGAATTCCCCTATTTTCTGCAGCGGAAAGGCAGAGAGCAATTCAGCGTAGGCGATGGCGGCTTTCTCCCCGCTGTGACTCGTGCGCGCAGCGAGGTCAGGTGGCAATAGGTCGAGCCGCTCTCATGAGAAGGAGAACGCACTAACGCAGCAGTAGGGTAATGGTCTTCATCTCATTCTTATTTACAGCGGAAATTGTTCTATAGTTCACCCACTCACTGACACGTCCTTGCTTCACTCACCTCTGCCTGATGGCATGCTCATGAGAAGGGCACACACATAATCACAAACACAAAGTCCCATCACACACGCTCAGAGTTTATGCAGACGTTTAGTCCTGGGAAGGCTTCGACGCACTTCCTGCTGTGCCGATGCGGTCACCATTTCCCGACAACCTTTCTCCACCCTGTGCTGCGCCTGTCACTTTTGCGCGAGTGCACGTGCTTCCGTAGTCAAAACCAATGCAATGAGAAGTGGCCAAAAGCTCCAGAACGAGCGAATAAGTGGATCTCTGAAGGAGCATTCACCTCTTCTTTTATGCAACCGTACGTTCCAAAAGAATAAAACGCCTATTTTCTGTTCCCTTCTACATGCACGCTACCTTTTGTATTTCGTTTCCCCCTTTGTTCTGAAATCATTTCGGTCCACGCTCACAATAATCACTGACATAATAATCATATTTTCCTGAAGACAGATTAGGGCGCATGTTCATTATGTTTTTGTTTCCCAACAATAATTCCTATCTTTATTGTGCGCCGTCTCGCTGAAATTAAACAAACAAATGAGATGCCGACTTCAGAAGAGGGAGAACAATGCGCCTCAGTGAAGACGGCAAAAATTAAATAAATAAATAAATCAAAGGGCTCAGATTTCTCCCGCTGCAGCGAAGACATTTTGATTTATTTATTTGTTTAGCCGTGCTACAGCTGTTAAAAGGTATTAGTTGCCGGTTTACCCAGATTTTTATTTCGCTGACGTGGTGCCAATATTTTTGCACATACTGTATTTCATTTTATGCGCGAAAGCCTCTCGGTGAAATCTGTGTCACGGCCTCGTTTGCCCGGGTGGAGGCAGCTTCATATGTGCGTGTTCTGCTCCGTTCTTACCTTCAGGGTCATCTTGGCCAGCAGTTCCTGCAGGTCCATGATGCCTTGCACCAGGCTCAGGAAATCGCTGCAGGTCGGACAGGCTCAACGGAGGAACAGGAAGCACCAAAACAGAGAAGGGGAGAAAAGGAAGAGAAAAGGGAAAGCATTTAGATATACAGAAAAATATATGGACGCAGCTCAATGCGGCCACCTGTTACGCCAGATCCAAGCTACCTGTATTCTCTTCGTCTCGGGCTTGTGTCTTAGTATCAATAATAAAGCACAAAGGTGTGATTGTCTTATTGATTACTGACAGTGGTGAAGTGGCAGCCATGTATCTTAATCTGTTTGACAGTAAATAGATGGTGAAACAAGGCTGGGGAAGGGAATGGAGCACTGAATCTGAAATACAGCACAATGAAGGCAGGACTGCTGGAGTAAAGGAAAAGAAAACTGGGGGAGAGGGTCTTCCAAAGGACACAAAGCATTTCTGAGCTTTTCATGGAGGTAACAACCAGCTCAGACATAACAAATTACAGTCCTGTGTAGGGGTGTGCAAAGCATCCAAGTTTAGTATTTGTATTTATATTCAAATAAAATTGAAAATACGTGTAAAAATCCAATTTTTGGGGTTACACTTGTAATTTAGGATATACAAGTGTAAAAATAACTATTTCTTAATGAGCCATTATAATAATTATGGATGTATATGCGATGTTGGTTGGTGTTTTTCATTAAATGCAGCTAATAGAGGTGATTGAGGCTGACTTGAAGGGGCAGAACTGACTGTGATGATGATTTGGTGCTTGTGGGAGACAACAGGTGTAATTGGTTCTCAGTAGGTAGACAGGTTAGCGGTTTGATCTGGCCGAACGTGCCACATGTCCTTCAGCAAGACACTGAACCCAGTTGCTCCCAGTTGGTGGCGCTGGTGTGTGAATGTGTAGGAGCTTGTGTGAGCGAATGTGTAGATGTGTCTATGACTGTAAAGCGCTTTGAGTAATAATAGGTAGAAAGGTGCTATATAAAACTAAGAGTATTTACCATTTACCAGCAGACAATAGTCTGAATTACGGAGCTGACAGGCGAACGCTAACATGACAGAACCTGACTGCAGACATGTCAATACTAATGTGACATAACGTAACGATCTCCCGGTCAGAGCCTCCTCTGGAGTCAGTCAGCCTGAGTCAGTGAGTCTCTTTTTCATCCTGACTCGAGAACGTCACTCAGTCTGGGCAGGCGCACAGATATTCACTGTGGTCACATGAGGAAAGGAAGCTTTTTGATATGATTTCAGTTTTTTTGTTGTTCTCGAAAACAAAAACTATTTGTTCAAAATAAGAATTTGTAAAGAATATTTTATTTGTGAATACCTTATTCAGAATCAGCTCCACCAGTGGTCCTGTGTTATGATGGCACACACTAATGGATGTTTTCTTTCTTTGTAGTTTGTTGTTAAGAATATCATGTGTGACTGTCATGATACTTACTGCGGTTAAGATTTGGACACTGTGTGATGTAGCCGTTGGGAGCGAAAATCAGCTTCACATCTTGAATAACGCCCTGATAAGACAGAGGGAGAGAGAAAGTGAAGAAAGAAGCAATTATTCAAATTCAAATACGCACACATGCATGTACATACACTGTATGCTCTATATGTAGACACGCAAGGGCACTTGGAAGCGGTGGACAGATGTGTACTGGGCACAGTTTAGGGTATTTAGGGTCAGGATTAAGGTGCTTGCTAAAAGCAGGGACATACATGTTACAGTCCAAAAGCTGTTTCTCTAACCCCGAGAAGACACGCGTGAACGCAGTGACGAATACACCTTCCACACTTGCACAAGTAAACAGCCTTTAACTGAGAGTTCTCCCCTTCAACAGACTGTCGGTCAGGCTATCTCCAGAAGTGCACGGCCGGTAAACAGAGGCTTCATGATGACCACAAGGAACAATCTTGTGGGAAAAGGCACCCTCTCTAATGGAAAACCCAACTTGTAAAACAATAAATATTATTTCACCATTCCTTCGAAGTGGTTACTGAAAACCTGCTGGAAGGTCATTAGAATTCACCGCCTCAACCACAGGCTGCGTCGTCGTCCCTGCTTTATGTGTATGTGAGACCCATTTACAGTGCATTTGGCTGGCCTGGATGCAAGCAACACCTGTCTTTATTCCACACACAGATAGAGAGAGAGGAAGCCTTGAGGGGAACAGGCTAGCAGCACAGAACAAACACACTCTTTCTCACACTCTCACACACACACACACACACACACACACACACACACAAAGGCGGTGTGAGCGGTGGATGGCGGAGAAAAGATTGTCAGTGTCACTCAGAATGGAAATGAAGGTGTAGATCACAGATGTCCGTCCCACTGGAGTAATATAGGAGCCCTGACCACACATCACTGTCAATGATCAGCAGGTAATTTGAACTGAAGTCATCTCTCCCGTCTATATCGCACACACGCACACACACAAGGAGAAAATGTACAATACATATGTTGAAGAACACCGCCAGAGACCGTGCGAGACCAGTTCTATTTATAAATGATGTCAATGCTCCTATATTAAGACGTGTCCAATTCCTGAGCTGCATTTTGAGTCACGCAGTAAGACGGTGACACATTTTCTACGTCAACTACACACCGGGTTTGAATTGGAGGAGATAAGCCTGGTGCAGACTTTCAATTTTAAAGCTCCCCTAATCGATACTTCCAACCAAATTAAAAGGCCGCATTTAATATGACAGCGGCTGCTCACAGTGATGAACCCACAGAGTATCACTAACTCTCCACTATGGGTCCGCAGAGCTTTTGGCTCATTGTTACAGTTTTGCAGCATTCGCTTTATCATTTATTGTCACAAATCTCATCCCATTTCCAGCAACAACAGGAACAGAACAGCTAAACGCTCACCGCCAGCCACAAAAGGGCAGACAAAATTCGCCACGAGCTAAACCGGTCGCTGTTACCATTAAGTGTTGGTTAGAGCTAGCTGAAATTATTTCACACAATCCTATCGGGAGGTGTAGAGAGAACGTGATCATTTTTGAGGCTGTTGTTTGTGGTGTGGTGTTAAATTGCATTGCTTTGTACAGGGGATTCTCTCTTTGTTTGCTCGGCCCGATAGAAATGTGTTGGAAAGAAAAAAAACACAAGTGCTTATGTGATGGCATACATTTTAGCAGCATCACAATTATACGTAGAATCGTACCCCTGGAAAACGCTTTCAACTAAACACTATCCACTTGATTAAGATAATTCAATACAAGGCTGTTGTATTAGACTTGCAGATTCGATTCTTATCAGAATTCTTATCAGAGTCTGGAAACTTTGGGATTTAATTATTGGGTGTATTTCAGCTGATACAGAGAAAAACACGTTTGATGTAATCGAAACAATTGTAGGTGGGGACATTTTGGGCACCTACAAAATTGACAAATTAGTCTCAAAGATATATTTATTTCTAATACACAGGGCTATAATATAAATTGAGCACAGTCTGAGTTGAAATATCTGCCCGGGCAGCCAAGAAAAGCTGGGAAAACTTTCTCATTTATATATAACCTTATGACATGTCGTCTTTGACATTACGTTCACGTATGCATTTGGCCCGAAGTGCAAACTGGTTTATGCGGAACTAATCTGTCCTGGATGTAAACACCCTCCGAGTAAATTGGAAATTCGCCCGTTCAACACAAGCTCCAACCTCTGGGGCTGAAAAATTAAGACGCCGCATAAAGGTGCAGTTCTTCAAACTGCCACTTGAAGCCGTCGACAAAAGCGAGTCAGTTCCCAAAGACCTCCAAGTTAAAATGCCAACATTTACAGCAGAAATAAACATGACGGAGGGAATTAGTCAGGAGTTATGAGGCGTCAGGCACGACCAAGAAGGCAACAGAAGGAGCAACTATATTGAGTATGAAACAGCTGTTTAGGAAAATGATGTCGGAGAGGGCGCGTCCATATTTAGTCAATGGTGCGACATCATTGTTTCATTTAGAGCAGGGGTCTTCAATGTTTTTTTAAGTAGGGACCACCTACCTACTATACCTACTACTGTGTTCTATAATAAACTTGGTCTAGTGCTACTTATGACTATACATTAATATTATTATCATTTTGCATTCAATATTAAGGTATATATATATATATATATATATATATATATATATATATATATATATATATATATATATATTTATTAACATCTTCTGCCTCCATTTACTTTACCTCCACTTCCTTTACTAAAACATGTTGGATTCATGTTGATGTGTATTTAAAGAAATGTCAGTTTGTGAGGGAAAATTAACAAAAAAAATACATAAAAATGTCTAATCAACCAAAGATTTTGCGACTGCCCCTACTCATAAGATACAGATACTATCTCACTAAAAAAATCTTGCAAAAAGTTTGTCAAAATTCCGTGACTTGTTTTGACTATTACAGTTTAGATAAGAGAGAAGAAATCAACATGGCCTCACCAAGAGTGTGGAGGAGGATGCGTGCATATACAGCGTGCGGGGTGCAGGCTTACACTGTTTATGCATCATTTGCATCTCAGTGTCCCCAAACGTTCACAAGTTCACTCCCTGTTATTGCTGATAAAATTACCTTCACTGGTGCGCCTGCCCACTTTTACAGTCATAATTCCCAGCCGTCTTGTTTATTATCGCAATAATAGGCCAGGCATATTTGGCCAGAGCTGTGCCTTTGGGCAACATTGGCCGAGGTTTATTAATCTGGGTGAGGCTTTATCCCGTGGATCTTTTTTTTTTTCTCTCACTTTCATCATGCACGACATGACCTTTCCGTGTTCCAGCAGGGTCTGAAGACTTAACCTCCACCTGCAGTTCATCTCTCAGGACTAAACTAACATCGACAACACAATTAACAGTGTTGAAGGGAGAGACGGGGAACAGATAAACAGAGGAGGAGGAAACAATAGCATGAGGACGACGACTCAAAAGCACAGAGGTGAAATTACAGTTTTCAAGTAAAATATTCTTTAACTAGACTTGTTATGGCAAAGACAGGACAAAATATTGATCCCTTTTATGTATCTTTTCTCCAGCGATGTGTTTCTAGTCAATTATGTCTGTTGAGAAGATAATCGTGACCAGTGCTTTAAGTGGGCTGGTACTCTCGGCTAAGTAGCTCCGAGACCTCTCAATTTTACACTCGGGTGTAACAGGAGATTTCCCGTCGCATCATAATGGCACTTAAATTACATTACCGGGGGGAGTTGCTAATTGTTGCTCGCCTCTTCATCTTTTGCCTGGCATAATGCAACACTCTTCATTGTCCCAGCAAACGTGTATCACAAATAAATTATTAACACATTACGGCCACTGATGCAACCTGACACAGGCACACACAGATAAAAGGTTTAGGAGCAACTCATGAAAACATCACAACGTGATGATCTGGCCTCCAAATTCACTAGATCCCAAAGTGATCAAGTGAGATGATCCACAGAGATCCCCCCCCCCCCCCCCCCCAACCCCCCCAACCTCCCCAACCTCCCCAACCCAAGGCCCCACTAACAATATGCTGATCCATGTCCATTCACTGATGAGCCACAACTGTTTTGGAGGCACGAGGGAGATCTACACAATACATACTGTGCAGTAAAATATAGCACTCCCCTATTCTTAAGATACTACAACCACAAACAAAGAAAACTCTCAGAAACTCTTGCAAAAGTTGGTCCTTGCAAAAATGTTCTGCTCTTCATGAATTCATTCTAATCCACCCGTGTGCTGTGTCACTAGTGATACATGGTAGAACAAAGCGAGCACAGCAGGTCACAACAATGGAAAAGTCGAAACACGCGCAACTTAATGTAAATACACGTAAAGTAAAAGACGCAGCCTGGGAGATCCAAACGCTGATGCATCCTATCGCCTTATGCATCATATTCAAGTTTTCCATCATTGCCCATTTTAGATTCATTATTGCCCCGCGGAGCATGAAACTCAGTTTGTTTCGCAAAAGCTCCGGTTCCAAACGTGCTTGCAGCGTCCCTGAGGAGTCAGCATCCTTGGCACAATGGATTCCAGATAAAGATAATTTATTACAGTTGCTCTCTTAGATGTAGAGGCTCCCGGGAGAAGGTGGTGAGAGGACGAGGAGCGTCTCAAACCACTGCAAGGGCTCGGTATGTTTTATTTAAAGGCCTAGTTAGCCCATCTTATCATTATCCCACTCCTGAGCCCTGAATAGGATAGATTACAGCCGCCGCATTACTTCACCTCCTATCTCTATCTGCAGTGTTACGCCTATAGCTTTTGGCAATTTTTCTCTCCCCATTGCCACTTTATTATTTTCTCTTACATCTCAAGCTCTTCACAGTTCTCAGCTTTAGACATGAGGAGGCATAAGTAGGCTCTGTTTATCCCCTCGTCTCTGGCAGGTTAAAGAAACTGGCAACTGAGGAAGAGTGAAGAACACAGCAAAGGAGCAGCAAAGTGAGGTTCAAGACATTTGAAGGGCTGTCTGGGTCCATCTATGACAGGCGCAGTTTGAGCCATCTGTTCGCAGTTTCTACATCTGTTCCGCAACCCAGAACATTACGTTACATTTCTGTTCATGTACAGATACAAAAGAAACAATGGGGGCTTCTCCGTGGATAATAATGTGGTAAAAAATGACCAGTGTCTTCAGTTGTTAATGTGTAGCATCCTCTATTGTTTTGATAAACGTGGTCCATTTCTCACATTTCCTGGAAAAGGTCGCTCCTCTAGATCCAAGAGGGAAAGTCATCTTTTCCATCGAACACATTTCCTTCACTCTGTCCATCCAGTGGTTAAGGCTGGGAGATTCATTTTTATACCAGCACTTTGTTATAGCGATCAACAGTATTTTACATACTCGTCTTTTTTAATAATCACATTTTCATTTAAGAAACAAAAACGAAGGACCATCACATTTTTTAGGAATTGTGTGTCACCGAGTCTTTCCCAGAGTCATACATACATTGCTTTCTGGGCATAAGCAAAAGAGATGGGAGTGATCTGTGTTCATGTTAACGCACTGCCTCCAAAACTGAATTTACTTTTTATAAGAAATGTAATAAAAAAAAATAATAGTCTCCAATTCTTTGAACTCGTAGGTGAACGCTGTGCACTCCAAATGGAACGCAAATCCTCCTCTGATGTATTCTATATTTAGTTCTTTCTCTCATTTTGCTTTGATTTATCCTGTGTTTCTGGAGACCCTGATAGATTTCAGAAATTATTTTTCTATTCTTTTTAGTTTTTCAGTCTGTAAAAAAATATCTATCACTGTATTGCTCTCCAGACAATGCTGATTTGATTCTTTCAGTAGTCTCTTATTTCCACGTATATGCACGTTGTAACTCTCTTAAACATTTAAAGAGTCCTCTGTGGGTTAGCGTACGTACCACTCTAACGTCCCTGTCCCTGTCCCTGTCCCTGTCCCTGAAAGCAGCGTCACCGATTCTTGGTTCGAATCCAGAGCCAAATAAATAATTTGATGTCTCTGTCTATATTGTATTCTTTTACCATTAGTTGGTCTCCTTTAAAGAAGAGCTTGTTGTGAACCTCTACCTCCAGTCTTTATATCAAGCTAACTTAAAGACCGGGATATAAAACACAAGGACCAGGAAATTAAAAATACAACCTACAACTGGGTTTTTGTCAAAGTAGAAAAGAGAAATAACAGAGAGGCTGAAATGTAGTTAGGGAGCTGGAGGGCAAACTTTAGAAAGGCACTGGAGCCTGACTGGAACCCAAAACCACTGTTACTCTTTCGAGCACAGTGAGGTTCAAACATCTGAGACCAAATCCAATATTAGCCATCCTTAACCTGGATATAACCATTAAGTTTGATCATTTGGAATCATTTAACAGAAGGCATAAAATGAATATTCTCCACTCCCATCTGTAGTTGTAAACAAAGGCCGTGGCGACTCCTTTGCACAAAACATTAGTTCACTTACTTGACTTGTATCCTTCTAGTGATTCTCTTTAGATGATGTGAATTTGATGCGTCCGTCAGAGGTTTGGTCAAATAAATCTGACTTCAGCCATTGTTCACCTGCAATAAATATGGCTGTGCCTCAGGTTCCCAGTAGAGCAATGCCGACTAAGCAGAATTGTGACAGCGGAAAACATGACGTCGGAAGTAAGTGAAAGTGTCAGAAGTCAAATTGTTATTCTCAGATGGCAGAGGGCTTTGTCAGCATCAAAACACTGCTAGAACGAATGTTTCTAAGAGGGAAGTGGACGGCTTTCTCAGACACTTTGTGGAAACAGGATCAGTTGTATCCAAAGAATGGTCAGGTAAACCGAAAGAGACCACACCGCTCGAGGATCAATACAGCGAGAAAAAGAAAAGAACTTCAGATACAACAATGAACAAAAGTCTCAAATCAGCAAAAGTCGCGTCAAAAGAAGGCTGTCTAGCAGAGTTTCAGAGTAACGTCTCTAAACCGATCCTCGGGAGTGAAACAAGGACTAACACTTGGGATGGGTTAAGACATAGCAGCATTCATGTCGTTACACAAGGGCGCGTTTAAAGGGACCACTTTCTCGGGAGCCTCAACGTTTGTGATGAAAATTCAAAGTGAATACAAGGCAGCAGCATCTTGACGAGGGGTCTCCTATAGATCGACTTATAGATCCCACTATATGTATAACAACCGATACGTTTGCCGGCTCATAAATATGCATGGGCAGGAGGCGATACACTGAGCAACACGCCCCCGATTCAAGGTGTACAACTACACCTGTCAGCTGAAATGCCAACTTATTCCAGCGCAAAGCTGAAGGAGAATCTCCTTATTCTTTTAGTCACTTCCACACCATCTGTCTCTGCTGCTGATAAACACTTTTTAACGCTCCAAGCGCATTTAGGGATGACCGACTCCCGGCACTGAGCTGAATGCAGGTAGGGATACTGGGGGAGGGGTGTATCTCAATCTTTGTAGCCTTGGTACAAGAGGGGAGGAAAGACGACCAGGTAGTCGGAGAAAGAACAAAGCTCATGTGCTGTGGCGATAGTTGTCAGAGCACGGGGAGTAGAAATAATTTACACCGCAGTAGGGCCATGTGGTTAATCAATATGTTACATAAAAAATAAAAGCGCCCACTGATTACAAAGTGGGTGGGCGGAAGAGGTAGGAGGTCGGAATATGAGCATGTGCATGTCTTGGTGATACCCTGTCATGTCCCCCGCCTGCTGTGACCGCATTCAGGAGCCTGAGAAAATGAGCCACAATTAAAAATCGACAGCATTGTGATGGGCTTGGGAATAAGCATTTCTAAACCCATGCTGTTTTTTTTTTGTTTTTTTTTTTTGCAGCTTCTCCGTCAGCCGTCAGCACTTTCCCTTGAATCTTGCACCTGGCTTTCATCCACCACACGGCATACTGTAAATCTGGCCAATTACACCAGGCGATCTCGAATGTGAAGCACGCTCAGGTACATGATGTGTGTGCGCGTGTGTGTGTGTGCATGTTGGACGCTCACCTTAAACAAACCATGCTTGTGGCTGTGCTGGCCCAGCCACACTCCACTACCCGGGGTGAGCTCCATCTGAGGAGGGTCTATCACCCGCTCATAAATCCTGCCAACAACAAAAAAAACAACAGAAGAGAATGTTTGGTTATGATAACGACACAGACACAAACACGTTTGTCTTTTTTTTTTTCCCCGGTCTGGCAGGAACACTGATCCAATACAGCTGAATACCACAGTAAATCCAACAGACTATGTGCATGTCCGCTCCCTCCCACCCTCCCTTCCCTTTCACAGGAAGCAGAGAGTGAAGAGCACAGCCTGCTCTCCTCAAGCATGACAGCCAGTCTCGCCCCACGGCTCTCTAACACAGTATTGATATCTGGACCAGGGATGTAGGCTGGATTAACCGCCCGACTCCTGACACAGACACAAACAGGCTTTGGCATTATCAAGGCAAACATCCTCAGCGTCATTCAGCACCATTTTTTTTTTTCCTGCGCTAAGGTGGGTTTAACGATGCCGCCGCAGCTCCAATGGGCACACAGGCCCAATTTGTCAGGTTTTCTCTTTCTCACGCTATGAGCCCATGCAGACGTCCTCGGGGAAGCAAGACAATTCCTCTGTTGCCCTGTATTTAAGCTTCCCTCCAAGAACATTACGCACAGCGATCTAACACTTGTTTCCATCTCTATTTGCAGCGAGGACTATTTCCAGAATTTTGCAGGCTTTCCTTTTAACGGTCGTCTGTCGAGGACACATCATAGTGCAGAGGGGTCACGTCATCATACATAATAAAACTGCTTTTTATTAGCGGTGGAGGTTGTTTCCAAACACGGGCAGAGGACAGAAAGTGAGATTTGTGAGCCAGAAAGGTGAGCAGCCGGGCAGGTGATTGGTCTTGATATACGACCTTACCGATCCCATGCTCATAAATCATGGCCGTTTTTTATTCCTCCGGCTTACAGTTACAGCTCTATTAAGCAGTATTTTTGTTATTAACGCTCAGGGAAACGACTCCCTGTAATGTCAAAAGGTCACTAGCACCGCTAATCCGTGCAGCTCGGCAGTTTTCAGCGCCCATTATAAAACAGCAAACGAAGGGGAGGTGAGACATTTAGCAGGCAAAGAACACAAACGTATTTTCTTTCTCTCAAAAGCTTGTAAATCAAGGCAACAAAAGCTGCCAATACAGTGTGGAGCAAGAGCAAGTGGGCTCACTGGGAGGCCCATTACACTGCATTATAGCTACATTATGCTGTATGTTAGCCATTCAGAACTGACTGTGTGTTCTGGCATTTAATGGACAAACACTATTTAATGTAAATTTAATTACCCTTTAAATATTGTATGTACTAGCTATGACTCATTGACCACAGAGTGGTTGTAAAGATCAGTGTGGTGTCTGCGCCATCTCAGCAGAGCACAGCTCCTCCCCAATGCCGGCTGAAAGGAGCTGAAACAGTGATGCCTAGACAGACAGCTGGCTGTCGCTCACAGCACCAAAACCCTTATGTACTCATAACTTAATATAATCTTTTTTATGATGAATTTTATATAATATAGAATTCACCCTATACAGTTTTCATGAATTGGGAAATGATGTAATTTCCCAATTCACTGCGTTGCGTTGAATATTTAAACAGTTTAAACATTTGGTGATTGACTCTGGTTGGGAGGCAGCCTCAAGAGGCCATTTAAAGAACTGCACTTATTGGCACTTAACATCAGCTTCAGCCCCAGAATTCGTAGCTTGAGATTAATTAAAGTTACTACATTCCAATTATTGTGTATGTCTCCCTTGTGCCTCCTTAACAGTTGTGACTCACCAGAGAATGGACATGACTGCTGCAATCAAGTAGGGTCATTGCTATGGGATGGTGGTGCCTGGTCTGGTCTAGACCAGATGGGTGGTACATGTCTAAGTAACATGGATGCCTGGTCCAAAGATGAACAGTGTTCTTCACTTCACGTTGTGGCTGAATGTATATGTCATGTTAAATGAAGTGTATCCTTTAGCAGAACAATCAATATTTAATCACCTCCAATAACTGAATGAACCGATGAAAAGGCAGCAAAATGAATTGTAATTTAAACGATTGCGTCCCTTAAGTGGCCAATAAGCAGTAATGCTGAATAATGAATAACCTATTCCTACCTTAATCTAATATGTATATATATTAGGCTACCCATCCAAAATGACCATATAGTTGAATTACCATCTTTCTTACGCTGTTGTAAGATAAACTGTATAACAATATAACGCTCATTGTAGGGGGATTAAATGCAGGAACGTTATATTCAAATGCATTTTGGGCACTGCACCTAACGCAGTCAGAGATGACTGTATATGTTGTTTAGGTCACATATTCTGGGCATCGTGACGCGTAAGTGCTGCAGTTCCTCAGTGCTGTTTCTGCTGTGGCTGCCGGTGGATTTCCCACCTGCTGGGTGAGCTGTCACTGCGGTAGAGAATTTAGAGGTCATGTGATTACACCTTATTTTGCCCCCCTCCCCCGACACCCAACCCTTCTGTCTTTGTTTCCTTCACCTTCCCCGCCCGTCAGGAGAGATGAAGGCTGGGGAATTTCACAGTAGCAGCACTGGAAGGCAGCGACGCCAATTAGAATAGTGATGTGCTCAGGGGTATGTTTGCATGGTTTGGCACCGCCGACTGCAGCCATCAACATCTAATTATACAGGACATACACCAGTCAACGCATTGTATAGTGTGATTAACAGCGCTCATCTATCACCACGGCGCAGGATTCAGTGCGGGGAAGCTATAGTTTCCACACAGAGAATAGAAGAGAAGGCAAACCAAAGTAATGGATGCGTCAACATATGATGAATTTACATTTATCACATGAATAAAATATTTTCCCACGTGGGGATATCTATGTGGGTCGTGTATTTTGAATCCATTTGCTCATGTTTGGGGACTGCTTTCTCAGACAATCATGCCTGCGACCACATATGTAATGTTTCTCCATCTATTGCTGATGAAAACAAAACATTTCCTGCCGCTGCGCTGGAATGATTCAATTGTTAAACACCACTGACTGTCAGTAGAGATGGATGTGCCCTCCGTGACGTGACTCATAGGCTACACCCACCAGCCACAACATTAAAACCACTGACAGCAGAAGTGAATAATGATGACCATCTAGTGACAATGCAGTGTTCTGCTGGGAAATGTTTGGACCTGGCATTTGTGTGGGTGACACTTTGACATGTACCACCCACCTAGACCAGACCAGGCGATCCCGCCCCACTCCTGACAGACACACAAACATGAAAAACAGCTCAAGGTGTTGACCTGGCCTCCAAGTCGTGGTGTTCACTAGATCCCATCCTCTGTGGGATGCACTAGAACAAGCCTGAGCCAGAGGCCCCTGAGAACTGTTTTGAAGGCACAAAGAAGACCTACAGAATAACAGGAAGGTGGTCATAATGTTATGCTTCATCAGTGTAGATGTCCTGGTCTCAACTGATCATTTGAGGAACTGCAGCTTTTGGCACTTCTGCGTTGGCTTATATTTTTCCGCTCCAGAAGGTGTCTTTATAAATACATCTTTATTGAGGTGCAGTCACAGGACATCACGTCTTGGTCAATGTGATTAGAGTGCAAGGCAATCATTCATCAAATCCTGTGTACCCTCCTAAAAAAAAAAACGAAAAAAAAGAAAAAAAACTTTAGCAGCAGATCAGTGTAAAATATCACAGGGAACGCTCGATGAAGCGAGTGAGCAGATGAAGAGCAGCAGGCATCTCCTCTGGAAGCTAACAAACTTCACCACGAACCTACTGTCGTGTGATGTGTGCAGCGTGGCATCAGGCTGCAGCTGCTGAAGGTGTGATGGAACATCACTAATTGCTGCCTGAGGTCTTTATTAACACGGCATGCATTTGTTTGGCTGGTCATTAACGTATAACGTTGTATAACGTTTGATGTATGAGTTGTTGTTCTGATTAAACTCTGACAAAAGGAGCTGCTCAAACACTAGTGCCCCCAGATGTCCAGCGCCTCAAGTACTAAACCACACTCGATATAAGCACCAGCCACACCAAGACCCGAACCTTTGTTCAACTCTCAGCACGTACTGAACATTACAGAGGGAGCACTAATTAATCACAGATTGTTGGACAGAGCGGTTTGCAGGGAATATATGATACAACAGAGCCTGAAGAGTCTGACCCATCACTTCATCAGTAACCAGTAAAATGGGGCACGAGCTCCTTTTAACCTTTATCACTGTCTGCGTGCATGTGAGTATGAGAAAGAGAGAGACCCACATCTCGATTCAAAAGAAAAATCTAGGCAGGTGTGGAGGGGCTCGCCATCATTCATGTGGACGGAGAGGCTGAAGGAAAGAGGAAAACCCTGAGATGTGGAAAGTGCTGCCTTATGGCCGACTGGAATTGTGGAAGTGCCGTATGGCAGACTTTATAAAGACCACATCTCACTACATAGCACATTGTTGACAGTCCATTTCAATGAGCTGCCAGGCCGCCTCGTTTCCACCGATTTACTGACTGAATTGAATAAAGTACATTTAATTTCAGGCAGTCAGGATTTCAGCCACTGGCTGGCTGCTTTCCAAGTTTTAAGCAACTGATAAGAGCAAATGACTAAAGACTAAATAAACAGTAAATAAAGCCAAAACCGCTATTAAAAGCCATGCCCGTTTAACTTAAGCGTTACATGTCACTGTAACTCCAAAGCAAAACGCTTTCAATCTTCAAAAGTTAGACACAATTTATTTAGGTCTTTGGCAGCCTTCATGGCTTCCCCTCAAAAGAACAATCTCAATCACAGCCTTCATTATTTGCTCTGCCAATATCTGTCGGCCGCACTAAACTCCAGACCACTTTCAATTTTCCACTAGTTGAGCTTGAGACGTTTTCTGTCATGTTTGTGTCTTTTCTCTGGCAGAGAAACGAAGTTGGAAATTGGGAGTCAGTGTCCTTTTTGAAGCATTCTCCTCGCCACGCGACAAAAGTCTCAAAAGCTCTCCGTTTATCCGCCACCAAAACCACAAACTGGAATTTGGCAAGTCACTGAAGGCAGGCGGGCGATTACTGGTTACTGCGAAGTTCTGACAGGGAGCTATGAATAGTGTATGGTGAAAAATGCTCTAAAAGGTGTGTGTGCGACGGGGTTTGGGACTCTTTATCAAATGTGCATAAATTTAAAATTTAATAAGATTCTGCTTATGATATCTAAAAACTTTCATATCCTCTATCCAAAAGTGGTACTTTACCTATATTGTATTTACTATATTGATTCATATTTTAGAACCAAAATGGAGAAAGCTATTTGAAGTGAAGTATTTGAGAAGCGTAACTCAAAGGAGTGACACTCAAAGACAAATGACCATATTTAAAAGAAACTGGCCGAGTGAAAAATACTACTAATAAAAAAAAAAATTGTACCGAAAAAAAAGACTTGTCCCTTTTTTCACTGTCAGAGTTTGCAGAGACATTATCTATGTGAAGTGATCAGGTAGGTGAAGGTCAGGAGGTGCTCCATGTGATACATAACCTTCACTCTGTCTGGGTGCTTTAATAAAATGGCGATGTGGCTTTTAAGCAAGATAGACATTCACCAAAATACCACCCTAGAAAGCAACATACAGTTCCCTACTGGATACAAATGTGGATGGAACACAGTGAAGGCATACTGTGAACAAAATGTGCGGGAATTACCATGAGACAACCTTTCCTTTGTAAACGCAAATTATGGCCTACTGATTCTAATGTTCTCATAATAACTGGGATGATTCTTGGTTACAGGCCATTTGCCGCGATTTGATATGAATTTCAGCTCATTTGCATGTGAATTTCGACGTTGTGCAGAGAAGACTGAGCGACGGACGGGAGCCTCCATTATGATTATGTACTGCAAATTGTGTTGCTGTGTCTACCTGCAAACAGTTGCAATAACCGGAGCACACCTCGGGTGATGCGCATTACAGTGATTGCATCATAGCTCCGTGAAATTTGTAACCACAGTAGTTGCCATCTGCAGTTTCAAAACACACATCTCTTTTGCTTTTATATAGTATTAATGATATCGCAGGACAGTTTGAGAACATTGCTCCACAGGTGAATGTATCTATATAGGAGGGTATATACAAGTTCATTTCAATACCTTTTCAGGACTTCAAGACCTTCTCAATATTTTTTAATACCTCACCACCGCTTTGGATTCTCCCAAAAAAAAAAAAAAAACACACAATCCACACATCCTTACTTTACACTAACCAGCCATATTGACTGAGCTGATGAGCTCCTGCTTGAATTATGATACAAGTCCAAATTGAATAATGTATCCCCATTCACACGCTTTTTCAAAGTTTTTTTAACTCTAACGCAAAATTTACCTCAAAATTACCTTAAAAGTTTAAGACCTCATAAAATTGTGATAAGACTTTTTAATACCTTTTAAGGGTCTTAATTTCCCCAGAATCGAATTATCAACTTTTAATACTTTCCAAGACCCCGCGGATAACCTGTGTGATTATACGTCTTGGTTACACCCTACAGTGGGATGGTTTCTATTAAATCACACACTAATGTCTAATTCATTAGGTACAAAATAGGGACACAAAGGCATTTTAAGTCCTGCACTAAATCTTAGTGGACGGGACTTGGGTTAAACAAACTCTAAAATACCCATCAAATATTTTTCTGTTTTTTCTGTTTCTGTCATTTTAGGTAGTTAATATAACATTGACGCATGTTCAAGTATGAATTACTTGAATAAGTTTTACTTTAGTTAGTTATTTGATGGTATAGAAACAGGGTGAGACATAATGGCGACCACCAGCTGCCATGCCAACTGTTCCGTAAGGGGACCCCGTGGGACAGAGGGAGTTGTAATAAAAAAAAAAAAAAATTAAAAAAAGAGTAGAGCAAAGTGCTGAAGGGTCAGTGACATTGCGACTCGGTGTGGCTCCACTCTCGGATTGTACTGCACATACATACTGGCTTGCAAGGTGTCGCTGCCTGTATCCCTGTCAAGCGTCAGTTCGGTCGATGCGAGGAAGTGGCGAGACACCGTCCACGTTTATATGCAGTCTATGATATAACACACAAGAGCACAAAAAACACATACTAATGCTAGACGACTCAATAATGAAAAAAAAAAAAAGGATTAGTTACAGCCACTGTCCGGTGTTGGGGAGATGGTGAACTGTGTTGTGGAATAATGTGCTCATGTCCTTTCGTACTCCAGTCTTTTTCCCCACTTCAGTGGAAGCACTGCTGTATGTTCAGGCAGCTGTCAGCGCAGCTCTGCCGGGTCTACTTCTAAAAGGGCATCTGTCATTCTCTCTCATGTTTCTTAAGTGCTGCGAAAGAATCGAACTGTACCAGCTCCACTCAGTCTGGAGTTCTCCCACCCACAGTGGCTGAAAGATGCTGGCATTATACTCTAAGATGGCAGGCATGCAATTTGAGTCAATACTCCCATTCACTGCTGAATCCAGCCAAAGACATATTCCAAACCCAGGACTCCAGAAACAGAAGAATTGTGCCCGAACAAGGATCCTTTTAACATGTTTTTTTTTTTGTTGTTGTTTTTGTTTTTTACTTTATAGGAAATATAGTACATGATGCAAATGAAGGCAAAAGAAAAAAAAAGAAAAAGTAACAGAAAAGAACTGGAGCATCCTCCCTGTAAAGGCCAAGAAACGACTGCCATGAAACTAGAACATATCCTATTAAGATGGCAGATGGATCATGTTTTATGGATAAAACGACCCAAATTCCTTTACTCAAGGTTGGTGCAAGGGATAGCACTGGTTTACCTGCGGTATGTAGATGAAGATAGAGTCTAATCTGACTTTGTCACCCAATTCCCAAAGGAACTGTAAGGCGGCTTCCTCGCTATGTCAGGTATCTGTAATTACTTTACTCCAACAATGACCTTATCTGTTGATAGAAGCTCCTGTCCTTTTCTGATAAGGCACGTCTACTGTAGCTGCAGATACATTCTTTAAAAAAAAGATGGAGAGGTTGGTAAGATATGAAGGTATGCTTGTGTATGTACAGTATGTGTCCCCTGGGTCTCCTTGGTGCAGGGAGGTTTTCCTTATCCTCCTCCTCCTCCTCCTCCTCCCTGACACAAGGGACACCGAGCTGGATAGCCTGCCTGCAGGGGGTGGACCAGACCCGACTGAGCATGTTGGAGGAAGGCTACAGTAATGACACACTCCATCACACTAGACACAAAAGAAGAGGATATCTTAGACACTAGAAAACTGCTGGGGCAGCCTCAAATCTGATCCTGAAAACCAAGTCATACACTTGTAAGTGGGGATGACGGAGGTTAAGGCAGGATAAAGACAGCGGTCTTCTTATCATGGATCATGAACAAAGTATGTAGATACATTCATGACCTAATGAGATGCGTGGCAAACTGTCATAATCAGTTCCAGAAAGAAAAATAAGAAACGAAGAAAACAAAGGACCAGTGCAAATCCATTCAGGGAGCTGTGTTGCATGACTTCCTTAAGCCAAGAATAAGTGAAAATAATGATGATTAAAAATCCTGACATAACCAGTGCAATTTTCATTAAAATGCTTGATCCATTCTTTTGGTTGGAATGAAGACATCTTCATTTGCTTGTTTCCCCTCTGGTAAACTGGCCAGTGTAAGTTTTTCTAGCCATTAATGGGTTGTTAGGGAGCCATTACCTTGGCAGACAAGATGCCACTCAAGTTAATCTGAATAGAATCCTTCAGGTGATTATCAGGTCATTAACAGGCCTCATCAGGTAAGGCCACCCACAGATGTTCTAAAAAAAAAAAATATATATATATATATATATATATCCTCACTCCACAGCCATTTTGACCTAAAATGTATCCCTTTATAATTGGGAAAATGTGTACCAGAGAGCTCAAGACAAGATATTAAGATATTGTGACATATCAAATTTTTGGGAAGGACAGAAATATGGCAGTTGTTCAAGCAAATGTTTGAAAAGCTGAACAAAAACAGACAAAATGCCTCCTTCTGTTATGGTATTTTTCCAATAGATCATTCATACTATTAAGTGTCCATCCAAATCCGGCTCATCACCATGTCCATTACACACACACACACACACACACACGCACAGTAAAATCAGCATACCCAAATTAACACTGTAAGAGTTGATCTTAACACTTTTAAAGTGTCTATATGAGTCCACACCTCAGAGTGTTAATTTAACACTTTTTCGAGTGTTGGTACCTTTACACTAAGTTAGTGTTAATTTGACTCTTCTTGTAGTTAAATTTAACACTGACTAATACCAACCAGCGTTAGTTTTTTTTAAAACACTTTTATGTAGTGTTAGCAATTAACTCTCTCAGAGGACTATTTCTTAACTACAAGTGTTACCTCCATAACACTTAAAAGGTGTCGATATAATTCTTACACAATCCTACAAAAAATACTTGGAAAATAAACTTCACTAAAGTAAAAAGGTAGTCATGTTTGGCAGTTCAAAAACATTTATTTTCAAACTTGCACCACAAATATTAAAACATGCAACAGTAAGGCACAATGTATGTATGTAGTGTTAGCACCACTTTAGCACGCTAGCTAGCAACTCCGAACCATTAGCCTCATCTTATCACGTTTTATATCTATGGTTACGAAGTGCATGACTCGTTACAGTGAGGCCAGGCATGCATGCTAACCTCTAGCTCATTAAGCAGGTGTTAGGGTGGTTAGTAACAGCGCGACGAGTAAAGTTTACGTGGCTCACCGCTGCAAAATGACCGCGAGTGCCCGAAGAGTAATGGGGGGGCATTAACACTTGAGGTGTTAAATACAGGATCAGAGTTTAGAGTAAGAAGTTCGGAGTTAATTCTAGTCAGAGTATAATTAACTCTACTAGTGTATGCCTAGTTAAACACCATCAACTCTTCTCCATTTGCTGTGTGTACATATATTTATATATATATATATATATATATATACACACAGCATTACATGCATCTATCTATCTATCTATCTATCTATCTATCTATCTATCTATGGTGATTTCAGTCGGGTTGTAGAAATGTTACCCATGCAAACATAGCCACTGCCAATCCTATGCTACTGTCAAGACTCAACACTGAAGCAGTCTACATACCGCAGATTCACTCACTACAGCATTGCCAGTTAAAACCATCAATCAAGTTTAGGTGATGGGTGCATCCCGAGGGAAAATAATGGGTGTTAAGGTCAGAGGAATGGCAGGTTTGCCATGCTGATTGAAAATTCCAGGCAGATGGTTGAGGTTTGTCCGTGCAGCCCTGCTCACATTAGAGCAAAATGTAATAATAAAAAAAAAAACGTACACTTTCCAACCACCAACACCGACCACATCTCTGACATTTAAAATTTTTCTTCATTAGGCTTCCTAGTGCAGGGAGAAGTAATTACTCAGGCATGTAACAGCTACTGCACTGATCCATTGATCTAAATGTTGGTTATTCTGCTGGAGGTGCCCCACTGATTAGAGACCCACGGGCCACATATAATTTCCTCTGTGCCTTCACTGTGTGTTCTGCAAAGCTGTGACAATGCAACCACCTGGTCAAGAAAACGAGCGTTCCTGTCGGAGCCTCCGACTCTATCTCAAGCACAAACAGTGACAAGGACGAGGTCTGCAAAGTCAAGGTTACGGGCGGCATCATGTAGAATTATTAACCCGATTTCAGCTCATTATTATTCTTAGTGCGGTACCCTCCTGTTGGCTGGGGTGTCAATGATCAGGTAATGAAGTAATGAGTGCTTGCTGCTCTACTGAGCGGCATTGGCACTGCCCTTCACAGGAAATTAAAACGTTACACCTGAATTCCTACTCGGCGTAATGTTTCTAGTTTTTCATGCATGGCATAACTATGACTTAAACCTGTCCATGCATGACAGTACCTCTTACAACATGCAGAATAAAACATGGGATACATAACAAGACAGCAATGTGCTAGACGCATGGGGTGGGGGGGTGGGGGGCTCAACGGAACAAAAGCCAAAAAGCAACCATATTAACAGACGAGGTTTCGCTTCTTTGCAGCTCTGTCATTAATCTAATGTTCCATTCCATTCTAACAGCCTTTTTCTTATCCTAATGATAGTTTTGGCCAGGCTGATGAGCTGCTTAGCAGGTATGGTAAAAAAAAAAAAGAGAATATACCTTCCAGCTCACTGACTTTAATGAGCAAAGTAGAATGTCATTTTCTGGCTGCTGGACACAAAAGCAGTACGTGTCATATCATTATGAGATCCTTAAGGTGGAGAGCTTCAAATCTCTCCCTTCCTTCATTAGCCAAGTATGTAATGAAACATACCATATTTCTTAATAATCTACATCCAACTATGCGCTCGATCACGAGACTGAACGACTGTGAAACGGGTTGACCTCAACGGCAATGTGTTAATGTAAATTCAACAGAATGGAAGACCAAATATTGAAGACATGCAAGAAAAGAAATCTGAGATCACTAAACCCCAATCTAAGCTTAATCCTCAAACTACTTTCTCTGCAATTTAGATTTGCCGTTGTCACCAGCTAATGTTCTGATTCTGCCAAAACATGATAAGTGCCCGTCCACAAGTGCCCAGACCTTAAAATGACCTGTTCAAAAGACAGTCCACCACTCAAAGGCTGTCATAGCTCTTAAAGGCAAGACAACACATTGATGGTTTCAGTGGTGCGGAAACAAGTCAATTGAGCAATGACAAGATAAAAGCAGTGAACTTTCAAACTGGCCTAAAATGGTGGCACAACCAGCATGGAAATTCCCAAATGCATTAATTAGTGGGCTGTTCTGTCATTTAGTGTGGAATACCATACTAGCTGGAAAACTTTATTTATTATTAGCTGGAATTTATTCTATGGACCAACAGAACACCATCCATCTCAAATGGGAAAGTTTCAAATCTTTGAACAATAAAATTATGATAAAATAGCCTAATAAAATAGTCATCAAGACAGACAAATTTTGCTTGACAAATGCCAAATGCCAAATATTAAATGTGCTGCGTTCATTTGCATATTCTCCCCCAAGCCTGCCCGTTCCAATACTTTTTATTAGCGTCTGTGTTGCTACAGCCATCAACCCTGATAGTCAGCTGTTTTGAAGGTTTAATTAGGACATCACTCGACACAACCGTCATGAGACCGAAAGAGAAACGGGATTAAAGAGACAACAGGGAGATCTAAAACATTTAAAAGAGATTTTAAAAGCGAGTCTCCATACCGCAACTGAAACAGAAGACAGCTGCAGCGTGATGTGAATGAGATCAGAGTGTCAACGAGTTGTGGTGCGTTGGAGGTCTTAACAAAAGAAGAAAATGAAAAATAAAACACTGACTGATGGCGGCTTTTCCCTAATGAAAGCAATAACAGCTCCTCTTTCCACCACAAAAGCAGCCTCTTTAGACTATAAATGCTTCTTAAACATTAATGTCCCTGGATGATTTATGGGCCAAATGAGATGAATAATGTGGATCTGAGTACATTGTTAGCCAAGCATCTGGTTAATTCAGGCCACGTAAACGCCTCCTCATTACCATTTTCTCATGCTGTTCATGCACCTGCTCTTCTAACTGTGGCTGATCCCGGTATCCGCTGGCCTCTGTCTGTAATTATACAACAGGTAGTTTAAAACAAGGACAGAATCTGAGAGGTTAAAGACGACATGTGCTAATAATTCAAAACACAATATTTAGAGGAATACGATGCAACTTGGCATCGTATTCAGGTGCTAATTGGCCCAATTAGGCATCACATTTCAAACTGCCAAAGGACGTATCAGATCTGATTTGAGTTAAATTTGGCATCATGTTACTGTTTGGCCCAGAGGGTGCAGATTTAACTTGCGTTCTCATATTACGCTGTACAGATGTGCTACTGAGGGGGGGAAAAAAAATAAAATGTTTGAAAAGCACAAAAAATTGTAGAAACAAGAAGGAAGATGTGAGAGAAAAGAAACAATTTAGACCTTTTTTACACCTTTAGAACCTGTCGTGGAAACACAAACACAGGAAGGGGTGATGATACGTATAAATAAATAAACACCTTACCATGGAGCCAAACTGTGTAACTGAACAAAGAATTATGCATTATTAGACATTTCAGATGTTTTACACACAGATGGAATGAAAAAAGATGGACAAACCCTCCGGGATGTCACCAATACGATTCCTGATTAGCACATGCTCTGGCCGTTGTCACCTTGGCAGCGCTCGACTATGACTAACGCCGATCTAATTCAAGAAAGGGCAAAGAGAAGGATTGTGAGTGGTACTGAGGCAGGTGTGTGACAGTAATGCAGAGAGCTATCACCCTGTGACAGCCAAAGCCCCCATGTCTCTCACCTTTTGCAATTTAAACAGGTCAGTTACACAAAAATGAATTCACTTGAAACCGGTTGCAACCGTATGACATAATGGCACAGATTTGTCAGTGACACGCAATTAGGCATGTAGAGTTTCAGTCTTGACAAATGCAGTACATTTGGGAAACTTATATGCACTTTCAATCATTCTCAACCTACACCGACCAGCCACAACATTAAAACCACTGAAAGGAGACGTAAATAACATCAACCATCTTGTGCAGTGTTCTGCTGAGAAACATTTGGACCTGGCATTTGTGTGGATGCCACTTAGACATGTGTCACCCAGCTAGACCAGACCAGGCACCCCCACCCTATAGCAATGACACTGCTTCTTGGCAGCAGCACAAACTGCACAAGGTGTTGGCCTCCAAATTCACTTCATCCCAAACTGATCAAGTATCTGTGGGATGATCCATTGAGGCTCCTACCCTCAACCCATAGGACCAAAAGGCCCCCACTAACATCATCCTGTTGCCAGACAACACAGGACACCCCAGAAGTCCCACGTCCATTCTCTGATGAGTCACAACTGTTTTGGAGGAAACAGGGAGACAATATTAGGAAGGTGGTCATATAATAGTATCTTAGTGCATCTATCTGCATTGTATTAATGAATCTGTGTCTTCAGGCCTGCAACCTTGAACAAGGCAATAAAGAACCTTGTAAGAAGTCAAACCACCTGTGTACAGCAAAGCATGACTAACAGAAATCCTCGATGAGCCTCTGACTACTTCGCACTAAATTAGAAATTGTAAATATGCTCCCGTTGTTATTCAGTTATTCAGCTTATCCATAAGAGGATAGAAGGTAGACCTCGGGGCTGAACCAGGACACGATGGAGGGATTACTCTCCCCCCGCGAAAAAACTTTAGCCCACATACTGTATAACACAATTTACTGACTAATGTTCTAGTTTTACTCTGACCCACACGGTGATTACTATATTGTATGTATCACTACTAATCTAATTTGGGTTTTATATTAGCAGTCTCATAAATATCATGGCTAAAACCCTGATATTAATACATCAAAAATCTTTTAAGGTGTTTTAAGTTATTGTTCCATTCATCTCCTCAAAAGAAATATTGGATGGAGTCACAGACAAAAAAGGACTGAATCTGTTAAAAATATTTTCCTTTGCCACATACAACGGATTTCTCATCGTTTTAATATAATATGTAGTCTATATGTATACCTAATGAGTGACTGAGACACTAAGACAAACAGAAAAGGAAAAATATCTGGCTAACAAGGCTTCCTTATCACATTTTCATTTGGGGAACTATTTACAAATGCAAATATATTTTTTTTTTTAGCATTATAATGTGTGTTTATCTTCTATCATCAGCTGGATGATTATCTCCGCATTAATCAAGCCAAAACCACTCATCATTCTAAAGGAGCAAAAGAGCTGGATAAAAGTTTTGCTCAGAAATGTTTCCATGACAACGGAGGAACTAAAACAGCTGATTAAAAATTTAAATGTAGTTATAATCTCAAGTAAAAATACTTTTTTTTGTGCGTCAAGTATTTTTTGCAGAATTTATAGAAATTCCAACGATGGCAACTGAAAACAGAATTGCTTCACTGATAGACGATTAACCCCTTTTCCGCATTTGATGCTTTGTGAGCTCTCGTCCCCGGGGTCGGCGTCATCACCATGCCGAAAAGTCAGCTTTATCCACCAAATCTGATGAGCAGATTACAACATAGGCTTTGCACAATTAAAGTGGTGATTTTAACGGCCTTGTGACCTAGCACCACACTGATGACAAAATGCATGCTTTAACCCTACTGCAAGTCTCTGGGCACAGCACAAGGTTTTTCATGTTGTTCAATGGATTCATAGTGCATATGCTCGCAGGACAAACAACTTATTGACAGATTCCTGCAGGCAGAGAAGACAATATGTGAAAAGGGGGTTAAGAAGCTCTTGACACTGGAACGCTTCAGTTTGGAGTCAATATATCTCCTGCACCCCAAAGGTAGAAACCAACAAGGAGAAACCGGTTACTTTCAACTCAACCGTGCCTGAAGGTTGGCTTTCAAATCACATCTGAAGATCACACATGCAGCTGAGGTCTGGCAATACTGGATGCCAAATAATAAGGAGCACCAGGAGAGGTGACGGGGCTAGCAGCAGCAACTAAACTGGGGGGACCTCAGCCAGTCTGCACAAGAAATGACCTTCTGAAAGGAGAGGACAACCACGTGCTTGTGTAAATGACAGGCAGAGCCGATGTCATTACTGCAATTAGCTATTCAGATTAGAAACAAAGAGTTAACTCTGTGACAAGGGTCTACGTACTGGCTGTCTGCCAGTAATTCAATTAGAAAAATGTAGATTGAAATTACACACGGCAGTTATGTAAGCATCTGACCTTGTCTAGGCTCTGCGGTGGCACTAATGCAGGTAATGTCACACACATATGTACGTGGGAGGAAAACGATCTGCAATAACACAACATGTCCCGATGCAATGCATTTGAAAACGATGATGGAAGAGGCCAGGGACTGAAAAAGTCGTTGACTGTACGAGGGAACATACTGCAGCCATCTCCCCACTCCACACACCTGAGAGCACTCAACAACACGTTGTATTCCAGTGCATATTATTATTTCTGAAAGTCTGAACTCTTCATTGAAATGCTCCTAAAATGTTGCCAAAGCAAAACAGGAAATTCATTTTTCATCTGGACAGGTGGATTGACAACACCTCTTTCCAAAAGAGCAGAGTGCACACGGACAAATGTTTCTTGGTCTGAGGAATTGATTTGTGGAGCAAACCTGTGCCCGGGGTTAGGGCCACGCCGGCATTTGCACCAGCAAATCCAATTTACATGTATAGATCATTGTTATCAGTGCTGAACTTCCACATAGAATGCAACATCAAGGTTTGGCACCAAAACCAATGTCACTGAAAAAAATAATAAATATAGGAGGGCAACAAATTATCCTGGATTGTTGGTGTTGCAGCAACCACATTTACATTACCCTGCACTGTTGTCTTTTTTTTTTTTATTTCTATTCTGTGTGGAACTACTGTGTGGAGTACACATCTCTTTTGACCTGTGGATATTAAAGTTTCTACACCTTTATCCAGTGCTTTCAGATAAAGGTTTAGAAATTATTGAAATAAATAAACAGTTAAATAATGTGTAAAGGACAACAGGGAGCTCACCTTTTCCAATATTAAATTAAAATAAACTCGAGGAAGGACATTTATTTAGCAAAACCATGCGCCTCACTGGGAGCATCCATTGTGTTGACTGTTAAAAGAGATGTTATAAAGCGAGCTGAGTCAAGCTGACGAGCTTCAGTAAGCCACATTGATCAATGAACAGAAGGCAGAGATGGAACCCAGTCAGATACGAGGAGAATGACTCCCCAACCAACCCTGTCTCATTGCATCAATTTTCCTTTCATTATATGAACCAGGACACGATTTTGAAAATATCATATTTCGACTGGCAGTACTTTTTGTGACTGCAGCACGTGTCTGAAAGATCTTCTGTTAATTCTGCCTGACTTAAGTCCGTGATTACTAACCAAGTCTTACTCGAACAATCCCAACTGCAGACAATCTCGTACAGGCATGGCTTCACAAAGATTTCCCAAAGCTCGACTTACACCTGCCTGAACACACAAAGTGGAAAATGCTGTATATGTTGGAATGGAGGCAGCGGATTTGTTTGGTTGTTAAAAGGCTTGTCTTGTGTGCCTTAATGGATGGGATGGCCAGATGTGACGTAGTAACTATTTTGAAAAGCTCGACAACGGTAGGTAAGCAACGTGTTATTTGAACAGCCTAAGGACAGAGGATGCTCTGTGATGTACTGGTTGTAAAATCTTTTTGAAGCACTTTTGTGATTTGTATATTGGCCCATGTAAATTAAACATGAACAAATAATTAAACATAAATATTAGACAAGTTAAAGAATATAGGCAAATGACCAGAGAGCTCAGAGTTGTGTCTAATCGCTTATAATATTTTATCTTAATGTCTGTTTGCATTTAATTCAGTTACTGTTGCATCAGTGAGCTTCAAATCTTTGACCTTAGGTTCAGCAACGAACATTCAAGCTACCATGGTCAAGACATTCTTAAAGAAAATAATAAACAGCAACACCTAGTCAATGACAGTTAAGGTTGAGTCCATTTTATGAGGGCTCATTATCTTTTCTTACCATTTATTTTGCCATTATTTATTATCGAGTATTTTATCTTGTTACGGTGCTCTGATGTTTCCCGACGGCCTTCATCCCATTCATAAAGTCAACAGAGGCACCCTGTCGTGCACACGTCTTTCCCTCTGTCATGTTTCCTTGGGATCAATCTCAGACAAGGACAGCTGAGGAAACACTTTCTATGAACTCTTGAGTTTTTGATCCAGCTTCAGATTAAATCCAAATCCCAACCCGAGGAGAGAGTCCTTGACTCGGACACAGAGACTTCCGCAGTGTAGTCAAAGCAAATGACAGGTACAAATTGAAGGTGTTGCCCTGCAGAAATCCAGAGGATTTGCTTCTTGTAACAAACAGTGTCAGAGACACAGACAGGTATGACAGGGATATCCAAAAGGATCAGGTCAGTCAAAGGCAGGATACTGTGGCTGATTCGTGCACTTCTCATGCAGCAGAAGATCTCTGTTAATGTAACAGTAATAATATATATGAATATTAAGAATTATATAAAGTAACGCACTGAACTTAAAAAAACAACAACAACAAAAAAAACAGTTTATTTATTTACTGTTAAGTTGTATTTCCATTAGTATTGCCACTGAAAAAAAGCAGTATATGAAGAATATGTAGATGTAAATGATTGCCACAATTAAAAAGGAGACAAGCACAAAGATCTGCCAGACGTTATAAATGAAGTCTGTGAAGAATAGAGCTCTGATGAGCAATTCTCTTATCCCAACTGGTGGAACGTCTAAAATACACACGGGGGACAGAGGGAGCGTTCTGTTCATTTAATAATCACGATAATGATGAGAAATGTGGGTTAAAGGTATTTAAACGGTGTCTGAATTCATTCCAGAGCCTGAAATTATTCCTCTGAAGCCGCTGAAATGTTATGAAAAGTTACACTGTATAGTATAATAATTTCCTGAGTGTCCTTTGGTAACCTCAAAAAGAATTGTATGCGTCCGGGTACATGAGGTTCTTCATCTTTTGTGACTTATCTGCGTGTTACGCAAACTTACCTCATGTATTGGAAAGATGTCACAACTGACACCTGACATACTACTGCTACTTTAAAAATAACCAAGTTTACCTAAATGAACTTACAATTTTTTTTAAGTTCTTTTATTAGAATATACCATAACATATAGAACTAGCAGATATTCATCTTCTTGTCCAAATTGAGGCAAGACAAAATGATATCTTTCATATAATAATTACTGACTGTTTTAACTATTGTCAACACTGTAGGCACCAGCCCGAATTTACACTGCATTTTAATACCGACAAAGCTTCTGTCATGGACTACTTGGATGAGAAACAGGTGAACCAAGAGACAGGGAAAGTACCGCACACGTGAAGATGCACTCCCTCACATTTATGGACACTTAAAACCATTGAAATCAAGCATCATCAAGTGTGGCTTAGTGCTGAAATTTCAAGGATAATATGTCTGACAATTCACTTTGAATCAAATCACTGTTAAGTGCTACTCCTTTAGATCTTGTTTTTGTGTCACACAAAGTTCTTTTTATTTCACAGCTAAAGTGACTCGATGTCTGTGGTCTGAGAAAAATACGACTAAATCAAATTCGAAAGTGGGATGAATTCATCTGCATTAGCTTCCTACAAATAAAACTTTAAGGAACTTTGAACAATCACAGCTCGTGTTTGCTGCACTGTTTTTGAGCTGTAAAAAAAAAATAAAAAATCAAATTACAAGCTTTCTCCTGTGGAATTAATAAGAAAAGATATCCTCTCTTCTGCTGAAATGTAACTTACTAAATAAAAGTTAGACAGGTTTTCCTGTCAGCTCTTGATGAAGACATTTCTTTTGCTTAAATTTCACTGGTGACTTGAAGATGCAGAAGTCAATGGCTTTGCAATGAAAAACCCAAATGCTACGTGGACAGGGCTGCTGATTTTGCTGTAATTCAAACTACTTATGACCAAACACACAAAACAGCTCAACAGCTCCAAGGGTCCTATGGACTTTGAGAGATCAGCCAATGCCGACGGTCAGAGTGGCTGTGGGGAAAAAACAAAAGTGTCCTTGTTCCGACATCACATCAGGTTAAAGAGCTGCTTTGTGTCCCAGATGAAAGGTGTCACGAGCCGTGATTGCTACCTTGAAGATGATTTGAAAGCCGATACGGCAGCAGGTGGGCATGTGGTGGAGCCGCTGTAGGTCACGATGGATGCAGATGGGCCAATTGTGTGATGTGAGCTCGAGAGCGGCTGCTGATGAGTTGGCGGACCTCTCCGTCTGACCCAGTTAAACGTGTAAGTGGCTTGATAAAAGCGCGCAGAGATTCCACACGCTCATCTCACCACTTGGATTTTCCAAAAAAGACTTCACAGGTTTGCTCTATATCGGTAAATGAGACTAAAAGGATGAACTCAAACACTATGGCAGTGGTTGATTTAAGGTTAATGGTGTGACCAGAGTTTTTGTAGAAGTACAACCTCCTGCAGTTTTGTACAAAGGTGCATGCAACATTTTCCCCCCAGGGGGAGGGCTTGGTTTCCATGGTGACAAACCCATGGGAACCAAGAAAAGGCGCATGCAGATGAGAAAAGTTTGTCTAGTATTTGCTTTAACTTTGGTGTCTTTTAACCCAAAATATGACATTTCTCTAAATCAAGTCCAGTTGCCTAATCAAACTGTGACCAAAACAAAAGTAATAACTAAAATAGGGAATAATTAATCAGCTACATGCAAATAATTTAAATTGAACATGTGAGGCAAACTGCAGGTTCAGGTTTCAGCATCAATGTGACTCCAAAGACCAAATTTTGGCGAAGGTTTCAATCTATTAGGTACTGTGCCATTGTGGAAAGTGAATAAGGAAGTAAAAACAGAAATGAATCCGACCGGCAAAAAAGACACAGCGCTGACTAGTGTTTAGGTGGTGTTTTTTTACAGAGTGAGCCAAGTGCGTAGGTTAAGTGGTGAGATCAAGTGTGTAGTTTAGGGTCTAGTACAGGACCTTGAATGGGCCATTAGTAGGAACATCTGTGGGCGGTGCTCACCTCTTACTTACAGGAGACCTGTACTGGTGTTCCTACTGTATTGTAATCGGGGGAATTTGTGCGTTTCTTCCCATAATGGGAAAGGAAAAAACACAGGATCTAGCAAATTCCTCTAATTACAATTAGTTGTTTGTATTTACCGCGACATGTTTGGCTTGACAGACACTTCACACACTTCACAGACAGTTTTAAACTTACTGATTTCTAGGAAAAACTAGAAGTTTGATGATTTAATCCATGAATGTGCCTGATATGAGCTGAACTTATTATGGTCCTTAGCAAACACTGACCCCCAGGACTACTTCTAGTACTAGTACTATGACTACTACTACTCCTAAAAACACTGGTCAGCCGATAAAGTAGCTAGATATCTTTCATTTCTCATGCTGCTTGAAGTACACAAACAAGAAAAACACCACACAGCAAAGAATTATAAATAAGACAAAAAAATGCAGAATGATATAATAATGGCACAATGATAGAGCCTTATTACATCATCGCACACAGTAAAAACGTGGAAGAAAATAGGAGAAAAACTAATTTAGAATTAACCTATAAGTCGCAGTCACTGTCAGATGATAAACAGCACTAAAGCAACGCATTCAGTTTCACTATCTCTTAATTAGCCCGGCTCTCTTTCAAAGAACTGGACACGCAAAAAAGTTTTGATCCCAATTTTATCCAATTATGTTTTGATCTTTCCTCCTTAATAACACTCTGATGTTTTCATTTTTTTTTTTTATCTGCACTACAGTCCCATCTGACAGCCATCCGCTGCAGTGATAATTAATCGACAAACCACCAGCCTGATGGACATAATAGGTGTCTGGGAAGAATCGATACTGCAGCTCAATCCTTCCGTGCATCAAACAGCTTTTCATCCACAAGAGGTGACAGAGCATTACCTCCACTCAAATTTACACTGCTTGTTCACAGTGTGTCTGTCAAGCAACTGCATTAAGAAGAGGACAAGTGATGGCTTCCTGGCTCTCAGGAGGGGATGCGAGGGCCGAGAAGGATTGTCACAGCTGAAGTGCATGTTTATAGATCAGCTCTGACTGAGTGCTCCTTCAGAAAAGGTTCTTCCCTGGCCAATCGATGAGGCGATTATATCATTGTTACCTTCCACTTCATTAAGGAGCACACATCCCATATAGAGATACAGGATGTCATCTTAATAAACACAGCGCGCACATGTTTTTTGCCCTTGGATACTTTATCGGCGGCACCGCTAAAAGCCTGTCATCCACAAAGAGACGCCGGGCGAACAAATATTTGCCTTGATAAAGACAGACAGCTCATTAGACGTGTCACTTCAAAAACGGGGAGCGTTAAAAATAGACCCGCGCAGCCACTTGTGACAGAGACGTCGGGGAGCTTCAAGCGCGCCGTTACCTGTTACAGTCGACGTGCAGCAGGAGGTGGGAGGCGCTGATGGTGAGGGCGATCTTGTGCCACTGGCCGTCGGCGAGGCGGTAGGGGAAGGACTCGGAGCGCGGCTTGCCTTTGAAGCGGTAGTGGTAGCGGATCTCCTCTCTCACCCCACTGCTCTCCAGCTCAAAGTAACTGCAGGGGGAGACGACAGAGATGTTGAGTTTTGCTGTAAAGGAAAACTAAGAACTCAGAGAAAACGCATCAGGTGTCTTGTCCAAAGCAGGTTTGCCGAAATCTGTAACATTTTGCAGGTGTGAAAATGAAAACCTCTTATGTTTTTGATCCAGAATGGATAGGTATTTGGAATAACAATACGTTTGTAATTACATATTTGTAAAACCAAAAATACCTAATAGTCCCTTGTATACAGTATATATAGGTATATTTATTAATATATTATGATCGGTTGGGTTTTAAACTGTCAGTCACACACAGTCGAAGATAGTTGAACAAATTTGAAATCTGCTTTTTCTAGTATTTTATGACATTCTAAGAATGAAAAAAGGAACAAATTCAGCAAATTAAAGAGAGCAGACAATTATAATCTTTTTTATAAGATTCTAAACAAATGACATATTTAAAATATGGCCTAATGTTTTTCATTTAAATGTGTTCTGTGTGACAAAGGACAATAACTAAAAGTAAAAAATAACAGTGTGCTTGGCTGTTATTACACTAAAGAATCAGTATTTGAATCAGAAACATTCTCATAATTTCGTCTCAGTCTGTAACACCGCTTGAATATCCAAAAGCATAAAAATGACATCTTGACCTGAGTGCAGAACTAAAGGAAAGCTCTCAGGGTAATGTGGGAAATGATGGTAATGGTTGGTCCACTGGGGGACGAGAGAGACAGACCTTTGATCTTACAACTGTAATTCATATCCAAAATTTGGTTTTACATTGTCATCAAACGGTGATCAAGGGCAAATTGTGGCCTGACTGAATAAAACATCAACATTTTCCTGGGTCATGAATATTGATTTGAAATTTCTCGTATTCATTTTTCACTCACACCATCACTGCGGAGCAGACATATGTTAAATATTAGCTTTAATACACAAGTGAAAAGCCAATGCTATTGAGAACAGTATATCGATCGTATTCCATCAGTCTAATCAAGTGTCACAGTAAGCCAAGGTAGTGACCCAGCATTCACAAAAGAAGAACTCCAACTAAGTGGAATGCAGCCATCATTAATACACATGCACTTTCCTGACTGTGAAAATGTGAATGTGGTCTATCTGCGGTGTGGGATAGACCACAGTCAAACAGACTAATAATTTGCAGGCTAACCACTCTAAATGATACCCAGCAGATAAACAAAAGCATAAAGGAAAGCAAGTTGACTATTTAACAGGCTGAGGTGATTGCTCACTTTAAGCATTAAGTTGGTATAAGAAGAAAAAACAGATACATTTTTGTCTCACTTTCACTAAATGTCCTCACATGTTGTGCGACTGCAAGCATTCAAGTAAGCGGCCACAGACAGCAGCAGCTCGAAAGCCGCAGGCAGCCAGTCATGACATTTCAGGTTCCCCACGGCTGTAAATGACCCCTGCACTGGAACCCCTTGCCTCTAAGCTCACACACAAAAATATATATATATATACTACATAGGGCAAACACAGCACTCAATGCATAACATAAGTATAGCCTAGAACACCGCCTATTCCAATATCTTTAGAATAAAAAATATCAGACTCTCACAAGGATCAAGCCCATTCGATACCAAAACTCAACAGCTCCCATGCATATTTATGAAAAGGGAGAGTGGGCTCGCTCCACAGAATGTCAATCGAGGCTGTGGGGCAGCAGATCTATCCATCTTCCTGTTTGGAAAATTAATTCCACTGAAAAAGGACTTATAGGAACTCAACAAAATAACAAATGTGCACATATAGTGTAACTACTCTAAGTACAGTAGGTCAATGGTGAACGAGAAAGTCACAATGTGCATCATAAAGAATGCTTACGACCTACATTTTGGGTCATAACGTTATTGATCGCATGCATTTTTTTTTATTATTCCACTCCAGATTTTAGTTTAAATCTCTTTTATTTATTTGCTAGACCTCTTCTTAATGTATTTTTTAGTGTCCTCAACGGAAATGATCTCTATAAGTAAACAGGCTATAGGCATAATTTTCAGATGCTTCGGAAGTCGAAGTTAAAGTATCACAAATGGAAACAATGCATGCGACGAAAATTCACACACAGGCACACATTCGTCAGAAGCGAAAGCCTCCACACTTATTTTTATCCCCGAGCCACGGAAATATGCTGCACCTTTAGATGCCGACTGAATGTTACCCGAGTGCCCGCTGGTACACTTCCGTAAAAAAACAGCATTAGGCGTAGCGCCACTTTCACACGTTCCAAGAATGAAGATGAGCATGTTAATTGTTGCCACCATGTAAATAAGAAGGAGAAAAGACAAAGGAACTGGAAGGAGGCGGCGATGATGGGTGCGTGCTGTCGAGAAAGGTTCGACTCAGCCTGAACGTTTCCACGGTGCTAATGAAGGCCCATCAACCCCCCACATGGCAAGCTGAGTTAATACTAAAACAATTATCACAGTAAATTAACAAGCATCACAGGGAAATGTTTTCCTCCAACATTAAAGTGGGATTGCATGCAGTAGAGGCTGTGTAAGTCTAATGGAGAGAGCTGGGGCTGGGGTTCATATGACGGGCCAGGTCGGTAGTTTTTGTCAGCATGTCATGGCTCTGAAATTAAATGAATACATCACTCTGTGGGCACCGAACTGACAGCCCATCTCCATCTTGCTGCAGGAGACAGAGCCGATGATACCAGTCAACTGGATAAGAATCATTTGCATCAAAAGAGGAGTAAAGCGAGAACGAGAGCTCTCCAGCTTTGCCTCCCCTGATGGAAGCCTCCTCGGGGCTCTGAGAGGACCGAAATCACTGAACGAGCAGAAACACTGTTGATTTGACTCATGAAATAATCATCAAAGGCATTAACTCCACTTCACAGCGAGCATTTATTTTATGAAGTATTTAGTGGTGGCTATTGTATCCCACCATTGAAGGATATTTAATGAAGGGGAACAATATATATCGGTAGGCGGTCCATTTGTTAGTCACTAAAAATGACATATCTGTTTTGGCGGTAAGACATAAAAAATAGCCTTGTTACCATTCAAAGACCTTCTTTTCATTGCTGATCCTTTCATAACCAGCATGATAAAAAGCCTGTTTTTTTAACTAATGGCAACTGCACAGATACAACAGACTCCTAATGTGAGCAACCGCAGCTTTCACAAAGAGCAAAAAATAAATTAAAAAAATAAATGTTTGCATATCAAACGCAACTGAAATAAATAGTGGCTAGCAGCAGCTTGGAGATTTGATTCAAATGTGTTTAGATTTGGTGTTGTAGATAACTACTTGCAATTTGGCACTGATTTTTTTTTAAAAAAAAGTACAATAATAACATTCATAAGAGGTGAGATAAGCTCTAAACAACATTATATTCATTTAAACAGTTACTGAGGATCTGATCCAAATTTGGTTTATAACACAAGCAGATGAATGCTGAACAGGATAATGAGACAAGGAGGGCTGCAAAGGACACACAATGATCCTCCAAATTTGTACCAAAAACATGTTGTAATTTTAAGCCACACTGAGAACATGTTTTAAAAAAGTAAAAGGCCTCCTGGTCCCATTATGATGCAAAAAGGTTCCAGAGGGCTTCGGTCTTACTTCCACACGCACATGACTGTCCAAGAAGGCCAAACTATCTCTGCTGATGTCCTCCCGAGTGAACTTGATGGTACTTTAGACTGTCTTGATGTGCTCTGTGAAAGATTCCACCTCATGTGTCTTACTTTTAACCAAAGTGTCGTCCACATACCTGAACCAATGTGTGGGGGTTGTTCAGGGAGTTCAGGGCTCTGGTCTCTACCTCTTCCAAGTAGAGACTGGTCACTGTCAGTGACACTGATGACCCTATCACACAGTCATGTGTTTGCCTGTAGAATCCTCCATTAAACTGGAAATAGATGGTAGTCAGGCTTGAGCAACACACAACCTTAGTCTGGGGTGGGGTTGGTTCTACCGGCCAAGGTGTCATCCTTTAGTAGTCTTTATCATAGTACTTGGAATAAGGTTTTTAGCTACCTGATAAACATTCCAATTTTTACTCTCCTTTTAACCTTTAGTTCATGTTACCTACTTTTTCTTTCGCTGCTAAACATGTCACCATCTTCAAAAGCAGAGCCTAACTTTTTCTGGACGTGTAGTAATGTATGTATGTATTAAGCAGAACTCGGTATAGCTAACAGCTAGCAAATAACAAATAAATTTTAAAAAATGCAGAGTGGGGTGAAACTGAACAAATATATTAAAGCTGCAGGGCAGACAAATGAAAACATTAAACTGAATTATCCTTAAAACTCTACTAAGCTTACACATATAAGCTTCAAAACCAACATTGCTGTCGCTGTGATCATTCAGCTGCTGCATCTGCAGTTTTAATCATTTTGTTGCAATCCTATCTGAAAAGAGAACTTAATCTAAATCTTTACTGTCCACAGAGATAAGCTCCCCTCCCAGTGTCAACTAGCAGTCTCTAGTTGATATGACAACATAATGAGAATCAATATATTCTACACCAAGTGCAGGGATTTGTCTTGGAGGCAGTGTGCAGACACACACTGACAACTTAAAGCAGTAATTCTTCACAATGACACATGGCAGAGGGATAAGGTGACCTGACATAAAGTACAGTACATATAAAGTAGTGGGAGGCTATATGAGCACTGCTCAAGTATATATACTCCCTGCATGAATTTATTCTATGCATTTATCCAGCTCAGCCTTGTGATTCAGTGGAGTTTATAAGAGATAAGATGTACGTATCACCTTTAATCTCACACCAACGTCGTCTTTATAGAATTTAGCAATCTGTGGGTTACCTCTGCAAATTACAAAGACGCGTGGCTTTTGAACATTTCTACTGCATATAATAAGTAATAAAAATATTTATTTTTATTACTATTTTACTAAATACTATTTAATATTTAGCCAAATATTTCTAAGAGACCACACACAGGAGAACATTAAATGCTGTGACTAATTCCCCAACCAAATTTCTTTACAATGTCATCAGTTGGGCTGAGACCATAGAACTATTCAGACTGATGAGTTAAATTTTTAAGAAATAGGGATGGTGTGTTTTGTAAAGTTGGGCATTTTAGCATGGAGGTCCACAGGGACAGACTTGTCTTTGGAGCTAGCCTCAAATGGCCATTCGAGGAACTACAGTTTTTGGCACTTCTGTCTTGGCTTTATTTTTCAGCCCTGAAGTTGGCTGAGACAAGGAAAGATGGCGATTCAAACTGCTGAGTGATAAATAAACAGCCACGGTGCCAAGGTTGCTGGCTGTGTCTCCAGAGATGGAGATTGTGGGCTGGAGAAGGGTCTTGGAAGAGCTGTGACAGCTCTGGGAAGAAGCTGTTGAGGTGACAAGTGGTCTTCATCAAAATGCAGTGGCATCATCTGTAAGAGAAAAGTTTTGGAAATGAATGGCTGCCTGTGAGTGCTGGGCTGACTGTATATCATCCTGTCCTTTTTCTTCACCTCCAGTGTCATGCAGCTATTTTATGGAGGGCAGATGACAGCCAATTATCTTCTCAATAGGGAGGTCAGCACTCTGGAGCTTGTCAGTGGAACAGGAGGAGAAGGTGGTAAACCACATACTACGATGGCAAAACACATTGATGCTTCCACTTACTGACCTGGAAAGTGTGACCAGGGTTGGTTGTGAGAGTTGTCACGGGAAGACTATTCCTTGATGGGAGTATTTGGATTCTGCAGATGGCCTCATCACATTGGATGATGGTGGCAACTTTCACAAATGAGCCCAACGTGAGGCATATACATCTATAAGATGTGATACGCAGGGGGAAATCAATTCATTTTCACAGTTTGGAGTGAGACTGGTGTAACATTATCAGCAGCAAAGGATTATTACAGGCTGATACCACCGGGCCTTTGGTGACAAGGGGAACAGTCAACAAACAGCATCGGTGAACAGGGTGTAGAGGAATAAACTCCATGTTGTATGTTTTAAACATCCAGTATATGACTCAAAATAATAATAATAATAATAATAATAATAATAATAATAATAATAATGGCTTCATATATCAACCTGACATGCCGAATTTTGTAAAATCCTTAAGAAGGCTAATGGTCCAAGTTGCAGATAATGGCCCATCATAAACTGCTGCATCAAAATTCCCACAAGGGACAAACAACACACAAAGTCTAGAGAAAAACCTCAAGCATGATCTGTAAAATACATACAAACATATAGAGAATGTGCCCTTTCTAACCAGATATGATAGGGTAAACACATCCATGGATGATGCAGTTAACATGGCTCTGCACTACATCCTCCACCATATCGACTTTGCAGGGAGATGCACACATCCAGCACCTGGACCCTCAGCACTGGCACCCACCAGGGGTGTGTTTACTCTCCATTGCTCTTCTCTTCTCTTCAATGACTGCCCCGCTGGGGACCCTTCTGTGAAACTCCTTAAGTTGGGAGACGACACCACCGTCATTGGACTCATCCAGGACGGTGACCCCTCTGCATACAGAGTCTTGCGTCGCCACCCCATCCTGTTGATGTATTCGGTTACACTTTAAATTTTGTCCATTGGCAAGTTAACGTTAATTTAAATATCAGAAGCTTTTTTTTTTTTTAATTTATTTATTTATTTTATCTGCGGGCGGATGTTTAGGTCGTAAAGGCCATTTTTGGGGGGATTCTGATGTTTTGTTTTTTTTCTCTGCTTGAAACTAAAGAAGAGGAAGAGAGCAGCAAAGAAACAAGTGAAGTCCCTGGGGTCTGAAGACCGATGGACAGGAAGAGGTCCTCTGTCTAAGGTATGTCAGGGGATGCTGTCATTCAAGCTAATAACAATCTCAGAGGAGGTTTCTGGGACATAAAAGGTAGGGTGAGTCTTAGAATGTCTTTTTGTTTCCCTTATTTTTTTCTAGTGGGCAAGGAGAGCCACTGCTGTGCTCTGCAAGTAATGTTTTTCTCCTTGATGCTCTTTAGGGTTGCTTCCCTGTAGGCTTCTTCGGCAGACATGGAATGGCACTACCCAGTGATTTGTTTTGTTTTCAAGGGAAACCTCACAGAAATGGGCAGCAACTGAAAGACCAAATGTTAATCTCAAAAAACTATTTTGAGCAAAGAAGAACCTTTGATATGTGGCCCAGTTTGGAGGCCTTAATGTCTTGTCTTCGAATTGCATCAAGGCAGGACGGTCTGCTGAGCTTCACCTTCATGTTTTTCTTCAAAATGTTTTAAGTTTTTAACATTTAACTTCTATCCTGAAGATCTTTCAATGCGCTTTGAAATTGCCCAAGTATGATTGCATGTTAACTGAAAACGCTTCAAATGGCTTTTTTTTTTTAGCAACTTTGTGCTCAAATCTTTGTTTTTTGTGACTGTGGTTCAGTCTTGCCAGTATCATCATAAGTGAAATAAAGCACCAAAAGTAAGCTATTTATTAATAAAATACTGTAAATAAATGCAACTTTCAGTAGAAAAAGTCTTCACCATTGGGGTCCATTTAACCAGCATGCAGTTATACCCACGTTTGTCAGGATGGTTGGCACGCACTAGTACAGCAAGCAAGAAATACGGAAAAGCCTTGTGTGAAAAAAGCACCATCGTCTGTATTTTGTTCAGCTTATGAAATTCAAAAGTGCAGGAGGAATCAATTAGAGTTTGTACTGTAGTGTATCCTTCTTCTAACTGGGAAACACAGCCAGGAGGTGCACTACTGAAACTTGAATGTAAAAGGTGAGAGGGCACAGCTCATCCCTCCAGTTCAGAATCAAAGCCAGCAGGTTGTCTTTCACCAACATTCAAACACAAATCCCATCTGATGCAAGAGTAAATTCTGAGTATTTCAGCAGATCAAGTCTTGAAATAATAAAAAATAATAATAATAATAATAATAAAAAAAAACGCATGAGGACAGAAAGCAGTGATTCACTATGGTGGCACAGCATTAAGCTGAATTATAGATCATCTGCCAAGGAGGAATGACAAACCAAGTTGTCAGTTGCAGTTTTGTCAAATAACAGTCACAGGTCACAGTCATTTTTAGCAATTTACTTTTAGCGTCAACCTCATATGACATATTTTGCAAAGCTACTTCTTAGTTCAACTAATCAATGCATACGACTAGATTACGACGTTGAAGATACCAACTCACCAGACCGGGTGAGTGTAAACAAAAGCAAGACTCGTTGATCAGGATTTAGATGTCAGATCCAAGAAATCTACACATTTCCATTAGAGTAGGGAGTTTGGCTGTTTCACACATTTACATCAGCTTTAGGAAGACTTGGCAGACTGAAATGTTGCGGTTCTCTACTATAGTATATGGAGCCACATGAAGGTCCATGATCAGGGCTGGCTTTACATGTATTTATTTGGCAAGCACTTGTAAAGCAAAGCAATGTGCAAATGAGGCAGTGCCTAAGCCAGGCTGAATATCTGTGAAAGGTAAGAATATAAAACTTTGAAAACCTTCCGGAAGACACACGGATACAGAAAATGAATAAATAAATGAATGAATGTTAAACTGGCTGCAGTGGGCCAGATATTTATTGCAGCCAGCTTCCCCGTGCTTACCAACATTCACAAACTTTTGCCACAAACTCTACTTTGATAAGTCTCAGTTCTCCTCAGCATGTTGGTTTATAAGAGAAGAAACTGTAAGCACTCGTGAACTGAGGCTCAGAGGGAGATGCATACCTGTAGAGTGACAAAGGGCAAGGCAGACGAACAGAGCAGCTTTAGGAGCGGGCTGAGCATCTTTGGTGTTCGAGTGCGCAGGTGGGAAGAGCGGTGGAGAGATCGGCCTTTGAGTTAGTTCATCACAGAGCTACTGCCACTTGCTGACAATGAGACCGTTACTGGGACCTAGAAAAATGCTGCCTTGGCAGAAACGGCCCCTTTTTGTTCTATTCAGTCTATTGGAGCAGCAATAAACCCTCCTCCTCATTTCCCAGTGCTAGGCATAAGAAGAAGAAGAAAAAAGAAAAATCTTTTTTTTTTTCTGCTTTTGCAGTGGGCATGGAGAAACGCTTGCATTCAAGAGACGTTTGCACTTTGAGGATGAGGAGAGCGGAGGATGAGAGGGGGGAGGAGAGAAGGATATTATTATATTGGCAAAGCAGACTTGGCAGAGTAGGTGGGAGGGGAGAGAGGACAGTTTGATTGTGCCGAGAGAGAGATGAAGAAGTAAGGAAGGGACAGAGAAGGAATGTCTGATTGGATTCTGCCGAGCGGTAGAGCTACAGTAGCTGTCTCTTAGCTGCCTGAGCGGGAGGCCTGTGTTATAATAGGAAAGAATGGGCATCGGCAGAGGGCTTTAATGGAGCCTTCTGAGAGGATTCAAAGGTTCAGAACAAATCCTCGGCCACAATGGAGCACAGGTCTGCACAAAGCAAGTCAAGACCCTGTCCATCTCACAAAATTTAATTACCCTTGCAGGGTGGCAGTGTGACTCACAACAGCTCGTCTCAAAATAACTTCAGTCTGCCGCAACTCGGCCTGGCCAGATTTGCATCCGGGTGTCATTTTCATGACGCCCAAGAGTACACAATATTTGAAGAATCGACGGGTCTTGAAAATCAATAAATTAACTGAAGGTTTATTCTGTTATACTTGAGAAATAAACGTCTGAATACTCGCGCCATTATTCATTTCACTCAACAGCAGCTGCTGCTCGAGCAGCGAAAACAACTGCTACACCCCGTCGTCATCTCTCCCGGCGCTAACGAGAGCAGCAGCCACCCCAGTAGCGCTCTTCGGTTGTTTCGTACTTGTTTTCGTTAGGTGTGCTTTAAAATTCTTTTTCTTACTATTAGATTTGATGTCTTGCACACACAGAACTTTTAATGGTTAACAACTTTGGTAAGATAGTGTACAGGTTGAGGAGGTCTCTATCTATATATCTTTCTATCAACTGTGAAGAGACACTATTACATCCCCAAGAAGAGGTTAAATTGGACAGAATAAAGATTTCTTCCAGGTTTGCCTAAACCAATACCATACCATTTTACCAATAGAGGTTTTTGGTATTGGATAAAAACAAAAAAAGAAACAGTAATTTTTGAAAGCAAGAGGTGAATTATGTATTTTGCTTTGTTATGATTTGAAGACTTTTTGACTTGATCATTTAAAACCAGAGGCTTTGTGGCTAAATTCTATTGGATCTAATATACAGAAATTAGTCTTAATGCCATTTGAGGGATCCGCTCCTTTAAAGATTAACATCCCTACCAATTCAAATGATATAAATAGTATAAATTTATAGCTTTATCTGACAACTGGGCGTAATTGAGTGTGGCTGAGTGCCCTTAATGTAACAACTGCTTAGTCCGAACGCTCCTCTGAGCTACATATGCTGAATGGCGCATGTCATTGTGCCTCAAGGAGGAGGGCGGTGCAGTCAGCTGGCCCCATTTAGCCTTGCCTCGCTGTTGTTTGGACGACCCACTGCGAGACAATTAAGCCTGCAGGTAACGTGAGAGGGAAAGCGGGGGAAGCTGACACAGAGACACAAAGAAAGTAATGGGACTGAAAAGCAACTCTCAGGGTCACCTTAAAAGCACAGCAGGGGACAACTCATTGCATAGTAGCGGACCATACAATTGGTGGTAGAAGAAATATTAAGTGCACAGGCATGCGCGCACACAAGTGAAGAAAGAAATCCGTAGAGGATCAAACAAACATAAACAGTTCCCTAATCTTTTTTAGAGCTTAAAAGAAAAGAATTAAAAAAAATAATAATCTTCTTTTGAGAGATCCGATGTTGACTCATAAAATCCCTTGTTCAACTGCTTACTTATATGCCAATTGCTGCATCTGTTCGTTAATCTCATTGCACAGTTAGTCCAGGTGTAAGGGAGATCCAAAACATGACAGAAGTTTCAACTCTGAGAGCAGACTAAGGCTGAAAAGCTGAACATTTTGGATTTAAAAAGTGTATTAACAGAAAATGTGGTATCAGTAATGACACACGGCCCCAATCTTGTTTAACACAGGTGCATTATAAGTTAAGGAAAAGAAAAACATTTTGCAATTAATGGCTACAATACAAAGTCTACAGCAATCAAGGCTGTCGTATTGTCACTATAAAACAACTTATTCAGACAAGGTGCTTTAACCTTAACACAGGATTTGGAGGATAAATTTTAGAAAAGCAGCTTCTTCTTTACATCTCTTCTCCTTCACTCTCCCATTGTGTAGGACTGTGCCTTGGTCTTGACTCTCAGCAAACACATACACACTCACCCGCATGTTCGCTTCGACTGCATGTTTTAAGCAATGGAAGGCTTTTACCGTCAGAGGACAGGGGGGAAATCAATGTTTCCTGCCCTTTAAAAACAATTCACAGTTGTAGAGTCTGTCAGAGGACCAGGGTTGAGATGGGATGTCTTGCAGCTGCCACTTTCCACTGCCCCAAGTTCTATAAAGCTCCTTTCTTCCTTTTTTATGCAACAACAAAAACAGCAACAAAAAACAAGTACCTGTTTCTTCACTCTGCTAGTTCGTGGCAGCTCAAATAAAAGGCCATATGTTTTCATTTGCTGCATGTCTGTTGATTCACCATTCTGCAATAGAAGCCAGAACATCACCAGCAGACTTGTCATTGCTCAGCATTTCACACTCAGGCGAGTGGCACACCAGGGGGGTGGTGCCCATCTTCTAAAGGGTGGACCAAAAGGTGTGCTCCAACTATCGGGGTAACTGCACAGCCTTCTGGAGAGAGTTTACTCCTGGATACTGGAAAAGAGAGTCTGACCGATAGTTGACCTTCGTATTCAGGAGGAACAATCTGGGTTCTGTCCTATACGTGGAACAATGGACCATCTCTTTACTCACGCTGAGTTGCTTAGGGGATTATGGGACAGTCCACTCTATATGTGACTTGAGGAATTGGAAAAGATGACTGTGTTTCTGGGGAATTTTGTGGGGGGTACGATGATGAAAGAAGAGGCACAGTTCCAGAGGGTGTTGTACTCCACCGGGGGCGCCCCTTGCCCCCAGCTCTGTTTATGGTATTCAGGGAACTCAAGGTGCAACCATGGTGGGTGTCTGTTATAGGAACCTCAGAATTACGTCCCTGCTTTTTGCAAATGATGTGGTTCTCTTGACCTATAGCATACAGTTGAGCAGTCGGCAACCGAGCATTAAGCGGATGGGGTGAGGGTCAGCACCTCCAAGTCAGAAGCTAGGGTGCTCTGTCGATAAATGGCGGATTTTTCTCTCCGTGTAGAGGGTGCTGTTCACAAGCGAGGGTATAATGGAGAGAAATGTACGGCCATGGTGAAACGAGAGCTGAGCTGTAAGGCAATGCTTTCGATTTCCCAGTCGGCGCCTCCCTTTGGAGGTCATGAGGATACCCCGGGGTAGACCCTGAACTAGCTGGAGGGATTACTGTATATATCCTATCAGGCCTGGGAACCCCTTTGGATCCCCCAGGAAGAGCTGGAAGTTGAGCTGCTGAGAAGAGGGATGTCTGGAGTTCCCTGTTTAACCACAACCCGCCCGCGGATAAGTGAGAGAAATTGAATGGACAGATGGATGGACTTCAAACTCATCTTACAGATACCAAACATGGAAGGTTATCTTTTTGCCCCGAGCACAGAGGAAACACTACATTATACCAATCAACTGGGCCTCCAATTACCCTCTGACTTAGACAGGCAGTGGAGTAATCGCACACTGCTCTTAACTAAGATGAGAATTCCTATCAAGGTTTAATTTAAAATGAGAGCGCTCAGTAATCTGTGGAAGAAAAGTTGTGCAGAAAAGGAGCTGCAGGCCAAAATGAAGAGGATTACAGAAGGATTACCTGTGTTCTGACTCGTGGATGGAGAATATGACTCCTGACGTTGAGGACTTCTGCTGGATGGAGGCCAAGAAGGTAAACTCACTTTTACTCCTGAACAGCTGCACCACTTTTTCTGTGATGTGTGCCGGGGCGTGAACTGCTCTCCCAACATCTGAAGGAATAAAATAAAATGGAAAGACATCATGAGCTTGTGTAAACTCCTTTTCACAGCGATGTGCTGTCTGTGTCCTCAGTGTGCACTTGCCAAAAGCGCAAGCAACATATCAAGTGAGCTAATCACACATGGCCAAACTCTAACACCTTTACACTTTGACAACCTGTGTCAGGGAACAGGCTTTGGTAGTTCGGTCTGGCTACAAATCAAAATATTGCCCTTGGTACTGCTTCTAGGCAAGGTTCATGACCCAGTTCATAGTTTTCAAGGAGGTCTTGCTAACCACAATCTCATCATTTCTATCGGCCATGATAACATTATACACCCAAAAGCAATAGTTGGGGTGCAATGGGACAAAAACATAAGCAATCAGACAGTTACAAACGGTCTAACCAGCCAAACACCATTATTTCTTTTGCAGTGCATGAAATTCCCCAGTCATGGGAACCACTGCACTGTACATCAGACTGTACTATCTGCTTGCAGCTTCTTTTTGCAAGTATTGAGGTTTGTTTCTCCACTTAAACAACGGTGTCAAATTCTCGGCGCTCAAATGGACTTGTATGTTATTGCTATCAAAGAAATAGTGGCCAAAAATAAAGCACTCATCGTTATGACATTTAAAGCAAAAATAACTACAATTGCAAATGAAAGCGTTAGAAATGTGAATGAGAGTGAGAGCACGGAGGATATGTAGATGGCAGCGAAAACACACAACATTACCATGGAATGGGGCTTTGTTGGTTTAGTATGATCAGCAACATCTGCTGTCAGAAACGTCAGTAGCACTTTGTGTTCAGTGCACACCAAGATGCTATACTAAGACGGTGGAGCATTGCTAACATTTTATCTGCAATATAACCTTGTTAACATTGCTGTTGCAAGCATGTTAGCATGCTAAAATATTTAGCTCAAAGCAGCGCTGTCCCTAGAGTGACGCCTCACAGAGCTGCAAGCGCAGCTGTCGGCTCTTAGCTCCTTGTCTCGATCAAAACAGAATCCCAGCGAATATGAAGAATGTTGTGTGTGTGTGTGTGTGTGTGTGTGTTTTGCACCCAAGATCACACATTCAAAGATCCTGCGAGCATGGATCCAATGTTACTGCTTCAAACTTAGCTGCACAGGGACAACATCATCTTAGGCAAGGGTGGTCATGTTTGCCTACTGGTGTATGTGAATGTGCATTTGGGTGATAAAACCTAAAGAAAAACATGTGTCTTAGCCACTAGAACTGGGGGCAGATCTGAATAAGATCCCCCTATGGTTCCAAACTATTGACAGTATAAAGGTGGACGGTGGAACTGCTCCTCAAAAGTACAGAATGCAATCCAACATTTCTTTGTAACTGGTGGAAGTAGAGCAGAGTGCAGCATTAATTAATTGAAAGTGAGTGAGTCTAGAAGAAGTGCGGTCGGGTCAGCGATAATGCGTCTACGCGCGGCACCACTCTCAGACCGTACTCCGCAGACTCTGGCTCCAAATTTGCTAGATGGCGCTGCCCGTATCCCTGGGAAAATAGCGTCAGTTTAGCCAATTCAACGAAGTGGTGACACATTTATATAGTCTATGTTCCGAACTCCCAGCTGTACATGACAGGCAGCGCAGCGGAGGGAGACCTGTGGTTGCCTCAGCACAGGGCTTTTAAACCTCCCCAGGGTGACAGTGGCCTGCCTGCCCTCGCACTCGGCCTCCACGCTGTCACAGCCCAGTTGATGGAGAGCCACTTCCGTCCGGCACCCTACCTCCAGTTTTACCGAACATGTCCAGAGCCAGTCATTAGATCTCCTCTTCAACTCTGCAGAGATACTGACCCTACTTTCATGATATTGTTAGATTTCAAGCCTTTTTACCTTCGCTTCACTGACGAGGAACAAAGGAGCAGGGTTTTTGCATTTGAGTGTCAAATATTTCTTCCAAGTGCTTCACGCAGTCAAGCTGACACATTTATGCAATGGTCTCAGTTTTTCCTGTTTCCTCTTCATAAAGTTTGCTCTTGTACGTGAAATGAAAAAATGACATTTGCCGTGATAACCTGTGTTATTTTATTGTCTCAACGTAATATACACTTTAAAGTGATCATTGTTCATTATTTTTATTTCATCCTGATTTGAAATGTGCATTTTATTACATCATTATCCAATAACATAAAATATAAAAGTAGAACAGGGGAGTCATTCTGCTGTGTTGCAAATACTTTTATACTTTAAGATCATTTTGCCGATTGTGCTTATATACTTTATCCAAGTCACATTTTAGCCAGAGAAGACAGATGCGCGAAAAGAGGAGTAAAGGAAGCTATTTTCATTGAACTGGAAAATCCTTCTCTGAACGGGGAAACAAGACTGGGTGATAATCTTAAGTCTTACTTTTGTCCCCAAGAAGTTTTCCGTTAACACTGAGCTGAGTGAGTGTCTTGTGGATAACACCCACACATGTCCCTATTTAAACCTCAACACCTCACCTGCCCCTAGGAGCTGAAGGAGGTACTTGGATGAAAAAGTCTCAAAGAAACTGTACAAGTCGCATTGTCTTTACTTTTCCATGACCTAAATGACTGCGAACCTTCACACTCATACTTTACTCAAAGTTTTGAATAAAGGACTAAGAAATTAACACCAAATGAAAGACGGAGATAGGACCAATTACCTTGAAATAAGTTAAATCAAATAATACAAAGACTCATGGGAGGTTTAGTCATCATGGAATTGGCTATTGTGACTTTTACGGCCCTGAATTATGATTCATTTGGTGTGTGAGGTCGGCTCATCTGAGGCCGGTCGTCACAAAGGAAACTCTCAATGTCACTCCTCACTGATGCATTCATACTGAGCACACATTTGATCGGTTAGAGACTGCCACCACTAGATCTGAATCTTCTGATTTAATTCTAATTCTGCAGGCACAAACTTTCCATCATTACATTTGATACATAAAGACACATTAGCAAATTCTAGTTGTCTACAAATTCTGCTGCACTTAAACCACCTAAAACCAGTGAAACTGCCAGTGTCACCACATCCCAACTATGCACCAATAATGATGGATGATGGGGGCAGAACTGAAGCGGTGCACTCTAGCAGCCTCCGCCGTGCAGCCGTCTCCGGCTTGTAGACATAAACAAACACATTTACAGTGACAAGGGGAGCAGGTAGAGCGGGAAGGTTGGGTCTCCCAACAGACGAGATGAAGCTCAGCGTACCAGCCAACAGCCAGCTGTCACCACCAATACCCCAACCCTACCCAAGCCCCTCCTTCTCTCGACTTTACAGCTCATCACTTTAATCAGGAGCCTGGCGGGTCCCACCCCAGCTCGGCTAAATCTTACAGATGGCCTCTTTAAGTTGCAGTGAGGAAGAGGAGCTGAGCTGTGGTCCAGAGAGACTTCACTCATCAAAGACACAGCCCCAGTCAGGTCAGTGTGGGCCTTCTGTCTGGCCTGATATGGAAAGCCCGTGTCACAGTGTCACAGTCAGATAAGCACAGTGTGCCATGTTCGAGTCTTTGCCAAGGACACAAAGCAGAGTTTCCTTGGAGGCCAGAGTCCAGCAGGCCAGCAACGGGCAAGGAGGACAAGAAGGAACTTTTATGTGTGCAGATATTCAACTTGTATGTATTATGTACAGAGATAGAAGAGACAGCTGGCTATGAATTAACGTTGATATGGCCACAAAAATTTGAAACACTACAATCAAATATACATATAGTGGCTTTAAACTTTCTGTACTACATCACTACATATTCACTATAAGATGAGTAAATCTTGTTTTGCTCTTTCGAGAGTCGCTGCCTTTCATAGACACTGGCAGCTGGAATGAAATAGCGCACCCTGATGTGTGTAAATGTATGTGGGGGGCGTTTATAGGTGAGGTTTAGGACTACACAAGTATGCAATATTGTCAGCGGCATTTCACTCCCAGTCACGCTCAAGTGCAGAAGAGAGATGCAGAGGAGTGGCTGAGGAAGACAAAGTGTTGCGAAAGCTGCATATCATTACGTATACGCCACCTTTTTGAAATATACAGGCCTAATGGAAGGACAAAGCCCCTAAAAATTTACTGCTATGGGAAGAAAGAAGACAATTAAGGTTATAAGGAATGATCTTCTTTTTTTATTAATATTCATGGCATCCCAAAAATATTTTATTTACAATAATATAAATCTTCCATATTTTGTGGCACTGAATGTTAACCTCTGAATCATGTTCTGTGTCACTAATGTTGCTCACAACAAAGTGAATGGTACATGCATTCACGCCGACACGCAAATGCACTGTCTATAGTCGGGCATCAGATGAAAGAGAATCTTTGCACTGTGCAGCCAGCCTGGCTGTCTCTGTTGAACAGTAGTCACATGTTAAAAGTCCCAAAAGCAACATATTTGCCATCAGTGACAGCTGCTCAGGGTCTGCTGGGCTCTGGTTACAGTGAGGAAAAGCATTAAAAGGTACAAAAATAGAAGAATAACACATCAGAGTTTCATCTGCTGAAGCCAATTAACTAAACCCACAAAGGACGCCATGATAACCATTTGGCAGGTGACACACAACATAAAAGCGTCTTTTCACTGACCATCACAGATCTGTCTTTCCTTCCTCGGGGAAGAGGCTGCTGACAGAACCCAAATTTCCTCCAGGCATCCATCAAACTTCCAATCTGCCCAGCAGGTATAATGCACACGAGAAGGGAACAAAGCGCGAACCTTCAACATTCAATCGGGAATAAAAATTAGTATTAAAACCTTCAACCTAAACCGACGGAGTGGAACTTTTCTGGCCAACCCTTCTGGCATTGAGTGTAATTAAACAAAAATAGTTGAAGCATGCATAAGATGTATTCCAAAGGGCTGAGGCGTAAAAATATTGAGTCATGGAGTCATAAAGGTGAAGGTAATTATCCATGCCAAACATCGATAAGCAGTTGTAATATGTGTTTGGCATAGATAATGACGTCTTTAATGCCTGTGACTGTGTACCTGCATAAATACCAGTGTTAATTATTTTCATCCCCATCATCGAGTCTTCCTCATCCGAAACATTAGGGAGCATCAGAAACTTTTCTTGGATTGGGAGGCGCTCAGGCTGCATCCTCTCCAGAGGCCCGAACCCCCTCATGCTTCTCTCAACGTGAAGGAGCTCGGGACTCTAATCCGGAGGGAGCTCGCAGCACAGCCGCTACTCCTCCGCTGGAAAAGGGCCAGTGGAAGTGATTCAGCCATCTAGCGAGGATTCCTCCCGGGTGCCTCTCTTTGGAGGTTTACTGGGTACGGCCAGCTGGAAGGAGACTCCGGGTAGATCCAGAGTTTGCTGAGGGAATATATATCTCGACTAGCCTGGGAACACATCGGGATCCCCCAGGAAGAACTGGCATGCATTGCTGGGGAGAGAGACGAATGGAATTCCCTGTTTACCCAACTTCAGATAAGCGTATGGTAACAAATGGATGGATGGATTTCCTAGGTTTATCTGGCACACTGTACGCCGCGCGGCTCAATGGGTAGAGTAGGTTATCCATGAACCAGAGAGTTAGTGGTTTGATCCCCAAAACGTGCCACACACCGAATTGTCCCCAGTTGCTCCCAGTGCCTGATAACTAGTATGCGAAGGTGCTACATAAAATCAAGACCATTCACTGTGAGACCAGGTGCTGATTGACTTAAATAGTGACTTTAACACGTAAAAATAACAAACACATCAAAACAACCGATATTAAAAATTGAGAAATAAAAATGAGGGGGGCTATAAAGGGATAAAAAAATCTGTCCCAATTAGTAGAATTTGGGGCAACTGCAAGACAATAGGATACATTTTTATGGGCTACAAGTCCAATGACTTTGCAGGTGCTGACGATGGCCATGCTGTTAATTACTGGTGCGAGTTTAGTAGAACCACCACAGTGTTCCTGATAATTAAATGGCTTGGATGACCTGCCACTTTTTAAACAGTTGTGTTTTGAATAGAAAACCCAGACAAAAGTCACAGATTCTTCATGTCTATTTCTGTCACCATTAATAATAACAAATAAGAGAACCTTTTTTTCCCCACATCTTGTTCCTATCTTTAATGTATCCCTCTTTTCATCCATCTGTGTGTGTTATTTCAAAAATAAACTTGCATCTCATTGGCTATAGCATGTTACAAACGCTCATGGTCCTTTTTTTCTCTCTTTCTGATCCCTCAAGCAGCCAGTTGAACTTATTTCCGCACTCACAGCCCTCCAGTCATATGAACATCCACACATGAAGGAAGCCAGCCAGCCAGTACACAGCAGGCTGTCCCAGAGGAGCTACCCTGCTTCCGGCTGTTCTAGACAGGTCTGCAGTGAAGAGTAAAAAGCCGAGAAGCTGGACTGCAGAACAGGGGTTGGTACAGAACTGAAGATAAAGGACTGAGACATATCTGGAAATGGAAAAAGACACACACATAGACACAGCACTGAACGATTCAAGAGAATATCCAAAACAAACACTCAATGCATCTTCAGCAGCAGCTGCTGAGGGCACTTTGCCTTGTTTACAGCCTGACACTGAGATGCATAACATTCAGGTTACATTTCTTAGACCAAAAGCAAAATGCAACAGCAACAAACTAAGAAATGCAGCAGCAGAGACTCTTGAAGAGGTCATCAAATACAGAACTGGATATGGTATTTCAAGGCAAGTAACCTCAAGACGTTAAGGAATGTTGAGTAAGAATATAAACTGGCAAAAGCCCCCAAAAGTCAACAGTATTTGTACCAAAAAAGACAAGGGAATAACACACTTTGATGCACGTGAAGAAGACTCTGCATGTCAGGCAGCCTACAAACACAGTCAAGCTTTCAGCAAGCTTCTCCTAAGTTGACTTGGCTTGCATTTGAAGAACTCCTCAGCTGCTGAAAAATTTATAAGTCTGAATTGATAAAACATTGATGATCTAGTTCAACCTTTCCTTCCTTTTGCAAGAAGATAACCCCAGTGTAAACATTAAAATCCCTGTAAGTTCTATCCGGGAGGTTATCGGAGTGATATCATGTGTCAGGTAACTAATGACAAAGGCCCGAGATAACATCCAGAGAGGGCATGCTCGAATCATGTGTCCTCTGACGGTTCATTATCACAAACCATCCAACTGAGTGCAGTTTGATTACAGTAAATAAGGACTAAACCGAGAGAAATAAAGCCCATCCATCTGTGGGAGAGTCATCGGCTGTCACTTATAGTGCAATAATGCTGAGCACTGACGCAACATCCAGCTAAAGGAACATTGGATACTGGTGAGAGAAATGAACTTCCCCTTTGATTTCCTCCGGAGACAGCAACATTTGCATGCTGCATCACGAACATGCAACAAACACATCCACAGTAAGGCTGTGAACCCAGTGTCAGAACAGATGGTTCCTTGAACTGAATGAATTTGAATCGGTCACACGGTAGAACGAAAAACAAAGTGCTGTAGGTGTGGGATTAAAGACACAATTAATATGAACAACTGGTAAACAGAATGTCCACGAAGTTGGTGCAGTGTGTGTGCCGGGGATTTGTGTGACTTCAACACCTAATGTACACTTTAACTACTGACCGTACAAGTTCTCAATAGCAACTGGGTTCAACGACGTGAAAGTGGTGACAGCTACTAGTAACACGAGTTCATTGGCAACCACATCAAATCAAATCAAAAATGTGAAAACGAAAAGTAAATAAAAACTATGAAAGAAAAAACTTTTCCTCTTTTGCATCCCACCTACCACAGTATTGACTTTCAGTTCGCTTATTACTTTATTATGGCTAGAAATTTGAGATAGATGCCCATATACTGCATGTGTCTAACAAAGAGAATGAACAAACCATTTCACCCGAGGAACAGAAGCCAAGTCTCCATTTTGTTCTAGTTTTTTCTCCACCAACTCCTAAAAATTCCACTTCCGTTGCCAACTAGTCAACATCTTTGTCTATCAATACCCCTGTGAAGGTTCTCAGTCATCCAGAACGTGGTATATCCAAAAAAGTTTTTAAGAAAGGCAAATGGTAATTCTAAGCTTAGACTTTGACTATCAAACACCGGAAACTGAGCAGCAAGTGTCCACTTGTTGACCACAAATGGCTTTATACCGGTCGAGAGACTGAAGTGAAAGGTGTCATTACTACTGTAGCTCTTCATAATCCTAACTGTGCCCTCTCTTGTCATTTCAGGTCGATTTGCTTTCTTGTTTGTCCTGTCTTTGCTTAATACAAGCTCGGGAAATTTACAGGTATGCTGCTCAACTACAACCCCTAAAGCTTCTAATACCTTCCTTCAACATAAGCGGTTGTGTGTCTGTGCGTGTGTGTGCATACATTTTGTTAACAACTCTCTAGTTTGAGATCCTATCCATAATCTCCCCACCCCTCCACCCCCCCCACCCTCCCACCGCACTACACAATCCTTCTCTGCTATGGGCAGGTCTTAACAGGCACTCCATGCTTCAAAACGCTCACACTGTACATGTACAGCATGAAGCTGACACACACATAACATATACAAAGAACACAACTCCACACTGAGGGAATAGGTGGAATTGAGATGTGAGCTAATTTAGCAGAGTGCTGAGAGCTTTGAGGTGCTGTATCAGTATCTGTCAGGCCTCCGGTAGGCCCATTGCTGGGAGCGTGGCTAACTCAGAGGGAATGCGCCGCTGTATAGCCGGGGCCCCTGCAGAGATCCAGGGGAGCTTGAACAGAAAGCTGCACACATCACAAGTCAGCCAAGCTTAATTACCTCCTCACTCTCCTTGCACTGCTCCTCCTGACAAACAGCCGAACGCTGGATCCGAGAGCGGGACGACACCAGCCAGCAGGCTCACCAGCCCGCCATGCTGTCATCAGTTCTGCTTACACAGCTATTTATCTCAATTAGCCATGCTCTGCACACTTGAAAAATATGATAAGGCTGGGATCACACCAGCCGTTAGTGCTGTCCCCTTATATTTGTGATAAATCATCTCCTGAACGCTCTCAACTACGGTGACGTTAAACGTCGAATAAAGCAACAAAACATCAAATAACCTCATCATCACGCAGTCATGTTTATGGCTGGCTCCTTAATCATGTTGTCGCAGCAGCAAGCCGAGAGTCACAGTCCCATTGTTTTCCTCTGCATGAGCTCTGCTGCATTTCTTTTTCTTTAACAGAAAGAGAGGGGGGAAAAAAACAATGGCGGTAGAGCAAACAAGTGGTGCAGCGTGGGCTGCATGCAGAGCAGAGTCGGGAGATACGATCAGGACAGGACATACAAAGAGAAGACGCGCGGATTATACCACCAAAGGTCACCTGCGACAAGTCAAGTATGGCACACTGCATACGCGTGTTCACATATTTGACATTAAACACGTGGCGTAGCAGTCAAGTTTGCTGTTCTGCGCTCTATCAGCGCAGCAGTCAGCGACATGTCTCCCGTTCTGTGGTTTGGTCCTGCAGCAGTTGTGCAGTAGGAAACAAATCTGATGTGAGAACGAGGCAGGAAACAAGGAGGTGTTGCTTGGAAGGCTTTCTTTTTAAAGCAGCCACAGTCACAGGGTGTAGCAGCTACTAATGACACTGTGCTGTTTAATTGCATGTCTGCAGGACCAAAAATGCCTTTCAACATCATCCATCATAAAAACAACAAAAAAAACATGGAACATAATGAAGAAGAACAATTTATTCTGCTATAACTGCAGAAGCTTCTGTAAACCATGGAAAAAACTCGAAGAAGGATATCCTGTTTGCAGTGAAATACAGAGAACAGAGCGGTCTTACAGCTGGCAAGCTAACGCCACTGAATACTTTGCAAGTTATTTGGAAAGAAATCACTAAAGTTATTTATTTGCATTTCTAATCAGAGTTTTTTAATTTAACTATTTTATCACATAACAAAAGAATGAAGTCTGCTTCTCAGCACATGAACTGCTTTAACAAAGTCCTTTCTTGTGGTGCCATCAGATTATCCAGAAAGTGCATCACACATGACATATTTTCTCCATATTCTCCAGCTCTTCACATATATCTGAGAACATTATAACAGTGCTAGTGAACAATCAGGCTGCGGGAAAAAAACAAACAAAAAAAAACATGGCGAGACAAAACACAACTCCCTCCCCGTCTTATCTGAGCAAATGGAGCATCAATTGGCACAGAGGCAAAGCAAAGAAAAAAAAAAGAAGGTAACTCATCAAATACAGACGACTGGAAATGTAAACTAGCTGCTGCGTGTGGAGCAATATCTCTGTGTGTACTCTCAACACGTGTCAGCAGTAGATTATTCACACGGGACTCCATTTGGAGAGGGAGCTGCCAAGTTTAGTGGCTCTGACTGTGCTGTGGTTGATTATGAAGACAGAAACGATGAATTATTAAAACAAATGGCACTCCAGATGTTTCCCCTGTCTTCTTGACAAACACTATGCTCTCTCAAGCGTAGAGACGCGAGTCGAGCATAACGCGAACTTGAAAAATCTCTGCGGCCTTCCTCCCTCTTGTGTATGTGCGAGAGAGAGTGATGCAGTGTTTGGAGCAGTTTTCCATTCTCTGGAGGTAAAGCCACTGTGATATATTAGCAGGGCTCAGTCATTTGGTGTTGTGAAATTAAAGCTTCAGAGTGCATAAACTGTTCTTATGAGGCTGGCAATTTGTACAGAACACAGCAACTATTTATAGTAAACTCACATTATGTATTATGTTAGTGTGTCCTCTGCTTAAGTTGTATAAAATTAATGATTAATGGATTTATCAATTAGCTAATCCGAATTCAAACACATGCAGCCATTTTCAAGTCAAGACAAAATATCAAAAGTGTTCCCAGGTTTTCAAATGTCACAATCTGGTGCCTTTTTTGCTTTACTCTTAATTTTACAAATGCTTTATCTGCGTTCTTTATCTTGTTGCTTTCAACTTAAAAATACCCACCTTATATAATTGCAAATGCATTAACTTTAAACGTTTGTTTGAATAAAACGAGAGATTGGAAAATGTCACAGTGTGATGGGCTATTTCACCATTTTCTGACATTTCGCCAAATAAATTGCAGTAGAAGTAATCAAAATATGCAGAGAATTAAGAGAGATCGGCAAGAAGTGTTTCCTGCCACTATATAGTAATGGAATAGGAGTTTGACTGTTATGAAGAAAAAAGTATATTCAGCTTGTGTCGCATGTTTGCAAGTTTGCTGACGATCCTTTTTTTTACGTCCGATTTGAGAAGGTATCTGGTCACTTCTGCCCATAAGATTCTCATTTTTTTTCTTACTCCAGAGTCATATTTCAACCATGTGTAGAAGAAAAAACTTGAATTGAACTTGCATGCTTCGTCAACTTGATATGACTGTGTCAAAAAACATTTCTTGCAATGTCGACAATGTCAGGATTTCATGCACATTAGCCTTCATTAGCTAACAATCTTCAGAGCAGACTGGATGCAAATAGTCAAACATAGGATTTTATAGCAAAAGGTTTAATTGCCTGACACTGCTGATACATATGTTGAGGGTGTTAATGCATTTGCATCGGATTAGGCAAAAAGCTCCTCTACTTCGTCCACTGACTCCCTCAAGAGAACTCCAAGTACAGAGGAAGAGGAAGTCTTGGACTGCAGTAAATAGCAGCACAGGTGGAGAAAAATCATTCACATGTGTTCTCTCGAAAGGCGTAACGGAATACACAAAAGAAAATCAACCGACCACCGTCAACATATGGTTTGTTAAAGTCTAAATATGCTCTGTTCCATAGCAGGATATTCTTCAAACCGAATGGTAGTATGACGTTTGAAGGAAGAAACCAAAATATAAGAAAACTGCACAGAAGAAGCGTGGCCATCTACCTTTCAAGTGACTCTATTATCTTTGAATTCTCTAGGTAATGTTTTGACGATTTGTTTGTTTGTTGGAGGAATTACACGGTGCACAGTACCAATCATGGATCTGATGAATGTCTGCATTTACATGCCACACAATACAACAATTTTTTTTTTTCTGGTGTTGCACGAGGCTCCTATCCAGACATGGCACGCCACAAATACAGTTTTTTAGCTAAACGTCTTTAGAGATACATATGTACTCGCATTACATATTCATGCTTGATGTGATGCCTGCTGAGGAAACAAATAACAAGCTAAATTTATTTAGCGACTAAATACGCCTCTTCTTTTTCCATCAAAGCAACTCGAGCCTTTCAGCCCTCTGTCTTCCCTCAGAGACAACTGTAAGATATGAAAAGCTTGCAGTCAAGAAGAGCAGAAGCATTTCTGAGTGCGTTTCGGTACGCCTCTTCCTCCTTTAACCTGAACTAAAGCAAAATGACGGCTCGCTTAGAGATGCAGTCAGCGTTTTCGTTTTTTTTATTTTTAATTCCAGCGTTCTTTGATCCTTCACTGGAGGGTTTTTGTTTTTGCTCCTTCCGTGTGCTGAAGCTTGAAACATTGTGGCAGGTACAGTACAGCATTGATGCAGCTATGGACAGCCGGATTAAGATGCTGCTGACCAGCCAAATATATATTTTTTTTTTCTTTTACTGATGTTCATTAACCAAGTGACAAGTTAACACTTTGTCCTCTACAAATGTTGCAAACAGTAGCACCCACCAACAAAATGTACCTTTTCAAATCCAACACTTTAAAAATGTGTGAGTTGGCTGTTTCAAAATGTATCATCCATCCCTGTTCCATTAAAGGCACACCAATCATGTTGGACATACCAAAAAAAAAATAAATGAAACAAGGGGTACTAGACTTGTGGGGTGAGAAGTTTTTACACTGATCCAGAGTTTCTTCATTTCTAAATAACTGGTGGAGAGTAAAGGAGGGTGGTGCCTACCAGATTTTAAATGGGCTATACACCGATCAAGCATAACATTATGACCACCTTTCTAATATAGTGTATGTCTCCCTTGTTCCTCTAGAACAGCTCTGACTCATCAGAGAATGGAAATGGATGTTCTGATGGTGTCCTGTGGTGTCTGGTAATAGAATAATGGGCTTTTAGGTTGTATGGGTTGAGGGGGTGGGGCCTCTGTGTTTTCAGGTTGTTCCAATTCCAGGCCTTGTCTGGTCTAGGTGGGTGGTACATGTCGTAGTAACATCCGCACGAATGCCAGGTCCAAAACTTTAACAGCAGAACACTGCATTGTCACAAGATGGTAACGTTATCAATTTGTCCTGTATTTTTAGTATTTTTAATATTGTGACTGATCGGTGAAAATCAAGGGCAGACTAGATCTCTCACAACTTTACAGAGTTTACAGATGGGTTTTCTAATTTTACATAGAAACGTCTTCAAAAATCCTAACAAGTTCAACACTTTGTTTCAGCTTATTTTTTGGATAAGGCCTGGAGGACTAACAACCTTCATGGACATGGATTCTCTGAGTTACAATGTTTTTCGCCTTCCTTCTCAGACCGAACTTCAGTTTACCTTTATCTCCAGTTTACTTGTCTATCTAAAGTGGTAGAAAACCACTAATTTAAAATAAATCTATACTTTCACTCAGTATCAATCATTTTAAATCCTGAAGTGAAAGCAATGTTCTTCATGATGTTTTGCAAAATAATATAGTTCAGTTCAAAGAAAATGAATATAAATGAATTAAAGGGTTCACAGGAAAATAACAAAAAATGCTTCTTAGTTGACAGGTGGAATCGAAAGTTTCAGATGATTCCTCGAATTACAGATGCACATTCATATTCATATCTGGCCAAATGGAACATCAAAACTAACATCTGTTCATCTGATCAGCTTGGCTTGAGAGAAAAATTCTATTTGTTAGCATCTTTCTTCCAATTTATTTTGCTGGAAAATAAAACATGGATGAGCCAGAAAGCCCAAACACAATGATTACAGTCAAAATAGCAAAAGCTAAGTGCCCGTAAATGAAGTAAACTTGCTGAGTGATGGCTTTCCACTGGCTGTGAACCGGCCTGCCTGCAAAATTCCTTCTTAAAATGATCTGAATCCTAATTATTATGCACTGACATCTATAGTAAATCTACCATGAATGATTGCAGCCTCCAAAACTAATAATTTAAAGCGCATATCTTCTCCGTTATTAGTTATTAGTTTTTGCCAATGGAGTGTGAAGATTTGAGAAACATTACACTTGCTCATCTGATCTGTATATCAGCAAATCTTTGTTCTCTGAAACACGATAAATGGATTGGACTGATGATATGTTTGGAGGTTTTCTATGAATGTATATTCCCTTTCTGCCCTGATGTGAAAGCACAATCACAAGTGGAATCAGCTGCCACAAAAATCCCAGCCGACCACAGTACCTGGACTTTCTGAAGGTGTAAATACCTCACAAAACAGAACCCCAAATACCTGGTTGAGTGGGCTAGCTGTAAACTGAGGCTATAGTTCTCACCTCATTGGCACCGGTTCCATCTGGCACCCTTTGCTACAAGTCGCCCCCTCGCCCTCTCACCTCATTACTTCATGTCTTTCGCCACTAAAACCAAGTAAATAAAGGTCTAAACCCCTCAGAATAGTTTAAAAACAAAAGAACCACTGACTCCTGGTAAATTTTACTATTATATGGCAGCTTGATAGGTTACACTTTAGATTTTCATAACCATGTTATGTCATCCTCTTTCAGCAGGGACCCATTTGACATTAAGAAAAATAATTACACTATTTTATATTTTAGGGGACCTTTAATGGCGCTCTTTTAAGCCTGCAGGGGGCCGGTGTTTGATAATCAAAATAGATACTGGGTGGAGTACCACTTCCACAAAACAGAACACTCACCCGGAAGACGGATGAAAATGCAAAACATCCAGCACATCCTCTAAAGTAATAAGGATAATAAACAATCAAGCCGGTCTAGACCTGTCTGGATATGAATCACAATCGCTGGCCTGTTTCTCCAAGCCTCACTCTGGTGATTAGATAAAGATGCACCTTGTTTGTGTGTGTCAACAATTCATGGTTCTCATATACAGATATTCTAAAAGCAGCGGTCCATTTGGACGCTCCTCAAGCTTTGCTCTAATGCCACCACCAGACACAACAAGATATCCTATAATGTCTTTCCTAGACATCCCATCCATTAGAAGAAAAAAATGACCCACCAACAGATTTATACACACATACGCCTTCAGGGATAGGATGCTGCATTTGTCCGACACCCAGCAAACATCTCACAAATCAGCACTCGCCAGCGTTACTGTAATGGGGAGCGTAGAGAAGTGTGAGCTGTGAACACCTCCGAGCAGTTTGAAACAGTTTAACGGGACCCAGTAGTGATAAAGTTTCTCCTCATCGCCGAAAGACATGTGACGAGCCGTGTGCACTTTCAACGTGAAAATCGGTTCAGATTGGTCTGGCAAGGTGTCCGCATGGCAACAGCGATACGCTCAACATTCGTTCCGGCACGTTACAGGCTTCAGATTAAGTTTAAAGGTTGCCAGTGACACCTTTTGCCTTCAAGCCTCCGCGGCATCTTGTGGTACGGTAAATTGCAGTTCAGCCGCGGTGGTGTCAGGGTTGTCTTGGCAACCAGGTGTTGACAGTTACACTTAATCTATGGAGTACCATGACCACTTTGTGGCAAATGACTGTAGAGCTGTTAATCCTAGTCCTCTGCGTGTTTGTTAGAGATCTGTTGCGTGGTTTGATTTGTTGATTGTTCGTCCGTTTTTTAAATGGGTAAGATGTGTTACAAGGAAGGTTTGTGTTCTGCTGTTGAAGAACACACGAGTGAGCAAATTAGTCGTTTCAAAAGCTGTTAATCAGGCATAAATATGCTGTCGAACTGCTTATCACTAATAATTAGTGACTTAAACGGTTGTACCGTAGTTTTTAAAACCTGTGTATTTATTGGGTCTAGGATGCAAAAAAAGTACTTCAAGCAGCAAAGGGCATCTTACATCTTTGGGAGGGATTAACTTTCTACTATTAACTTCGTCAGGCAAGCAATGGCTGCTGCCATTAAGGAGTCTCATTGCTATGGGGTGGGGTTGGCTGGTATAGTTTAGGTGGGTGGTTTAAATAAATAAATAAATGTCTAAATAACATACACACTAATTTCAGGTTGAAAAGTTTCCCAGCAGAACACTGCTTTGTTATAAGCTGGTCTGTGTTATTTACTTTTCCTGTCAGTGGTCATAATGTTATGCCTGATTGGTGTAAGTGGATAGCTCATCAAATGAAACATATTCTTTTTTTGGTGATAAAGTTTTGGCTGCATCTCCTATATCATGTATATGTTCTAACACAATGTCGTTAGCTGTAATTAGTCGTAGCAGAACAAATTCCATTTCCAATCTACAATAGGTTATAAAGGCACTGGCGTGAACGTGAATGCAATTACAGTGCCACTGTGATACCATCAAAACAAAGACAATGGCCCAGGGCAGGACAAAGCAGGGCTAATTATATCGGGATTCTGATGGAGATAGGAAGGTGCTGAAGGCTCATTCCTGCACCTTCCACGAACAGTTTGAGACAGCGATAAATAGACAGAGTTTAATTGCTCCGCGCTGAGGTTACTGTGCCACTTTCCAGGCATGCAGCCTCGAATCTAAAGACAAGCATGTCGCATTGTAGATGACATTTCTCTGTGTGTGATAATGAGCCGGACTTTAGAGGGAGCTTTGAATACGCCATAATGCACCATTGCAACCATTTTCCAGTTGGTCAGTTGGACACTTGCATTGTTCATGAGAGAAATATCTGAGGGCATGGCAAAATATAAACAACACAGTTTGCTGCTGTCTCAACCATAAAAACAGCATAGATGAATCGTTAAAGGAGAAAGCAATACAGCCTGCTTCTGTGCACTGAACTCTGTAGGGAGCAGCAATGTGAGGTGTTATTATTAAGGCTTTATTTCTGTATGTGTAAATGCATGTGTGTGTGTGTCTATATATACACTGCCACTATATATTATAGCACTGTGAAAAAATGCTGTACAAATACTCGCAATTGAATACACTATTCATGCAGTCACACAGTCATACTATGTAACTACCTTAGTTGCTACATACACACAAACACGTTATATATAGATGTATATATAACTGATGACTGGTCATCAAAAGCTACTCAAAACTAAAAGTTATGCAGACTACAAGTCGACGACTGCTCCAACACAGTCACTTCTGGCACTTGCCAACAGGAAAAAGCTACATCAGTGGTAATCAAAGCTGGTGAGCTAGCTAGCATATTTCATTGTTTTGAGAAAATGAGGAACAGTTACACTAATTTTCACGACTAGATTGGAGATTCCCACTGAAGGCATCAAAACTCTAGATTAACACATATGGAATTACGTAATGAGCAAAAAGGTGTGAAAAAGCTCAAAACGTGTTTTAGAGTTTAGATTCTTCAACCCTTTGCTTTGATAGCTGCTTTGCACGCTCTTGGCATTCTCTCTGATCTTCATGAGGTCGTCACCTGAAATGGTTTTCCGACAGCCTTGAAGGGGTTCCCAGAGATTCTGAGCACTTGTTTCCCCTTTTGCCTTCACTCTGTGGTCCATCTCATCCCAAACCATCTCGATTGGGTTTAGTTCAGGTGACTGTGGAGGCCAGGACTCCATCACTCTCCTTCTTGGTTAAATAGCCCTTACACAGCCTGGAGGTGTGTGAGTGTGTGTGGGCAGGATTCTGTGGTAGCCATGCTGGTTCACTGTGCCTTCAGTTTTGAATAAATCCCCAACAGGGTCACCAGAAAAGCACGCCCACACCATCGCATGTCCTCCTCCATGCTTCATGGTGAGGACCAAGAACGTAGAGACCATCCGTTCACCTTTTCTGCATCGCACAAAGACACCGTGGCTGAAACCAAAGCTCTCAAATTTGGATTCATCAGACCAAAACACATATGCCCTACGGTCTAATGTCCATTCCTTCTGTTTCTTGGGCAAAACAAATCTCTTCTGCTTGTTGTTTTTCCTTAGTAATGGTTTCTTAGCAGCTCTTCGAGCACAAAGGCCTGATTCGCTCAGTCTCCTCTGAACAGTTGATTTAGAGATGTGTCTGTACTGTACTGGAACTATGTGTAGCATTTATCTGGCCTCTAATCTGAGGTGCTGTTAACTTGCGATTTCTGAGGCTGGCCACTCAGAAGAACTTATTCTCAGCAGGAGAGGTGACTATTGGTCTTCCTCTCCTGGGGCAGTCCTCATGTGAGCCAGTATCATCGCAGTGCTTGATGGTTTTTGCGACTGAACTTGGGGGCACATTCAAAGTTTTTTCCAGACTGACTGACCTTCAGTCCTTAAAGTAATGATGGACCATGTTCTATTTACTTATCTGATAATATGAATTCTAACAGTTGTCAAATAGGGCTGTCAGCTGTGTACCAACCTGACACAACTGATGGTCCCAACCCCACTGAGAAAGCAAGAAACTCAACAAATGAACCCTGACAAGGCACAGCTGTGAAGTGAAAACCCTTTCAGGTGACTACATCATGAAGCTGATTGAGAGAAAAGCCAACGGTTTGCAGCGCTGTCAACTAAAAACAAAAGGGTGGCTGCTTTGAGGAACGTAAAATATAGAACATATTTACAGTTACGATTTTATCTCTGCTACATAATTGCATATACCTTGCATCATACATTTGATTTCTCCAGTATGCATCTAACGTGTAGAAAGTAGTAAAATTAAAGAAAAACACTGAATGAGAAGGTGTGTCCAAACTTTTGATCAGTGGCGTATGTCTCTTCGGTCGAAAAACGCCAACGCACACCCTGGAATTCTGTCTTGCAGATAACAGAGATCAAAGTGGTTCAACGGCGCATTTTTCTCACTTGCTTTTTTCGAGTTCTTGTGCCGCAAGAACAAAACATGGGGGACTCAGTGTGGAGCATAATAAAGGCAAAACATTATTGGGGCCTGTTATCCTGGGATTAGATCATTTTTCTACAAACAAGAATTCGTGCCATCATAATTATTTCAAATTACAAAGAGAAAATGCACATATAAGCTTTAAAACATAGCACATAGTAACTAAAAAGACAAAAGTGTGACTTCAGTTTGGATCTAAAAATTGCACTACACATGCCTTGGGTGCCAGAAAAAGACCTTTAGAGTAAACTTGTGTTATTGATCCTGGTCTCAGGAGAGCATGATGCCGTACACCAATTATATGGATTTCAGGGCTGGGTGTGCCAGGTGATATCATGTTTCACATCCAACCGAAGGCAGCTGTGTCTGGCCTATACAGTTCTATGCTGCCTCTAATTTGACATCAAGGGGGCAATAGAGACTCCTCTGTCCCTTTAAAAGATATCGCACTCATGTACGATAAATAATTCAGGTGGAATAATTCCACTGAGGTTCCTGTAAGGTGGGACCAGTGTCTCGTCTCCTCTAGCAGTAGGACAGCCAGGGAGCTCATACATAAAAGATGAAAGGTTTGATAGCCTCTGGATTCAGCGGCTGGGATTGTGCGCTGTAGACTTTAGAGTCGTAGCTTGGCTTAGCTGCACGCAGCCTGTGAACTGCCCACCGCCTCTCGGGCCTGGCTGGATGGGGCTCTCTCTCTCTCTCTGAAATATCTGTGCCATATGCAACCCTGCTCTGCTCTGCAGTCAGAAGGGGGAGAGGTATAAATAGCAACAACATGGATGCAGGGGAGAATGAGATCTCACTGAAATGTCTGAGTGTCGAGCCAGTTCACTTCCCACCCGCAGGAGTGACACCACAACAACGCGCAATAAAATAATAGTTTAAGTCACATTTTGCTTCAGGTGCATTTGTGTTGATCAAGATTTCTAAGATGTGTCATCACCTATTTCCAGTACTTAAGCCACCTACTGTCTAATTTCTTGGCTGAATCCGCGCTAAATTTGGCACCTTCATTTTGCCATTTTCTCTATTCCATTTTGTTACAGGCAGCTTAGGCTCATCTCCACCGTGAGAGAACAGACAGATCTGTTCGAGTGGAGCCAAACCTTCTGCCTGCCCAATCGCCTGACACAGGCGTGATAACATTTCACTGGAGCACATCAAAGATTGGCATATTTTGACTTTCTATAACAAGAGTAACATGCACAGCGCTGATATGCGCAAAAGAAAGGAAACCTGTGGTAAGAGGCGGATTTATCGGCCTGCCTTGTTAACCTTCTACCCTCTCACATTCCCCGAGGGCAAACCTGTGACATGAAAATAACGTAAAGGCCAAACATTTTTTTGGCTCAAGACATTTTGTGTTGTGATTATGTGTCAAGAATGTATCTGTGAAGGTACAGATATAACCCGGCTCTCAATCACTTCAATCAGGAACTTCACTGCTGCTGCTGCAGAGTGTTCATATTGATTTATACACAGAAATTCTGGGTTGACAAGGACACGTGTCAGCAAAAGATTCGACGGAGGTTGAAACACCACTTAATCTATTAAGAGAAAATTCTTAGTGAAGGGGAGACACATAGAATAGATGAATATTACTAATGCATACAATGACGTATGGACACAAGTGCACATAGCTGCAGCCACACGTTGGGGTGAGGTTTTTGCTTCCAGGTATTAGTTTCATAGGGTCCAACTTTGTTTTGGAGGGAGAAACTCATCCAACCAACAGTAAGATGAAGAAAACCTTTGCAATTCATCTTATCGTAATGGAGCATAAGTCAACTTAACACCTAAGAGGGCACCAGTAATCATTTCTGTGCTTCAAAAAACCTGTGCGTTCATTCTAATAATAAAAAGGCGACTAGAGCTGCCGATTCCAGACGCATTTCTCTCCACAGTAAAAATTACCATTTAAAAAGTTTTCCCTTTTCATGATAACCTCACCGTTCCTCAACATAGAGACCTGCATAATCAGTTCTAAGTACTTCTTCAGATAAGCCCCTTTAATTCTGGTTTATCTCTTCATGTTTGACACTGTTTAAATTTCATCCCGGTTTCTGATTTAACAGTCTTCAGTCTGAAGTGGAACTGTTCACTCTGCTGTGGTGCTGATTGCACAAAAGCTCATTTTCCTGGATTTGTCTGTCTTTGTCTGACACAGACAAAAGTTTGTTAAAGCATTAAGACAACATTAGTTTTTCTCATCTTCTATAACCTCTTGTTCTCTGGAGGGTCAAGGGGGGGCTGGAGCCTATCCCACCCTGGACAGGTCTCCAGTTTATCACAGGACTAACACAGAGAGACATTAAACCATTCACACTCACACCTATGGACAATTTAGAATCACCAATGAACCTAATGGCCATGTCCTTGGACGGTGGGAGGAAGCTGTAGCAGCTGGTGAGAACCCACGCAGACACAGGGAGAACACGCACACAGAAATGCCCCAGTCTGATTTAAATCTAGACCATCTTGCTGTGAGGCATCAGTGCTAACCACCACCTCACTGTGCCGCCACAGCAGTAGTTCTTTTTATAAAATATCTACAAATGCTAGCTGTGGTGTTTTAAGACAAACAATGGCATAACTAGTGTTTCCTTTAAGCTGTGTAGTCTTTCTTCCGTGGGTGAATGCCTGATCAATAATATTCCCACTCATTCTTCTTGAGACAATCCCTGGACGCTGTTTTTAAAATACCAGCCCAGGCCTCTCGTTATATCCTACAGACTTACAATTGCATAACCCGCCACCTCCCCATCTCCACTGTGACCTCCAGGACGTCCAAGGATGTTTCAAGTTCAAGTTTCCATCAACCACATGCTGGCGTTACTCCATCACAACACAGTGGGATCCAGTCCTATCACCCAGGCCGAATGAAGACACCTCAACCCAACAGAGCATAGGCACTAAAGGTTGTTATTTTTCTGTGGCCAACCTCAAAGAATATTATTGTAAATGTCCATTGATCACTCTTCATCCACCAATAAGGATGGCCTGCTTGGTCACTGAAGGCTTACTGACGTTGACTGTGTTCTATATTTCACTGACCACCACAGTGAGACACTTATTGTTCAGCATTAGAATTGATTCATTTTCACCTAAACATAATGTCTACAATACAGTTTTTAAACCAGCCTATGGCACTGAAAACAGCTGATATTTTAAATGTTTTTCTTCCTGCTTTGGAATGTTTGCAAGTTTTTTTCACTTGACTAGTGGACATTGGAAGCAGCAACATTATTTAAAAAAAAAAATACAACCTGTTGATTTGCTGTTTAAATATATAATCAACAACCAATTAGTGTTGGATAGATTAAAACGATGGTCGCGCATAAAATCCAGGCACGTGTGAGCCGTTTCACAAACAACCATGTTGTGAAGTATCACATCTGAGTTGTGACTTACACCCAAGAAAAATATACACTTCTACAGATCATTAGGAAACCTTTAATTGTGTGTGTGCTACGATGGTATCAGTGTAATTGGCAGCAATTGCCTCCCTCTGCCTTAGTTTATGGAATTATTTTTCCTATGTGAACATTAAAATTCTCAAAGCTGCTGTATTGTTACACGCTGATAAGTCATTTTATCATCTTTAGGTAAAAATGAAAAAGCATCAACAAAGACCTTCATTGGATTCTTTTCTGGCCATGGGCTTATACATGAACAACGCTTTTTTTTCTGTGGGAGAAGAGTCAATGGGTGAATGTGAGAGTCTGACAAACTGTAGGAATCCCATTTAAGTTTTATGTGTGGAAAGAATGAAGGTATGCTGAGAAAAACAGAATTGCCTCTTACTCAAAACCCAGCCTGGTCTATTTAGTGATCCCATGAGTAGAGGAATTGGTGACTTATTAATGGACTTATTTCTTCTTTGAACGGTGAACAAAATAAGTAAAAATGCCATTTAGAGGCGTGTTAAATTTTCTGACTTCTTGGTACATAACTTGGCTTATAAAGACCACCAGAGGGCCTATGCAGTTTCCCTTGAAGAGGCCCGACCCCACTGCTACTGGAAAATCCAAACAGCTCTTCTCCACAATAAACCATCTCCTAAACCCTCAAATTCAAACACACACAGAACCCACAGTAGAACTTGAAAAAGCTATTGCTGCACAGTTATAAGACCATCTGCAACTTCACTCATGTATGAAAGCTTCCAATCTGGTTTCTGTGCTGCCCACAGCACAGAGACAGCATTCATCGACAGTCATCGATAACCTTCTTATGTCAGTCGATACGAGTTCCCCCTCCTTGCTCATCCTCCTTGACCTTACAGCAGCATTTAATTCTGTTGACCACCACATCCTCCTAAACCGCCTTCATGCTGATATTAGTCTCTGTCATGCTACACTTGACTGGTTTGCTGCATATTGTGCTGGCAGGACTGAGTGCGTCAACCTAGGATGCGGCAGGTCCTGAACAGCCCCCGTCATGTGGCGTCCCTCAAGGATCCATCCTGGGACCCCTGCTATTCATCCTTTACATCCTGCCACCGGGCTGTGTCACCAGCCGGTATGGCATCTCCTTTCACTGCTATGCTGACGACATCGAGTTGTACCTGAGGGCCTGACCACAACCTCTCCTCTACCCTGGCCTCTTCATCCTCATCTTCATCCTCTACACCGCCACTTCCCACCCTCTCCAACTGCCACAATGTCCTACAGCCAAACAGCTCCAAAAACAAATCCATACTGTTCAGCACCCCTCATCAGGTCCAGTCATCCTCCATAACCACAGTCTCCTTTTCCAGTCAAGACATCCTCCTCTGAACCACAGTAACTAACCTTGATGTGAAGCTGGACCCACACCTGACCTTCAAGAACCACATCAAACATCTGTTCAAAACATGTTTTTCTATCTTTTTCCGAGAACATCTCCAAGCTCTATCTCTCCCTCACTTTGGCTGATGCAGATGAACTCGTTCACACCTTTGTCTCCTCCAGGCTTGACTACTGCAACAGCCTGCTCATTGGAATCCCCCCCAAAAACCTTCAGAAACTTCAATTTATCAAAAACAGTACTGACCGAACAGTGATGAAAGCTTGCAAACAGGAATATATCGCACCTATTATTTTTTTCAGAACGATTCCTTTTTTTTTCAGAAGCGGTTTTTATTTCGTATTCTGGGTTTTCACTGTACTCGGTAGCAGTTTGAATTTTTCTAATGAAAAGTGCTTTATAAATAAAATTCATTAGCATTAAAACTGACAACAGAAAAACGATATTTACGGTTGAACGAATAATTTGTTCCACCGAGCTCTATCATAGGTGCACTGAAAAATAATACACCATGGCTAATTTAAGTTTTTTTTTTTATTTTCAAGGGGAATGATGAGTGAAAGCAGCAGTAAGAAAAGGAGACAAACCAACAACCAGCTCTTAATTTACTGAAACGTTTTTTCCATTTAGCCAAACCTTAACTTGATATGTGGTTCCATAGTGCTCGGTTCTCATCCAAAAACTATAGCACAATTATTCACTGGATGACATGTTCCTTCAAATGTTACAGTTTTCAGTACTTCTGTATGGTTAATTTGTTTACAAAAAATGCAGCACCTTCCTATCAAAAGAAATTCTTTAAAAAAAAAAAAAAAAAAGATTTGTGCACTACATGAAGCGTCACACAATTCACATCATCAGTAGAAGCAGACTAGCTTTGGGCGGAGTGCCAGAGGCAAGTTTGGGAAGGAGGACTGTACTGAGACGTCTTGTGATTTTAGCTTATTTCTCTAAGGCTGTTTTCCTGAAATTGATTAAGCCATTAAAAATAATCTCTGTTTGTCCAAATGACGTTTTTTTTTTTTTTTTTAGAAGTGCCTTCACACGAAAAGAATCCCTTCATGACTTGGATTTTACACTGGCACACTCATTTGGTATGGGAATATGCCATGCCTAAACAGAGTACAACTATTCTAAGGCACACAATGGCAAGTTGTAATATTGGAGTAATTTAGCCATACATTAAACAAATGACAAAGAAGGATAAGTAGAAGAAGGAGAAATTGCTAAAAGAAACACTGTTCAGAATCCGTGTCTCACCAAGTACATAACCTGACCATGAATAGAAATAATTTAATCATTGCTCTCCACAATGTTAGAAAACTATCAGTTGTTAATGTTCGATAAAGTTGCTCCACGGAGCAGTTTGTTACACTCATTTAAGGTACTGCAGGACAAAGATGCAGTAGCATACACACTTAGCCAACCCTGGTGCGAGCCACTTATACTTGCTCCTCAGTCTGGTCCACTCTTTAAAAACGCCACCCAAACACTAGCCGGTGTTGTATCTATTTTTGCCGGTCAGGTTCATTTTTGTTTCTGCTTCACTTGCTGCTTCACTTTCATCAGTGGCGAATGAAGCTTTTGCCAAAGCTGAGTCATAAAAATGTTTCTATCTCTGAACCTCCTCAGTTAACCCTTGCTTGATGTGTTCCATCTCTATTGATCCAAAACAATCAATTCGGAAATTGCAGAGACAGAAGCAGCTGGAAATACTAAAGCGAACTATCGTTATTACCAAGCAGACCATCACCACTGACCAAGCCCTTGTCTATGGTGCTGCAGTGCATAGTGACATTTCTGGGGAGGAGCACATCAGCTGCAGTGCTAGGGTCTACTTAGGATCTACGAATGATCTGCACTGTTGCTGTAGCCACAGAATTTTGAAGCCTAAAACGCCTATAACGTAAGTAAAAGACGGCCTACCAGAAACTTTTTATGTGTTTTTTAGGCCGGTATTGGACATGCTAACAAGGTCAAAACTTGATTTTCATCGGAGTGAGTCTTTAATAAGAAAAATGTCAAATAACAAACATCCTTTCACCTTTCTGTTTAACAAAATCATCTCCACTGCAAGCTATGTTCAAAGGTGAGCTTGATCCCTCATGCCATAATGAGGCAGTTTTACTGCTTGGAACACGCTGTCATGTTGTGCCAGACTTCTGCCTTTAAATATTATTATTATATAATTCTTCTCCGTTTGTTTCACTGACACTCTTGCAGTTTGTGCTCAGACTATTTGTAGCTACGTTTGCAGAATACAATACAGTAATAAAATTTAAAAAAAAAAATAATAATGATAAAATAAATGATCTGCCCAGGCTCATCAACATTTACCCTGACAGCTTTGTAGCATCGCAGGTAATTGAAATTTAGCGTGCTCCCATTCTTTTATTCAGCTCCTCTAGTCCTGATTAGGTTACTGGAAGGACACACAGGAGTTGGTTACTTTCTATGTTTTAATAAAGTGCCTGGCTGCATTGTGGGCCCCTTGTTCGAGAGACATTCAGTTTTTATTTTTCCCCCCACAATTGTGCACAACTCTGAAATTGGGTGATTTCGGAGGCGCCGATTTTCTTAGTGCTTCTTTTCAGCTTTCACAATATATATTGTTGTCCTTACGAGATGTAGTGTTCCACATCAATTCAGCCGAAGAAGGAGCTGCAGCTTCTTTCTAACTGATTCAGAAAAGAAGGTGGAAAAGGGAGGCATTTGATCTAGTCCATTGTGGTATGACGGAAAATGAAAAATGTGAAATGCTCCAGAAGCTCCTGTCTTTGATTTTTGTCCTGGAGTCAATTTAAACAAAGACCTAGTCATCACATCAACACGTTGCTTTTACACTTTTTACAAACCAAACAAGCTTGTTGTGATGGGAGTTTCATATTAAATGATAAATGCATCGAATCTCAACCTGATCTTATATTGCATTTGATATCACAAAGCTGTTCCTTACTGCTGATTAAAGGAACCAACTGAAATGGCAATCAGTGAGCCAGAGTTCTTCATCAACTAAAAAGTTGAACACGCTGTCAAGATTTTTGTTCCTTTCCGCTTTTCATTCTAGTCCTTTTTTCCCCTCCTGAGTTTCCTGTGCTCCCCATGCTAGATTTAGTCTATTAGTTAGATGTTAGAAAAACTCTAAGTATTGATTCAAATGCAACAATCTTTCCTTATTGAACACTGGTGTGGATTTATTCTTTAAATGAAGCAGAGGGGTGGGGTGGGGTAACTGGGATCTACATCAGGGTCGATTAACCGTTAATTACAGATCATTTTGGTCTGAACAACAGACTGCAGAGCTGTTGCACGTTAAGGATAATTAGCCTAAAAGGCTGATAAAAGGCGTGTTTATAGATCTCAAGGATATCAGGATCAAAGCCGCATTTGTTTTGTTGTTTACCCTTTAACTGTTTAACATTAGTGATTCTGAACAAGCGAGTCAATGAAAATCTGAATCAGAATACTTTAATAATCTTTACAGAAAACAGATGGATCCATGCTGGTCAGGCATATCTGATAGCTGGGTGTCCAGCACAGTGGGTGGGTTTAGCAATGTGTTTAAGTCAACTCACCGTTTATATGGTTCAAACCATCAGTAAACCAACACCATTTATCTAGGATCAATAACTGATCCAAATAGGCCGAGAAGAATCTGGATGTGAGCGCAAATCACAGCCAAAGGCATGTCTCCAAATAAGTAAGGACTGAGTGGAACTGTGAAGGTGAGGCTGTAGTTCAACATACAGGTTATATCCAGGTTCTGGTTGAACATGAGCAAAAACTGAGCGTCTCTCTCTCTTTTTTTTTTTTTTTAGTAACTAAGAATGTCTGCTAATGTCTCCAATGTTTGTCCAAGTATTTTAAACAGACATTTCCCTCTAAACCAGGCTGACCTAAAACCTACCCACAGGGGACACCAAAATACAAACTGATAATCACCATTACTCTAAACCTAAATCAACACTGGGACAGGGGGGGGTCTGAGTAATGAGGTTGACAATCTGGGTTCCCATGTAGGATTAGAAACTAGGTCAGCTCTCGCCTGGGCAAACTAACTTTACTCAATACATCACAGTTTGTTCTAGCAGTGTAAGCTATCATGGTGATAAAAAGGTACAAACTATGACAAATATGCAAATATTACAGACACAGTGCACCATGGGGGATTACAAGCATTCTCTGGTTCTTTTCATCCCAAGGTTGGATTGCAAATTCAAATGAGGACCTTTTAGCGGAGATTGCACTCATCTGCCGTTTCTCAACTCACTTCCGTTGCTGGATAATTATTCTGCTGAAGAAAATAAGATAATATACTGAACTCTATTATCCAATGGAAACCATCAGCTGTACACCAATGAATGGAAAACTGGGGACTGGTCCCAGTGTCCAGCCATAGGCACTGCTGGAGCTGGCACCTCTTTCTCTTTCAGGGCTCCTGCTTTGCTCCCCTTTTCCACCCATTTTACCCTCTTTATATTGTGCCCCCACCCAACTATTTATTTATGCAATCAAACTGGTGAAATATGACATTGAGATCAGCGCAGAACATGATTGCATACGGCATACATAAGTCATCTTGAATAATCACTGACCCAATCAGCCACGGCGGCTTCAGCAGAGCTTTTGCTAGACGGATAATCACGGACTGTTTGTTGCTGTAACCTAACTTCTCAATTTCCTACAAGAACCCAGTAATCGTGGTAACTGTTGCTCTGTGGAGCCATCTGGGTTACAAGACCATGGAAACAGCACAAGGCTATGAAAAGTGTTAAATTAGGTCACAAAACAAGCATCCTCTCTAGTATTCAATTGGTCCAGTTTTCCCCATTGGACTGGCCTTCAGTTTCCCATTCTATCTGGCTGCTGTACCACGACCCTGGGAGCCCAGAAACTGTAGGGAATCCAACTTGGAGTAGGAGTGTGTGTGGGCTTCTGTGTATTGAGTTAAAAAGTAAGGTTGTGCATCCCGTGTGGCCTCCAGCTATGAATCTTGGACAGCTTCACCTCGGCAGAGTTCGCCAAGCTGCCCTGTTTTCATTCATCAGAGCCAGTGGCACACCAAGCCAAGCACTCTACAAAATAAAACCACATGCGCGCGCAACACACAAAACACTACCACTTTGCTTCGTACGAGTCTCAACGCCAGGGTTGATATGAGTCTCAACACCCGGAGCTGCCGAGTTTGGATTCGAGCTGCTGGAGTCGGTGCCAGTATCTTTGAATTTGAATGGTGATGCCTGAAAAGTAGAAAAGACTCTCCACCCCCACCAATCGTATTTTTGTTGGGATAGGACAGCAAAGGACAATGACAAAATAAAACACAAAAAACTAAGCTTCCTTTGAGTATCGAGGCTTAAAAATAACACCCACATTTAAGCCAAGGGAGAGACAAAAACACAGAAACACAGTCGTAGAAATTATCCCTCTGTCCCCTCAGTGCTATGTATCACACACTCTCCTCCCTGCACTTCAGCTCTCTAACAATTTTGTCTCTGCTTAAAGCCGATGGCACAACACAGAAAGAAAAGCAAGTTGTATTTCATCCTCCGGAGTTTAGTGAGTACAGAACAGTTCACCAGTCCTCTGACACTAACATGACACATGCACACTATAGTAGTCACTTCACTCTTACTATCCAAACTTTGACATTTGTGTTTTACTTTTTCTTAGATTCCACATGCTGCTCGCCCTTCCCCGTCCTCACAGTGCAACACACCTGACATCCACTGACCACTAGTTGTTGCGATTACAGTGACATCAATGGTAAAACACAGAACGCAGGCAGCCTCGGACAGATTAAATGAGGGGTAATTATGAGAGGAGGCTCTCCGGGGTGTTCTGTCTCAGCCACCCTGCTAATACCGAGGCACCTAAAGGTGTGGCGCAGCGTGGCTTTGTTCACACTAACTATTGAAACGAGCTGCGTGCGTGTGGGTATGCGCGCGGCCATGAAAGGATGAGACAAAGCCACCCTCAACTCGAGCGGCGCGACTAATGAAGAAAACATTATCAGCGTGCGTGCGTTACCTCGAAAAATGAAGGCTTTGCTGCCGTTGTGAAGCCCCGCCACTTGGGTAATTCCATATGTGGCATTTGCCAGGTCAAGTTCATTGATGATATCAATCTGGTAGTCTTGATCTGATCCGAAAGTCAAAGCTGGAGAGGAGAAATGAAGGTTAGAGGGTGTGAAGCTGTAGGGAACACAACCTGCTGAGAGGATTACACCTGACGTTAAAAATTCTGCTTAATTTAACTAACGGACATGGTCACCGTCGGAGTGTCTCCCACTGCTTAAAACGGCAGGTTTGGGGGCTTATAAATCGCACGGGGAATTACTTCCTACTAACATCCGCCGAATCTGCCCGCAGCCATCACCTGTATTCTCCACGGGCTGGAGGTGCACCGTTCGCTAAGGTAAAAGGCAACATCTCTTTTATGTCATCAGCATTCTGGCAATTTTCTAGTACTAACTCTATAAAATTGAAGGCGATGAAAAAAGAAAGAAAAGGGGAAGAAAAAAAACGCCGCCGCGCAAAGACACTACCAAAATGTTTGCATTCTTGCGCGCAAGGTGCAAACTGAAGAACGTAAAGAAGCTCAAGACACAACAAATTCACCATGCGTATTCACAGTGTCACACGACCTGTACTTACATGGTTTGGTAAAAAAGAGAAAAGAAAACAGAGCCACGTAAATATCCATTAGTGTTGGAGTTGCGCTGTACAGAGTCCGTGAGTCGTGCGCTCTGCTGTGTACCCACACCAACCCTCTCTGATCCGTCTGGAGCTGTGCGCCGCTCTCACCTCGCCTGGATGTGGAGGAACGGAGGAATGGTCCAAAGCTCGAGCGCAGGGGTTTCCTCAAGGCAAGGGGGGATGAGTTGGTCGCGTTTGAATTGGCCTAATCAGTCACCGCGTGGCGTCAAACGTGTCGCGCGTGCGTGTTTATAGAGCACATCTATTAAAGCGGGCAGCAGATTAAAAATCTCAGGGTTTTCTCAGCAATCAATTTGTAAAGTTCCCCCCGTCCAGGCTGCAGAAACTTGCAATTTCGGAGGTGAAAATGGGATTTTCAAAAGAAACTCGGAGAGCGGAGGATCCGGGAAATCTCTGTAATAGATAGGTAGGCTGTCCTTAGTTGTCACAACAGAAATTAATCAAAGAATTTCAATCGGGTAAATTAACAACAGCTGACAAAGTCGAACCGATTCCATTAAGGATATGAACACACTGAAGGTCGTAGGATATGAGTTTGCTCTCAGCGAACAATGTGTGATACGGCACTTTTACCAAAAAACACAGGATCCAGCTTCTAAATCGCCTCCTCCCGCCTCATCCGTGCTCCATCAGTCCTCTTTCCTCTGGGGCCTGTCCTTATTGAGAGCCATTAATCATAGGCTACCCTTCTCCTGCCTGCCTGCCTCTAAGTTGTGTACACTGTCAGGTTGTCAGGGTTACCTGCATCAACTGATGAGGGCTGAGAGAGAACAGTGGCGTCAGTTTAGTGAGTGCGGCAGTTACACGGTGCGCGCATCGGCTGCTCCACCGTGTCAACAAGGAAGCCACGCCAGGGATGGTGCTTTGGGATGCAGGTCAGTGTTGCACCCTCAGATTAGACTGTAAACAAGAGCAGCGTTCAAGCAGCGAGCAAGCCTATCCACTGACCCAGAAAATAAATGTTGAAGGGTAAAAAGAAATGAAGAAAATATATATAAGTTGCGGTGCAGCCAGGATAAAAGGGATGATTTAACAGTATTCCAAGAACACCAAATATTTACTCATTTATTAATGAACTAAAAACAATTAGGCTACTTAATGTTACATGAAACACATACAAAAGCTAAGTCTATCTTAACTTGTTGCTGTATAAATATCCATATCGTATAAATACACATATATACAATTCTTATTCAAGGCCAGTTGTTTAATACTTCAAATCATATCGCAATGGCCTTCAACCACGAGTCTGACCACAACACGTTAAGACCTGCCTGTGACAAATGAGGTGAAATTGAGGGGAAGGTTAACACCATTTATATGTAAATATAGCCAATTAATTATGAGAGAAAAATCTTCTTCCTTTTGTTGTGCCTTTTTACTGTATCCACTTCTTTAAGGTGAGTGAGAGTCTTTTCACTGCTTATCTGAACCCATAGGATCATCGCAAAATGCAATAATTTGCAATGACCTTAAATTGTGTGGGAGGGAAGAGCAGAGAGGAAGAACCAAAGGCAGACTGAAATCAGATGGGATGAGCTTATTGCTGAAGCTCAGGGGCAGAGATCATAGGTCAACAGAAAGCAGCTTGAGCACCAGGAAGGGACATTAAGCGACGTGGGAAGAGGTGGAAGAGAGCAAGTATGTAGCCTTTTACCGGGATGTGAATTTGGAAATAATTAACAGGTGAGCTGGGTGTGGCGGACAGGTGACAAGGCATACACTGAAAGACTGAGGACATCTGGTGGCTGGAATGGGAGATACAGTACATGGAAATCAAATTAACTCAGAGCCGTGACACATGCAGTCAAAACAGGCTGCAGCATGCCTAAATGTATGCATGAATGAAAATGCAATGCAGTATATGTAACAATATGGGAGTCTTTAGATTATTTTCATTCTGTGCTTGTGAACACATTTCATTACAATGCCATTGTTCCACAGTCACTGTGAGGGCGGCAGAAGGGCTACAAACACCAAACCCTTTCTTAGCAAAAGAAGAGTGAGACTCAAACTGTGCCCAAACAAAAGTGGCCCCAAAACCATCAGGTACAAAACTCATTCAGGTTGGGTCGTAGCTGCCCGATAGAGTTAGAAGCATAAGTGCAGCATTTCTCAGAGCAGAACGAAAGTTGGATTAAAGCACTGCCTGTTTTTACGTCATACACCACGTAAAAAGGCACAATGTTAAAACCACCAGAAGCAAATAATGTTGACCATCTTGTGACAATTCAATGTTCTGCTGGGAAAATGTTGAATCTTGCATTTGTGTGAGGATGTTACTTAGACATGCACCACCCACCTGGACACCACAGCAGGACACGGGCTGACGCACTTGGCTTTTTTGGCATGTGTGCGCATCTGGTGGTGGTGTGAGGGAGTGGGAGGCCAAATCAGGCTATTTAAGAATAGAGCTATGTTATATAGACTTATGTATACAATACACATCCATATATTGACGTAAGGTGGACAACTCCTAACAGCAGTAATAGTCACACACACCAAACATGTAGAGGAAATAAAAATACAAACAACCAAATAAGTAACTATAATTATTAATGATTAAATGTTCAGGTTTTTATCAGAGTTTACTTTGAGTTTCTTAAACTTCTCAGACCCGGCGTCCTCATATGGGGACATTAAGTTTTAGATCTGTCTCAGCTTATTGTGCTTCATTTAGACCTGTTTTCCTCATAAGGAGATACTTTTGTCTGGTAGCCAAGTGTCAATACACTTGTTTTTATGCTTATCGCCTTTTCTAGTTTGATATGACAAGAAAATTTAACAAATTCATAAGTACTTGTTTCCAATTCTGATTTTGCATTAAAATACACAGTTTCATATTTTGGTACACATTGGTGACTTAAATTGTAATATACAGTGAAATAATCCCTGTGTCCACATTTGTTTTTGTTTTTTGTTTTTCAAAAGATACTTATTTTTTATACTTCTTAGGTGCTACTAATCCCAAATGCCTGATCTTAAGTTCTTAATCTTATCCTAAAGAAATCCCAAACAAATGCTTTGGTCTTAGGAGGTTAATGCATGATTGAAGTACAAGTGAAGTGAAGAAATTTTTGTAAAAGAAAATCTATGAAATTTAGAATTATCCCTATGGAATTCACCAGGTGATGTAAACCTTTGCCTCGGAACGTTAGTATACCACGACACCTTGTTGTGTCATGGCCAAATATATCGTGTTAACACAAGACAGATCTATAATTAGAAAGCTCATTTCCAGCCGCTGACACCAGAAGCTAAATGACTTTGCACAGTCGTGGCGTCTCAGGCAGCTCAATATGCTTCTGTGTCTCATGTTCTGACTGTCTTTTGTCAACAGATAGAATCTACTTGCACTGGCTAACCCAGGCAGACATGAAAGAAATGTATACTTTGTATAATGAGCTTCTGATGAGCAGCGTTGGTTGAATGAGTGCCTGAATATTGCAGCATGGGGAATAGAGCCACGGACTGGAGTCCCAGAGCAGATTACCCATTAATCACAGTATAAGGCCCAAATTTGTAGTTCTCCAGCAGTCTGGTGGATGTGTTCGTCTTGGAGGTCTCACGTCTTTCTGAATCTGCTGCATGAGCGCAGCTGCTTTCATGTGGTAAAAAGTTGGTCTCAGTGACAATATGACAGAAAAAAAACAGATGTTGAACGATTGATAGAAAGAGAGAGGTGGAGGTGACTGGGAATCAACTAAAACAGCCACAAGACACATTAGAAAGAGATTTCCTTGATGTCTTTGTCCTATTGAACACTAGATAAAGTGTTGAGATAATGGGATAAGCTATGGAAACACAAAACGAACAAGTTAACCCAAAAGAAGCCCCACACATCCTTGGTGCGACTCAGATCACTGCCTAACTATTTGTTGGTATCGATGGAAAAATGTCGGCTGAGTCAGGATTTCAGAAATGGCTGAACTGCTTCATTCACTCTGCTTCTTCTGAGGTGTGACATTTTTCTTGGCAGGTTGGCACTTCAAAACCTGGCATGTGTGGTTACCTTTTGGTAAAAAGGTAACCACGGTAAAACCAAGTCAAAACTGCAGAGTGGAGGTGTGGCTACAGTAAACAGTATCTGTTGCTTCATTTAGCATTGATGAAGCATTTTAGGTCCAGCCTGGCTTTAATAGGTCATGGGGAGGGGTTGGAAACAGCGAGAAGGTTATGAATCTGCACTATCAGAGACTTATAAACCCTGGGGCAGCTCCAGAGGGACACTTTAATGGCTCTCTGGGGAATCAGTGCCTTAAGTTTATTTTGTCAGCCACAGCTGCAATCTCATTGACTGTCACTTCTCCAAGGACATGATTAATGTGCTCCTCAGAGGTACTTGAAAGGAAGAAAAACCTTCACCAATGTGGAAAAAGTGCCACCATACACTGCAAAGTGGGGAACACCATCAAATGTGACAGCAGCTGAGCTGCAACCGATGCACAAATTATCATTTTTTTGTCTTGTTGTACTAGCACATTTACTTTAAATTGTTTGGAGGAAATAGGGAGACCGTCTATTTTTTTCTTCCACTCTAACCTGCTGTGAGAGCAGAATAAGTTATGGAATAAATGGGTGCCACACACAGTAGATGGTGCATTGTTCACAAAATCTGTGGCTGGGAGGCAATTATTGGGTCACGCAGAAACTCTCAGCTGTGGACATGATGGGCAATTGTCGCTGCAAGTTTGGTGGTTTGGATCCTTTGACAAATATAGCAACACTTATCCCAAGCATGACCCACTTTTGCTCTCAACTTTCTTCAGGCAGAGGTAAACATGCTTGCTTGACTGAAACGGCAGTGTCTCTCTCGCAGAAGGCAACGGTGTGATCGGAATGACAACTTACTGCTGTATCATTGAGATCAAATCTCCCACACTGCAGACAAAAGTTCTCTAATAGGAAGAGGTACATTTATAGACCTGCAACAGACAGACCTTTATAGCAGCAGTGAAAAGAGAAATAATTATCTAATAATTATGCAATGTAATTATTAATCTAATAATTACATTGCATGCTACCTAAACCCACACAGTGGACCATGTCAGTGTCTCTCTGCAAGCTCCGTAATTTATGTTTAGTAATATTAATAAAAAATAAAAAATAAAGCTAATAAGACATTTGCCCTACTCGTGAGCACTGCCAGCCAGTTGAAGCCTGACATAGCTTCCTCTGTGCAACAGAGACTGTCCTTACAGTGGCAGATACTTTACTGTGAAAGATGCAACTACAAAGTTTTGGATTGTGTGTTTCTTCCATTTTCCCCTCAATCCAGGCTTTTGTAGAGGTGCTGTAAACTCTGAGGAAACATTTACATGTATCGTCCATAATCAAGCGCAAGAAGGCGACTATTACTCCGTCCCCCTGCTTTCAGGCTGGTACATATTTAGTTTATTTGATGCTCTCAGAAAAATGCACCACTAACGCTGATTCATTCTGAAGGTTTCGTTTGTTTTCAGGCAGCGAATGAGTTGAAAGCTTTTGATTTTCTTTTGTAACGTCGCAATGGCGCATACTGTAAATGCCGGCGGCTGTGCGGCCAACATTTTACAGTCTGCACAATAATGTGTTCCAATGACGACGAAGAAAAAACAACTGCATTCTGGTATGATTGCGTAGACAAAATATTTGCCCATACAAAAGCCAAGCAGAAAAAAATACAGTGAATAAAAATAAACAGAATACAGTTTTATTTTCATGAGAAAAAAATTACATCTCTTCCGTATCTGCGTGTTAAATATTAAGTTACATACATTGAGCAGGACTACGTATAATAACTTCTTGTAAACTGCCGGTTGCTCGGCAACCTTGTATTCAGGAGATGACTCCATAAAGTTTTAATAACAATATCAATACCAGACATTGCACCAGTTAAATTGAGCTTGTTGTTCCGTCTTGTTGGAGTAGTTTTGCTATGTATTTTTATCTTTACATTTACCTCAGAATCGTCAGTGTTCCCAAATAACAGTCAATAATTAAGTGCACGAGCATATTTCTCCAACTTTTAACATTTAAACATTTTACTGTCCTCACATACTAAAATAAATGGTAAAATCCAACACAGTGTCCACCACTTTTACTTTATTTCCCACTTGGCAGAGCACTTTCCAGAAAGAACTGCCTTTAAATACAGTATGCAGAATGTGTTGTCTATTCTGCCAAGTAAGAAGCATTATTGAATGAATGAATGCATTATTACGATTACTAAACATCAGTTTAGCCTTAAAGCCACTACCAGCTGTCATTTTAGGCTTTTAGGATTCTGCCTGCATTCCATTACATCCTCTTCCATAGCGTTAGCATTCACATCAGAACTAGATCTTCCCCATTAGCATTCAAAGGTAGTCCCCTGATATTGGCAGTTCCATACTGTAATATGGAAACAAAAGAAACAAGCCATTAAAGCTGAAGACATTTTTTTTCCCAATAAAAGCAAACCGTTATTCCTAGGGTTCACACAGTTTGTGTAAGAGTTGTGGACATAACACAACACTGAGAGCCACAGAAATTGGACTTCTTTGTCTTAAGAAATGTCCGGTTGTTCAATAAATGTCAAACATTTCCATAATGAGCTTTGCACTAAACAAAGGGTAACATTTGGAGTCGTTGTTATTTATAGGTTAATACACCGTTATGTTACTGGTCCGGCCCCCATGAGATCAAACTGGGCTGCATGTGATCCCTGAATTAAAATGGCCCCTGCTCTAAATGCTAATAAAATAAATACACGTCAACAAGCCATTAACTGTCTAACCCTGCTTTGATCTTTATGTCACTTTCTAAATGTGTTCATCAGCTGCTAATCGTAAAATCTGGAACGCGAGGGTTCATCTTCACACATTATAACTAATGTCAGTGTGGAAGATGATAAAGAGAATTCAGTCTGAGTACGATATGAATCATCTTAAGAATCATGGCCCATTGAAGAACCTCATTATATTTGCCTCTAATTGTGCAATAGTTTGTTTTTCCCGGCAAGATGGTCTGGGTTCAAAACGACCAGGGTTTTTCTGCGTGGAGTTTGCATGTTTTCTTTCTGTCTACATGGGTTCTCTCTGGGTACTTCCCACCATCCAGAGACTGACCTCAAAGACAGACAGTGGGTGTGAGTGTGAATGGTTTTCTGTCTTTCTGTATTAGTCTTGCGATGGACTGGCGACTTGTCCAGGGTATACTCCACCTCTAGTGAAGAGTTTTCCCAGAACACTGAACTTGCATTCATTCTTTTTGGGGAACATTAAATGCAGGCTTTTAATGTGGCAATTTATAAAATATGCTTCATAACATCTTGACACGCATGCCATAGGAATGAAGCTCAGACTATTAGCCACTGAGAACTTGAGAGCTGCTTTCGGAGCTGATTGAGCCCTAATTGTGTTCTCTTGGTTGGAATTATTAGAGTACAAATGGAGAAGTGACTTACAGTAAATAGTGAGTGCAGACATTTCATTTCCATGGACTCAAATTAGCTACTTAGAGGCAGCAGGGCGCTGTATGCTAAAATAACACTCAGCAGATCGGCTGTGCAGCGCTAAGGGCCATCTGGAATAAACCCAACCCCCAAACTATAGAGTTCACACCCCACAGAGGCTGAGGTGGGAGGAGAAATATACTGAAAACAACACCTATATATACAGGGGATCTAGTAGTGGTGGATGGAGGGTCTGGATTTATAACCAAATTATTCAAATATTCTTAATAATCACGGCAAGAAATGTATTTAATTGTAATGGGGATGGGTTTCTATATTAGTTCTCACTATTAATGTCCCGTCTTTATCAGTTTAAAATACAGTCGAATTGACTTTGACTACATTTACATGGAAAATATTTCTTCAACTTAATCAAGCACTGCTCATTGATTTCAACATAACTGTGTGGTTAAACCCATTGGGTGGCTTCAAATCTGATGGAAATATAACTGAAGGTTTTCAGTGTTGATGGCCACATTCACAAATTCATATACGACACTTATACAACAACTCGTCTTGCTATGACTGTGTTTCTTTCCCTTCAGGAAAGTCATCACGTCAACCAATTTTCAAGTATTTACATGTTTATTAGGAGCTATTTTACTGGTACATGAGGCCTGTTTATTCCTGTTTGGACTTTTATTCCAGTTATTAGTGGAACACTAATATCAATCTTAACACTGAAAAATGAAAAATCAATTCAGGAAAAAAAAAAAAAAAAACTATATCAAGAATATTTGATGAATAGTACATTTACACTTACACCAGGGTTTCAGATAAAAAGAATAAAACTTTTTAATTTCCAAAGTTTTCTTGTTTGTGAGCAATCTGAGCTGAGCATCTTTGGGTCATGGAGATGTGGAAATTCAAAAGAATACTCCACTTAATGATCATTCAAAAAGAGATATTGAACATGTGAGAAATGGTTATTTTTGCTTTAATTTCAAAGCCATTTCTTTGTAATGAGAAGTCCTTCCATGTGACCATGTGTCATACAACAAAATCACTGCAAGCTCAGATCACAGGCTGTAAGTAACAATTATTATACACAGTTAATGGTTCAGCACATGGTCCTGAAAAATATTCAGTAGTATTATATACATATATACTCATCAGCCACTTTATTAGGTACACCTTGATAGTAAAGGGTTGAACCCCCTTTTGCCTTTAGAACCTAATTCTTCGTGGCATACTTTCAACAAGGTGTTGGAAACATTCCTCAGAGATTTTGGTTCATATTGACATGATAGCATCAAGCTGTTGCCGCAGATTGAGCTGCACATCTATGACGCAAATCTCCCGCTCCACCACATCCAAAAGGTGCTCTACTGGATTGAGATCTGGTGACTGTGGAGGCCAATGGAGTACAGTGAAGTCCTTTTCATGTTCTAAAAACCAGTTTGAGATGATATGAGCTTTGTGACGTGGTGCATTATCCTGCTGGAAGTAGCCGTCAGAAGATGGGTACACTGTGGTCATGAAGGGATGGACATGGTCAGCAACAATATTCAGGTAGCCTGTGGCATTTAAACCATGCGCAATTTGGACTAAGGGGCCCAAAGTGTGCTAAGAAACTTTCCCCCACACCATCACACCACCACCACCAGCCTGAACCACTGATACAAGGCAGGATGGATCCATGCTTTCACGTTGTTTACGCCAAATTATGACCCTTCCATCCGAATGTAGCAGCTGAAATTGAGACTCCTCAGACCAAGGAAGGTTTTTCCAGTCTTCTATTGTCCAATTTTGGTGAGCCTGTATGAATTGTAGTCTCAGTTTTCTGTTCTTCACTGACGGGAGTGGCACCCTGTGCGGCCTTCTGCTGCTGTAGCCCATCTTCTTTAAGGTTTGAGAGATGGTATTCTACATTCCTTGGTTGTAACAAGTGGTTATTTGAGATACTGTTGCCTTTCTATCATCTCTAACCAGCCCATTCTCCTCTGATCTCTCACATCAACAAGGCATTTCTGTCCACACAACTGCCGCTCACTGGATATTTTCTCTTTTTCGGGCCATTCTCTGTAAACCCTAGAGATGGTTGTGCGTGAAACTCCCAGTAGATCAGCAGTTTCTGAAATACTCAGACCAGTCAATCTGGCACCAACAATCATACCACTTTTTTTTTTTTTTTTGAAAAATAGTAGCTCCTTGAAGAATAACCTTTTTAGATTATTCTTAGTGCGTTAATGGTTGTTTTTTTTCTGACTTGTTTGTCTGTGCCTTGAACCAATCAAGTCCTTTGTGCTGTTTCTTATTTTGTTTTTTTCTGGACTTTTAGTTTTTCGGCTGTGTCGTTGGTCGCTGGCTGTGGAATTCGGCGGAGCGGCCGTTGTGTCCGTTGGTGTGTTCCTGCTATTGGCTGTACCCTGAGCTGCCCGGAGTGAGGAATGAGACTCCCGCTAAACTTCAGAATAAGTGCTTTAGATGCCAGGCTGGAGTTGGCGGTCGAGGAACGGAGAAGGAGCTTCGGGTCAGCGGTGCCATCAGCGCACACGGAGAACGTGAGGTCTTCAGCAGCAGGATCGATGGACTGTGTGTGCTTGATGGGATCCAGAGGGAGTGTGTCATGGGAGGTGCTCTGGAGACTTGGTTCATGAGACCACAGTGCGTCTGTGCCCGGCTTCGGGTCTCTACAGGCAGACACACTCCGTTTGTATTTACATTTCTCCCTCAGCCGATAAGGAAACTCCACTGACGAGAAACACCATGACGACACGATCCACCCCACCTTTGCTATGCAATTGGCCAAACATCCACATCACCTTGGACACTATTTTGCAAACTACTTTTGTATATTTTCATAATGCTAATTCTGTACTTTTTTTCTGATTACACTGTTTGTTTTTATTTTACTTTAATTTAATCTCATTTTATTTACTTGTGGTTTTAGGGGTGTTTACTTTTATGTGCAACAAAGCTATAATGATGAAGTAATTTCCTTTGCGGATCATTAAAGTCTGTCTAAGTCTAAATCCCCTTTCTTCCCCATCTTGATGCTTCAGCAAGTCTACATGCCTAAATGCAATGAATTGCAGTCATGTGATTGACTGATTAGCTATTTGTGTTAACAAGCAATTGAACAGTTGTACCTAAAAAAGTGGCCAGTGAGTGTGTGCATATATATATAAACACACACACGTGTGTGTGTGTGTGTGTATATATATATAATTGATCTTTACCAACTTTTGTCTTTTTTGTGACACCGTTTTACATAGATCACTTGTATCTTTACAGTTCACATTATATTGCTTCAACTCATAGGCACATAAAAACGTAGCATGGTAACTTTGGTATGATGTCTAATAATCGAAAGAGTCTTAAAAGGCCCTAACCCTCTGAGTTACTCACATAATGAACACTCAACAGGGGTCCAGGAGGTACATTACAGCAAGCCTAAGAGAGGCCGGTCTTTCTCATTAAGACTACATTACAGAAGCATACAAATTACAATGTAGATGCAGCCATGCATGCACATCTCATTTACATGTACAAGAGAAATACTGAATAACCCAAGATGCAATATCAGTTGATTGTGTACTTACACAATTCGGACAAAGATGCTGTCTTTTCCAAACTTGTAGGTTTTTATTTGCTGGAACATGCAGATTTGCTATTTATATAAAACAAAAAGCTTTCCCCAGAGTCTTGTTCATCTTGTAATTATATTAAAATGCAAGTTGAACCCTCTTTTTTATGTATATAATCTGAATTCCCTTGCTTCCCATATTAGGAAATGTATTCATTTGGATTCCTACTTTTCTTTCACTGTCTAAATGATGTCTGAATTTGAAGCCTGGAGTTCACCAGACGGAAAGACTGACCGAGTCCAGTCCATAGCCAGATCTATCCATCTTATTTGCAGTTGTCATATCCATCTATCACTGAGGAAAGTTACCCCATACATTATTTATAATACCTGCATCCACTAGCCATTCTTGAGGGATCCCGAGGCATTCTAAGGCTTTAAGAATATTGTGGGTCTGCCCCAAGATCTCCTCCCTGTTGCATCTGTCCAGAACACCTCCGCAGAGAGGCATTCATATCTGAACCATCTGAAGTGACTTTTTTCACTATAAAAAGAGTGCCGTTTCTGCTCTGAACTCTTTGGGGTATGCAAGCTTCTAACCCACGTCCCGAAGGCTGTGACAACATTGCCCTTGTGTTTGCAATCTCATCAGTGACCCCTCCGTCCACCAGCCCCGTAGCTCATGACCACATGTGAGGATTGAAACCTTAAACAGACCGATAAGCTTCAGCTTCAGGCTCCAGTTTGCTTATCTACAAGAATTACATGCAAGACATATCGCCTACTGTGTATAGCCAGGTTGACATCTTTTTAAAAGAACCCTTTTTCAGATGTTCTGAGGAGTGCCACCCATTCATTGTTGACATCTTTTTTCTTCTCGTAGCCTAGCTTCTGGCGATGTGAGTGGTCCTGACTACTAATGATTTTCCTGAATCCTTGGAGCTCGGCGGTGCTCCTCTCCTTAGTTCAGCTATGAAGCAACAAATACGCTGTAAGTAACGCTCTATTATCTGCCACCACCTACTAACAAAACCTTGGTAAATTTTACACCTCTCCTTTCACACCAACATTACCCAAATCTTTCAACAACAAAACTAATTACAACTTCATCACAAGTGATAATGAACACCCAGATAATACCACAATTACAGACGGAGCGGTAAGTGCTTCTTTCCGGTAGAATTGCGTGCTTTTGTATTAGTTTGACAAAAGGGCCTTGCATAACCAGCCAATGGTTAGAGTGGAAGATTAATGGATGGTTCAGGTAGATAGTCCCAGGGGCCAAAGGGCCGCTCTGAAACTAAATGACCTCAGATGGCACAATGAAGCCAGGCCGTTCTTCTACCTAAGCAGGGCATACTGAGATAAATTGTTCCCCCCTCCTGCAATCTTCATCTAACTCTTATAAGGTCCTTTGGAATTAGTGTTAATAAGTTCTCTGGTTAAACAAAAAAAAAAAAAAATCCTCCAAGGAATAATAAAAAAAAATCTTGAAACTTTATTATTACACAACTCTGCATGAAGCTAATATTCTTATTACTTCCGTAAATTTGATGTAGCTTCAATCTTTGAAACAGACAGGCTAGACCTCATCTAAATGATTATCTTAAATGGTTTTTCTTTGCCGACCTGCCCATTTGCAACTCCCTCAACTCAGCAATTTGTGAGAATAGATGGAGGGATGTGAATCACAAAGGACCAGCATCAACGTTTGTCATGTACTTCAAAGACCTCTTCAACCTCTGTCCTGTACTATCAAGAACAGTTTGCAAACATCTGATCAAAGGTTTATTTATGGAAAATAATAGAAATTGGAAACTTATTCATTTATTTTTTGTATTTATCTCAGGTTAAACCTAGTTAATTATTGGGTTGTCTAATCAAACCTAACAGGAACTTCAGAGCGGGGTCTCAGTGATACCGAAGGCTGAAATCAGATGCGATCAAATAAACCAGATACCCATTCAGTTGTTCAACTTTCACCACAATTACCATGGTGAACTCAAGACAAAAGTAGTTTTCCTCATGACAAATTATCTTGTTATCTCATGAAACATTCCTTTTGTTTTCTCGAGATAATTAAACAATAAACTTGCAATCTCCAGAGAACAGAACTTGAAAAACAAGTAGAACGTTCGTTATCGGTTTCTGTGCGAGACACCTGGCGTAGTAACATAGTGACGGCATGTCATGGGGTCGTCTTGGAAACTGTAGTTTGTCGTTGAGAAATAAAAAATCCAAGAACAACCTTGTTCGATGCCATGGCGAAAATAACGGCTGCTGTCCATCAGTTTATAATGCTTTCAGCTTAGCGGGAGTTGATTATATTTTCAGTCAATTATTCTGTCCTCGCAATGCTAATTATAAAAGCAAGTGCTCACTGCACGTCTGTATGCACTCGCCATTCTTCTAGTAATTGCACTGATTGTATTTCTGACTAAATGAAGACAGGCTTTGTGTCTCGCCACGAGAAAGAAACCTGTTTCTAATAACTCTGTTGTTCATTTTGTTTTTCCTTGTTTAATAAAACCGGAAGTAATTACCCCCTCCAGTCATGGAGCATATGTTGTCCAACATACAATTAGCATTTTACCTAGTTTGAAGACAGTGAGGATTCTGAGTAGCGTAAAATTACTACCTAGCTGTTTAACAGTGGCATTTCATTCCTTTTTTTTACATCCTACTCCTACTTAAATTCATAAGGCGGCCATTTTACCACTTATTCTGGTTCCCATACTGTACATTTGTTTTGCCGGAATAAAACAGTAATATAATGTTATGCCATATAAATTCATGTTGTATAAAAGGTGAATTCACTTCGGACCTGCAAAACACATATTTTGACTGACGCTTGAAAATCCAGTAAAGGGAATGGTACACTGTGTCTGAAAAATAAAATAATTTTAGTGTTGTCAGAACAGGAATACGCTAACAGACAGAAAACTGCAGCATCAGCATGCGACTGTGTAGTTTGTGAACTTTGTCTTTATTTCTATGTTACCACATTACATCACGTTCTCATATCATACCAAGATTAACAGACAAATGGATCGACTTCCAACGATCCAACCAGGTGACAGATATTTTACATGACTGTAGTATAATATACAGAATCTGACAAAATGCATCAATCAGGCATAACACTATGACCACCCTTGTGCCTCCCAAGACAGTTCTGAGATGTCAGAGAATGGACATGTGCCTTTTTGAGGGTGTCATGTGGGGTCTGATAACAAGGTGCATCCCACAGATGCCTGAACACTTTAGGATCTAGTGAAGTTTGTTTGTGTGTGTGTCCGTATCAGGCTGCATCCTGCTGGGGATGGCTGCTGCCACCAAGGAGTGTCATTGGTATGGGCTGGGGGTCCCTGGTCTGGTCTAGGTGGGTGGTATATATCTATGTAACAAATGCCAGGTCCAAACATTTTACAGTGGACCATTGCATTGTCACAAGATGGTCAATGTTATTTACTTCTCCTTTCAGTGCTCATAATGTTGTGGCTGGTCAGTGTATGGTAATCGGAAATTGTTTTGCACAAAGCTGTGGCGAGATGTTCTTCCCTACTTCAAAGATCGATCTAGTTTTGCTAAAAATGGTTTTGTTGTTCTCTTAAAAAAAATGCTCCACAGGTGTTCTCTCAGATTCAAGTCAGTCACTTCTTTCCTTTTTGTTTCAGAGTGTGTGGGTGCTTCTTGACACTTCTTTCAGCGCAAGCCTGCATTCACAGCGCCATCTATAAATGTCATCGCCCCCGCACAAGTGTTACAGGAGTTTCCATAATTCTGGTGGCAAGTTAGAATCTCTTACTCGTGCATGTCTCCAATGACCGGTGGCATAAACAGTGAATTGTGGGTTGTCACTTCTGATGACGGCTAAGTTCTGATACTGATGGTTGTTCCCGCATTCCGTCATCCCAACCACTGCTGCAGATGTACTTAAGTGGTCTACTGACAACCTTCCACCCTCACCCATCTCCTTTCTCTGTCACATGTTCATTGACTTCCTTATCATGTGAAACCAGGCTCCATAAGATACAACCAGGACTTTAAAATGAAACAACTGTCGTACAAGTCAAATACTTTATGCAGATTAGACGGAGGAATACAGTAGATGGCAGGTATAACATGCTATATGTGTGAAACTAATCTGATTATACACTGTAGCTGTTAGAAATTGGAAGATTAGCATATGATTAGTGAATACTTGTGGATTTATGTTGTCATTATATCATAAATGGTTTTCACATTAACTGGACCAAGGCTGGGTAATCTTAACAGATTTACCTTAGGGATTTTACACTTCGCTCATTAATGCATACAGCTGTTTGCTCATAATCATCTGAGTCAATTAGGGAGGACAAAAGAGTGAATAGCGCTTTAGCGATAGATCTGCTGTGTCCGTTCTCAATGAAGACTGAGGATCAGAAAAGAAAACGGTTAGAATTTAAAATTCCGCTTTGGAAACATTTTGAATTAGATAAATGTGATCTACAATAAAGACGGTGGGATAAATGTTTCTTGTTTTGTTTTGTTTTTTTATTTTTTAATCTTATTAACTATAGTGGTGTGAAAAGATGTCGGCAAACTTCCTGATTTCTTTTTTTTCCATGTTTATCACACTTTAATGTTCAGATTACCAAACAAATTTAAATATTAGGCAAAGACAAGTATAACACTGTATATCATTTCTGTTTTAATAAAACCTGACAAGTTGTTTTGTGCTTGCATGTCGGCTAAGAACCATGGACCAAAATGAAGATGTTAATTTGCACAAAACTCTTTTTTTTTCTCTTTTTGTTGGACAAAATAAAATATGTGTCAGTGTTGTTAGCCTCAGACTATGTTGCCTTTACTTACAGTTTAATACTGTCACTTTGGGTGCTGGGTTACACTGCCTGGTTAATACAAATTAACCTACTCCTAAAAAAGTTTTAAAAATTTTTTTTTACTTACTTTACATATTTTTATTACTACCATATGTACATTTTATTGAGAATAGTTTTGATTTGATTCAACTGATTCAGAATAAAAATGTTTTAGTGGTAGATTTTTGACTGCACAATTTAATTCTTTAATAAATACATTAAATCTGTTCCATCTTAGTAACTCAAGTTCATCGGCAATCTGTCAAGCAGCTCAAATAATGATTTAACCACAGAAGTCATGTACAGGCTTGAAGAGTTCTCACACTGCCCAGGGAACTGGAGGATTAAAATTTCATCATGTTTTCTATTTATTCGTTTTTTCCCCCCATCGAGACTTCAATAAGAATAGGTCTCAGTGTGTTTTACAATATTGTATACACATGTAGTGTACTGCTGACACAGGAGAATCAACACTCATTCAAACAGAAGATCATTCACCCTACTCCCAATATTTGTACTTCCTGGTTAAATAGCAACAAACTGTACAAATGTTGAGTTATTTCCATTTGTCAAAATGTTCTTTTCATGTCAGCATTACTCTCTACACACTACATAGAATCACGACAGACTGCGAATCATTGCCTCTGTCTCATCCAGCCTTTTTTTTTTTTTGGTTTACACGTGTCTGAGTCTCTCAGAAGCCTGGCTGAGATCTGCAAATTTCCTCGGCTTCCGAGAACAAACAGAGCTCTTGCGAGTGGTATTTAGTTCTTTGCCTCTGATGTGTTATTTTCATTAGACAGACAAGAGCTGTGCTTTACTGCTAATCGAGATGTTAAACTAAAATTAGCATACAAGACGAGCAACGAGCCAAGATGAGAACTTTCGAATGCTCCAGACTCTTATGTTCTAAATGAGGACACCCACCAGTGACTATCAAGTAGCGTTACACAAAGGGGGGGGGGGGTGAGTGGACCAAGTGAGTGTGGGCACTGAACCACAACTGAAAAAGTACACTTAAACCCTGCAAATTTTGGGAGCGTTTTGGCAACATCTGCATCTTAAGCTAGTGGTGATTTAATATAAAATACACGTAACGAGTGACCATCGGGGCTAAGTAGCCTACAGCAACGTGGTTTTATGTATTCTGGATGAACATCTGGTGTTCAGGAACAGTGAAACAGAACCAAGTACAACAAAACAAAAAAGAAATGAATTCAAGTGTAAAAAGGACAGAGGGACTGTAGGAACTAATTATAATCATAAGCTAGGTGGAGGCACTAAGGTTTACACGTTAGCTTTAACATACAAAATATAAGATATCACATAATTAAGAGCAAACTATTTAAAAATCTGCTTCCTTGTTTCTAATTCATGAAATATAATGGTACTAATCTAAAAGAAGAACTAAAAGAAAAGGTCTGCAGGAACGCACAATTTTATATGCACTCTAGGTTATATGTTATACAAGGCTTTATTAATGGAGTTTTTCCTTGCATCCTAATGCTTTGTTTCATTCCTTTGTTAAACTAGAATTGGAAAAAAAAAATGCAGCACCGCCTAAAGATCAAGTGGACGACACAACCATATTGTTTTCCTAGCTGTCTCGCTGCAAAGACGTATGATGATTAAAATCTATAAAACCCCGTGTAAGCAGTAAACCAAACCAAAACCCATTAAAAATACAGATTTCCTCCTCCCCCTGCATTTGCTTTACCGCACACATAAGGTGCCCACTGCTGCTCTGTGGGCAATATGAGAAAAATAGAGGATGGCCTACATTTTATAGCTAATCCTAATGACATTCTCATGGCTGCCAGTCATGCACCTCTCTCACTCCCCTCTCCTTTTCTCCCTTTCTCCTTTATTGGAAGTGCCCCTCAGCCCATGGACTGAGAGTTACACACGAGTACAAATACGATTTTGCTCAGCTGCTGAGCCCAAGAAAGTGAATTCCCCCTAGACTTGGAAATCCTTGAAACTATGGATTTCAGGGAAATATACGGGCCTTAAAGTTGACTCTTTTTCTGAGTCGGGAATTAAAATATCTCAGCAGCAGCAGCTGGATTGATTTCAATGAAAGTCTGACGAGACATGCACATAAGCATGGTCGAATATTCTTTGAGAAACAGTTTTATCATCTCAGTTTTGCAGAGCATTTTGCTGTAGGGGTGATGCAAGTCCCTGATGTTGTGTACTGGTTGTGATACTTTTGCTCCATGGTGAGATTTTTTTATTATTCTCCATTATTCCTTGCAAAAACAGCATCTTCAACATGTGTTGGGTGTGTGGGTGTTAGTGTCCATACACACGGCACATACACCGATCAGCCACAACATTATGACCTCTGACGGGAGAAGTAAATAGCATTGAGCATCCTGTGACGATTCACTGTTGCATTCGTGTGGATGTTACTTAGACACGTAGCACTCACCTAGACCAGACCAGACCAGACAAGACCAGACAAGACACCCCCACTCCATAGAAATAACACTCATCCCCAGCAGTGTCGTCCCTGACACACACACACACACACACACACACACAAAAAAAAAAAAAAAAGCAAACAGTTTGGGAACAAGTCAAAAACCATGAAAAACAGCACACAGTGTTGACCTGGCCTCCAAATTCACTAGATCCCAAACTGATCAACATTGTGTTTCCAGACACCACAGTGAGTGAGTCGAACCAGTTTTGGAGGCACAAGGGAGACCTACGCAGTATCAGGAAGGTGGTCATAATATTATGCCTGATCGGTGTACATAGATGAGAGCGTGGCGCCTGGTAGAGAATCTGAAAAGTCTGGAAAACCTTGTGTGGGAGAAACTGGATTAAGATGAAAATCAGAGGGCTCTCATGCATCTGTAAATACCCGCAGACTTTGAAAATGTTTAGGTTTTGGTTCATGCTGATGTCGTGCTGCAGATGAGACACATTCATCATTTGACACACTTTCTTTTTTTTTTTTCTTTCCCTGGCTTCTAAAATACTGCAGTTCAACACTTTTGAAAAGAAATGTGTCAATTATTCCCCATAGCATTTATTAACCTGAATCAAAGTTTTGACAAATCCCTTGTAAACTCATTATCGTACAGTGGATACGCCAGTCAGCTCTGAGACTCAACAGCTGAAGTTTTCCAATCAACAGTTCTGCCAGCTTTTCTTCTCTCAATGTCTTCACAAGGTGAAAGAAGCGGCACACTCCCATTATGCGGTTTCTCACACAGACAATCTCAGTCTTTCTAAGATCTATCGCTTGCAGCTTGTGCTGGTGCAGAGGGTCAGGCTCAGAAGAAGGTCCAGAGTTTCATCCACACGATACTTTGCTGACCGTTGTGGTGAAGATGTACTTTTTTCCCTGGTTGAGGAGTTGAAATCATTCTTGCATGTGAACCGTGTTAACTCAGACTCTATACTATTAGTGGATTGCTTTCTTTCATTCTCAGTTCAACTCTGGTACAAAAGCACAATGCAATCTAAAATGGTTCTATTCAACACGGTTAAATCCATATAATACTGATATCACATTCAGTTCTGAAGAAGCTGGCATTTTTAAATCTTATACTGAGCTGTGTCAGTTCTACATTTTTTTTTTTTTTTGGCTCGTTTTGTAACCTGTGTTTCAGTTTCATGATTCTTGAAATAAGTCTTCTAATGAACTACCACTCAGGCAAATTTATTCTGCTCTAAAAAAAAAAAAAAAAATCTGATTATTTTTAGCGGTTTATGTAATACCAATCATCTTGCAGGTTAAACTTGAACTTGAATAACACGTACTAACTTGTCCTTTTCACAATAACACATGAAATTCAGTCCAAAGTTAAACACTGCCTTCAGTAAGAATTAAAAGGTAGTCGGTTCTTAACTTAAATTAAATTCTCTCCATTAAATAAACGTCCATAGGGCATTTAAGGTGACTGCAGTATTCTAATGGTTTAGAAGATACAAGAGACTGTCACAGAAGGTAGGTCATTTCACGCTAGTGAGAACACAGCCACAGCCACAGCCCTCTGAGTCAACACTGGTTTAAGTGTATCTGAGAAGAAGTGGATCATCACAAAGTAATACAGCAACAGTAAATATAATCATGTGCACTGGTTAAAATTGTAGCTGTCATTTCAAATCCAAAAAATATGACAATGTGAAAAAGAAATCAGAGTTGTAATAACATGCAAAGATAACTCAGAAAAACACAAATACAGTAGAAATGCAGAAAGTGACGTATTCCCAAACCTAGGGCATGAGAAGCGCGACGCTCAAAAAACACGACGCAGAGAAAATGAAAAATAAATGAGTCCTGGTGAAGGCAGCCGCTAGTGGGAAACATCTGGATGCATTCAGACACCGTTTGCTGATCAGGGTTTAGCATGCGAGCGAGCTGAAGTAGGCCAGCCAGTTGTGGGAGAGCCATTGATTGTGCCGAGCACATCAGACTTATTTTAGAGTCCGTCTGTAGCCTCGGTCCCTGGAGAAGATTGAGGCAGAGATCCAGCTACAGGCTGGAGAGGGGAGGCCCGATTGGTTTCTGTCCTTGACCTGAAAATATCTGAGGGGCCCGGAGTGTCAATCAGATAGAGAATTTACTGTAGGTGCAAAATCTGCCAAAAACTGAACTTCATATATATGCTTTTTAAAAAAAAAAAAAAAAAAAAAAACACAATCTACATGTTCACTTTAGCTTAGTGTCAATAATTGAGGATATCACTGTATGTTCTCTCCAATAAATTTACACAAAAAAACGAAACTTATGAAGCACCGTGTGTGTTTCACACTAAGTGCGGTTTATACCGCACCTCTGCGGGACCAGACGCCATTCCTACTTATGCGCTCATCAGTCTGGCACGCTCCGTTAAAAACACCACCCAAACGCTACTCCTACGTCCTGTGTCTGTCGGGTTCGTTTCTGTTTCTACTTCTTGCTTCGCATTCGATAACGGCAGCTGAAGCTTTTGCAGAAGTTTCACCGAGGACTTGTCGTACAAATGCTTGTACCTTTGAACCTTCACAGTCAACCTTTCTGTGTTGTGTTCCGTCATTATTGATCCAAAACCACAGCAGAAATACGCTGCATAGTTACATTTCCGGAGAGGTGAACATCAGGCTGTGGCGTTAGGAAGCAAAAACCGCACATTAAATTACTCTGAGACCAGGGTTTGCATCAAGACCTCCATTCATGGTTTTGGCTACAACAGGGCTTTGCAAAGCCAATGAACTCCCCCCAACCTTTGCAACCATTTGTATTTCCCCCTAAACATATCTCTCTATGTGGAAATATCTTTTCTAGGAGGCAGGGTGGTTAGAATCAGATTACAATCCCTCCAGGATGCATTTTCCTTCTCTTCATATTGTAATGTTATGTTGTTTTGAGATTAAGCAGGGCTGAGGGAAATGCACCAAAGAGTGATAACCACATTCATTTAATGTCAAACAAGACACTTGCGGTTACAGGTAAAAGCATCACAAAAACTATCTGAAATGGTTTAGTCTCTTCTCAGGTGTGAATCTGAGGTTAAGACTCACCACCGGGGAACGAAAACATCATGATCATTAACGCAACATCTTGTACCTTAGGAAATTTTTTTTTTTTTTCTCGCAGTATAACCGGGTAAGAGATGCTGTTCCACAGATAGTTGCAGATCATTTCTTGTGCCCTACAGCTGAAGAGAGGACGAAGTTAGATTTTAAGATTTACTGTTTGGGGAAAAACAGGAGTGAAGCTATAATTTATAATTTGTAGTATACAAATGGAACAATACTGATAGTATAAATTGTGCTGTACCGGAATGTTCCGATAGTTGTGCGCCTTCAACAAATAAAGATGTATCTGCTGCTCTACGCCCGTATGTCAAGAAGGAGATGCAGATTTTACCACTTCATTTTCTTTCCGTTCACCCGTGTCATCACTGCCAGTAAGGGTAAAAAGGCACGGAGTTTGCCAAAGTTAAGTTGAGTCATGACTTTTATCCTGCGCTATGTATCTCCCAGTCTGGCTGCTGGAAATGATCCAACACTGAAATTGTGTGGAAGGCACTTTGCAAATTGCATTGATCTTTCCCTGGACCTGCCTCCCACCTGCCGCCCATCCTAATGCCCGCCACGTTCTCCAGGGCGGATTGCTCTGAGGAGGCCAATGACAGACTCAGATGGATCCGCTCAGACACAGAAACCCTGCACATGCATGCAAAACACGCGACACGCTTTTCACATCACGCTCAAGGTGTTCCCGCGTCAGTTTACGGGGGTTGTGTATTTGGCGTTATTGATCTTGAAGGCCGTATCATAGTCTGACAAAAAATAATTTTCTTTTCTCAAAAAAGAAAAAAACTGCAAGTTTGACTTAATTAAATATTATATATTTCTATCTCAACAGTCGTGAATACATAATTTACAATATACCAGATTTCAACGTTTTTCAGGCCAAGGACCCCCAAGCTGATGGAGTGATTAAATAACGACCGCCTATCTACTATATGTGTTTTATATTAAACTCAGACTAGCCCAATTTATAAATATACGTTATTATCATCATTGCATTCAATATTAATATTGACAAGTTCAAATATTCATCTTTTTATTTCGAATTAGACTTAGACAGACTTTAATGATCCACAAGAGAAATTACTTGGTCACAGTCGCACATAAAACACTCTTAAAAATCACAAGTAAAAATAAAGGTCAAATTAAACAAGATTAGACTGAAATAAAATAAAAATAAAAAATAACAGTGTGATGTAAAATGTTCAGCATTAGCATTACCAACAAATGTACAAAAGCAGTTATCAAAACAGTGTCCAAGGTGATCCGGTTGTTTGGCCTGTTGCATAGCAACATTGGCATGGACCATGTCAGGTGCAACAGTAGTGTGGCCGTGCAACTGCTTTGAAAGATGAATAATAATGATGATAATAATAAAAAGAAAAAATAAATTAATTGACAGACTCAAGTTTTAACTTTAAACTTAGGGGCTCAGATTGACAGGTCTCAGCTGGGGCGGCACTTTGTGTGAAACGTGCTGTTGAGAAAGCTTCTGTATCGCTGACTGAAAGAGAACGTCTTCTGTCTTCATTCATCCCTTTACTAAAACATGTTGGATTTGTGTTAATGTGTATTTGAAGAAAAAAAATAAAATAAAATAAACCCTTAGGGGTCGTGGACCCCCTGCTGAAGACTTATGCGTTTTAATAAAATTAAACTTGAGGCTGTTTTTGAGTTTTTGAAGTTTTCTGTCTTAAAAAATAATTCTGCTAGGACCACTCATATGCCATTCAGGAACTGTTTTCTGGCATTCCACGCTAAAGTATATATGGAATAATGTACGTATGCCTGCGCGCACACACACAAAATGAACAAAATCGCTTGACTGCCACCTTGAGAGCTACTTCAATTTTTCAAATGAAAGCCATCAGGAGATAAACTGAGTTTTCTGACTTGCAAAGGCAGGGCAGGGCAGAAGACAGATGACAGGGTGCTTGCTTGCTAAACCACCTGTGTTGAGCAAGATTCAGTGTGTTGTCTTGTTTACTGTTATTTACCACAAAACCCTGGATGTCGGGATAACTCAGCCAAGTTGAGGGAGCGTTATACTGCGTTTTTGCACAACCCGAGTTAAGTGGAGTCAGCTTTGTGGAGTTAATTGACAGGGGAACCGCGCTATCACTCAGTGCGCCCGGCCCCTAATGAGTCTCCTCGGGCTCCGGGAGGCCCCTAACATAGAGCCCCTGTGGCAGCCATCGAGTGTTATTGACTGTCCCGGATTCTTCAGCTTGAACCGGCAGTGACTGTCCCAGTGCAGCGGCACTCAGCGCTCCTCTCCAACCACCCTCCTTTCCCCCTTTCCCCCAGATATATAGGCCCTCGAGCATGAATGCACAATCACGCAGTATGCACCAGTGCCTCACACCCCACTGCACACACAATACAATCAACGACGCTGTCCGTGCATTCCGGCTTCAACCCATCATTTGCTGTAACAATAACCCATCTCCTTGACACTTGATGACGACAAAAAAAAAAAAAAAAAGAAAAGAAAAAAAAAGATCTTGCAGATGCCAGATCTGCTGTTTAGGCAGTGGGGAGCTGTTGTTGGGGGAGGGAGAAAAGGCAGGGGGGCGGCGAATTTGTCGAGGAGTCGACGAGGCCTAAATAAAATCAATTACCTTCATCGCCATGTGCCAGACACTGATAAATAAGCGGGGCATAGTGTGGACAGCCGCCAGGGTGGATTTGATGGTGTGAGTACAGATGGCATTCTCACACCAGCACTGCCCACTGGCACACTATGAAGAGCGTGTGTGCGCGGCTCAGACACAATGAGAGTTCGCAGATGGACTGCACAGCTGAGAGGGGTGCTAACTTGCTTTCTGGTGTTCGGCGCAGGCTTGGAAAATGCATTGTCTTGTGGTGTCCAAAGAAAAGAATGATTTTTTTCAGGTTTTCCAGGAGAAGGAGGAGAAAAATGTCCGTCTCCTCCCGCACGAAGCGTCATCAGTATTCAAGCTTCATATTAATCAGCCCTAATGCATTTCCCTGCTAATGAGATGAGTTTATTGAGTCCTAAAGCAATCTTTGCACTAATAAGCTGTTTACAAGCAAATCAATTATGGAAGGAAAGGACATGCATAGTCAATGTGCAAACACACTATTGAATCAAAGCAGATGATTGTGAACATTTGAATGATCACTGGCCTCAACTTATTTTTCAAGGGCATATTTGTGGCAATAATTAACTCAGTAAAGCTCAACGCGCACGAGGTTAGAGGTTTTCAAAGACTACTACAAACCTTAAATTCTTGTTTGAAACGGTGATTTATTTTTGCTGGAGCAGCAAAGCACATCTTCACGGGCTAAGGGGCATCAAATGGAGGTTAAATAAATTAACATGATTTATTTTTAAAGCAGCTCCAAAAGAAGATGATTCTACACTGCTCCTTACACGGAAGGCATTCTCCCTGACGAGACAATTAGGAAAATAAAACTGGTCAATTCTGCAGATAAAAGTCTTCCTCCAGTGGCAGTTATAGACTAAGCAATCTAAAAGCGTTTGTGAGTTGGCGCTGCTCCTTCACTGCTGCAGACCTCCCACCGTCAGGCTCATTATGTTAAACTGAGATGCAGATCCAGCCTCGCTGATCAATCGCAGCTCTGGAGAGATCTCCTCGTGTCACGGGCAAAAAAAAACTGCTGCTGACTGCTATTGACTGAATGTCACTGCACTTAGCTCACAGATAATAGATTTGCATCACATCTCCAGGAGAATATTTCGTCTTGCTGCAAAACAATCTATCAAAAGTTCAAGAGGCAGGTTCCTAGTAGCGCACAGGGTCATTGATTTCTGAGGAAGTATGCTCTTTTTTTGTTTTTTTTTTTGTTTGTTTGTTTTTTTAAATACGGGGGAGGAAAGGATCAGGGGGAACATGAAATAAGACACTGATTGGATTAATGCATCACAGACCCAATGAATGTTGTGATTCTGGGAACAGTCGCATAGTTCTGTGAATCTATGGGGGAGGTGTTTTCATTAGCGTTTTTTTTTTTAACAGCTTTTTTTTTTTTTTAAATGAAAATAGATTCTCATAGTTCAATTATAAGCGAGTTCAAGGGTTTTGAGAACTGAACGTGAACTTCTAATTAGATTTTTGAACAATTAATTAGCATTAAACTGCATAATTATCCACACCACAGGCTCAGATTTGCAGGACAGAAGCCGCTAGAAAGCAGGTATGAAAACAAGCTGAAGGTTCTGGATTGGGAGGGAGAATAATTCTTGGCCCGTGGCAATTCAGTTTACTTCGTCACAGTGTATCATCGAGACTGGAATATTTGGACGTTAGCAGGAGGCCCTTTTTCTCTGGAACAGAAGGCGCAAAACAGGCGATTCTGCGAAAAAGTAATTTTAAATCTCCACAACAGAATCAGGTTTTCATCCAAGAATGTCACTAACAAATCAGCAGTAAATGTAGAACTTCACACATTTAGAATATAACTGAAAATGAAAAATATAACAAAGCGGGGAACAAATTTAATGCTTATTTGATAGCTTACACCTTCCAACTTTTTATAGAGTTCTTTAAAGCTTGAAAACCCATCAAACTTTCAGTCGCTTTCCGCAATATGTGCCGCTTCAGCAAATATGCACAGACGCTGCTACATGTCGTTTTGTGTTCAGCGTTCTTAGTTTTTCCCAGGGAGAGCACAAGCTTGTCCCAGTCTTTGATTTGTAAAATTGTATATTGATGAAAAAGCTGAGAAGTCTGTGTATTCCCCCAGAAAGAACATAAGGTGAATACAAAGTGGCCACTGAGGGAATTGCTTTTGCACCATTTAATGAATTAGTTTAGCAGGAAAAAGATTAAATCCATGGATTCGAGTGCAGATGATAAGATACGATTCAAGTTCTTAGAAGCCTCAAACCTGTATGACCGTCTCAGGTGTGAGGTGCAGCACATCACTGGGAGGGACGATGGCTCGAGCTCTCATAAGCCCCGACAGAAGCAGACAATGCCGCCTGACGGCTCTGATGGTTTTAAACCGAGCACCGGGAAACTTTAAAAGAACGAAAGTGGATAAGGTGTCCACAGGCAAGACTGTTCTTCTGCCAGCTCTGAGCTAATCAAATAATTACTTTCCAGAGTAACAAAAAAAAAAAACACCACGCATGCTCACCACTCTGCTCCAAGTATCTCCGGATGTGCCGCGCGGCTCAGAAGACGGGAACCGCGGCGTGTTCACCAGAGGTGTTTTCAGTCGTGGCTAATTGTCTGCTTTCCCTCAGTGACTCCAAAAAGCAGCGTTGATATTGGCTGAGCTGTGAGGTCGCGCCTCGCAATTACCTCCTGCCTTGTAAACAAATTGTCCTCCAAGACTGTCTCTTGCCAGGAGCCGTGGAGCGGAGAAGAATTAACTACTCGATGCTCATTAGATAAAAAAAAAAAGAAAGAAAAGAAAGAAAGACCTGTTTTCATAGCCTCAGAAAGCGGCACCGCTTCAGAATAGAAATGAGAAAATCTGCGTTTCAGTTTGATTTAACTACTACGACAAACACTACTAATGGACACAGTTATACAGATATTCCTCCCTGAAAGACCATTAGAGGAAAATCTCTAGTACCAAGACGTGGCGATAACTATTTATTCAAGATGGCTTCCACGGGGGAAAATAGAAACAGGGTGGTGATAAAAATGCAAACTCCTTAAGTGTACGTTCAGAGTCGTTTTAGCTTCACTGCTTTAAGTTTAGGGGATTACTTCACAGAGAGGGAAAATGTTTTTCCAACAATTATAGAATTTATAGCGACACATGTTCTTAAGGTGAATGCATTATCATGTGAAAGTAGCTTCGCCGCCTTTAAACCGCGCAGCGTTGTCATTTAATTAATAGGAATAGACATCTGCTGGGGCTTTGTATCGAGGAATTAACACTTCCAATGAACCTGACCGAAAAGGAAAGAAAACAGAAAGATTACAGATTTACACACTTTAGTGTCAAATAAAACTGTAACAAAACGAGAAAAGAAAAAAGAAAAAAAAAACATGAAGACTGAATTAAACAAAAGCCACAGAACTAAAATTATTGTATTTACTTGATTTTCAAAATTACAGCTCCCCCTAGGTAGACTGTAATTATGAAGTTAAGGGTTGGGAAGTGTTAACACTTTGATATATTAAAGTGTTTTTGTTTGCAGCTTTTCAAATCTTAGGAGTTGCGCACCTTCAGGGCACACTACAAGGCTATGCCGCCGCTAATAAACGGAGAGTTTCACCATTTTTTTCACTTGCGCATTATTTTTGCAGCGAAAACATCAATAAATAAATGAAAAAAATAAATAGTAACTACAATGTTGCATCATAAATTCATCTGACCTCAGAGATGACTGGAGGAGAGCCAACTGATTTGCGCTTGGCTTCTTGCACACATCAATGGGATAAAATGAAGGAGCTTCTCAACTTTTCAAATATTTTTAGACCAAAGTGCATAAAATTCTGAAAAGGTGGAAGTTTGCAGGATTCATGAAGAATCCATTCACTTTTTAGAGATGCTGCTTTTTCAACTAGTACATTTACGTGCGCGCTAATGCTTTCTCTTTGGGATGTGCCGATAAGTAGTAAAGTGTGTGGAGCATTCTTTGGACACGTGCACGGTGCATTCAGGATATGAAGTCTGGTTTTTACCACAGTTTGCAACACATAGAGATATTTCTTCTTTCTCCTCCAGCAGTAACAGGCCGGGGCACAGAAACATGGCCTATACACAAGCCTACATCTGTGGACAGAAGGAGAAACACACCCACACCTACATTTTATAATAAAAACACTTGGTGATTAATAGCTGTGTGGTCCAATTTCGGGAAAGTCCAATCCTTTCCAGAAATAAATGAATCAGGGCGGTTGTGATAACATCTTTAAAACAGTCCACCACCATTGTAAAATTTTGTGAATGGGCCCATTAGAAATATTGTCTTTTTAAGAATAACATTAAAAAACAGACTATTTTGAACATGAAAATGCTTGTGGACGTGCAAATTATTTTTGGTTATTTATTTATTTTTAAAGGGTGCTGGCTACAGAAAGGTAGCCAGTGCATGAAAATGATGCAGCCTATTTCTCTCTGTTGAACTCTCAACCTTTCCTGGGATCTATTCATGAACATTTTGGCCACAGTTACCTTGGTAACGTGCGTCGCTCCCTGAGACGCAAGTAACTTGGACGCACAGTACCTTGATTACTGGTTTGTAAATAGTAACGCATTAGATTACTCGTTACAGAAAAAAGTAGTCAGATTAGAGTAACGTGTTAATACGTAACGCGTTACCTGCATCGCTGGTCATGAACTGGTAACATTTCAAATTTACACAAGACACGCACCTTTCCGCAGAGAGATCAAATGATGGTTATTGGAAATGGATGAAAGTGTATAACCAGCCTCTGGGCTGCCTGTGTGAAATATGTATTGTTCACACGACTCGTCACAGAACGTAGCTGTGGAACCAAACCACAATCTCACATCAACTATTTACATACAGGTACTCTGTGGTGATATTACACCATTATAATCTAAAAGTAAATACGACGTTGCAGTGACTTCCACGTCATTTCAGCGCGGCTCCGATCCATGGGAGTGTGATATGCGTGTGATTGCGGTGGGATGGCAAAGAGCTGGAGCTCAGAATTCACAGCAGGCTAATTGATTTCACCGGATCACCCCTCCCTCTGTCAACCCACTGCACTTTCTCCCCATCTGTCTCTGTCTACCCTCTGTTCCTCTTTCTATTCTTACTATTTTTGTCATTACATCCACCTGTATCTAATCTCCCTTCATCCCTACGTTTTCTCTTACCTCGCTCTAGCCAGGAAAATTAGGTAACACGAGTACTACTGCAGGTTATCGTGCCTCGCGTGGATTCATTGCTGCCTGCGTAAGGGCATCTGACAGATTTTCTCTTATGGGCGGAGAGACACTGGGAGCAGCTAATTTATCTGTATTCCCAGCTGGAGAGGAATTATCTGGGGATAAGCCAGGAGCTGAAGTATTGGTATTCCTCCAGAATAGAGGAGATAAGCGGAAGATAAAATTTTAGGTTATTTTTCGAGATTGGTATGTAAATTACTTTTTTCAATATATCTGCTTGGGGAAAATTTTTAAAAAATGTGCCCATTCTGATGGCCAAATATTCAAAAGTAGAACGCAAAAACACACACACACACACACACACACACGGCCACGCTCTCACACAAGTCTAGCGATTTCAAAGTCCTCCTTGAACCGCATCAAACTGCATACGTGATTTTGGTCATTGACTATTAGCGGATCAAAGGCTTTCTACTGCCAGAGCTGGCGAGCAGAATTGGAGTATGCACCCGACTCAGACTGTCAGACAGACACAGCGACAGAACACCAAAGTTAAATGGGGGAGTGTTTGGAAAGTGGGCAGGTCACACACACACACACACGCACGCACACACACGCACGCACACGCACGCTGCTCTGTCTGCGTTGCCATGGCATCCACAGGCAGAGGAGCAAAGCCCCTCACGTCTCCCTCCGCAATGAAGGCATTCATCACTACAGTGACATCTGTCAAGCCGCTGATTTACCACCGCCCAAATGCACACATCAGCACATGGTGTTGTTGTCACTGACATTTCAGAAAGAAAAGGGATATTTTAAAAATAAAACCCACAAAGAGCCAGCGTGAAATGTGACCGTTTTTTGCTACGGGGCGCAACAACTGAATGTTTTGGAGTGTCAGGGCTCAAATCAGATTTAAGTTTCTTGGCTAAAGGCTTTAAAGCCCGAGACGTCGAGCCTTCCAAAGTCCTGTGCATAAATCATGCACCACAATCTTTTTCGCTACGAGGCGAATGGTTGGCAAATACAGGTCAAGACTAACTTGGAGCTAAGTGACTGAGCAGATCCTCTGACAGCTCTCCGTTTCATATGGCGAGCATACTGCTGCTTGGGAAACCTCTGACAGCTTGAAATACAAGAGAATGACAGCAGTGGAATGAATTTATCTCGCAGTTGATTGATTTGTTTGTTTGTTTGGCTGCTCATTTAAATGTGCGCCAGTGTTCGTCTTCTGTGCATTTTACAGTGGCAGCTGTCGTGAGATCACAAGAAGTCGCAAGTGAAGCTTTTCGCGAAATGTTTTGGGTTATTCTCTGTGGAGCGAACTGCGTCTGTACTGGCACAAACAGTGATGTTGCATTTCTCCAGCTCCACAAACTCACCTTGATGATTCAGCCCGAGCTGAATGCTGGAACAGTACTGACATCGGAGGTCAAGTTAAGCTGACGCTAACAAGATCTGTTCTGCTTGTCTAAAGTCAAGATGATGAATAATGTGAAGGCGTGGGTGGAGAAAATACGCGCTTCACGCTCCCTGGAAGTCATATTTTCATAGATCTATGGGACGATAACGAACGATTTCCCAGAACTTTTAAATAACATTTTGAGACGAAAATCTGGTTTAATAAAATTCACTTTCCAGGTTTGATCATCATGTAACATGGCAGTATGATAACACTGAGTTAGCACACTCAAGTTAATTACTGAGATCTGGAGATGTGCTTTTTGTTTTTTTTTTTTGTTTTTTTGTATCCCAAACATAACACAATACTAAATACCTGTCAAAGTCTGGAGCTTACAGCAATACTTTATAGTCTTAAGATTTTTTTTTTTCTTTTTCGTGTTTGTTTGTTTTCTGTTTGGAATCTCAGTTCAGCACTGAACTTCTGTTTTTAACATGATGCGTCAAGTACAAAACGTTGGCGTGCAAATGAAGGAGTTTTAAGTTTATACGGATCCACCTCCAAAAAGATTTACTCAATCTGACGGAAGCAGTCTTGTCTATAATCCCACTATTTTCACGCGTCTGGGGTCTGCTCATGTTTTTACAAAAATCCTGGATGTCACCATTATCATTTTGCCTTGCTACCACATTTACTTATCCACACTACCTATCTCTGTCATTTTTTATTTTTTTTTATTATTATTTTTTTATCAAAATGTCTTGGTAAAATTCCAGAGCGCTGGGTAATGTCACATCACTACCATTAACCGCTAAATGGTGCATCTCTCTCATTCCTGAAAATGTGCCCACAGCCCATTAAAAGATGAATTTGCCTTTCCTCTCTCGTGTACATTTCCACCTCTTGCCATCTTCCTGAGCAGGTCTCTGAAAATACGTTTTTTTTTTTTTTTCCCCTCTCCGTGCTCAACGAATCAGACGCTGGCGACAGCCGAGTGGATTCAAAAGAAACGCACTCCTGGATTCCATCACTGGGCGACGTCTGACAGCCTCCGCGTGACATGTGTGATATGACTGGCCACATTTTCCCTGGATTAATTGTAATTAAAGGAGGCGCTGCCTTCTCACTGGGAGTGGCAGCTTCCTGATAAGAGTCTGCCATGCCACAGATCACACCAGACAATCAACTGTCACCCGGGGAAGTCGTGGCCTGCCTTCTCATGTGAAATAATTGGGACTTCTTTAATAAGACTGAGATTTTTGGGGCTTTTCAGTTATTTGCGGGGTGTATGTTTTGAATATAATACACAAGAAGGCTTATTAACTCCGAACAAGGACAAAGAATAAGCATCTCATCCACTGTTTGGATAACCATCGTCATGCATATCTTCTTTCTCCGGGGGAACTCAGGTGAACGGTGTCTTTGCTGTGGGGACATCAGAAAGCCCAGCAGAGCTGTGATTAACAAGTCATTATCTGTCAGATTAAATTTCAGCTGCGGGATGTTTCAAAATGCTAGCGTGAGGCTGTCTTTAGACACCCTATAGTGGGATATAAATTCATCCTCATTATCACCTTGCTTGGAAGACGTGTGAAAGCTGTCCACAGAATGGTGGGAACAGAACGCGGTACCTATACAGCAAGCTCGGCAGTTTCTGCCAAAGACGTGAACTTATTTAAAAAAAAATACTCTAAGGTCATGCAAAAACTGTACCTTCTACTATGCCACATTACAGATACGATGCCGCATTTTTGAAATCTTTACCAGCACTTCAACGGTTGGTGTTGAGGAGATTTGCTGCCTGGGCTTCTTCCTCGCCTCCTGAAACTACTTCCTATGGTTGTTATGATATAGCATCTGCTTAAAAAAATGTTTTCTCATATCAGTGAGGTGAAATATTTGTGGTGACATATTTGAGAGGTTGCACAATACTGTGTTTCTACAGTTTCTTCAGCGTGAGTAATGACCCGTGCGTTTGCATCCATTCTGAAGAATCTGAGTTCATGAAGTACAAAATGTTCAATTCCACACCTGAAGTTTCATTTATTTTAAGTTTTAATCATATGGTGTTATTTGAGATTAAGTTTGGAGAGTAGAAAACCATGACTGGTACCATGATTGCATGATTGCACTCGGGCACTTGCGCTTGGGGGTTCACCTTGAAAAGTTTTGCAACAACAACTTCAATTATATTGAATCCAGACTCAGAGAAGTGAAAAAGCTATTCTTACTCCAAATCAAGGTGAAGTTGTGTGTGTGTAGGATCATTTATTTATTTTCTTTTTTCTTTTTTTTCCCCTCTATTGAACTCCAGCGAACTCCAGACTATGTGAAATCATTGTCTACAAACCACAACACATTAGAAAGCACAATGGGTTTGTCTACAGCTTCTTATTCCAAAATCTGAAAAGGTAATTGGTTGGACACGGCTAATTACATCACACACCTGCACGACCTATCTGCACCTTAATTAACATACTAGCAACTCTCCATGCCGGCAAGTTTCCCCACGCGCAATATTAGAGAGTACAAGCATGCTTACAATAACATTTGTGTAACTTACTAGTCAAACTGGCCTTTAGTGTAATGTTTAAAATGTTAGCATTAGCATGGGGAATGGTTCTGAAGAATTGAAACATGATCGTTTTAGCATGAAATCAGAATGGGAAGTGGTACATTTTCACTCAGCATGAAATCGTTTTGTGATCCAATGTTCTGCTTAGAAATCTTGCCTTGTTCATGCAGGTGTTATTTAAACATGCACCACCCACCATCTAGACATTGTTGCCGACCATGCACCCCCTCGACACATTACAACGGCGCTTCCTAACGGCAGCAGCCAGTCCACAGAGTTACCTCTCCTCATCCCACAGGTCCCAAAGACTCCTCCTAACGTACCACTGCTGCCGAACTTTATAGGAGGCAAAAGGGAGAGCTAAACAATATTAGGCAGCTTGTTACAAAGGCCCACTTAATAATAATAATCATGTTTGTTTATACTGACTCACTGTCAGTAGATGACATGGATTCTGAATGTCACACCCACACATTAATAACAGGATGTTGAGGTTTCTCACAGGCTGCCCTAGACAGACATGGTACATATATTAATAACAACAATAACAACATTGGAGAAACGCTGTTTTAGGATATTTTTAAGATATTAATCCCTACTTTACTGTAGAATACGTTTCCAAATGAAACACACTTGTGAATGACAGGAATGTGGTTCCAAAAAATGTAAGAAGAAAGAAGTTGGGAGCTTTAAAAGAAAAGGCAATAACTGAAGGAGATAAAAGTGGTAATAGCAGGGCTCCTGTTAGCATCCCTACTGGGCCTTTGCCGTAACTTCAGAGATGAAGTCAGGGAAGCACTGGCTGGCAGTGTCACTATAAGAGATGGATGTCTGCTTCTGCTGTGAAAAGTGCATGATACAAAGGTGCTTAAATCTAGTAAGAATCTGTTCTTCCAGATTTCTGTTTCATTACTTAGTTTCATCCAAACGCAGTTGTATATACTAAAGATTCTGAATTTCGTTGTTTCCCTTTAAAACGTCACATCTACTCCAATTAACCTGCACCAAAAAGCTATTAATATTGCAGGGTGCTTCAGAGAGCTAATGCAATCTCGATTTCCTCACTGTACCAATCACTTAACAGCTAAAAAAAACACAAATGTCAGAAATCAATCACTCAGTGGTTGTGTGCTTGTCACATGATTGACACATGGTCACTGCACATGGTAAATGCTTACATAAGTGAAATTAATGGGAAAAGTATGAGAGCACATGAGCATGAATCACTGCATGTGAATATTGAAATACGTGCTGCTATATTTTAGGCTCCCTTTCAGATTGTATTTTGTAAACTGGCTGCAGGTGTTTATTCCAATTCAACCACAAAAACATTACTTGATGGACCTTGATTTTAGATCAGGGCATCGTCATGTGGAAACGTTATTGGGATAATTAAAAGTATTATTTTTATGCCTTCAAGCAGTTTCGAGTCCCTGATGTCACTTGTTCAATCCCAACTTATGTCCATTGCCACTGTATTTCAGCAGTGGTACATGTTTCTTGTCACGTGACATAAATTCTGCAGTCATCATTCACTTCTCCCTGCTAGAAGGTAGAGAAGCTTGAGGAGGTGTTTTTTTTTTTTTTTTTTTTTTTTTTGTAATAGCTGTTTAATCGTAGTAAATCTATCCAAGTCAAAGAGCAAACATTATACAAGTTGTTGATTTATTAACATATAAAACATGTGAATTCTTTCACTGAAGATTAACTTGATTCATCCAATATTATCCAGGTGACTGTGGGGAGAAAGTGAGCAAAGTGCCTAATAACTAATGAATAATTTTGGATTACTTTCATCATTAGTCTACAATCATTTACTGACCGGGTGCATTTATAAATACACAAATTGCAAATTCTTTCTGAATTAACTGCGGAAAATGGCGATTCTGATCCTAATCCCTCATGTCCTCGCTTTGATTTCTACAGGCACCAAATCCAAATATGATTTCTAATGTTGATGAAGCAGATGTGACTGCAGTACGAACCCAAAAGCAAGCAGTGACAGAAAAAGGAAAGCAGTGAGTGGAAAGGAGTCAATGCTGCATCCCAAGAGTCAGACATAAACGGCACTTCATTATAAACCATAATACACTTATCCATCCATGGTCACATTTAAACTGGAAAAGTACACTTGTCAGTTTACCCCAGGTGGTTCAATTTGGATCAATTTACCCCTAAACTGGGGCAAATTATTGCAGGAAGTCATATTTTCATACCTTTGTCATAAATGTATTCTTTTTCATTGACAGGAGGCCATTCTAATATAGAGGAAGATTTTAATTCTATATCCTTGTCTAAAGGACAGCATAAGTAAAATAAAAAAAAAAAAAAAAGTAAAACCAGCACATTTAATCTGGCATACCATACTGAACGGGATGTGTAGATAAGGTTTCCACTTTTAAGTCTGGTGATCCAATAGCAGCAGTACTTTCAATGTAATTAACGTGCAAACGTCCACCAGTAATGGTCTTTTGACTTTTATAGCACACCTCCGAAGATTAAACACTTTCCAGTCAAGGTGGAGCATTCCCTCTCTCTTTAAATCTCTCCCACACCAACCGGACACATTATTGATCACAGCAGCCCCCCCCTGCCCCCAGTTCACCCTCCAAGCTTGCAGCCTCATTTGGACCCTCTTAATTGTTGTCAATTGTCTCGGTTGAAATACAAAACAGTCCGCCGCCAACTGAAATTAAAGCCCCTGCCACGAGAAAAGGCTTTCAATGAATTCCTTTAAAGCATAATACTCAGGGCAAAAGCACGGGCATCGGCAACAGACACGAAACAGCAACAAAGAACGTTTGTCTCCATAGGCCCGAGCTGACCTTAAGGAAATAACATTCGTGTCAACATTTTTGAGAAGATGGACTTTATCTTATCAGATTGCTTCTACTGAGGACAATAAGAAGAAAAGATAAAGAGGACAGAAGGAAACAGATATGATCGCTGCTATTATGGATGGCACAGTGCTCTCTTGTTTTGTCAGCGTTTTGTGGAAGCCATATGGGATGCAGGCTGTTTGCTTAAAAACAGCGGAGGACGTTGATTATCAGTGCGTTTTCATCAACACAAAACAAACGTGTGGGTTGAAAATCAAAGTGTGTCCCCTCTGCCTGATAAAACTGTAATTGCATTCCTGTATTGGAGTCAAAAATCAAAACACTGCGGAAGGAGCTTGTTACAGTCAATGGTAGGAAGGATGATTGCAGTTACAATCATTTTGTTATTGGCTACAGAAGCGGCGAGGCTCCGTGGACAGCGATGTCGGCCTGTCGGTCGGTACTGATGATAGAGGTCAACAATCATTTGACAGATAATGAAACAGGAAATTTCTCGGGAGGTGGTAAAAAAACAAAGTCTGACTACTTTATCTTCGCAGCGATAAGTTAATACCAACATTCAGTACGTTACACACAAACATTTCTCTGCTTTTCCGCAAACAATACATTCTAAATAAGGCCCTTTTCTGCATTGTTATATGAAAATGTTGTCTTTAGATATGTTTACAGCAAGTTCAAAAGCGTTTTTTCTAGCCAGTGTTGTACACAAACGAACAAAGCAGTCTGCAAGGTCGAAAACTAATGCTCATATACCATACGTGGTCGGAAGGAGAAAAAGATCCACTTTAAAATATCATAAAAAGACGTGGATATTAAAAGGTTTGGGGATATGCTTGAATATTGCAATATCGCTGAATTAAAGGAATCGTTTAAAGAAAGGAAAGAAAGAAAACGAGTTTCCATGGTTAAAAAATGTCCAGCTTTGGTTAAACACGTGAATCCGTGAATATCTTTTGCAGGTTAACACAGTGCATGATCGTGAATGACTTCTGGGCTCAGTATGCATCATATATAATGAGCGAAACATGTTATATCGCAACGCAAAACCTTCCGGAGAGCAACTGATTTCATTAGCCATGCAAAATTCGTGATAATGACCACAGCTGCTCACAGGATAAAATCATTACAATAACTCCATATATGCTGTTTGACTAATTAGTGGTTATCTGAACTCCTTGCCTTAATAACGTCATGTGATATGATTCATCATTCTTCAATGTCGCCCTCCCTGCAGTGCAGATAAGATGAGACAAATGAGTGTGCTGCCGTTCGCTGACAGAGGACGGTCGGCCATCTTTTTAAATATATTCATTCATTCATTAAATAATATTTGTAGTTTCGTCATAACAGCTCAACATTTGCAATATCAGCACACTCGCCGACAACTGTTCCATAGTAATCAACCTGCCGCCGAGCTACAACAGCACAGGGTTTGAATAATTCACTCGCTCCTGTGGGTCTTTCTGTGTGTGTGTGTCCGCTACAGTTCATGCAGCCTTCACGTTCAGGGGAGAAATAATCAACCACAGGAAAAAATAATTCTTTAATGGATGCCCTTAGACACTCGCACCATTACCAGTTTAGTCTGATTAGAGCGAATACGTTCAGTAATTCATTGAGATTCAACGCTGTGAATTGCTGTGCTGTACACTTTCATTCAGCCTGAACCGAATCACCGGCTCGTCCTTTAGTTTCTGATTTAATCAGAATAACACCAAGAGAAAAGCCTCAGGAATCAGAGTCCTTTAAAGTTTACATGCGCTGGATGCAGACAATATCAGAGGTGGTGGTGCCTTTTTTGGTGAGTGTCCTGCCTTTATACTGAAGACGGTCTGTCTACATACCAGTAGCCTGTTTTCATTATATACTCTTCAAGTGCTCGAGCGAGGCATTCTTTTTTCTTTTTTTTTCCAAAAAGAAAAACAAAGAAGAAAGCGTAGCCTTAGAGGAAGTAAGCTTTGATTCACTGGAATTGATCAAAAATCCTTTCAACCCCTACTGATGTATTGTGGTAATTTCGTGGTATAGGGAAATAAAAAATGTGTCCTTATCGCTAAGGGTAATATTGGGATTAGTGATTTGGGGTCGCATGCTCTAATTCATCGAGGACAGCAGGTGCTGCAGAGGCAACGGTGCTGCAAACTGAAAAGACATACTACGTTAACACATTATATGCCAGGCTGCATTTGAGAGAGCATGCTTTTTGTTTAGCTTTCATTTTCCGCCCTGAAAAAGTCTGCTCTGGTGTTTTAAGGCCAAATATCTGGCTTCAGACAGTCGCCTGAAGTCTGACATAAAATGTAAGAAGATTTTGTTTAATGAAAAGTCTGTCAGTCTGACTACATTTTATTTGCATGAAATGTCAACTGCTGCTTTTACATGGAGAGGCATAACAAGACATTTTCCACCGGATTGAGAGGGTTGGAGTAATGCATTGACGATCTGTTCGACAGATAAATATTAGAGTCTAATAACAATGTATTTATTAGGATCAATCCAATCATTTCTCTTTTAGAATAAATATATTCTTCTGTGGGGAAAACATCAGGCGGTGTGATAGGTTTCAGAAGCTTGGCCAATTAGCAAGTTGCTCAAACAGCTGAAAATAGATAAGACTCTGACCACACAAAGCAAGACATTTATGTGAACGTTAACGTGAAAAATGTGGGCCAATCTTTTGTAAACGCATGCGGCTCGTGACCGTTTTAGTCAAACAAACTTATTGCATTTGCAGTGAATTATTTTCAGTGGTATGGCTCTGTTCCAGCACAGAAAAGAGCAAGCATTGACACAGTAGTGAAACTAATAGACAGGCGAGGCATAAAAGGAGGATCTGGGTCAGAGGTGGGTTGCAAATCAGTTTGCTTGCAGCCAGGATAAAGCAACTTAAACAGACAACTTAATGAATTTAATTTACCAGTGATGCTATCGGCCTCTCAGACAGTGAGCTGGGGTTTGGGCGAAATGATTTCAATCAGGTTATTGCATGATAAATATTGTCCGTGTAAACATATCTAGCTCCCCATTGTTAGTGTGCAACCTCAATGTGCACACTAACTGCTAAAACATAAAGAAATTGCGATTTTAGATCACACATTCAGTCGGACCTGGCTGTAATCTAATGCAGGACAGAGCATAAATGAAGCGCTGGACAAAGAGTTTGGAGGGCAGCGTGCGATGCTGTTTATATTCCATCTATTGTTCCAGCTCAGTGAAATCTCTGTCTGACATGAACAATGACATTCCCAACACACAAGAGGCTTGATGTTTACGTTGTGAGGCTAAATGTTTTCCCTCTGTTCCATTCCAGCTAGCTGTGTGATTGAGGCTTGAAGCATAACAAGCGCAGGGGATAATTATCCATACAGAGAGAAGTTGGGTTTCAAACCCACCACCCCCCGAGGATGCCCACGGAGCACAGCCAACATACAGACTGTCTGCAATAATGATGAACACAATCAAAACAAAACAAGTTGCAACAAAGTGCAACAACTTTACAGGCAAAAGTATGCACATTTTATATGGTGTACTGTTGAGACATAAAAATTATCTTACACTAACACCAGTGTATATTTGTCACCCACTACTCCTTCAAAATATACATAACAGTACATCTGTCACATTGCTGACAAAAACACAGAAGTGTTGACATAGAAATTTATAATTTCTATGTCAGACATTTCCCAAAAATATATGCAGGCTGCTGAATCTCCTGATAAGATGTCTCCTTAACAGCCTTAACAGGCTACAGAAACACTGAGTTGAACATATGCAGTGTGGACATTGGCTTAATTTACTGCTGAAATGTAATGTGTAATGTCTTATATTTGTGTGAGAAGGCATGTCTAGTCAGGAAGCTGGTGTTATAATCTCAAAAAGAAATAAAAATAATAAAATACACACATGAAATGTGTTGCTATATGCTTTGAACAGATCTGTTTTTTGAAACGCTGCGGCTGAAATTGATACAGTTTGTTTTTGGTCATCATGTGTTTGTGCTGGAAGAAAAAAAGGGACGCTTTAATTAACGGGTAAAAACTCAGCTGAACAGCCAGGGAACTCTCTCACCAATTGCCACTGCCATCGATTCAATGTGCACAAGGGGCTGAATGACTGCCAATCACAGCCGGCCGGCGCCAGCAATGTTGATAGCTGGCCACAGCTGCTCCCCAGCAGCATCTGCGGCATCCTCCATGTCTGACGCTCTGCACTGTCCTCGTCAGGAAAGAACTAGAACCCTTACAGCTTCTCTGAGGTTTGTCCTTGGTTTGTTTGTGCTTTACAAATAAATATAAAGAAATATAGAAATATTCCTATAAATAAATACTTCCAGTTTTTACAAAGAAGGACATAATAAGAAACTGTTTGTTCCCTACAGCAGGAGGTCTACAATGCTTTTCAGACTACGGAGCCCCAAACTGATGGAGAGATTAAGTAGGGACCCTACTATATGTGTTCTGTATTAAACTCGGCCCAGTGCCATTTATAAATATACATTATTACAAATTATCATTTTGCATCCAGTATTAAGCTATTCAAATAATACACATGTTCATTTCAAACTTGTGCAATGGTACGGTGGCTGTGCACCTGCATAAATGTAAACATACCTACGCCTTCTAAAATAAAGAAAATAAATGAGATTTGAATTTTAACTTTAAGCTGTTGAGACAACTCCTGTATCGCTGACTGAAAGGCGTCTTTTGCCTCCATTTATGCCTTTACTAAATATGGTGGATTTATGTTAATGTATATTTAAAGAAATTTTCATTTGTTATGAAAAAAAAAAAATGTCTAATCAACCAAAGAATTTGCCTTTGACTCTACCTGCAGGCTGCAGACCCATTGATTAAGACCTACATACAGTATACACTCACCTGTAGTGTGACTAATATAAACCTGCATTCATTTACTTTAGTTTATATGTTGATATACTTTTTCAGCTCCACCGACAATAAAAAGCTCATTATCATTATTTATTACCACTCAGTATGTCGGTGCTGAGGCGGCATTGAACTGAAGGTATCGAATGGTCTGCTATCTATCTGAAAGTGACACAGATAACAGCAATGAGAATTAATTAATACAGTGAGGTTTTGATGCATGGAGCCAAATTTCTTAAAAGATGTTCTAAATTGCTAAGGGAATTGCTGCAATTGCTCTGGGCCTTCATTGCTACAAGCATCCACGAGACATTGTAGTCATCTGCTTCAATGTTAATAAAAAGCTGAATTATAATTCCATTGCTATTTGCATTTGCATTGGATTCGCAAGGTTCATTTAGATATTTGTGTGACATGTTGTCATAATGTATGATGTAATGATGTATATTCTTCAGTGGGGAAAAAAAAAAAACATTAAATTTTGACACAGCATTCCAGAAAAAGTTCACGTGAATGGGTCAGATGTGAGTTCACACTGAAAATCTAATACGATCACGCGTGACTATATGTGGATATTTGTGCAAATTATGTTTTGAAAAAACAAAAACATCTCACTGCAGCTATCAGATTTACAAGTGACAGTGAGAGAATCTAAAAAAATTACGCCTCCAACCACGGCTGTCGTCGTTATCACTGCAGCACATTTATTGTAAAAATGCTTCCATTTATTCTTCTTCATGCTACTTTGGCCTAGTGCCCCCTAAAAAAAGAAAAGCTCAAACTTCCTCTACGGAACAGCCAAGGCTACATTATTCCTGACTGACAGAAAATGTGTGTGTGTGTGTGTCTTGTGTTACACTTCTAAACAGGCAACAAAATTAGCGCTGACAAAACCGACTCGGGTGCTTTCATCATAATTTGCTAAAACAGACAATGGATATTTATAGTTCGTCTGTGCCAATAAAAACTTCAGTCATTTTTTGTTTGTTTGTTTTCTTTTATGCATGTGCTGCCAGTAACGGAAGCAAGAGATTGTTACAGATGCAAAAGGTAAAGCTGACGCACTCATAAGAGACTGACATTTTACAGCCTGGGGCAGTAGACAGAGACAGTGGGACTGTGTGTGGGAATCAATACAAGCCATTACCATCGCTCTAATTAGAGCTTGAAACGATGCACTGACTCAAAATGTATAATGATGTCTAAAATAATATTTTCGTTTGATCACACCACATATATATTCTTGATATTTTATGAATTGACGGTTGGTTGGGTGCAATTAACATTTTGTGAAAATAAACCAATGCAGCCTTGGCAGCTGGTTTCATTCGAATTCCACGGTCACATGCAAAAAGGAACTATTGATAAAACGCAACATTAAAATTGTATTACACAGACTTTTCTTGGACAGTGCAAACTGTAGCTGTGTTGAGGAGTTAATATGACAGCAGACAAAATTGCATGCCCATCAGGAGGTTTCAGAGAGATTACCTCCTTCAAATAGTATCTGGGGGACATTTTACATTGCAAACCCCGCTTCTTCCAATTACAGCTTCCTCTTGCAAAGAACCAATGTGTTCTTCATACTTTCCCAATCCCACTCCAAAAGGCTGACAATTTCCAGCTCTGTGCAATAGGGGATTTTGTCCTCGTTCAAGCGGAAAAGAAAAATGGCAACGCTGTGGCTTTACAGGCAAACTGCAGATGTTGGTTAGATGGACAGTTGATCTCTACGCTGTCCATTTAGCACAGGATCTTTATATAAACCCTACGGACAACAGAAACTACTGTAGTGCATTTGAGCGACTTGCACAAAAGCAGCATTAAGAACAGAGAGGACACACAATAAAGGTATGTAGGACCTCTATGTCCTCCAAATGGACCCTGAGGAAAACCTTTTTACCTGAAAACCTCATGCTGCAAAAGGCCAACATAACTATTTTCTATTTCAGCCATCAACAAGGCTCTCACAAATAAGCAGTGGGGATCTGATTTGGCCTGGTCGGATCTCGAGGCAGAATTCAATCAACTCTCAGTAGTATACATCTTGGTACGACTTTACAGCTGGATATTAGCATTTGTATTGTGCATCTCTGTTGTTGACCAAAGCACTCTGCCTTATCTGTCAACACAGGCTTGTCGGGGCTGCACCTCGCAGCGAGAGGCCGCTGGAGCTTCCCATTCAAGGCTGCAGCGCTGGGAGCGCACACTGGCCTGGTTGGGAGTGCCAGTCTTATTGAGCGAAAGGGGGAAAAACAGCAGCTCGCACCACAGCGCGCACGCGCAAATACACACATTCACCTCCAACTGGTGCCAGAAATACACAAAGGAACACATTTTCCTCCAAGTCCACCCCGGCATTAAACAAACACTTTCTACACCTCTCAGCCGAGACACCTTTGTACAGCGCTCGGTTGTTCTGCGACTTAATGTCAGCTTTCTATGTTTGTTAAGTTGACTGCATGTGAGGATGCTTTAAGGTCACCAATGGAAACTTTTTAACACTTTTTCTGGTTGCACAAGGAGCTCATTGCAACACGTAATCTTATTTTTCTTGCAAATATTATTCGTCGTAATTGCAGGAGTGATGGTATTTTAAAGTCCCTCGTGGCCAGTGTGTATAAAATTAGCTACTCCCAGTGAAAATTGATAGAGCCAATGAACCTTGAGCATAAAGTCCTTAATAGAAAGCATATCGTTTTTCTGATGCATGAAATTGAGCTTCCTTTGCCTTAACCTTATTCAGTGTAGCAGAGCGATTTGTACTTGAAAATGAAAACAAGCAGTCAGCAAGTAATTTTTCACAGGACATGTTTCCGTTAAGTGCTAAGGCCCAGGTAGCTGGTTAGAGGTAAAGGTAAGCTTTCCCTTATCAGCTGTATTATGTACAAGTTCCCAGTTTCCAATGTTAAAACTAATTGTGATCAGATTTTCAAATAATAACGTAAATCTATGTAAAAGTGAACCAAAGGCTCAATTTCCCTATACAGCTGCCTGCTCCTTAGCTGGGGGGTTTCATATCAGACATAAATAACAAGTTTGTTTTTAATCTGAATCATGCAAAGCTATTCCAGAGGTTTAATTTGAGAAGAGAAAGACAGCTAGAAATTAGCATAATGATGCACCTGTTAAGGTTAATGAAAACACGTATGGGTCAGTGTTCTTGAACACTGGCTGATAAAGCTAAACTTGAACTTTTCTCAGCTTTATTATATCCCATTGCTGTGAGACTTTTAAGTCTTTAAATTCACGATGAAGGGATTTTAATTCAGAAGAACTGCCTCATGTCGGAGTTGGTACAGGTCAACCAACCTAGCCACCTGGCTCCATTCACAGGGGCTGTTTCTAAGGAATTGCACCATAATAGTTGTTTATAGCACATGTTCACTTTTTAAATAAATAAATAAATACATACATTTCAGCCTTATCTTAAAAAACTATTGTTTCCACAATCCACAAATGTGGATTATTACATCCCCATTATAAAGTGGGGACATAGAGAAGGCTAGCAGCATTGTCCCAACAAGAAACCAAGGAAAAATTCAGTGAATTGTGGAAATAAAAGTGTGACATAAACTTGACAACACAAAGTTGTTGTAATTGTTTCATGGAGAAATATTTGTGGAGGGAAGGAGGGTCACCAAGGCAACAAAACACTGGAATGTCCACTAATGACCAGCTGTCAGGTACAAAGTGATGGATGATGAGTGAATTGGTTTATATGTTGATGGGGCTGAGGGCAATTTGAAAGTGGTTATTGAACTAGCTACCAGATTTTATGAGAGAGGTTGTATCTGTGTCAATTAGGCGCAGTAGCTACAGCAACAACGCAGACTAGAGATCGACCAGTATGGATGTTTTTTAGGGCTGATACCGATTTTTACATCAGCATTGGCTGATCTACGTGGTGCTGATTTTTCTGAGATGATATCTGGAGCCGATTTTTCTCCCTCCATTTACATGATAAAAATGATACAATGCTAACACTGACACAATGGTAACAATGTGTAATTCTCAATTTATGGGCTGCACGGCTCCGTAGCGTCTCCAACAGCACAGGCCTGCCCGTGGATGTGCCTGTCTGTAAATCTTTCCGGGGAAAAAATATATATATATATGTATGAATCAGCCGCATATCGGCCAATACCATTAGTTAGAAAAATAAATATTCCTGTACATATCAGACGCATATTGGGCAATACTGATAGTAAAAAAATAAAAATAAAAATGTATGTATTGGCCAGCCGACATACCGGTCGATCTCCAACACAGACCATACACAGACCCAAACGCTGTAGCCTGACATGAGCCTCCCCAGAAATGTAACTATGCAGGGATGACGCAGAAAGCAAGAGCTGTGATTGGTCTGCTTTTTAATTGCATGTTTCTACATTAGTATTTCCAGCTGCTTCTCCAACTCCTTTTTTTTTGACATTGATTGTTTTGGATCCATAAAGGTGGAACACATCGAGGAAAGGTTCGGAGATACAAACATTTGTATGATTCGTCTTAGGTGAACTTGCATGAAGGTTTCAGTCACCATTATTGAGAGTGAAGCAGGAAGTGGAAAGCAAGGCCGGAAGAAGAAAAAAAAATTACCCCAACTGGCAAAAAGACAGCACTGACTGCCATTTGTATGGCGTTTTTAGAGCTGGCCAGACTGACCAGTGCATGTGTATAAATGACTCACGGGTACGTGCCTACGTCATCAATGTCCCTCAGTACCCTAAATGAGCCTTTACACACCCTTGGTTTCCATTTCATCTGCATTAACGTCATTGTCTAGTGCTACTGAGGGACGAAAGTATCTAAACACTGGAGACCAGAAATTGATTATCATCAGGGTAACGCAAGTACCACAAAACACTTCCACCAAAAAAGTTAAACGGCAATGATCTCACGGTTTCTACTTACTCGCATAAAGACACATATCCAGGATAAATCTTCACTCAAGTCATTAGATATTTTCTTTGTACCTGAGGGTAATTTCATAAAGCATGTTGAAGGCCATGTTTCAACTTGAGAGTACTTGAAGTGTCAACAGAACCCGTGTAATGACAGCACAAATCGGGTTGAGGATAACCTTGAGTGATAGTAGTATAAAAAAAGCCATTCAGCAGGTCCAGCTGAAAAGGTAATAGCCTCATAGAACCACAGATGATCTGTTGCCGGTTACGATAGTGATGCGACTGAAAGTCTGCCACTGTGAACCTTTTTTTTTTTTTTTTTTTTCCAGTTTTAAGCGAAACATGAGGTGCAGAGAAGGTAGCCTGAAGGCTGAACACAGGAGGTAACCAGTATCACGGATTAAACACGGCATCATGATGCAGACTGGGGTTACTTTTCAGACAAACATTTTCTGCAATTATCTCAAATTTACTTTAATGGGTTTTATATAAAAAAAAAAAAACTATTGCATACCACTAATTAATAACCTGTATTATTAAATCAAAGTCAGACCAAGAATACACACACACACACACAGACACACACACTTCAAAAAAACAACAATAGCACATTGTTACTGTTCACAGACCTCCCTCTGTGCACTGCTGCACGCGGCAAAAAATTATGGGAAGAATGATTACAAATTACAGTAATCAGCATTCTTAATTAATAATTAAATCATGCTCAATCACTTAGAAGCTGAACAAACAACAGAAACTTGAGGGTTTCAGGATGCGGGTGAACGAGGATGATAGTGGCTCGACATGTATGAGTCATGGCAGGTAATTCCACAGGGCCATTGTTTGTTGTGACAGCAGCACACTCCCTCCAACTGCTCCTCTGATAATGGTGTTTATGTACTTTGGCTTCACAAGGCGAAGCAAAACGGCCACACTAACGACAAAGACAGTGGACAGAGGCAGATGGCAAATTGGCTGTGATTCATGTCCTGAGAAATTAAAAAATAAAAAAATTCAAAATCCTGCAGCCTTCACCACAATGTTAATTAGATTAACTCACTTATTTGATATGTAACCGAGCTGAATACATCATTGTGTTTAAGGACATCAGCCAACGGTGTCTAGGGTTTTGTATGGTGTGGATAATAATAAGTTTCTATGGTAATGTTTGCCTGGTTTAGGACTTAAACTTGTCTACTAGGTTTATGATGCAGATAGGAAGTTCTGAATGAATGACATCTTTAGTAGAGGTTGTACTGACTAATCGCTTTTACTGCCGTGCCATGATGCTTTAAGCATCGTCGACAAGTCACTGATCATGTGACAATAACAACACTGACGCCTCCGAGAGGACAGGTGAGGAGCTCAGTGGGTCATTGCACCAAACTAGCTGCGGTTCTTCAAGTGTGTGGAAATACTTCGCTAAAGATGAAGCCCTTTCTGCTGGCACATGCTCAATATGTAACTCAATCCCTAAATACAACAAAGTGCTACTCCAAGGCACGCTCATCTCAAAAAACATCCGCTAACACTAACAGAGTGGTCCAAATGCAACTTCATTATCCTATCTTACAACATGCTGTGGAGTACTCTTTAACGCTACAGACAGTGCCAATTTTTCTAGGGTAAACAGTATTGATTTCATTTTAAGTATCATACTTTAAGCTGTATTGTCATGACATTGTTGCGTGTTTTTGTCCTTGAAGTCAGTTAATACACCATGCGTGGAAGTTATGGTGGAGAGCTGAGTGTTTGCAGAGCGAGAGACGTATATTAGAAGTCTCAGAAGGACATTTGCGGTGCTAACGTGGGCTACAACCGAGCCCGTGTTCAAGCTTAAATACAAACCTCCGTAGCTTCCTTTGTGTGAGAGAATAGACTTATTACTTTACTTTCTGCCGTGCTTTTATGTGTGACGTCATCGACTAGTCGACGTCGACTCAACTTTCACCACATATTAGTCAACTTTAAAAAGTCATTCAAGCTCCATTACATAGCTTCTTTGTGAGAAAGGGGCAGATTAGATACTGTATTTTTCAGGGGAATGTTGGACATGAATAGTGTCAGTAACTTTATTTAGTCACCCAATCACCACAAAGATAGATAGATGAGATAGATTTAAGCCAAGATATTGCTATTTCTAACAACTCACAACGGGAGTTGTTTTTATTTAAGCAAAGAGATAAAGTAAATGTGACTGAGAGAGTCTTATATTTTTCAACCCCATCTGAGGGAAGTAAACAGTTAGACACCACCAAACTTTGAGCTCAGTGTTACTAGTTTGTGATATAAAAATCTGCAGTAAAACAGCTTGGCCCACAAAAAAAATATTTCCTGCAAAGGGAGGCTCACATAATATTAAACAGAGCGAGTCGATTCAAGACATAAAAATATTTTTTAACACAAACTCAGAGTTCAGATAGATGTTGCATACAATTTTGGCAGTTTGCTGAAAGGTTAAGGATTTCTTAGTTAGTGATTTGTAGCACGTTAAAATAACTCTGGCTTTACTACCTCATTTACACGCTGTTCATACTAACACAGACACAGTTAGGAGGTAGTATGCTGGGAGCTACAGGGGCTAATGAAAATTACCATCCATCCATCCATCCATCCACCTATAGATCGATAGATAGATTACTGTATTCATCCCTGAAGGGAAATTAGGTCGTCATAGCAGTCCGGTATTTGAATACAATAAAATACAATAGAATAAAATACTGGAGGTATAAAAATAAAAGCAAAGGTAAAAACACAGAATAGGACAAGGACACTTAAAAAAACACAAGATACATAGGTAGATAAGGTGAAGTGCCAAGATGACGGCAGTAGTATTGATGACCTAATTCCACCCAAGTGGGATGAAAATGATATGTATAAAAAAGTGAGGGAGATGTTCACACAGTGGCAAAGTTCTGTGAAGGAACAAAAAATGTAAATTTTTTTGTTTGTTTTTTGTTTTTGTTTTTTAATTTTCCCTGAAAATAAGACTATGGCTAATGGAAGGTGAAATATGCTCACATACAACACCAAACTCAGACTACATTCATGCTTTATGGGTTTGCAGTGGATTCCGGTTTTCTTTTTAATTTTCATTTTCCATTAACCAGCAGCCAATTAAACCTTATGATCCCTCCCCATTTCCAAGATGAGCTCTCGATACAGGACGAGTCCCATATTTGTTATATTTGTAGCTTAAGGGAAAATAATGTCTCACATGGGAACTGCTTCTGCAATCAAAGCACATAGTAACTTAACACAAGCACGCCTTCACTTTCATGCTCCATGTGTCCAGGGTGTTGCTGAGGCTGAGTCAGCAGGCGGGCGGAAAACTCATTTGAATGTTGACAAGCGGGATCAATAGCAACCAATGCTTTCTCCCGGGCTTGTTGCAAGATCAGGAAGAGCTTCCAAACAGTAGGGAGGAAGGACTTGTCCCTCATCGTCATCGAGGAAGGGACACAGTTTCCTCAGGGAGTTGGAGATAATGTCAGCGCCTCTCTAAGGGCAAAACGTGTGGTGTACGAAACATGAAAACACCTGCACACGGCTTAGTTTCTGCAGGATGACAATGGCAAATTTAACCAAAGGGTAGAGCAGATGGGAGGTTACAGAAATCTCAACATTACACCTCTACACGTCTGTATAAAAGAGTTTCAACAGCCTCCACAGTGTGTGAAGGGTCTAAGCCAGCCAGTGGAAAGTTTATTTAACCAAGTGTGCTGAATACTTATGGAGCTAGAAATTGATCCAACCTGCACCAAATTGATTCTCCAACACCGTCAATGGCCTGTATTTCATTCTGTGTGTTCACTGACACCAACATGTTGTTGAACTTCACACATCTACACAAATTTTGGATAAAATAATAAAAAAAAAAATGTAGTCTTATATATTTAACAGTAAAATACAATTCAATGAGATGTATATGTTGTTCCACAAATTCCCATGTCGTGTTCTAACTCTCGTTTAAAGTCCACCTCTGCTCAAAAGTGTGTTTTGGTCATTGTTATTTCTCTTAGATGTTTATACAGGATAATGTATGTGAAGCATTTGACAATGGGACAACATTTTCAACTTCATCTACTGAACAATTTTAAGCAAGGGATTAATTGATTGAATTCATTTTAAATAGTCCTAAAAAATTAACTGTATTTGCTTTCAATTGGCAAGTCAGAACGAAAACATGGGATGAAAGGTGGTTATTACAAACAGCACACTTCCTGACTGGAATGACATGGAGGACACTTCCCGCCCTCAGCAGAAACACCAAAGTAGCAGTTGCAGTAGCAAGGCAATTGAAGCAACCAGTTTACATACAGTATTTGTGTGGCTTCCTGCAGCAATGTGAAGAAAGTGCAGTTCAATTTCCAAGCTGAGGACTCGTCACCATGGCAGCCAGGGTTGCAACGCGTTTCAGATCAAAGTGGAATATTGTGAAAGGGTCTTTTAACCCAAACCTTCCATGTTTTTCGTCAACCCAAACAACAACTAAAAACTAAAACAGAAATCTGAAAAAGGAATAACAAGTCAACTGTGTGTGAAATAGTCTAACACAATACACAAACCCTAGTATCCTGGTTAGAAGTTGTTTGGCTTAAGCCACCACACACTTTTCAGGCTCTCTCAGGCTCCTCTCAGAAAGTGGACTTCGCTAGTCTTTATGCTTCCTCTCATGCTCACCGACGTCTAAATCCTGTCATTTATGTATGAGGATGCATTAAGGGACAATGCCAGTGTGTGGCAGTTTCCTCTCAGCAGCAGTGTGTTATTTTGGCTATTTATTTGGGCTTTGTATTTACTTGTGGTGACCATAAATGTCATATAATATGACAACATGGTTAAAGGAGAGCAGAAGAAACTCTTGTTACCATTTTCCATCAATCTTTGAGAAACCGTGAACCCACCGTGAACACACCATGAGTCTGCAAACAATACAATGAAAGGAGTTAGTGATCTGGCTGAGATGTTAGAGGTCTGTTTCCCTGCAGTTCTTCATCCAACAGCTCACTGCGGTAGCTCCTTCAACAATATATTTTAAATTGACCTGCTGTCAAATATGCCAAGTATGGCTGTTGTTTCGTTTTGTTATCATATCCATATTTTATTAGCTGTAACTATTATAAGGAGAATGGCATCGTCTTACTCTGTCAACTTGGAACTCGCTGGGAACCCGCTTCCCAATTTGATTCCCCTTGGAGACTTCAAACTTTTAAGGGCCTGGAAAGATCTTCCATTGGAACTTGTTCCCGTTTTATTCCTGGCACTTTCATATAAAGTTTGATTTTTATGTCTGTCTGTAACTCGGTGTTCTGTGATTTGTAATGTTTACCTAAGGAACGTCTTAGTGTGACCATCTACAAAGAATGTTGCATTATTGTCGTCTCTTGAAAATGACTCCTTGTGTCTCAGTGTTACCTGTAAAAAACAAAGGTCTAATAATAATAATAAAAAAACTCCACAGACCATCATTCAATTTTTGAACCAAATAAAGAAGTATTGCACATAAAGCTGTTTGTCAACTCAAGTTCATTTTTGAGGTTGCGGTGATGCAGCAAGCCAAATTTCACAGCATGCTACATCAGAGAACAGGAAGTCATCATTCTCTCAAATCCATTTAGCAAAAACTTTCATCAAGGGTGACGGACAGCAAGCAGATGCGACTGAAAAATTTGTTGTACAAATTTGTACAGGTTGTTGGCAAGGTCGTAACACACTGACGACCTGTTTTGTCAAAAAAAATCACAATTTCACTATCCAACAGCTTATAATGTCACGACTGGTGGTGCCACCATTTGTGTCCATCTTAAAATGAGGGCATGACTGAAAAAAAACTGTCTGGAAGTTTCGACTAAAACTAGTAAATTCAGTCTTCTCCTCCACAGTGGTAAGTCTGAAACGGGCATTTCAGTATTCTTCGTAGCAGACCGGCTTTCAGGACATGCACTCAGAATAAAAGGTGCTCTTAACATTCATAAATGTGCACTCGCAATGGACAATCCGTCATAATCATGGGTGAATACTGTACATAGCTCAGTGGGCACAGCAGTCTCTTTCTATCTCAGCTGCTGACATTCAAACAAAGCACTGGCTTCTCCACTCCTCTGCAGGATCCCAATGAAAAACAACAACAAATGAATCACAGGCAACAGCAGCCCACTTTGCTCCCTTCACAGCATATAAAATGTCAACACGCGCAACAATCCCTTACAGTGATGGATGGGTTAGAGTCGCTGCTCTGTTCAGAACACAAAGCACCAACTCCACCTCGTACTCCCTACACATTTCACACTTCTTTGTAAATGTCACATGCGGCATTCATGAACACTGTTTAAAAGATGGCCCAAGGTAAAGGTGCGGCTTTGCACACGCATCCAAATCAAAAGCTTCACTCTGCATGATGCTGAAAGTTATTTTGAAAACGTATTTAAGGAACGAATTCAGACAGTCATGTGAAAATGCTCAAATCCCCCTCTAAAAGGCAAAAAGGAACTAAAAAGCATGTTTAAAAAGGAACGAACTCTCTGCGACATCACTCATAAAATTACCAGGGAGTATTTTTTGAAGTTCAATGTGGATGGCACTGGCAATGTTCATCTTGGCAGTGCCTGACTCCTCCCAATTAGTGGTTTATTTAACCCTCATATTATCCTTGGGCTCAATTTGACCCCAATCAATGTTCATCATTCAAAAAATAACAGTAGAGGGAAGGTCAACTCACTGGTAGCGAGGGGTTATTTATGTAGTCAACAAATAAACAAAGTGTCTGACACAAAAACTTGGTCAACAAGTTCATGTAAATTATTTTCTTGAGGGTAAAATGTGTTAGTAATATTTGAGGATAATAGGAGTGTTAAAAATGAACAAAGAGGTAAAGCGTGAGTGGCACCAAGGCAGACACACAACCTCAGACACAAACACCTACCTCTCAAAGCAGTCACTCAAATATAGAGAGCTTTGAGCCTTGGTGTCATCGCGTTTTCTCCCATCTTTTCAACATGGTAATATTGAAAATTTGGGTCCTTGCTGACTTCATGTCCTGACCTTTTTCCAACTTTCTGTGAGCAGTTGTTTGCGAGCAGAGTTTACGCTACAAACAGGATAAGTCGATAAAAAGTAGGGCAGTTAGAGGTAAGCAGCAGCTATTCATCTTAAAGCTCACTGTAGCTGATCCTTCTTGATCCATGATTCACTGCAATACTTCAAACTGCTACAAAAAGTACCAAATATGTCAGCTGTATTGTTTTATGAATGTATTCTTGATGAATGTTGGCACTAAGTGCTAATCTCACTGGCAAAATGCAAAGGATTTCCTGTGACTATTAGTCAACCCCCGTTTGGCAATTCTTAGATGATGATTTAGAATTATGCGTTAATATCTACATATCTGTAATTCAACGGGCTAAGAGTTAAAGAGTGTGGACCCGAGACAGACGCTAGATTCTGAGGCAGACAGATAACAACCTAAATTGGCAACCACCTGTCACTCAAAGCAGTCATGCCCTTAATCATGCAAAACTTGATATAATTTAAATATGATAAGAGAAACTGTAGATTATGGCACTATGCCTTTCCTAATTAGCTGCAGTTTGTTAAAGTAGAGTCAGGATATTTTTCTTGCAAACTACCACTGGATAATGTACGTACGTCTCATCTGCTCATGGGGAAAATATGTATTTTTCACTTTCAGAACTATGGTATGTTTAGGTCCAGACTGGACAGATGTGTATTTTTGTTTCTGGGAAATCAGTTCAAGTCAAGGATAAAACAACAGAAGGGAGAAACGAAGAAAAGCAATAAAGACAAGAAAAATAATAGGTTTAGGCTTCAGGCCTAAACGCTTGATTAGAAGCAAATTACAGTCAATAAGAACGTTTCTTTTTCGGCATTTATGTCTCCACTGATAGATGCAGTGGAACCGTAGGAGCAGAGAGAAAAGGGCACACTCTGAGCTGCACATAATTATGACTCACAGCAAGTCCATTTCACTCCTATTACAGAGCATGGTGAATAAAAGTGTCCTCTGTAGAAAAGTACTACATGTGCCATAATCACCACGCAAACTGATGTGCACACTTTCCCTTCTATTTTGTTTTTCCTCTCATTGCTTTGTGGACCAACAATTGCAAGGTGAGTCCCAAATTCAATATTTGCCTTGTTGTGTTATGCAGCAGCATGTGCATTATGCCAAGTGGCTCTTGATTGTATTGTTTAACACAATACAAATGCAAGATTGTACACTCAAAATCTACATATGAATTTATTTGATTTGCATAATTTCATTCTTGTTGTGCTTTCACTGTTGGCCTAAAATTATTTACTTTGAACAATATATGCTGACTCTTGTAAAGGGACTCAGTACTACTACAGAAATAGAAATAGAAAAGAGACCAAAGACACTACAAATAGAAAATTAAGCACAAGACATGAAGTCCTGCTTTTCTTCCTTCCTGCATGTGTAGATGTGAGGATTACGTATGTAAGTATGTGGAGATAATCACATGTTTGGCATGGCGCCCTTTTATGCGTTGCTAGAATGTGATATTCGTTGGAGAAGAAGAAGAAGAAGCAGGCAGTGAAGGGACATAAAAGATACCCTGAGAAAGAAGCTCATCACTGATCCCTGAAATCCTAAGTGAAGTGCAGAAACAATCTGAAAATCCTCCAGCTCAATGGCGAACCCTGTGGAGATGGTTTATCAGTGTAACGGCAGGACTCTGGTCTGGAAGACTTCGGCACTGGCCTTTCCATGCTTTTAATAAAATGAATGAATGAGTGTATTGGCAGCTTTATTTTCATTATTTCGTTATTACGACGAAGTTTGCCTTCCTAACAGCTGGGGATACCTGTACACCTAGCTGGCTTCTATATTATGTGACTGGGTTAATAAGACTCACAAATGAGCTTTTTGTTTGCCGTTTGGCAGTCTAGGTTGACAGCACCACACGTCCACAACCAGAGGACTGGAAGCAAAGTGATTCAACATTAATATCAGTGCCTTCTTTTCTGATCCTATAATTTCGCTATGCTTCTTCACAAAATCTCCTTTATTAATGTTAGGGAAATACTGGGATCCTTATTATGATGCTAAGAGAGATGAGTGAGAGATTGAATTGAATCATGTTTTGATTAATAACTACTGTTCAGTAGGAGTGTGGAGCATGTTTTATGCTAAATTTTTGTGATGGAAAAAAAAAAATCACCTCACAACCACAGGTTTGTGAGGTGACTGATTTATTTTATAAAAGACTGAAGCGGAAGGTCAAGTGAACAGGCTCTTGCAAATCTATACCTAAAAATATGCCTGTGTTTTGATGGTTAAGTATCCATCAACTGCAGCCCTCAGTCTAGCTTGATTAAATGCCAATTGTACTTTGTCAAGAATTTGAGTCGACAGGACCTGATAGAAGCCAATTTTAGACCAATCAATTTTGGCTACCTGGGTCCTAACCTGCGGAGGAACAGTTGATGAATACTTGAATTTTTTTACTGTGATGTGTTTCATCAGCAGGAAATTAGGAGACCTTTAACGAGCTACCAAGGCATCCACCCGTAAGTCTATGGGAAATTAATAAAAAAGAAAAAAAAAAAAAACAGACAAACCCCCAAGTCTTTTAAAGTCTGTAAAACTAATTTGCACAAAACATGCACTGTCTGCAGGCGTGTCAGTGCAGGGTCTTGTATCAGTTCCGTATAGCTCTTGTAGTCTAAAATGAATGGTGACCCGAGGTTGCATTCTTACATCAATAGTCTGCTGGGCTTTCTTTTCCGTTTAAAACAAACACACACACACACAGACAAACATACAATGCTACCTATTACGTTTAAGACACTGCAGACCTGATAGGCACACAAAAGGTAAGACTTGGAAGCGACTCTCAACATCTCTCACGCAAATGTGTGATGAATTAAAACGAGTAAGCCAGAGGTGGCCCTGACCTTTAGGAAATGTACAGCCACGCTACGAAGGCATTTATCATTTTCTAATTAAGTTATGTGGCGAAAGCATATCTTGTGTGCCCAAAGTCTGTGGCGAAATGGGTCTCTATCAGTATGAAATTATTATAAAGCCATGTTTAATTAATGAAAATATGACCCAGGTGTCAGAGCTAATATATCAAAAAGAGCATACTATAGTTTCAGACTGTTCCGTGGCAAAGGACAAGGTCCAAAGTAATGCATTAGCTTGAAAATAATATAAGGAGAAACAAGCTTATTTTTGAACTCTGCCATGTGTGAATTTGTTTAACTGAATTTTAAGTGAGTGTATCAGATTTTGCAGTTTTAAAGCTTTTGGGACCAGTTAATTAAAAAATGTTAAACAGACTGAGGGAGTGCACTGGCAGCGCTGAAGAGACATAACTTACATTCTGAGCTCCCCCATCTTTTGGTTGCTAATGAATAGGTGTATACACTGTCAGGCCAAATATGGAACAAGCTTTGATGCAGAACCAGAAAACATAAATATTACACATTTTTAAGTAAGGAATAAACTTGTTTTCGCTCTGAAAATGTTTCATTTTTCGGCGCAAGACTCGGCTGTGAGACTACGTCTGAGGGTGGGGACGGATGTACTGTGGCTGGATACGTCGAGTTGTTTTTTTGCTTTTTTTGGCATGCTGCTGTTGAAGGCATCGCCTCTGGTCAGGTGTTTCGTTCACATCTTTTCATTTCAAATCCCTGACACTAGCACCTGCATGTAAATAACACCCATATCATTTATAGGATGCCCACTCCCACTCCTGCTCCTGCTGTCAGAAACCCATGTTGCTACGCACCAGCATTACCAGGTGGGAACCGTTACAGCATCAAAAAGATGCAGGACTGCTTTGACGACCATGACAGAGCTGCTGTTGTGCCCAAGACATGAAATAGATGTGAATTTATGACATGAATGAACGACTATGAACGTCTGTCTTCAATATCTAAAAATGCTGATGGAATTGATGTGTGAATTTAGATCAGTTAAGTTGTTTAATAATTAACAGTTTATTGAACAGCTTAACTGTTCAATCCATTAACGACTATGCAATTGGCATGAATCATATTTATTAAGTTTATAGTATATTAAAATGGAATATACTTGTCATTCGTATCTACAATCCAATTAAGAAGGTTGCAAGAAGGCTGGAGAGAGGAAGAAGCTGAACCAATGGTCTGGACTAATTTTAACTATTTAGTGTCTATTCAGTGTCCAATTATTGTGCATTGTGGTGTTTTTGGCGTTAGTTATTGTGCAATATGCAGAGGACAAAAATTATGATACTAACATGATTATTATCTTCCCATGTCTGAGCAATGAATCTATACTAAGGCTCCTGGCTCTGTTGACAGTTTCCTCAGCATTGTCAGCTTTCAATTACCAGGTTTTCTGATTTCAGTTGCTACTATATTTATGTGCGGCTGTGCTGATGTGCGGCTCATTCTTGGCTTGCTGAGAAACCCTTGCCTGAAATGTCTGAGTATTTCTAGTGAGTGTACAAAGCATTTTCAGGCATCATTGCCAGAGCATACCAGCAGATTATGACAAGAACAAAACACCTGTACCTATTGTCTTCTATGCAAGCACAAACGCACAGGGTGGTTATTAATGCAAGTCTGTTCCATTTCTAAACAAGCCCTTGTGATTTTATCATATTTGTTCCCTGGATGAACACAACCTGTCTTTTGCACTTTGAGCACCTCTTTTGTTTATCACATCTGGTGTGTGCTACAGCAATTTAATGACTGTGCTAAAAAAAAAAAAAATAGAAAAATAAATAAATAAAATTAAAAAAAAATCTAAATGGGGTGTGAGGTCCCTAACATCTGGAGACTTACAGCTGTTGAGCACAAACTCCTTTTGCTCCAGGCCAGCTGTAATGTGCAAAACCTTGCACAGACAGATTTTTTGTCTTTGCACCGCGCCTACAGACTTTTGCTGAAATTACAAATTGTCAGCAGTTAGGAAATTATTGGCTGATGTTCTTGTCACACTAAAAATCTCTTCAAAAGTATCTCTGAAACTATTCTCACTGTTGGCAACAAGCTGCCAGTCAAAACCAGGGAGAAACACTGGGCCTGATGCATAAATCATGCAAGTGCACAACCTAAACTGCTTGCACACGCACAGTTTAAAACTCTCACAGAATTCACAGACTCCTCCGTTTGTTCTTAGCCGAGATAAAAATTAGGTAACCACACTTAAGAAAGTAGGAACAAATGGCAACTTAAAAAAAAAAGCAAAGGCAATGGACAAGAAATTGTGCACTTCAGCAGCTGAAGAAAGGTTGTCTCAGCCAGTTCCAGCCAAGCCTGATTAAGGTAATTACATTCACGCACCAGCCAAAAGCTCCTTCCTTAAGGTCAGATTTTCAAGCTGTCACTTCACCAACTTCCGGCAAAAACGAGTACTGTAGTTGGTGTTTACTGCTGACTACCAAATGCTGACAACGAGATAAACTCAGATGGTGAAAAAAGAAAACATTACACCTGCTGGATTGAATCCCATTTAATCCATGGAGAGTCAATAACAATCCATATTTTTACAAGATGCTTTACAGGCCACAGGGCCTGAAACCCCCAGAGCAAACACTAGGGTGACAGTGGCAAGGAAAAAGTCCCCTTGGACAAGATGAAACTTGGAACAGAAATCAGGAAGCAGGAATAGAGATGAACTCATATCATCATGTCTGCAATATTGCTAGATGTCTCAGCAAGCTAAAGTTAATGTCTTGGTGGCACTACTCTCTTTAAATGCATCATCACAGGACAGGAGGCGTGGCTGTGAACTTTGCCTTATTTACACTAACATCTCAAAAACCTGGAAAAAAATATAGAAGTTGTTAATCATTTTTTGTCTTTATTCTTTATTTATAAGCCTGATAATATAAAAACCTTCATTCAGACCAGCTATTCAGCCAGTGTCCACGTTTAATGGATTTAACACAGGCCTGTGGCTTTAGAAGCACAAAAACTGCCTAAAATAAGAGCTGTGATTTCATACTTCTGATGATTACATGCAACTCGTAATTAACCCCAATCAAATGAATAAGGAACTGTGGGGGGAGTGGGTCAGTCCTGCTGAGAATGAGACTCGCGATTCTGTTAACACAGAAGTCAGAGTCTATGACCTCTTTTCTGCGTGGAGAACACTGGCACACAACACAAGTGGCAGTTAATGGACTACAAAGTACACTGGAATCACCTAATGTTCCTTACAGCAGTAATCTGTAATCACTATAACATCATCTCAAGTACGCAGAGGATTATTTAGTCATTGGAGAGATGGAACAAAAGAAATCAAAGTACAGAGTGAAATCAACTGATCTCAAAGGGGGTAATGCAGATGATTTTTTTTAAAAAAATGTATGAAATGATGAGGGTGTCAAAGTTCATTTATTGAGTGTACTTAGACCTGTATTTTGCCACAAGAGTATCAAGAGTATGAGAGAATAGCAGCAAAATGTGAAGTAGGGGTTCAGCGTTAAACATTAACATATGTTTCACATTTATAGCACTTTAACGATTTTTGATCAGGGTGGTGGGTATGGCTTGGTGGGGATGGGTGATGAACAGAAGAAGGTGAATGTAAGATCATAGCATATGATTCATATTAATGCCATTACAAACCCCTTTTCCTTGATGTGAAAGCAAGAAAAACAAGTTGCCACCTGGATTGAACTGAGCAAATAGGTATGAGCCTCTATTGGGTTCCATTGGATAATTATTGCATGGGCGATTATCTTTCAGCTGGCAACAAGTTATTTAACCGCAAATGATGCAACGAGGAGCTTCTCATTTCTTAAACCACCATGTTGAAAGACGTGGTAAAGATGTTGAGAAGGGTCAAATCACTGGCATGCATCAAGCAGAGGAAACATCTAAGGAGATTGAAGCAGAAACTACGAAAAATGGGTAAAGAACTGTCCAATGCATTATTCAAAACTTTAAGGAACCATCGTCTTCGAGGAATAAATGTGGTGAGAAAAAAAATGTTGGTCGCTCGTGATTGGACATGTGAATTTAGCTACTGACATCATCCTGTCTCAGGTTTATTTCAACATGTGCACACAAATATAGGTAATGTGAGTGTCAGGTGCAATTTAAATAAAATTAATAATAATAATGGATTTCATACTAGTTAAGACATTTCATCATATCGTTAGCCTAATAGCATAATTGCACAAGTCATATTTAAACATTTTCAGAAGATAAACAAGAAAAAACACAATTTTCAGCAAGCACATTGGTATTTTTATTGATATTCAGCAAAATGATTTTGGTAATTATGCTATTAGGCTAACAATATATTATAATTTCAGAACCATATTTTGTTTTCCATTATCGTTAAATTATCAAATTATATTTTAATTACATTCGGATGGGACTAATATTTAAAAAGTTATTATGTATTAATAACTAATAACTGTCATAACATGATTCATGTTATTTACTTCTCCTGTCAGTAGTTTTAATGTTGAGGCTGATAGGAGGATATGATTGGTTGTTTTTTAACCATTATTTAACTTCATACATTAAAAAGTGTATTTCTGGTTGACCCCAACAAAGGCCACATGCTGAAAACACATCAGTCAAACAAAGTTGTTAACATATTTTATAATTGTTAAGGAGTGTTGACACCTTAAGAGATGAAAAAAAAAGAAAACCTGACAGACTAACTTGCATCAACACAATGCACACATCCCAGTGAAAAGTAGTTTACCATCACTTGCTGCGCTGCTACTACCCCTTGAAATGTGCAAAATCTAAATATCGTATTAAAAAAAAAAAAAATTGGTAATGTAAACACCTACATTTTCGAAAAACCTTTCAAATATGGCTGAAACACTTTTACGCTCACAAGGTGGTTTTTCAGATGTATCGATGTATCCTCTAAGTAAAGTCTCATGTGATGAGAATTTAAGTGATATCGTGAGATGACACTTTGTGAGAGTTTCATCTCATTTGCAAAACACCTTTCAGTGGAAACGCGTACAAAGTACAATTGTACTTTACTAAAACTACATAATTATCGCTTTTATTTTGCGAAAAACTGTAATGGAAATGCAGCTACTGTAGAGCAGCAGACCCGGAGCAACAACATCATCATTTTCAACTCTTGTCACATCTCCGTCCAGTAGTGAGAAGAAATATCTGTCTCTTGAGCTACTAAGTGTTCTATTTTCTTCAACAGCTAGCCACTTCATTTGTCTTTTGGCCATTTGGTGGTGAGCAGGGGATGCACGGTAGGTTCATCAGAGCTTGTTTGTTTTGTTTTCAAAAAATGGCTGCCTAGCTGTTGCTACTGACGAAGACTGAATGTACTCAGACTAACCACACAGCAAATTTTCATTAAAATCAATGCACTGCATGAGTCCAAAAGCTCCCCCGTATTTACATTATTGTAAATGTGGTATATAGTATATCGTAGATGTAATGTAGGGACAACAAAAAGTAGAGTTTTGGAATTAAAAGCATAACACGGTTTACTCGTTTCTTGTGGTATGGTGGTGAAGACAAAGAAGTGCAATGATTTCAATCCACTGATGTTATTCCTATAAGCTGTTTCTAACTCCCATCAAGCTTCAAAACTTTCCTCCCCAGCTGTGGAATCAAATTATACCGTTTTCACAAACTTTTTCCAGTGCAATACATTAGAATATGCTCTGGCATCAAGATTAGTGCATTACCTTGAATTTTCCCTTGCTTAAATATATAACCTTCAAGGCCTTGTCCAAGTCACAGAACTCCGCGCTCTCCATTAAATCCCACGCGCTTGCTCTTCAAGATGCTATTCTTACTTCATGAAAATTTCATGAGACCAAGCATGTACATCTGGGTTTACCTGTGAAAGTGTGTCCAGCCAAATGTGAATTTTGGAATCCTGTGTATGTGGATGTTTACGCATGCATGTGCATTCTTGCAGTGTGCAACTATGTGTGGATAATAAGAGCCGGAGAATTCCTCCCCCTCATTGCTCTGGTTGGTTTAGATGTCAGCTCTGTGAATTACCATCTTCCCTGCTGCAACTCCGCTCTCAGGTTGGTGCTCAGCTCAGGAAAAGCAAGGCTAAAACCGTGCCAATTAGGCTGGTAATCTAGCTGACATTTGTGTTCACTGCTCTGAGGCCCAGACAGCATCAAGAGCTCAATTTGGAAGATTTGGGGTGGTGGGGAGGTTGGTAATTTACACCTCTATAAATGAAAGCAAAGGAAAAATAAATTTGACAATGAAGCCTGCATTAATAATACTTTCACGCCATCTCCGTTTGGGGTGAGACAGAAGCCAGCCAATAATTCTCTGTGTCTCATCTCCATATGATTTGCTTTGATGACTCGAGATAAGAAATTGGCTACACAATAGGGGACTGATTTATTGTTTTCCTCCTCTTGTTTTCTGTTCAATCAATGTTCAGAAAATTTGTTTTTTTTTAGAAATAATGTAATGGAGTTTTTCATAACGATGCCAAGGCAAAGGAAGGAAAGTAAAATCTTTAGAGCGTTAAGAAGGGAATGGGAATTAAGATGGGAAATAAGCAGTTTTGCTGGAAATTAAATGAGAAGATCAAGAGCAGCTATGTTTTTATGTTCTTAAATTGGTCAAGAGAGATTGTTGAGGGACCAGGACGGCCTGCAAGACAGTTACAGTCATGTGTGGTTATAGTGTGGACAGAATAACAGAACAATAATAATAATAATTAATGAAAAAACATAATTTTTACTAGTTATGTGAAGCATGTTTACTTTTTTTAAGAAAAAAAAAGGTTACTTCATTCAGTACAAGAAGATGACTTGAATAGACCCACGTTTTCAGTGACTCCAGATTCATTGACATTTTCATGCTACCTCTTCATGCTTTCTGCCCTTCTTGGAAGTTCATCACATACCCCTGATGTTTACCCTGCGTGGGGCAAACACAACACAGAAAGGATGTATTCATTCCAACCAGATCAAGTCCTTTTTACGGTTATTCCATTAAACAGATTACCAAAGGCTAACGTCGTCACCCCTCTCAATCCAACTTAAAATTCCTTCAGGCCAATGTATTCTAATTGAGGTGGTTACATGTGACATTTAGATTTTGAATGAGCCGTTATTACAATTATCAGTGAAATATTAGTCTGTGTAAATGAAGCGACTGCATGGCCACCACACCAATATCCCACCTGAGCCCAGAGCCAACACTGGGAAGTTGAACCAAGCTGGAACTGGTTGGATGTATAATCTGCCAGCATTTTGGGAACTAGCTACTATGCTTCTTACTATATTACTAGTTATAATCATGCAGTAGGCTTATGGGACTGGAAAAGTTCACTTTTACATTCAGTGTTTCACCAAAATGCAGCAAATGTTTACTAAAGTGCTATAACAATTACATTTAAGGCATTCGATTCCTCGGAGCATTAGCAGAAATCATTTATATAGATAAATTATTTACAATTCAGCCTTGCACAGAATTCATTCTGGTTATGAAAGGTGCATTGCAGCACCCTAGCATACTATTGGCACTTGTTAACCAGTGTTACTGGAGGTCAATAACTCCACTCAGAACCTTTATGAAAACAGTACACGGTATACAATGTACACTTGTGCTCCAGCCAATCAGCACACTGTCAGACAGCGTTATGCCAACATACAGTATTTATCCTCTTTCTATTATGACATAACCATCACCTAGCAGGCAGTATTGGTCCCTCGAGTTTCTTCATCATTTGTTGCTCATGTCTGGGTTTGTGCCAAGCCAGGCTAAATATCTGTGTGAATGTTCAAAGGACACAATGGATGGATTTTCTCATTTAGCCCTTTGTAAAGAAAGGATACAAGCTTAATTCCTGAAGTAATGGTATGTTCTTTGAACAACAGATCATTTGTTCAGAGATACAACTGTTTAAAAGGTTTACACTGCAGAAGGAGACGTTAATTACTGGTGAAGTTAAAGCTTTGAAAATATGCTTTAATGGATTTAATTAGAACATGACAATGGCAGACGCAATGGGTGGACTTTCAACATCGATGATGTGGACCAGCTGAGGTTCTTTATGTAAACTTGTACATTTGGCATACGGCAAGTTCTTAATTTCTTTAGTTAATAGGAAAGACGGGACCCTTTTCCAAAAGCAAAGTATTCAGGGAAATATGCCCCTGCATGTGATATCAAGCCGCTGCAAATTCTGCAAGTACAATCCAAGCAAACTCTCATTCAAGAAAGTTTGTACATTTACACCAATTACTTTTTCTATCATCCAATAAATTCTATAAACTAAATTGTTAGACTTATGACTGATGAAGTCTGGTGTGGTTTGTTTTGTTCCTTAATTATGTCTGGATGAATTGTTATTGAGGCTGGTATTCAGAATTGCTACACTAAACAAAGGAAATGTTTCTCAGTCAAGTCCCAAAGCCAAAAGAAATTCAACAAATGGAAAAAGTGATGAATATTCCATGGTCGGGAAACAAAAAAGTCTTCGACAAGAGAGAAGGCTTAGAAACAAGCAACACAAACGAGGAGGGAAATGAAGATCTCCGCTGAAGCAAAGCCAAGACAGCCAGTTCCAAACATGACAATGGTCCACATGTGCAGCGGCACTGATCAATCTCCATCGGGGGAAAAGACTCCAAATGGATTCACATTTCTCCATCCAAGCCTGATAATGTATCAGCAGATCTCATGAATAAAATAATAAAGTCTTAGAAGGGGATTCAGGGGATTATCCACATGGAATATCAGAATAAAAAGTGTTGCCCTGCGTACGTCAAGTTCAAATACACACAGCAGATAATGTTGATTATGGCGATAATTAATTATTTCATCTGACAGAATAATCTAGTGAACATGGGGGACAGACTGGCTCCGTTCATGAGTAAATTAATTTTAGATAGCAACATGCTCTCCCTTCCTAAGGTGGCACAACCCCCTCAGTATTTTGTCAAATTTAATCTTGTACACAATATGACATTGATGAAATTGCTTTCCATTTTACAAGATTGTAGCTTGTAGAGTTGGAATAACGTACAAGCGTATCAGATGCTCTCCCTTGCCTGGAGATGAGCATCCAACCCAGACGGAGGAGTTGCAGTGTCTCTGTCCCGTGGAGCTCCCCGGGGCCTCCTCCTGCTACCATCAAGCCGGGTACGCAACGCCACTGGTGGGCTGAACACAGTGCCGAGAGGCTACAGCAACAACCCACTCCATAACAACTGGCACAAGAACACAATACACAAGGAGCTATTGTAGCGAAAGCCAAGAAACGGGTACTAACACTTCTACTGAGCAAGGTCCAATTTTTTATAAATGCTGAAGTGTAATGCCACAAATAGCATGCACAGCAAGCATAAAGACAGTTCTTTATGTTTCACACGCTGTAAAGATTACCTGAGAAGTCCAATACAAAAAGATGAATATGAAAACACACACTAGCAGTACAAAACAGTGTTTCAAAAATCTATACAACTTCAATTACAGACTGTTGCTTTTCATCCACTTTGATTCAAATTTTCTGTTGTGTCTCTGTCTCTTAGAAGTCGTGAATATATACAACTGCTTTGCAATGGAGAGTATGCATTTTCAGGGAAAGTAATACTGCCCAGATTACATTTTTCAATGGATGTGTTCACAGTGTTTTAACATTTCTGGGCATCTCTATAGTATGGATACTGCAAATGGGAGTTAAATATACGCCGACAATGCAGTTCATTCTCATGATCATTCAGTTTAAGTTTTTAACCCAAATATCCCATGTTTCAATTTAAAATAGAGCATTATTAAGCATTTTATGGTTGGTTAGGTCAGAGAAAGACTGTGCTGAAAAATGTTCAGTGACCCAAAGCACAAGATAAAACGTGTGAATTAACTGAAACAGTAATCTTTTCCTGACTGTTAGCAAACAGCCTCGGCTGCATCTACACACACATGCAAATACTGGATATTGACTATTTCACAGCTGGAATATAAAAATAAACTAGAGACATGTGCAGTGATGCAAGTACAACACTTAAAGCACTATGCTTTCTATCATTCAAATACCAACGCTGACATTGCTGAACAAATGAAAAAAACACCATCTCATCTGAATGAAAGCAATCAGATAAAAATGTTTATATGCTCACCACTTCATTCAATCATCTGGTACCGTACTGTTCATATTTTTATTTGTACAGTAGAAAGTGATGTTAATATTGTACCTTTAAGTCAGACGAGACAGGAGAGTTCTTAACAGCAAGTATGTATTCTTGCACTAGAAACTTTGCAACTGTGGCATTGCACAGCACACTGTCTGACAAATCCATGAGTGTATGTTCAGAGTGACTAGTCACTAATGTTATTGTTCGTTTTAACCATTTGTTTCGAGATTTTATTCACTCCAGATTTCTGTGTGCAATAGCAACATTAACAGAGGAAGTGATTTTGACAATGGTGCAGTTGCAGAACAAAGTCCAGTCATAACAAACTCTCCTGGGAAAATGGTCCCGTGTAAAAAATACTCTCAGCCCAATAAAATTAACATTACTACAAAATTCTTTGTAGTTTATTAAACAGGACAAGAACAATACACATGCTTATAAATACTGTTTACTGTTACTACAACTCCAGGGTTACCAATAAGTGTTTACATTAGCTCTTTGCATGTGTACATGTTTTGAAATATGAGGTTTTCTTTAATCAGGTTTCACAGAATAAGTGCCAATCTACTGCTGCAGTGATGCCGCAGCCACAGATGTCCATTCATCTGGCCTTTTCATTTGTCCTACTGAAAGTCCCCGTCATTGGATCGCAGCCCAAATCATTTGTTACTGTAACGTTTGGCGTGTGAAACCACGAAGCGTGACGGCCCATCTGGACCGAGCACAAATCAAAGAGCCCATAATACGATGGACAGATGTTGTCCTCTGTTTGCCCATATGCCTTTCTGTGCTGATGCAGACAAATATTTGATTCCATTCACATATTCAGCCCGCGATGGAAAAGAACGATGTTCCCAGACAAGGGTACAAATTGCAATATAATTAGCACATTTCGCAGGAGTACACTCAGAAACCATAACGTTGATTTCTACAACTTCCCTTCAGGAATACAGAGATCAAATTAAATACATGCATAACCCAAACTCTACAGAGGGCTTTCAGGTGAAAACAAACTGTCTGGCACTTGTACTGGAGGTCCTTTGTCCTTGATAAATAACACGTGAGCAGCTGAAAACTCAATCTGGGTGTCTCTGGTTAACTAACAGCATATGGATGACATTTCCACCACAAATTTGCGTTCTGATAACTACTTTTAAAGAAAGCATCGAATACACAGTCTGTTCAAACAGACGAGTGATAATGTAATTCCCCAAAATCTCCAAAATTATATTTTGCAGCCTCATCTCAACTTCTACTACTGTTTCTCCTCACTAGGGTCGCAGGGGTTGCTTAAGCCTTTCCCAGCCGTCATCAGGTGAGAGGCGACGTATTTTGCAGCCAAAATGCAATAATAAATAATATGAACACAGGACGAAATGGTCACTATCATTTTACTCACCAAATAACACACAAGGTAAAAGCAAACACAGGTACAGCTCCCAATTTCTGGAGAGAAAACACATGAATATTACAGGTATGCTAATTTCTCATACCAGTTCAGCACTTAAATACTGTTAACAGCAACAACATGTTGGCCAGGAAGCGATGAAAGCCATTTGCTTTCGGTTCTGTAACACAGAAACCATTTTAGGAAGAATTATTATTAAAAAATAAATTGCATGGTATATTTAATATATATTTCAGCCTTGAAACTTCTAATCAAATTCTGGTCACATAGATCATCGCCATGCTTTAGTCATGCTTTGGTATGTCTGATAGTATGTGGTAGAGTATTTTATGCATGTTTTATTCTTTTTTTAAAAAGCACTGCTGTGCTTGGTATTTTGCAATTTCATTGCATCATGCATACAATCACAGCAAAGGCTGTTTCTATTTCTATCCAGGACTGGAGAGGAACAACCATTTTAACCATGGATCAGAGTACATTTAAATTATGAATAATTTAGAATTGCACAAAAACGAGAAAGTGGTTAAATTAAGAAAATCAAATATTGGCACAGGGCACATCACTGGGGGCTGCATTTGGATTCGCTCCCTCTCTCTCTAGGCTAGACATGTACTTCTAAACCTGATCATATCAATATGATAATCTCCCCACGTGACCAGAGAACTCAGATTTATTGACTGCAGTTGACTTTCCTCAACCTGGTAGACAAAATGAAATTTGCACGGGTAGAAGTAAATACTTGAGCATCTCCTTGAGGCCGAAGAGATTTATTCCATTACTACAGCGCATGGCCGCTTAAATGGAACACAAGAAAACAATGATTAAGCTAAAACCTACACACCAACTACTATACACACACAAAATGTGTTATCAGAATAACCAGCAGGATGGAAATAAATCAAATTAGCTAACATGTTTACAGGAAAAGATGTTTATTTAAATATTCTCAAATGGCTTTTGTAGACAACTGACATCAGTGACACTGGGTTCAAAGGTCCACTGCATCCTAAGAGAACCTCCTAGTAAATGAGGGTTTGGAGCCACAGCTGTAGTCCCTGTTGATCCACCTCTGTGATCTGATGAATGCCCTCACTCACGGATTTCGTTCACAAGTGAAAAGCCATTGATTTCTCCTGCTCTGTTGTTGCCACTCTGTATCAGACCATAATACATGGGTGTAAATTCTAAAGACACACACACAGACACACACACACTTCAGTAAAGCTCCTGGCCTGAGGGGATTGGATATTGGATGGGATAGCCTTTAGTCCTGAACCCTATTGTGACAAACGGAGGTTCTGACTTTGCTTTATTACCACAGAGTCAACTGCTGTGTAGAGCACTTTCCATCAGACGTATGTGCAGAATATTCCCTGCGAATAATGTTTCATTACTTAATAAAGCAAAATGAAAATGCATTCTGTTAATTGTTTTTTTTTTTAAACAGTGAGGGCTCAGTTTCACAGGTTTTTATGCCAGATACTGCAGGTTTGCAGGGAGAGTGACGAAGTGGCTCAATAACAAAATAGGCTGACAGAAACAGAAAACAACTTTGTTTCCAAGCGATTTTATACCAGGATGCTAATGGTGTATAGCACGAAGTGAAGTAATGACCTCGTCTGGGCTAATTAGTTTCCTACACGCCTTCTTAACGGCCCTTCAGCTCACCCGTCAGTGAATCCTCTCACTGACTGCTGTAGAGACACACCGCGAAGCCACGGATACACACACGTTCTGCACCATGCATCTGTTCACATGTGTAGGTTCCTGCGTTTCTCACCTTCAGGTCGTTATTCAAAAGTGTACAGATACAAATTGGTAAATATTTTTTTTGCACTACTTTTTTTTGTACTAGTGCCTCCAGCTGCTACTGTCCACGAAGGAGTGGTGACTCGTGAAAACATGATCCCTCATCTGCAAGCTTAGCACCGCACAAAATACTCTCAGACGTTTCATTGAACGACACAGTATTGTCATTGTCACTACCAAGAATTAAACCTAAGCCTTAGTAAATATTCAGTCCAGCTGGAGAGATCTGCAAATTAAGTACATCACACATCATCATTATATACTGCCTGGCCACAAAAAAGTCACCACCTGGACTTAACTACAATTTAACTGGGAGCTGAGGAGCAGAGGTTAGAGGTGCAGCTTGGGTCAAAGGGCTCCCACCCTGTCCACGGCTGTGGTGCTCTGAGCAAACACCTAACCTCCAATTTGCTCCCCGGCCGCCGCCCACCTGCCCACTGCACTAACTGTGCACACTACTGTATGAATACATGGATGGGTCAAACAGCAGGAACAAATTTCCCCATTGTGGGACAATTAAGGGTTAAAATTTATTTTAATTTATTTATTTAACTAAGCAAATACGTATGAGACTCGTTTGGGACTGAACAGCTGTGCATCCTTAAGAAAACCACTAATCAGTGAGGCTAACCAGCAAAAAAAAGGTAACGTGATCTGATGAGTCCGGATTTACCCTGTTCCAGAGTGATGGGGCATCAGGGTAAGAAGACAGGCAGATTAAATGATGCATCCATCATGCCTAGTATCCTGTGAGGGCAGTGCTATGATCTGGGGGTTGTTACAGTTCGTCAGCAAAATGACGTGCCTAAAGGAAAAAAGAAAAAAAGAAAAAAAAGATAGTACCATTTTATATAGTTTTATTAAAGGGACAGAAGATAAGTCCGAGGGTGTGAGATGATTAATGGAAAGGTAAGAAGATCATTATTTTGTTGAAATATTGGACCATTTCAACTTTTTACAAAACGAAGCCATGTGAGAAGTATAGTGGGAAGCGTCACAATTGAGGGGATTAGTTTAATCTTAAACAGCTTGTTGCATATTTAAAACATTTTTAAAAGTCATGCCAAAGTGGAATAATGTACAATTCCTTCTAAGTAAGTCAGACATATGAGGTAATAATACGTCAAGTAAATCAAATGCCAACTCTGCAGTGGTGGGCGAAAAAATAAATCCCTCCATCCATCCTCTGTACAAGTGAAAACGGTGTTTCATGATTTTAACAGCCTTCGTGACTTTGCACAGTGTTAATTTGAGTAAGGAATAATTCCATTTGCACCAAATAGCCTACCGTTCGCATTAAAAGAGCAACAGAATGGAAACAGTTGAAGCATGTGTTTAACACAGTTTAATGTCAAACATTTGAACGACCATTTTGTTCACTTATTGATCCATTTAGAGACCAGAGGGAAGCACAATGTAACTAAAAGGTTCTCTTGAATGCAGCACAAATGTCCTGTTGAGGTCTATTTATTTCATCAACCTCTTCAAGGAATGGTTCAAACGATCACAAAAGGACATTACACAATTAGTTTTGCGCCACTGTGTAACTTAATGTTTGACCCATACTATGCTGAGCTGCTGCTTGCTTCATCTCCTTTACCAGGCTATAAAACAGAGGCGTTGTCTTCATTTCCTACCAACCAGTCTCACCATTGTGTATTAATTAACTGTTGTTTACTTTCAAATAGAAGCACCCTCCAGCACACTGCCAAGACTTTTCAAGTACCAACAAAATTGCCAGCTCCAGAGAGCGGGAACGTTCTTGTTTTGCCAAGCCATTTATTTTGAAACATTCATTCAAGGATAACTTTGTTATTTTCCCTGCACCCTGGCCCCCTTTTTTTTTTAAAAAACAAAAAAAAAACAACAAAAAAAAAAAAAACATCCCTGGTTTGGCTGTACAACTAAATCTTTCCCCTTCGAGCAGCACACAAATTTACAGGATGCAACCTATAATTTATCTGACCAGCAAAATTTCAAGTAGGCAGCGTTTGTTTTGCTTGACTTGTGCCTGGAATAAAGGCTTCTGGAAATATGTCAGCAATATATTATCTACGGATCCATTTACAACATAAAAAGACTAGTGTGCATTTTACTGACAAAATTGCTTTAGGATTTATGTGCAGTTGAGTGAATAAATGTTAGCATCCACCGGAACACTTAATACTCTTCCTCATGAATACAGAGATTTCTACTTTTAGTGAATTCTCCCTTTAAATGGAGTGCCTTAAAATGAACTCATCTCAGTGTATGCGGTTCCATCCCCCTGCACCTCCACTGGCCATGCGGTGCCATTGTCCTTGGCGAGTGCGTGGGCTTAATTCGCCCCCAATCTGCCATACCTCAGGAGGTGCGGATAAAGGCATGGCTGGAGACGCCTGAGGGAGACGCCACTCCTCTGCTGCAGAGGCTCACCATGTATCACCTGCCTTTGTCTGATGGTGCTGAGCTTGATCTAACTTCAGAGGCTGACTGTAATAGGACATACAGTCATATCTGCTATAGGTAAAGGTGAACTGGAAAGTAGTGTTACCATATTAGCCAATGGCATCTTCACCTGAGAATCTGGTTAGCATTTGTGTCTGAGAAAAGGGATGCTGACAGAACTTACTGCAAGTTTAAACACAGATGCTGACCGCTTGCAGTTTTTGCAAATACAGCACATACATAAGGAAATTCATCCAAGACAGATAGTGTTAATAAAGTGTCAATTTCAATACATCTCAGTTAAAGAATTACCAGTTTTTGATCGAGTTCAGGCTATTTCCAATGTATTCGCTATCGAAGCCGTATTGCAGTAAATCAAAAAAATTCTGCATAACATCACCTGAAAATGAAATCATTGCAGTGTAATACCCTGAGAAGCACAACCAACCTATGAACGGAGTCAAATTGTCAGACTTTACTCTGTTGTGTCCCACCGTGATACCCAGGCCTCTGGCCAGACTTCATGTTGACATCTACCTGATCCAATTAACACACTGGGTTTCACATGTAACATGCGTTCACAGTTGTAACACATTTTTAGACATGGTGTTGCATGGCGTGATGAGACTTACAAAGTGTTCTTGAGATGAGCAATTATTTTGTGGTGGCACTGGTCATTTAAATGCTTTGAGACTAAAGTCCTTATAAAACATTCTGAATATTCACACTCAGCCCATTTAAGATTCCATGTCAAAAGCATATTGGGGACAAATCTGAATTGCCTCAGTAGTAATTATCACCAACTTAATTTTAAACTTATATTTTTCCATCGCTGGCGATGACTTAACATCTGCCGGTCAATTTCAGAATGGAAGGACCCCTCAGATCATGTAATTCCGGTTTGCTTGGTGGAACAGTCATTTAATTTGCATTTGGGCTCATGATAACTTAAAATATTGCTGGAACATGCCAACAGCTACCAAGATGCATGTGGCCAAGTCTGACATTTCGGTTGCCGCCTCTTGCTAAGGCGTGGGAAGATCTTCTTTATCTCTGCACACAGTTCAGAAAACAACAACAACAGTGTGAAGACAGCTTTGACCTCTGTAACGGCGCTAACACGGCATGCCGAGATGGGCACATCTGCACCCTCTGTTCTTGTTACTAAAGGAGACTATTTGAGATTTAATATCCTCTTGTCAGCAGAGCAGGTGCAGCCTGTTGAAGAGCTGTATTACACAGGGAGGCAGACCTCAGATGTCTTGTCTCTATAGTTGGATCAGTGCAAACACATATTTTTAGAAATCCGGGGTGCTCTGCTTTCTTTAAGTCTCTTTAGCAGCTCACAGGTGTAGCAAAATATGGATGATGGAAGTAAGGCCTTAGGGTATTTTGAAATATTGAACCCGTTCCCTGCATTCATCAGCACGCTATTTCCAATCCGACGGAACGGAATGTAATACAGCTTTATGCATTTTAGTCTTGCAGCTCGCCGCAATTCTCCATCTCCACGACAGTCACGTCGAGTGATCTTATCGGTAATGAGAAATGAATTATCATCTCATGAATTTCAACGGAAAATACATATTTCAGCTGAAGCGGGAATAATAATCCTGCAGTAGGAGGTGCCCTATTGTCGAGCGCTCCACAGAAGGAGCCGAATGAAATGACAGGTAGTCATCACCAGGATTGCACAGCGCCAGGCACAAACACTTGGTGTCTAGTATCAAGAATTCTACATGGTTAATCTTCAGCAGCAAAAAAAAGGAAAATCTGGGGTGGTTCACGTGGCAGGCAGCTGATCCCCAATCCTCCTCCTGCGCCACTGATGTCAAATCTCATGCCAGGCTCTAGGTCAGGGATACAGTCCATCACTATACTATAATGTTACTAAACCGAACCAGTAACATTATAGTATAATACACAAAATGTTTCTCTTTGTTATAGTTCAAAGAATAATGCTAAAATATATTTTTACAAATCATTTTATGAACAACATGGAATTTCTTTTAAAAGAATAAAGTGCAGTTTTATTGCTGTCTGGCATTCAGTTCTGGAGGATGTTGTGTTCTGTCCACTACCCTTACTAGAACGGTGGACAAATTAGGAACAGCAGTTACTTTTGTAGAACTCCTATTTTACAAGAGAGTGGGTAACCCACCTCAAAACTAATGATAGATCTACTAAAGTATTAACTTTGGGAGGTTTGCAGTCAGAATGTATGACCGTTTCTAGGGTGCAGACAGACTTTAGTTTCCTAGGCGTCACCAGGTATCATCATCACAAATGTATTTCTATAAGGACAAGCAACGTTTATTTTTTACCACGTGGTCCCCAACTTTGAATCTAATATCCAAACAAATGTATTTTGAATAGATTCTTACTTAATTAGTCTATAGTTTGCTGGAGTTCGTTGGAGCTCATTTGAATACAGTTTGGTGGCGGAACAGTACTCACAGTTGCATGATGGTGTTAGATATAGTCTGGCAACTCTGGAACTCAGGCTCCGTCCACGTTCATAAATATCCAGCAGGGTCTCAGCAATTTGGTGCAATATGTGTTTTCCAAAGCACGAGTCTTTTACACTGCTAGCACGAGGAGCCAGCTAGCAACAGTCCGCAGTGTGGCCACGGTTTAGCATAAATTAAGTAGAGTTTCCAGGCTTTCCACCAAACAAATAAGTCGTGCAGACATGCACGTAACTAAATCACACAGATTTCAAACAATGTCTGACTGGACTAAGTTTTAGCGGTGACTGTTTATTTCTCACTCCGTTTCTCTCCTCTCGGCTCCACCCTCCTGGAAACTCGGTAGGTTAACATAGACGTCACTAATTGGCCAATCAAACAGATTGACACCTGTCCAAAGCGTCAACAACCACAGACTATGGTGCGTTCAGGAACCACCTTAAACATAGGACATCCCACACGCTTAATGAATCTATCCAAATAGCGTGATTTCCGCATTTTTCACTTTGCATATTCATACCGCGGGTCAGATTTGATACGAGGCACATGTTTGACACCCCTGCTCTAGGTGGTACAGCACTGAGACTCAAAGCTTCGGGAATTCTATAGGTGCTGGAGGGTTTGTCTAACTTTATTTACAATAAATGAACTTGAGGACTGGGTATTTCTGGAGGTAGAGGTTTCACCACTCATCCTAGTAGTTTCTTCATTTCGATGGACTGGTGGGAAGCGTCGTCCATCAGATGTCTGTAAAGGTTCTCAGTTATCCAGGCGATGGTATATCCAAAACATAACCCATCAGAAATTTTATTTGAACCTCCACTTTGCATCAGTCCCTTAGAACTGAAGAAGCTACTCAGATGAGTGGTGAAACGTCTTCTCAGAACAACTCTACAAGTTTGGTTGTCTTTCCCAAACTCTCTGTGGATGTACCATGACCTGGATGACTGAGAACCTTCACAGGCAAGTCAAATTTACCTTTTTTTTTTTTTTTTTTAAGATCTAATATCGATTCCTAAAGTCCCAGGAAAGAGCTGCAGAACAGCCATACACGAGATGTGAAATGTGAGGTAAAATATCGTGGAAATTCCACAAACCATTCCACAACTCAGTTTGAATATTAGGTTTGTGAAAAACTCTTTCATAACTAAGTAACATTGTTTCAAAATTAATTTCTAAATGAACTGATACTGAACCAAATCAGAAACTGATCAACTCAGGAAATCGGTAGTGATACCCAACCCTATACTGATTGAGCCAAAATGAGCTTGTTATGTTTTCATGCAAACATTTTGCTTTAACCTGAGACTGAAGTTAGTTTGTTCTTCCCAGCTTCAAACGATGCAGTAAACATTAGCTTGGTGCACTTTTGTCAAATGCACAGACACATAGTAGCACTTTAAGGTTCACTTTACCTCTAAATGATGAATGGTGGAGCGGTCTCCAGGTTGGAAGCAGAAAGTTTGTTGAGGCTCGGCTTCAGGCTGCCTTGAAAGCATGTGAAATGAGTGTGCATCCACCAGTCAACTAGGTGCTCAAGTGATGAGAAAACCAACCATGTAAGATGGCTTCTTGTTTAATGGAAGAGTTCAACACATTCCCACACAAGCACTTTATCGAGGTGCTGCGCAGAGCAGGTAAAAGCACTGCCTATTTATTCAGTACAGGGTGGATGAGTTTTTATCCAGTCAGATTTACACAAATGACCCAACTCTAAACTAAGCCCTGCCCCAAACTTTTGTTGCAAAATAAAAGTTCACAGATTATAGAATCAAATCCCCAAAAGAAGGAAAATCCTCTGAAACAAACCGCAGACAAGAAGAAACTTGTTAGAAACTAGTAAAACCTAAGCTACCTGAAGCTGGCTATGGTTCAAAGCTTGTTTCATTTACAACTTCAATCTATAAACACCTTCTCTGGCTGACAATCCTTTTATTCTGTTAATTCTTGCAACATCTAATTACAGTTTCCCACCATTGTGAGGAAAAACTAATTGAATCGGTTTAACAGTTTTCATTGCATAGCCTACAAAAATAGACAGAGACCAGATTAATCTTGCGGTTAGTAGATGTCACACCGTCTTTTCTATCTTTCATAGTGCAGCCTCCACACAATACAACCCCACCTTGTTTTTGACACCTCACAGATATAAAGGGGAAGGAGAAAACACCACCTGATTTTAACACCATTGAGATTGGGATGCTTGCTGTTGGGGTTATCTTGTGACTTTACTATTTTTATACTCACCTTTCGTCAACCTATCTCGTCTACCTCAACTCCACTTGCAGATTTCTGATATATTGCCTCAAGAAAGCCTGCAAAGGTGTATGTTGCACTCAGGTTCTCTTTCACAATCCAAAGAAGCTCTCTTTCACAAACACAATTTTTCTTGTGTGTGTACACACGCTGGTAAAGTCACAAACAGGTGACTTTTTGAGAGGCATGCAGAGTGACCTTTTGCCATTTCAGAGTGCAGAATCTCTGAAATACATCAGCTTGTTTCAAAGGCTTATTGATTCTGGCTTTAGATTCAAAAGTGAGTAAAGGGAAAACTGACTCTTCATTTTTTTTTATTATTATTATTTTGTAAATGTTATCTAGTTATCAGGAAAGCCTTAGGTGGAAGGCTGCAATGAGAAGTGACCCTGAGAACACTTTTCTATAAAGAGAAATGTTCTGAGGGAAAAATTGAATAAGTGACTCGTGATTACATAAAATGCCGAAATGTAGTCCATGTTGACATTTTTTTATTTACTTTTTTTTTTTTTTTTTAGCCTTGAGAAGCTCAATCAGAATTGTTTTGTGAACATGCGCCATACACTTTTTAGTATAAAAGCAAGATCAAACGCCGCTTCAGATTTTTCTCACTTTCTCGGGTTAAGTACCTTGACTATTATGTACTCAAAGGATAACCACAGGTGAGGTGAAAAGTATGATCTACCAGGGCTAGAAAATTATGTCTGAGTTTGAGGAACTGTTTATATAACTGTTTGCAACGAGCTGCAGTGAAAAAGTGCCTGTAAAGTGTCTGCTGGGGCGCGTCGCTATGGCAGCCAAGCCAAGAAGATGGAGGAGTGTATTGACATGACAGAAGTTTGCTTTGTTACAGTATGTTGTGAAGTGTTCTCTCCCCCTGCAGTTTAATTGACTACATATAACCAGATTGAAAACAAAACTAATAATCTAAAAAGGAAATATTAACTATGTAAGAAAAAGAGATAGTCCAGCAGTGACCCCTAACCCAAATCCCCCAGTTTAAAATCCAGCCTTTACATTATGTCACCATCCACCTTCCATCTGCAGTGATGGATTATACTTTATTTACTTCCCTGTCATGTAAATCTGTAAAAGGTCACAGAGATCATTTTTGCACGAAAACTGTAAGGGCCGTTTTGGGATTCCTTGGCAATTAGCCTGTTCTGTAATTAACATGTGAGGAAGTGATGAAAAATGAAAGCTAATTGGTCTCAGTGTCTTCAGGGGTATTATTAACACGTCAAATGTTTTCTTTCTGTCAGTCAGTTAGCATTGCTCATGACAAAGCTGTGTAACGCTTTAGATGACAATACTTCTGTCCAGTTTACGATGCAATTCGTTTGTAGAGCATCAATTTTGCATGTGCTTGTACCTGCTTGTAAGGTCAGTGCAATCTCAGAAACTCCCAAAAGTAAATGTATTTTAAATTTATGTATTGCAGTGGAGCACTGTGTTTGTGAAAACAAATGAGGAACAAATCTTGTGAATGTTTCAGTATCAGGGTAAAGAATTTTTCTAACGCACCCGTTCTTTTCTACAAGGCTGATTATTTTTTTCAGTCATCTAATTATTCGTCATTAAATCACATTCATCGTTTAGATAAGGGACGCCGTGCTAAATTCATGCAAATAAGCTGCACTTTGGTGTGCAGTGCAACAAGGTCACAGCATATTTTCTACTTACTAATACTAAATGCGTTAAAGATAATACACTCGTATGGCTACGCATAGTGCGGCACATCTATCACATTAAGTCTCAGCTCTACCAGAACAAAATGCAAGATTTTGTCCTTCAGGGTGAGCACTGCAGAGGCAATAAATCAATATTCTTGCTCCAGTTTTAATCTTTCACTTCATATAACCTAGTTAAAAGGTTCTCATTCAGTGTACAAATACAAACGGTGCACTGGATGAGACATTTTGCTGTCAGCAAAACCTGTGTCGGCTGTTTTTAATGGTGAACAAAGGTGCGTGAATTAATCAGCTCAAAACTGAAATAAATCTAGTACTAAATCCACAACCAATGGTAACAGTTTGAAAGAGAATTAAGTACTTTTTTTTGTTATTTTAGGAAGCTCGAATAATGTTTTTGGAGCACAGGGTAAGGCACAAACAGGATGCCAAAAGGTTGAGCATAAACAACAACAGGAAACAAATTTCTTTGACTGACATGTAAATGATACAGGGAAAAATGGTGGTTCAAGAGACGGCCATAATCACACTCACACCCTCTGTATGGAGAGGGTTTACAGTTATTTCAGGGTGATGTATGTCAACAGGTAATGATTGTGTTGGAAATGCTACATCTGGTGAGCTACGTAAGCACTAATCTGTTGATTCTCGAATTTGGATTGAAAGGTTAACCACCTAGCCCACATGTAATCATTGTTTCAGCCGCTCTGAACGTGTACATGGACCATTAAAAGAAGTCTAAAAAAAAACACCACCTCTACACCAAGAGAAGCGTGGGTTTAACTTAGATGTCATTGTCATGATATGTGGATGCACACAGGTCATTTGTCCATGCAGCACATTTCCACCCATAGCAGAAAATTCCTGAGGGCTTTATACACTCAGGACACTATAGCAAAGGCAAAGGGGGAAAAAAATGAAAAATGTACAAAAACGACTTGCCATAGAGGTAGAGCCACAAATCACATTAGGGAGGAGCTTAGGGTAGATGGAGGGGTCAACAAAATAATGTGCTTTAAGACAGAGACTGTTTGTTTCCTCTTTCAAAATGTGAAAACCATGTGACTCGCCTCAGCTGGATGCTACGTGAAAACAGACGTCACTTACTGTTATCCACCTCATCAAAACAAGCTGTATATAATGCCCCCGTGCATGTTTATACACACGGTCGTCTTTAACACAGTGTTTTCTTTTCTTTTCTATGTCTTGAGTGGACTGTGTGCTGCACTGTAAATGTCCCCACTGTGAGATTACTAAAGGATTATCTTATTTTATCTTACTACAAATTCACATTTTTTATATACAGATTGCATGTGGCCATTTTTACTGTTTATATACCAAGTTACACATGGTCATATGCCTTGCACAATTTATACAGTGTATATTTGCATATTTTCATATATTGTACCTAGATTGCACATGGTCATATTTATAGCGTATGACACATTCTGCTAATGATGCTGCATAACCTTTAATTTCTCCATAACAGCAGATGGTTAATGTCAATCAGAAGTCCAAACTGGATCAGGGAACAAGAGGTAGATCAAAATAAAGTAATATTTTCATATTATCAAGGGGCACCTATGGCATGCATAATAAATACTTGTAACAGCGAACCTACAGAGACATATGACCCGATGCTGCAGTTTCCCTCAGCTGACTGAGCATTTTATCCTTTTGGTTCAGTTCATATGTATCCTCTCTGTGTTGGTGAACAGCAAGAGAGAGAAACCGGAAATTACAAATACTTTTTCCTCGGTACATATAGAAATAAATAAGCCACTGTTTGTTAACAGTTTCACAACAGCCACATAACTGGGTGACGATGTGTCAAAGCAGTGTTAACAGCTCGATGACCTGCACCCAAGATGCCAAAGCATACTTCACAATGCTGTCATTCGGCTTTAAAAGGTTCTATCGCCCGCTGAAATCTGCAATAAAGTCCAATCAACAGTTTAAGCCCTGTTTAAAGCAGTGCCCAGTGTTTATTAAAGGGCGAGTAGCTATAGCAACAGTTCTTCTGCCTGATATCTGCCCTGGTGGGTAATAACATTAACTGAAATGTATTTGCATGAGTTAAACCGACTGAAAACACATCGTCAGGCGTGAATCGTGTGACTGAATCTGACAGTGGTGCAAATAAAACCAAGTGCTTCTAGCGCGTCTCTCGTGAATGATGCCCTCAAGTCAAGGGGAAACAATTAGCAAAACACTTGCTTAAATTGTGTTTTGACGAGGCAGAATGCTCTTAGTCAATGCCATTTAATTACTGAGCTCATATACCTTTTAGGAGACACAAATAAATAAAACAGTGTGCTGCTGAACGGCATCCCGTCATCTTATAGTGATAGGTGATGGATAAGAGGCTCCTAAAGTATAATATGTAAGTTTTTTTTTTTTTTTAACATCCTCATGGTTTGTTTTGACAACAAGACAAACCATGAAGCTGCATACTAGCAGACTTTACAAAGAGGGGCTGGAAAGCATTTTAATCATATCATTGTGTTGGTGTCAGCACTTCGTCATTTGCAACATAGAACGGATGATTTGAAAGCACATAACTGTGTTTTGCATCTGTGGATGAGAAGTTTCCCCTCTCCCCAAGGTCAGCTCACGTCCTGCCTCATCAGCTGATGAGATAAATCGTGAAGGAATTGGTTTCGTCGGTCGAGCGCTGGCAGGGAACTGCGAGCCGGGGCCCAGCGTCGTCACGTCAGCAGCCCGGAGACTTTTAACTGATGATGAAATAAACAAAGAGGCCGTCAGACGTAAAGCGGGCGACGCTGCCCCCAGATCAGTGATAAACGCCTGAATGTCACCGCCTCTGAAAGGGCGACAAAAGCGCTCTCAAAGACATCAAACTTTATTTCCGCGGCGAGCTTTGATTTAAGGCAGAGCTGCAGGGAGAGCAGAGGAGGACAGTGCAGATGGTGCAGACAGCAGCGCTTTTTTCCCAAAATCAAACAGTAACTGTGATAATTACACAGGTACTGGATTTTCTTAATGAACAGTGAAGTTCTACTGCCTCCGCCATCCGACACTGGTAATCTGTTTCTGTGGGCAAATTATAGCATTGTAGCATTATAACCCAGTCTGAACTTTCAATGCCCTCAAGTTTTTTGGGTTTTTTTGTGGAGGAAAATGTCCTGTAGTCACGGTTCATTGGGAGCAGTTCATGTCACAGCAACGATCTGCCAGAGAGATGACATAGCCATAGTTACCAGACTCTAACTGGCTGTAGTACTGTCTAGTTTCCTCTTCTATCAGTTGTCACATTCTAAATCCAAAGTAAATCCAAATCTCTGCTAAGAAATAATGTATCATTTCTGTCTACTTTTGTTTTATTTTTTTTCAGAAACCCTTTTATACTTTAATTGTTCATCCTCTGGGAATACACTCAGCAATAATAATTGCAGCGGAGGTGGAAGGAGCTTCAAACAGGGTGTAAATTAAGTGAATTCCTTCAACTTGTTGCTTTTTTGGAAAAAAAAAAAGTAAAAGATATCAGCATGTGCAGTATCATTAAATAGAAAAAAATGCACTCATGTAGAACAGTCAATAAATAATAAGCTGTCTGTAATAAAAGCACATGCCGGCGTCCCACAGTTTTTAATTCAGAGCCTCTCTCTTTGCTCCCGCAGGGTGTCTGACTGTTGAGAGTTTCTGAAACAAAGTGCTAGAGAAAACCATTGTATACAAATAAGTAGATGCTACTTTTTTCTTCCTTCTTTTTGATGGTGGAATTTTGATGCTGCAGTTAAGCATCACATAAACCTTGATGGATTCTTAACGCCTTGAGAGTCGTAAAAAAAAAAGAGCGGTCACCTTGTTTACTTCGCCCATTAAGGAAAAGGGTGGAAAGAAAAGTTTACTTGAGATGTTAATTAGTGCAGATGTTATAGGGCCTGTTGAGGTTTCTAGAATGTACATAGATCAAATTAAAATATGATTAAGAAGTTGTCTCTATTGCCATGAAATACATTCGTGGTCTCCAGAGTATGAAAGAAACTGACTTGTTCTTCTCTAACTCTTCAAAAAACCTCCACTACTGGGTCAGAAGTTCAGTTTGCACAGTAATTTAATTTTTCACAAGATAAAATAACGGCTTTGAGTCTCAGTGGTTCTTTGTTTAGTCCTAATTAGCAAATATTAGCTTTTGATTGTGTTCCATGGTACTGAGCGTGTCAACATTAACTTCAAACTATAACTCTGCGGTTGTTTGAGTTTTAACTAATGCACAGTAATTTAATCTATTTGCTCCTAAGTACAGTATTTGTGCCACTATTCATTTTAACAATATTTAAATATGTCACATAATTACACATAATAGCTGGCACTTGCTTCTCATTTTCCTGCTCAGTCCTTTTCACAGCAATCATCACTTCTACAGCCTCGCTACGTGACTTATTACGTCCTGTGTGTGCGATGTAGTGCAAATGCTGAATTCAAACAAATCTAAATTGCAAACTATGTTTGACGTGCAAGCTTGTCGCCACAGCTCGTTCAGCAGAACATCGTACCAGCGAGCAACATGCCTGCAGGAGCGTTCAGATCGTCTTTCTCTTTCTAATCTCTTCTTCTTTGATCACGATTTCCCAGTAAGCAACAAACACTGTGTAACATTGTCATACAGCCGCGGTGCCTTCAGTGCTTCAACGGCTCAATACAAAAGTTGACTGACGGGCTGAATTGCAGTGGGGGATTTATTGTCTTAACCTAATTTCCTCGTTGTTCTTGTTTATAGCTTCACAAACGCAGCAGGGCGGCTCTCTGAGGGGAGTAAAAAAAAAAGGGGGCCGTGACAACAAAGAAAACAATAACATTTATTTATTGATTTATAGGTTATACATTTTCATGATATAATAGCGATATATTATTATTGGCAAAGATACTATAATCCAATTGCATTTCTATACATAAATACAAAATCTGAGGTAGGGCCTCAAAGATTAATGACAATGAAAATAAATAAATGCATTTCACGTATATGATATATCTTTTCCATTTTTTTTTCTTTTTTCTTTTTTTTTTTACACGTCACACACATTTTTAAAACGTATTTGTTATATATCTACTCTCGGTTTTCAAATCAAACGATGTCGTGGGCTGTTGGAGGCACATATCTATATCCATAGGCAGCAGTACCTCACGTAGAACACACAGAAATATATGACATTACTCAAGTAATTAGAAATTTTAACCTATGCATTCATAGGTCACGTAATAAAGTGCCAAAAAGACACGACAGACATAACAATAGGAATATTGGTACCATATGAGACAGACAGCTATTCTGTGGTTGTTATTTTTGAAATACATATAATATTCTACCATTAGAGGACAACTATAAGGCCAATGGTTACCTGAAGATGTTTTGTAACGTATTGGCAAACATCGAAGAACACTACATGTTATATGAATGGCAGTATCTCGACCTCCTATACGCAGATGACGCATTCCTTTTTTTTTTCTTCTACAGTTTCCGTTTTCGCTGCAACCTTAGTTAAAGTACTCTTTCTTTGGTTACTTATACTGCCCAAAGTTGACTCGCAGGCAAAGTGAATTAATAGATTTTTTTTTCTTCTTCCTCAGCAACCTTCCGTTTCCTAACATTATGCAGAACAAAAAGTTCCCTAAAGTAAACATGCACTGAATTATACTATTGAGAGAAAAAGCACAAAGATTACTATACATGGACATTGAGTTACGGCAACACAAACTGCACATGCAGGCTCTTTATTGTCACATTTCATGAAGCGATGTGGTTCTAACTAAACCCTAAGCTGTTTTTTTTTTTTATCTTTCTCTCTTCGGGCAGAGAATCCCAGCAGCAGGGGGCACAGAACATATAGCTGTTTAGCTGTGAAATTAAATCATTAAAATCTATCTCACGGCTTAAAGGCTTTTATCATTCAAGTCTCACAGCAAACTGCCAACCCCGTCCAACGTGATTTAAAATGCCTAGTTGCTCCTTTGGCCACCTCTGTCCTAAATCGTGACAAAGCCATCAGACTTAACTTTTTATTCATTTATTTATTTATTTTTCTGGAGCACATCAGTGCTTAAGTTTTACTCAGCTCAAGCCCACTATTGGTTGTCATATATCCTCATGTCCCGGTGTCAAAAGAGAAGGTGGCGCACCAAGCCGAGGCATCCTGGGGAAAAAAAGCTAGCTCTGAATCTTCTACTCTTAGACTGACCATGCAAACCTGTGACTGACAGTTAAGTGGAGTTCAGTTAAACTAATACAGGGACGCGCACACACGCAAGCATACACTGACACGCATCATTATTATTATTATTATTATTATCACGTTTGAACAAACGGAGCTGAACACGCTACAATTTAACGAAAGCAACACAGTGGAGCAGGCAAGCTATTAAACATCAGGGCGTTTGTGCTCATCAACTGGCTATGTTCTGTTTTCGAACCGCTTAAATCTGTGCTATTTTCACGTCAAGTTCATGAAAAGACATGGCTTAGAGAAATAGTTGGGGAGACCCTTAAAACTCTTCACAACTGTTATTGCAGACACACCTGCAGCCTCTGTCAAAAAACATCTAAGGCTGAAGTGTTAAAAGCGCAGTAAAGCCGATCGGGACGTCGTGTCGACATGAAAATGCATATCCAACCGCTGTGGAAGGGACTAATTGCCTCTGAGTGGATACATGGTGTTACTTTGAAGGTAATTACCTGGCAGCCCATGAAGCATACGTTGGCCGCCTGTCATGTTTCAAGAGGTTTGCTGTGCCAATCTGACCACCCACTAGAGCAACAATCACATACAGGCTGCCCCCACAAACTACTCTTACAATCCCTCATAGGCCCTCATGATGTCTGTATGGCATGACTTAAAGGGAGATTTGTGCTGAATTACAGTAACACGACTGACTGGTGGACCGATGAACAGGCAAGGTTAGATGATGATTGAGTCGATGAGCAAACAAACTGGCTCAAGACAATTCAATTTACAGCTGATGACCAACTTACGGATCTAATTGTCTGTTTATTGTTGTGTAATTTTCTGCTGTTATGTCAAAGGGTGCACACGACTGGCGAAAAGGCTGAGTTACTTGTCCTTCATAGTTATCGCAAGGTTCTTTAAAGCAAACAAAGAGCCAAGTGGCGCTGCACTGAGGTCATCAGGAAGTAGCATTTTGATTCTGATCTTTAGCAACAAGCTTCCACTCTGCTTCCATTTCTAATAAGAACACGTTACGACGGCTCCACTGTCTGTTTTTTTTTTCTTTTCTATTTTTTTTTTCTGTGCACTGGATGCTGTTACTCCGACGGCTACCAGCGGTAGCAGTAGCAGTCCGGTGGAATCGAGTTTACCTGAGACCCTGTTTTCATGAGGACGCACTGAGAAGCAAGAGGCATAAGTCTGAAAATGGCAAAGAGGTCTCCAGAGCTCTACCACAAACAACAAGAGACAAAGTACACTTCCAGGATAGAAGGAGGCCATGTTCTAGTCTAATCTTCGTGTGCTCACGCATAGCAGCGGCTCCTAACATCGTGAGAACGCGACAACACGCACGCACGCACACACACACTTACTACTTGAAGATAGTCTCTATTTTTTTTTTTTTTTTTTAAAGTTTACACTTTTTACAAAATATTACACAGCTAGCAAGAGAAGCACACACACACACAGAATACCACACGCACTCTCAACCTTTCTTGCTAGCTCTGTCCTCTGCTGGAGGCTATATATGTATTAGTGTATATGTGTGTATAATGTATATATTTATATGTATTTCTATATGTATATATGTATATATATAGTATATTTAATATTGTTAGTCTACTGATATGACGCGTATAGCAAACAAAGATTTTCACAGATCGCTCCGAAAAGTTCACAACACACAGGGTGATAAATACACGTCTAAAATATATGCACAGAGATCCACTATTAAGGTCAGGTTTTTGAGACCGAATGGCCACGCTATCACCTACTAAAGGAAGGATCGACTACTCTAGTGCTTCCCTACACTGGGAGTGTGCTACTTTACTTCTAGGAACACAACTTAATAAATAGACAAAGAGAGAGAGGGTATCACAAATGGTCCCTCCAGTTCAGAGAGGAAAAACAGACCCAAGAAGCTTCTATCGTACCGCAGAGTCATCTGAGGCCAAAGTACGGAAAGTGGCAATCGAGATGCATTCACTAGTCTACCAGGAAGTAGGAGGCTCAAATTGCAGATCTTGTAATCTATTTTTGACAATGCAAGAGTGACTGAGCAGTAGGTGGTATGAATATACATGTATACTGCTGGATAGGAACAAATTGCGATAACGGTGCACACTGTGTTTCTTTTTTTTGTTTTTTTCTCTCTCTTTCTTCCAAGGCAGTTGAGATTATTTATATTTCCATTGGAATTTTGTACACAGATGGAAACAAACACAGATCCCCACCAAGATTGTTGCACCACTCTTTTCTTTTTTTTTCTGCCGCTCAATTTTCTTTTTGTTTTCCTGTGTCTGCTTGCACCAAGATGATTCATTATCTCTACACACACATATTATGGCACACACACACACACACACACACACACACACACACACACAAACACACAAAGCTCCACAGGGAGCAGCTATGGTGAGTCTAATATTGCGAGTGCAGTCTGAGCTGTGTCATTTGATGACACAATTTTTCTCTTGGAATAAAGATCCCTGGGAAGGGTTCTGCAGTAATCAGTGGTCATGTGTGGGAGGCAATGATAGCCCATTAGTACGAGTACGAAGCAGCAGCGGAAGAGTAGACTCCACTTAGGCGGACACTCCTCCCCGAGACAAGAGAGGAAATGATGAAGAAGTAAAGGAAGAAGAAGGGGAGTTTTTCATTTTTTTTTCCACATCCATGCTAAAGGGAGAAAGACAGGAAGCAGAGGAGATGAAAGGGGGAGTAGGAGAAAGAGAGGGAGGAGGATGAGGAGGAGGAGGAGGAGGAGGATGAGGAGGAGGAGGGAGAAGCCGGCCTGGAAGCTAAACCCTCCACTCCACTTCCACTGTTTCCTACAAAGGTTGGAAGTGGTGATGCCAGGGCGCCTGCTACTGGTAGGAACCAAGCTGGAAGTCCTTGGGGGGCAGCTTGAGGCCCAGAGAGTTGGTTCCCAGTGGGTCGATCATATTCTTGTAGCGTTCTCCGCGGTGTTTCATCAGGAAAGGTCCCCAGTCGGGCTGAGGGGAGCAGACCAACTTCAGACGCTGCAGGAAAAGAGGAAAGATTGAACGGGTTTTTTACAGGTGGAGTGGGGTGGAAGCACTGAATAGTTACCGTAAACTATCTCTAATCAAAAATGAAGCAGTTGAAAAGCCAGTCTAGAACGGATGAGGGCCCGTTCTATTTGTAAGATTAATAAAATATCAATGGATGGATCGATTGACAGAAGTGCTGCTCCTCAAGATCCTTGTGTGTCTTTGTGTAGAAAGACTAGTGAGGCATCCGTTATTTGTGGCACAGAGCCACAAGTTCTCTCCACCTTCTGTCCTTACATTAGCTCCTCCGGTTTTTTGTAATTTCTTATTGGTTAATGGCTACACTTGTGAACTTGTAAATTATGATTCCGATGACCATAAAACCCTCACATTAAAATAAAGTTGTTCATCTATCCCTTTTGCTTGTTAGACATCATCAAAACATGTCAGGTGTTTGAAGTTGCTTTGCAGCAGGACCACATAATATCACCCCTGCATGCGAGTAAAAGCTCTGATGATTACGCATTAATTACAGTCAAGGAAAGTGGAGAAGTTCAAATCTCGGATGACTGAGGCTGCTGTCAGGGATGCCGAGGAAACAAAGACGTTGGAGACAGAAATCTGCAATCATCGCCATCCATTAATCAAAGCATTAAAAAGCGACCCGTCAGACTCCTGGAAAAATGCTCAAATTGATACTCCGCCTGCAGCTCGCGCTCTCCCTGCTAATGAGCGAAGGATGATGCTATTGATTTTTCAGATGGTGCATGTGTGAGGATGTGGGATGGAGACAAAAACAAAATATACGTGACAACGTCTCGGCACAGCCTCATCTTTAGTTATTACCTCCATTAAGGAGCCGGGGGCCAGGTACATCTTAATGAAGAACATGATGGGAATCCAGATTACAGAGCAGATGACCATGAGCCAGCCCATAACCATGGACCAGGTGGGGTAGGTGTAGTCCTCGTATGTCATCCCTTTCCACTGGTACAGGCTCAGTCCGAGGATGCCCTGCACACAACACGGAATCCAGGAAATGTAAGTGAAATGTGACTCGTCAAAGAACTTTCAGCTTCTGCTTCAGTACACTGGTCGGCTCCGCAAGTGTTGACACTTACCACACGTTGCTGAAAAATTTCACAGAAATATACCAATAGTCCTGCTGCAAGTTTTTACACGCTAACCAGTCCAAACAGGCAATCTGCAAATTTACAATTATGGCTGCAGGTAATTTGACAAGTAGAATATTTTTAATTTAAAAAAAAAGCACTGTTTCTGTACCACTGAAAACACCCGCATCCTTTTCAATAGAACATTTTATTTTCCCACGAGGTCGAAAACCAAGATGGCCTCCAGCTCCGGAATCCAACCTTGATACTTAATTTTGAAAATATACATGCTAGTTTTCTCGATTTAAGACTCTGCAAATTGTATTGCAACTTCGTGCATCTCACACATACACGCACCTGCATGGAGAGTTGGCATTTTGTATTGCCCCACATGGAAATGTGCATTGAATACATGATACAGGTATCAACAGTTGGTGTTTTCAGATGCCCAAGGCCACAGTTCTTCAAGTCAACAAATCACTCTACAACCTAGGTCGAGCCTATTCACGCCCCAGGTGAAATTCCATGTTTGTATGTATGTTTGTTTATGTTTACGGCAGTTCCACAGCTGTTAGTGAATAATCATAGGTGAAGTGAAGTGAATATTTGGACGTGCGTTATTTGAATAGCTTAATATTGAATGCAAAATGATTATAATCACGTAAATTTATAAATAACACTAGGCCAAGTTTAATATAGAACACGTATAGTAAGTAGGGGGTCCCTACTTAATCTCTGAATCAGTTTGGGGGAGCCCTGCTCGACAGTGTATCTAGATCTGTTGTGATGCAGTAATGTAAAATCAAATCTAAGTGATTACCTCAGAAGTAATGTATGACTTAATGGCTTTCCCGTTCTGCATCTTCAATTTGCGGAATAAGAAACAAAGGATGAGACCAAGTGCAAATCATAAAACATCACATCCTTCATATATCATCATAATGATTTTCGGCACAAGTGAGGACTGGATAGTCTTTCTAATTAACTGCACCAAACTCACGACACAGTGCTAAAGCTGTTGTTTACTTTCCCACACAATAGACAGGATGGATGACGGTGAAAATAGGACGTTCCGTTTTATGTATGTGCAGCGATTACAAAAAAAAGGGGCAAAAGAGCGTAGAAACAAATCTATAAAGCAAATTAAGCTGAAAGGGATTAGAATAAGGGGACACAAAGGAACACAAACACAGAAAAGAAAAAAGAAAGCAGACCGAAATGGATTTGCTAGGGGTTGTGCATCAATGAGCTCCCCGAGGAAATCTGATCTCCCTTGAGAGCAGCAGGATGACCAGCCGGCCTGACTGCTGCTCCATTTGTCATCGTCGCCTCTGCTTTAGAGGTACAGTGGTTCCATTACAATCACTAACATTAATGCTGGCCAGCTTCCAGCCCTGACCTGCTGCTTAACCCGGTGCACTGGAATTTTTAACTTCGCGGACACAGAAAGAAAGTCACGGACGAATGACCACTTCACAGAAAATGTAAAGATGAGCTTATGTCACTCTAAAAAATATCAGTTATTTATCATAAAAGAAAAAAGGCAACAACACACAAACAACTTGAGAACTGGTTACATGACAGGAATAGGAGAGAGGAAATCATTTTCGATTCAGGTGTAACAAGAGCAATTTCTCCTCTGTTCCTTTCCAGTTGCAAATCAATGAACTTGGAAGGATGCAGCGGAAATGGAACCGTTTTAAGCTGCACACATATCCGTGAACGCCTGTTTGAGCATCTGTGCGCGAGAGAGTGAATTAAATGAGCAAAAACAAACATACCGTCAGAATGGTTGGAGTCACAAAGGCCCAGCACACCCTCCAGAATCGGTTTGGCTGGAAACCAATCATCATTTCGATGTCCTCACAAAACCTCTGCAGACCTGCAGCGGGGGGGAAAAGAGGAGAAATAAAATAAAAGAGGAGAAATGGGAGAAAGTCAGAAACAGGGAGAGAGACAGAGAGTGACCTGGGTTTAATAAGGTCCTTTATGAAAGGGATCAGCAAATTCAATCCATCCTTAAGAGTATGTGAGTGTGTTTGTGTGTGTGTGTGTGTGTGTGTGTGTGTGCTAGAGTGAGAGAGGGAGTATCAGTTTCTGTCATCCCTGGGAAAAAGTGAGGGAGCAGATGGCCTCATCTGTCTGCCTTTATTGATGGATAACAGTGAGTGGCATGAAGAGGCCCGAGTCAGACAATCATTTCAATATGTCACCTGCACTGATGCCCCGACAAACCGGAGGAGAGCCGTTTGCTTGGCTTCTTGCTAACAGCCTCCCGATGCACACCTGAGCTCACAGCCTGCATGTGCGACTTCTACATTACAACAGAGACCCCTGGCGGTCAAAGCTGAAATAACAAGTGAGAATTACTGTCCAGAGTAATCGACACTTGTATGATCAATCCACTTTACGCAGAAACCAGGTTAAGATATCCACACCGCTTTTTGTTTCGGCGTCAATACTACTGCAGAAGTAATGAGATTTTACCTTAATTATGCCTCAGCCCTGGCTGTGAACACAGTTCTTTAATGTCTCCCGTGTGTGCTTTGTTACTTATCGAAAAAAAAAAGGAGTGATGTCTGTTTAGTGATTCAGTATTTATTTAATTTTGTTTTGCCACATTCCTTGAAATTAGTTGTAGAAATGACTGATACCCAGAAAATCATTTCATAAAAGGTGACGACTCTCCAGCGTTACCTCCAGTACCACCATCTGGCTAAAATGTGCACTTGCACATAGGGAAAATCAAATCCAACGTTTAAATACTGTATGCAACAGTTCATCAGGTACACTAGAGAAAATTAATGCATTCTAATACAACAGTCCTGCACTGAATCTTAGCTTCGTGGAGGTTTTTGTTTGTTCAAAATAACTGAGAGAGCTGTTGCTGTGCATTCAGTTGCGTTTTCCTTTTGGAGGCTGTGTTTTGCCAAGTTAGGCTAAATAACTGAAAACTTCTGTGTTTACTTCAATCTAGTTTAAAAGCACCGCAAACAACCTCCTCTAAGATGATCACATAGTTGAATCACCGCCTTTCTTACCCTGCTTCAACATGAACTGAAATTTATAACGGGAAACCTGACAGAGTCACGTGTAGCATGCGGCCTCGTGAGTGGCTTTAAATTGACAGGTATCGTCTGGTGTGGCCCTCTGTTTGGAACGGTGGTGGGCTCCTGTATGGCTGAATGAGTGAAATGCTGACTGAAAAAGCTCCATTTATCCCTTCACTAAAATATGTTGGATTCATGTTAATGTGCATTTACAGAAATTTAAATATGTGGGGGAAAATTGTGGGTAAAAATTTAAAAATATATAAAAAATGTTTAATCAATCAAAGATTTTGTGACCTCCCTGCAGTACCTTTGCGGACCCCCTAGGGGTCATGGACCCCCTGTTGAAGACCTATGGGTTAATGTAAGTCACCAGTATTTTTCTTGACACTGATATAACATTTTTTTTTTGTATTCTTGGTGGTATTTTTTCTCTTTTATGATTTAAAAATATCAGTGCTTCATCCTGCACTGAGGGGCATATACTAATTAGGCAAACAATTAAGCTCTTTCTCCCTCTCCTTGTATATGCTTGGACCAATCAAAGCAGACTGGACTATTCCAGACAGGGCAAAGTTTTTTTTTTTTTTTTAATTTTATTTTTTATAGCTTTACAGCTTATTTACAACTTTATTTATTTGTGAAACAGCCCTCGATTGGTAACTTCACGGGGCACTTAAGTTTAACTGCAAACCCTGTTTCTTTCCTGCCAGCAATAAAGTTGATCTCTCCCGTAGTTTAAGCACAAACTGTACCTTCATAATCCCCACAGAAATAAAGAAATAACCTAAAACCCTCAAACAATGTTGCCTTTGCTTATTTTCATATTGTGGGACGTCTTATCTCATATTACAGCCTCTCGTGGCCACCGTCATTGTCTTGCTCAGCCAAAGCTCAAGAGACACATCTGTTACTCACCGTAGAGGTAGGAAATTCCCACCAACTCAAAGATTGCAATGATGACCAAAGAATAGGAGGCTGCGTATGTGTCCACCAGCTGCAGCATGTACATCCCACTCTGTGACACACACGCAAAGAGAAAAATATTACAAACTGAATTCAGGCTTCATCACCGCTCACCTCATCCCTCACTTTATTTCACCTATGATTATCCGTAGTCGTGTTGTTCTCACCACGAGAAATGACAAGTGTGAATCCGACTTTAGGCTTCTGCCCTCTGAAGCTGTCGGAGGGGATTTTAATAAGACTCAGCCTTTTGTTCCAATCACTGAGCCTGTCCTCTGAGGACCGTGACTTTGCTTTACATGCCGAAAAAAAAAAAAAACCTGTCAGCTTATTCTCAGAATGTCGCAGGGTGGGAGGAGAATTCCCCACAGCCTTTGTGTTGTGGTATCAGCCGTGAATGCTGCGTTTTTTTTGTGTTTTTTTTTCGTGTTTGTGTCATACCTCAGTGATCATGGGAAATCCCAGGATGAAGAAGGACACGCAGCAGACCAGGGTGAAGAGCGGCTTGTGCTTCCTCAAGTATTTGGGGAACTCGTCTGACACGGAGGTTACGATGGTCTCAATGGTGGCGAACTGGGATAGAAATGAGTGGGAGAGAGTACAGCGGGAAGTGGGGGTGAAGCAGGGAGAATCACTCGTGTCCTGTTTAATCAGGTCATGTTTTACAGTTTTAAATGCTGCTTCAAGGTAATTCTTGAAAACAGTTCACGGCTGAGTACCTAAAAACCCCTCCACTCGTGCCAGATTGAAGAAACCATTCAAACGAATGCCTGCAGTCAGCAAGTTGTCCTCATATGAATCACAGCAGCTGCTGCTGTCAGAGCCTCAGCGTTCAGCATTTGTCTTCAGTTCATCCAATAAACACATTTTACCATAATTTCATTTGCTTGCAAAACAAATAAGGAACATTATTCCGACCGCAAGCTGCAGATTTGAAAACAAATAAGTATGAAGAATGTTGTTGTGCAATGGAGCGACCTGACAGGTGGAGTCTGTCTGGAGAATAGCAGATGTAACACGATGGTAAAAGGAGTTCAGAACCTGGAGGAGAGCAGTGGATGAATACGTAAACGGGCAAATTGAGAGAGGTTTAGCGTATGCATGAGAATGCCAAAGAAATGCACTGGTACTGAGCTATCTGCCACTTCTCGACTCCTCTCCTTCCTCCTGAGCTCCCCGAACTAATTTCCCGTCAACATCCCAAGCCTATTACCGCCGACCTGCTTTCTTCAACAAAGCCACCAGCCCTCTCCTCTGAGCTGCTGCTGCCAAGCCAAAGCAACATCATCATTTGCCGTTTGCTGTTGACTCGTGTCTTAACGCACCGCTGTGCCCTCTGCTCCTCTGCTCGGCCCAGGAGCGTCACAACGCACTTGAATGAGTCTGTGTTTTTTTTTGTTTTTTTTTTTGTTCCTGAAATTGTTTGCTCAGGATCTCACGTGGACTTTATGAAACATCCCTGTTTGTTCACTGGAGTTACAACAGGAAGACTTTGTGTAATTATTTTTATGAGCTATTAATAGTAGTAGTAGTAGTAGAGAGATGAAATTAAGAATATTTTTACTCTTTTACTGTTTAAAATTCAGTAATTAGAAAAGAATAAAAATATAGAACCATTAATTGAATTAGTTCATTTTAAAATATGACTTTCTAGTGCATTATTTAAATGGGAATATTGTCGATCAATTTATATATAATAACTTCTTAAGATAAATATATTACTTATGGCACATTCGTGGCTCCATATATATGCAGCTTTTGGCTGTTCACTAATGGTTAATCTCATTACATTTGTGTTTGTTGAGTCTATGAAACATCAAAAATGTATTGCAAAACGATGATGGACTAACATAACAATATCAGACATAATGGACTTTCATTATTAGTGTTGTTGTTCCAAAACTTTAGTTTCAATCATCCTAATCAGACGGCCTCCCTCTGCTCAAGTACCTGGAGAGCTGCAGCACTTCAGCCCAAATCAGCCCCAGCAGGTGGCGTGGATGGTAATTATGTTAATTGGGTCAATGTGCAGTGTTTACACATTGCTTGATGGCGCTACTGAAGTTGAGTGTTTACCTCAGAGAAAACAAAAGTGTGTGATGAGACGGTGACGCTGGAAACTAAGAGATCTTCACCAACAAAAACACAGACGCTGTGACAGACACAACAAAATGAGAAATTAAACAAATGACCGAATTTTCATTGTTCTAGAATCACAAACCGTACGAGTTCACAGTCTATGCTCATTCGGTTACGCTAGGTGTTTCTAAAATTAATTTGAACCCTTAAACATACACCCTTAAACAGCTTAAATTATGTGACATAGCAACTGTGCCTAATGTGAAAGGAGTTTACTGAGACAAACTTACAGTCCCTGTTCAGAGCTGGTATTAACACGTCACCACATTCTCTCATCAGTGTGAACACATGTGTCCCGACCACATTATAATATGGTGTAGGTCTCCCTTGTGCCTCCAAAGCTACTGTAACTCATCAGTGAATGGACATGGGCCTTGTGAGGATGTCCTGTTGTGTGAGGAAACTGAGATCACATCTCAAATGGTGGTTCAAGAAGCTGGAGCTCAGGAACAGGTCTGAACGGGGACAGGTTATCAAAAAACTTTGCAGCCTGACTGAATTATTTTCCCTTTGTTAGTTTTCTGTTTCGGTATCAAGAGTTAGAGGGGGCAAAAATAAATGCCGCACTAAAACATGACTCTAATAAAAGGGTAATGGTGCTCTGCTTGATGGGCCAATGTGGATTTGGATTCATAAAGGTTTAAGGGGGTTTATTGTGACCCCTAGTGGCAGCTGCATAACAAATAAAAACACATTCTAACAACTTCCGTACTGTTCCATACGATTTGTTGCTTGTGGTTTCCTTGGGGGGTGATCACAATTAAATGTGTATTTTATTAGTATTTACTAAGGAGCAGTGGTTACCATGGTATCCAGGCCAAGAGTCAGGAGCATAAGGAAGAAGATGATTGCCCAGAAAGGGGACAGGGGAAGTCTGGTTAGAGCCTCTGGATACACCACAAATGCTATTCCTGGACCTGAGACAAACAAAACAAAACAGATATACAAGAGGCACACACATCGTCTCAACAGTTGTTCAGGTGTGTTTCAGCAGTCAGTGCCGTCCTCCTACCTTCATCCGCCACCTTCTCTATCGGCACCTTCAGTTCATGTGCCATGAAACCAATGACTGAAAAGATGACAAACCCAGCAAATATACTGGTGGCGCTGTTTGTACAAGTCACTATAACAGTGTCCCTGCAAGGAAGAACAACGAAAGAAGGAAGACAGTGGCTAAATGTTTTTCATCACAACATTAGAGGAGTATTGCAGTATTTAAAACATCCAATGCTAGAATGTGAGTCTTGCATACACACAGATTAGAGATCCAACAGTGGCCTCTGGTGGCAGGATTAAACATGTCTGTAAATAGGCTCCGGAAGGTGTTAGGCTTTTGAAGATGATTAATTATGTTGCAAAAATGTTTCTCGTATTAATTTACACATTGCAGTGCAAAGTATTTTAACAAAACCACCTACACAGTCAACAAAATTAAGACCAGGCTTTTATATTCGCTAAGAAGAAGGTGTGTGAGAAACATTTATGTCTGCTTTTCTGGAGGCATTTGTATTGCATGAAATAAAAATATATATATATTTAATCCCCTAGTTTTGTCTTTTATATGTTTTGGACTCAGCAGCTGGCTGCAAAGAGTGACATTTATTATTGACATTTCTATCAGGCATACAGACACAGAATCATGCATCTGTGGTGACAGTTTGAATTCGTCTGCCAGAAGCATAGTTTACCTTTTGAGTGTTTACCTGTAGCAATTATTGTGGAACTTATTGTAGGAGGACAGAGTGATGAGGCCTCCCCAAGCAGCCGACAGAGAGAAGAAGATCTGAGTGGCTGCGTCTTTCCACACCTGAGGGACAGAAGAGGAGCTGCAGGTTAAGGAGGAAGGTCGCTTTATGCTGTTTATAGAATTGGGTGAGAAAACGTTATGCACCTTTGCATCATTGAGTTTCTCCCATTTTGGTGTGATAAAGTAAAGGATGCCATCTCCGGCACCGGGGAGGGTCACTCCTCTGATCAGAAGGATGACCAGCACCACGTAGGGAAACGTGGCTGTGAAATAAACCACCTGACGAGATATGGCAGAATGAGACAGGGCAACACAGAAACGTTTTTTTAACAGTTATAGTAACACATGGTGTTACAGTCATTTTAATACACCATAACACAAGTTAAAGAAATGACCTATTCACATGCACAACCATCTCTTTTTTGTGCAGTAAATGAGACGACCTGGGACTTGGCGTTTTGCATGTCATGCTAATGTCCACTAGAGGGCAGCACAACACAAGAATTCTATCCCTGTTGTCTGTCAACGCTGGCTATGTTTGAATATTATTTCTGCACATTGTCTTCACTGGAATAACAAGAAAACTCTTCAGTTAATCTGATAAAAAAAAATAAAATAAAATAAAATAAATGGCTGTCATATTTTGAGATAAAAGCAAGAATCCAATCCAACCCACCCCAAGAAAGTGTTACACTATTCAGACACAATGAACTTTTTATTTATTGCTTTTTATTTAGTTATTCATTTTAAAAGGCAGCATACAAAGTAAAAATCGATTTAACTGCTTAATTTTGCATTTACTAATGTCAGTAAAACTTGGAGTCATCCTGGTCATGGTAATCCAAAAGGCCTTTAAAAAAGGAAATGGACTTGTAGATTTTTGAGAAAACTCTGCAAATCCAATTGCTTTTTTAAACACATTTTGAAATACACAAACCTATCTATAACTTTATATTAAAATGCAAAAACTCCAAGATCGACATTTGGACAAAAATGAAACTTCAGATGTTTCTTCTTTTAGTTTACATTTCACTTAACTTTAATAATGTGAAAATGCGTATTTTCCATGGAGAAGCATGTGAGGTAAACTAAACTATCAAAGCATGAGGATTCCCTTGCAGAGGACAGGTCTCATTTCTTGTGTGTCACACATTTCATCACCAGGTGGCGCTTTTTTTCTCTCTCTTAAGCTTAATGTTCTCTTGTGCAACTGTTTGTGAGATTATGATTGTGCTGGGTGTGATATGTTATATGTGCTGAACATTTTTATGTGCTTACATGTTATACATCCGTATACGTGCCACGTGTGCAGACTGTAAAGCAAATTTCCCCCCTGGGGGACAATGAAGTATGAATCTGAATCTGAATCTGAATATTGTACCACTTCCAGCATCCCTCCTGCAGCTGAGAGGAGCTGCAAACACACAAGAAGAGTGATTGTTGTGTTCGTTTACCTTCCCCGATGACTTGATTCCTTTGGCTAAAGAAGCATAGACGATGATCCAGGCCAGGAAGAGACAGCCTGCCAGAGGCCAGCGGATGTCTCCTGGATATTCAATCCCTTTAGAAATGTGCAACACATTGTACCTGCAGGTGTATGAATACATATCAGTCTGAATACAAATTTCAACAAAGAAAATTCAGTGCAGAAAAAATGACTTAATTTTAAGTCATTTAATTATCAAGACCTCCTGAGTTATGCATGTTAGTACATTTATTTTGATCTGTTTCCAATAAAAATAAATAGATTTGGATTTTGGATTAAGTTGCATAGCATTGTGTTTCATTTATTTATCTATTAATGGCTGAAAAAGATTTTCGAGATAAATTTGTTTAGTATTTTTGCGGTAGTGGTTTCAGTACTTACAATACTGGATAAGAGGTGATACAAATGTGCAAATTCTGCAACAGCGTTAAGAAAATGTGTTTGTTCTTTTGCGGAACATTGTCTGATTAATTGCTTGCGTGCCTCTTAACCTTTAACTTGAAAAAAAAAAGGTTCTCTAGACAGAAACTTAAGACACCTGGTTCTTTGCTTCTCTGCCAAAAGCAACGAGACAATTTAAAACAAGAACTTTAAATGATTAAGGCCAAGACTGAACCTGTTACTGCAAAAATATACAGTTTTAAGAGCTCTATGAGGCAAAAAAAAAAAAAAAAAAAAGAAAACAGAAAAAGAAAAGCAATAGAAGAAGTAGAAATATCAAATTTCTCTAATCTAAAGAAATCTATTCTGTTTGGACCTGTGAACTAAACTGCAGATCTAGTTTTCTTTTTTTTTTTCATGTGATTTAAATTCTACTTTAGTGCTACTTTAATGAGCACAGGAGATTCACTCACTTGAAGTATTCCTCACTGGGGCTCACGTAGGTCTTGTTGCTGTCCACAGTCATGTTTAGCAGCTTGGTCAGGTTTCCAACAGTGTTTGCCGACAGACAGAAAGAGGAGTTCTTGATGGAGGTGATGTTTCTGTCCCGCAGGATGCACGTGTCTGTTCCAATCAGAAAACCAACACATGTCAGAGCTGCTGCGGGACTCAGCTCACCGTCTGCTCAGGTTTGCGCACCGAAAGCAAAGTGGAAGTGAACAGATGGATCTGATTTACAGAAAAGAGGTCTGACAGGAGGAACAGACCTGGACGCTGCAGTGTGGAACAATAGAAAACGTTTTTTTTTTTTCTTTTATCATTTCTGTATACATGAAAAAAGAAAACATCAGCAGATTTTTAATGTGCTTTGGATAAATGTAATATTCAGATTTTTGTTACCCATTATTTGACCCTTTTTTTTTTAAACTAGATTTAAAAAACGTGCAGAGAAAGAAAGATTTTTTTGTGTCACTAAATGGGGCAAACAAATCCTACTTAAAACCATCTTAAAAATATGGTCTAGATATTTAAAATACCATTATAAAATAGATTTTCTTACATAACATTGCGACATTATAGAGGATGCACTTAATATCATTTTATTCATGTTTTAGGGTGCGTGTGCTGTCTGTTTAAATCGAAGCTTATGCAGGAAATGGAAACGTATAATTTAAATCGATTGCAGGTTATATATTTCATCAACCTTTTCTCTCTCTCTTTTTTTCTTTTTCTGAAATTGTAATGAAACGGTTTTATGAAACGGAGGGAGAGACTTCAGTGTGGAATGGGCCTGTGGTTCGTATAGCAGCCAGCAGGGGCCAGTCTCGGGCCCACTGCAGCACTGCAGCAGCTCGGTCTGTACAGTAAATTTGTCAAGCAAGCAGTTTTTTTGTGCTGATTTCACACAATCGCTAAAAGCATATATTTCCCTAAATGAGACCAGTTTTTGCTTTTATTCGACGCAGATCGACGCCGTGCCACTGCCTGCACATTTCTTCACATGCAAAACTCGATTTTACCTTAAAATGCCCTTAAAAAATCAGACTGCTTCAGCTTTACCGGACGAGACACTACTGTAAAATGGCATTAACATACAACAATGAAGAGACTGAAACACAGATAACCTTTTCTTGAAAGAGTATCACGTCCCACTGAGGCCTCCTTTCCATGTCACTGGCCTGCCTCACTGGAAATGGATCAAACTGATAAATGAGCTGCTCTTAATTTAAAGGGTTTTTTTTGGGGTGAAAACACCGCAGAGATCACAGGTCAGGATTCATTATACTGCAGGACACCTCAGCTGAGGGAGTCATGACGCATTGCGCATTGTGGAGAGGTGCTTTTAGTGTACGTGTGCGTGCCAGTGTGTCTGTGTGAAGGTGTGCGCGTCTTACCTAACAGCAGCATGTCTTTGTCCTTACATTCCACCGTGTTCCACTCATTCCTACAGTTAGCCCATGGCAGTGAGCCCTTCAACGAAGCGAACAGGTAGTACAGTGTCCAGCACATTATAATATTATAGTATATGGCTATCAAGACAGATATTATCAACATGGCAATCCCGCAACCTAAAATAAATAAATGAGATATGAGAAATATATAAATTACTCTTAAGGGAAGTGGAGAATTCGTGTTGGTAAGAAATTTTGTTTATTTTTGAATTTTCTTGCAGTGTTTTTTTCTTTTTCTTTAAATCGTGTCTCAGTTTACCTTGCAGAGCTGGGATGCATTTCCAAACTGACACGGGCCCCTGGCTGGCAAACTGGCCCAGGGAAACCTCCAGCAAAAAGATTGGGATTCCGGCAATGCCCAACATGGTCAGGTAGGGGATTAAAAAGGCGCCTGCAAGGGAAAATAAACAGGAGGCTACAGAGAACAATTCAAGAGCTGGAAACCTAATTTACAAGTAAAAAAGAAATATACATATACATGGATATTAAACAAAAAAGACAAGTATATTATTATTAATATTTATTCATAAGAATAATCTGTTATATTTAAATGGCTCATAAACATCTTGTTTTTTTGGTATTATTATCCTTAGTAGATCTATATATATTTTATTATTTTTTGTAGTAGTATTGTTATGGTTTTAATGATAATAATAATAATTTGGTCGTTTTTTCTCTTACATTTATTTCTTAAATATTTATTTTTGGTGTTTTCATGACAGAAAATACTGAATCATGTCCATGATTTGGGACGGCGTTCCTCGCCTGACTACAGGCCAAATAGGACATAAATCAAAGCCTGACTTAAATTCGATTTAATGAAACTGATCTTTTTCGTTTGTGACGGTAAATAAAAACCATTGACCCAGGACTCTTACCTCCACCGTTTTGGAAGGCAAGATAAGGGAACCTCCACACGTTCCCCAGCCCCACCGCATAGCCAACCATGGACAGAATAAAATCCAGTTTATTGGACCAGTTTCCTCTGGCCTTATTCTCATCTCCCCCCTCGTCGTCGTCATCATCAACAGCCTAAGAGTTGAAGAAAAAAATAAATAAAATAACAAATTCACTGATTCTCCAAAAGTAGAAACCTCCCCATGCCAACTCAAACTCAAAACATTTAGCAGAGCAGTCACTCAACCAAATGTCTTCCTTTTTTTTTCTTTTCTTTTTTTTCTAGGAAATGCACTTATTTATTTATTTTTTGGGAGGTTTGTTAAAATAAAATTTGTTTTGGATGCAATATACAAAAAGTGTTTTACATTACTTCTGTTATCAGAGATGCGTCAGACATACAGCTGTTCATTGACAGGCTTGCATTTAAAAGTCATCCTCAGCTCCTCTTTTAGAGCCCAATTATTTACTACAAGCGTGGCTTGAAATCAGCCAAGACGTTTGAAAAGATTAAAATAGAAATAAAACCTAAAGGCTCGCTGATAGCTGCGGAACAAAAACGGGTAATTACAAAGGGACAGCAGGATGTCACTGATTAGACTCATAGAAACGGACTGCAGATTCATAAACAACACAATGCATGGGAATGCGCCCGTGTGTGGTGGGGGTGGGTGGGCGGGGTGGTGGTGGTGGTGGGTGCTCGCAGGGACTGGAAACAATCCGCAGTCTCGTGTAATACAGAGCGGTCCATCAGATAACACCTGGGCTTCTGGGCCATACCAAGTGCGTCTGCTGGGAGCAGGGAACACCAAAAAAAAAAAAAAAAAAAAAAAAAATACAGTAATAATACCGCGAGAGTTTCATTCAATTACCTTGATCGGCAACCCCGTTCCCGTTTTAACTGTGAGCAAAAATCAAGCGAAGCAAATCACATGAAATAGGTTTCAATCTTAAAAAAAAAGGCACATAATGCAGCTTCATTAATTAATCCCGACGATTATGTAACAATACATCCCCTTTGTTTCTCTGATATTTAGCTGCTGACATACGCGGTTTTGAAAGTTTTGATTGTATGTTGGTGCAGAGAGAGATTAGGACAAAAAAAAAAAAAAAAGAAAAAAAAGCGAGACAGGGATCGGGGCTGCTGTTGCCTACATGCCGGATTCAGACTGAGGTTTTGGATATCATGTTATATCCACGTGGCTTTACTGCACAATTCGGAAACCCAAATGAATCACTTTTGCTTTGTGGAACCATTAACAAAGCCTCGGCCAACACGGAAAAGAAAACAACTGGCCTATTTCACAGACAATAGCAGAAACCAATAATTTTAATAATCTCTCGCTGAACCATGGTTCTGATATGGCCTAATACTGATTGCTTCTTTCAAAATATAACCACTGATTCGAGCTACAAATGCACTCTTCAATACAACCATGAACCACTGACTGGAAACACATGTTAAAAAGAACAGGGTCTCCACATTACTGCTCCCTAGACTCAAAAATCAGCTGCACTGATCTCCTAAAGGTGTAAATGACGCTCAAAGGGGTTTTGCACCTTCCCTAGTCGGCGGCAGCGGGGTTAATCCAGTCAGCTCACGGAAACACCCACACCGCACCTGAATCCAGCCGCTCCGCTCTCCGTTAAGGAGACGGTTCATTTAACTGACTTACCCCCGCCAGGGTCCCAGGCTGAACAGACGTGTTCCCATCTGTTCCCAGTATGATGGTGGTCTGGCTCATAGTCGTCCAGTTGCCCGTGGCGTTGTTCTGCTCTGTGGTGGCCCGGAGCGGGTCGCCGTACTGGGCGGACCCCCCGCGGGCTGAACCGACGGAATCCTTCCTAAAGGCCGAGTTGACGGCCACTGATCCGGCCGGCGGAGTGTTTTTAAACGTCCCATACGCTTTATTGCTGTCCAGTTCTCCGGGTTTATTTTCCGTGGGACAAAAAGTTTTGCTCTCGTTGCAAGGGGCTGGCGGCTGAGGCGCCGGGTGATGGTGAGGGGCGGGCGTCGGACAAGCCGCAGCCGTGTTGTCCGGTTTGTTTGCTGTAAGTCCCGCAGCTCCGTCGGGCTGCTGCGCCGGAATGTAGCCGGTGGGAGCGCTGGCCGGTTGTTTGGCCATGTCTCTCTGGTCAGAGAAATCCTGGAACATGAGAGTGACAGATTGGCGAGACAAAAATCAGCAGAACGGTAAAGACCGTGACGCTGTGTGGGTGCTACAGCTCATCCCTGCTCTAGGACTAAAAAAACGGTTCAGTTCTCTCTCAGCAACGTTTTTCTGCAGTATTTCCTGGCTCTGGCTGCTCTATAGTTTCAGTACGATGTCTACCGGTGTGTCGGTGGGTGTGTGTGTGTTGGAGGGAGGGGGTTGCTTTGCTTCTCCAGTTCTCGCTTTCTGCAAGATTCTTTAATTTTACGCCCCATTTCCCCCTCGTGTCATTCAGCCACACACATCCACTGATTTTTATGGGCAATAGACAAGCTGCTGCGGGTCTCTCGGTGGCTCGGCTCTCCCCGCAGGCATGCAAGAGCCCCGGCATTACAGCAGCGAGCGGACCCGGGGCAGTGGAATTACAAATGACTCCCTAAAATTTAACTTTAAGGGGGCGTGGAGGGCTGGCAAAGCAACAGAAAAGCCACCAGATTTAAGGAGAATAAAAAAAGAAAAAAAGAAAAAAGAAAGAAAGAAAAAGACAAAAAGACTGATTAATGTTTAGTCGTGTTCTTAATTGGTGGAGGAAATAGCCACGAGGATTCGATTTGAATCGACAGCAAACGAATAAATAAAAATTAAGAAACCAGATAAAATAGATTCAGATTAAACTTCTTCCCCGTTCAAACTTTTAAACTAGTCATATCAGATGTATTTGTAAGAAAATGTAGTTGATTGGTGACACAGTAGCTATATAATGGAGAAAGTTTTTTTTTTTTTTTTTTTTTTTTTTTTTTTTTTGCAGCAGCAGCAGCAGCAACCGCTGCATTTCAGGACCACGGACAGCGAAAGTACCTCAATGTGCCATGGTGCTTTTCGAAAAGTGTCAGATTAGTATGAAAACAGAAGAAACATACACATGAGACAGAACAATCCGCAGACGAAATAGTAAAAATATGTTTTAGGGTACTTACCATTTTCTCAGAGCTCTGTTGGTTGGCTGGAAACAGCTGTAAAGGCGAAGAGACGACTGACTGGAAGCTGACTGGTCGTAGCCGCGCAAAAGCAGCAAGTGCAAAGCTTTTCTATAGCTCCGTGGGAAAGACTGGAGTTTGCGTCAGTGCAGGGCAAGGTGCCCTTCGCGTGACATTTTCTTGATAATAGGAGTTTGATAAATCATTGGCCTTGGATTCGGATTTTTAAAGGGACATCCGGAGCCAAGACGAAGGGGGCGCGTGTGTGCGTGCGTGAATTGTTCTGGTTACGCACGTTGCATGCGTGAGCCCAGGACGGACCCTTCCAAAGCTGATTAATACACTTGTCTCTAGGGACGTGTAGGATGCTTACACACACTATCACACACACAGATGTTTTGGGATAAAGATTTCCACTATTGGAGAAGACCTAAAGCACCAGAGTGAACATGGGTCTAAGCAAGGTTTGCCCTCTGCTGAGTTGGGAAATCTGGAACTGCAGTCATAATAAAAAGGTCTTATTTTTACATAAAACTTTGCAGTTTTCCTTTTACGAGATGTAGGCCTATATAATACTGAAACTAGACGCTATGCATTAGTTTTAGAATTCTTTATTTAAGTTGTTAGCTTTATATTAAATGTGGGTTTGTGAATTAGTATTATTTACACTTTACACTCAAGTAGACACATATCATTCTAATTCGGCTAAGTTCTGAAAGTTAAAAAAAAAGCATCTTAAAAACTACGTGGTGTTAAAATTGGTCTGTACTATAAATAGTTTTTTCCGCTTGGAGTGTTTTACGCACAAGCGCGCTTCAGGCTCTATACGTTCCTTTGTACGTCACCGAAGCATTGATCTAGCATAAAAAAAAATGTGGGCGAGGTCTTTGTGAAGCTACTCATTTGTTAAAGTCTTACGCAAGAAGAAGGTTTTTTTTTTTTTTTTTCCATTAAACCACGTGTATCAGGAGGAACCGGAGCCAACCACTGGAGCCTGCACTGGAAGCAGTGACAGCGGAATGTGGGGGGCGTCAAAGCACTGCATTGCGCATACCATCCTCCAAGTCTCCCTTTAAACAGGTAGTGCAAAGTGTAAAGAAAAAAAAAGGCACAGGCGTCCCCTTTTTGTCCCGCCAGTTTAGGGTAACTTGCTAATGACAACCTGAGTCTTTAGGCCCTTAAGGCAGCCCATCCCGCATTGAAAAGTGGACGAACTGAAGGGAGATCACACACCGTTATGTCCATGTTTGCAGGAGCACGGGAACAATTTCCTTTAATAAAACAGAATACTTCCGTTCTTTCAGGTGAACTGAAAAGTGGGATAACTAGAAAGTTCAGTGCGCGTGATGGACAAGGAACCATGTGGTTTACTTGCTATGTGGGCCAATAATATTAAAAAAAAAAAAACAACAAACAATAAAATTATAATAAGAATAAGTAAAATGCGTATGGAATAATAATCATTGGACTACATTTATATTTTCTCTTTTTCCTAAATTAACGCGCTCATACAAGTAACCTTATAGATCATTTTAAATAAACGAACACACTCAAATTCTTAGCGTAAATCATCGTTTGTGTGTTCCGATTTCACGGCAGTAAAGGAGGTCTGAGGTCCGCTGGGATCAGCGTGGCGCTGTCACCAGGACACGCAGAGTCCCACTCAGGGCCCTTCGCTTGCTATGCATGCTGCACTCCCTCCGCTTGTAAATCTCCGTCGGTTCCAGATAAGGGACTGGAGCGGGTGTATTAGCAGCCGCCTTGAGTTTAATTACATTGTCAACAGAGAATAATTATAATTGATTTCTGCTCCTCTTCCGGAGGCCGCTGAACACACGGACTGACACACACACACACACACACACACACACACACACACACACTCTCTCTCTTTCCCCCTCACATGCACACACACATGACTTGTCAGCACTTCCCGGTTTGATTCCCCCGAGCCGTTTAAGCGCAGTTTACACAGATCTAAACCCATGCAGCAACGCAAACACGCAGCGTGTATGACAGGGCCATTAACATCCGTTGACCTCTCCACAGCAGTTGTTGTTTATTTGTTTACTTCTGGCTCACTTCTGTTGTGCGTTTGCTGACGCGCCGGGGTCAGATTATTTATTTATTTTTTTACTGGCAGCACACTGAATCCTGATCGAGGAGATGAACTAAGTGCGCCGCGCGGAGGGGGGTTCCGAGTGTCTCCTCGCGCTCGTTAATTGCATGAGCTGGCGTAATTAATTGATCACTCCCTCTGTCGCCTGAGTGATAAGGAGCCGCATCCATTTCGAGCGCCTGGAAAGCAGCGATTCAGAGGAGGAGGTCATCCCGAGGCGCACGGCTCCCATTATCACCACCACCACCACCACCATCATCATCATCAACAGCAGCAGCATCCCTACTGACAGAGCATGCGCACTTTACTGTTCAAGTTCGACGTATAGTTTGTGGAAGTGCCTCAGAAAGGAGCAGTTAATGTAACTGTAATAATGACTGTGGATGAGCCCAAAGAAATGAATCAGGTCTTATCTAAAAAAAAAAAACAAAACTTAAGTACATGAATCTTTTGGGGGGAAACTATATGTAAATATAGGCTACACAAAAGTCTGGAAACACTTTGACTTGCCAAACTATAAATAATATTAGTCCAGATTCAATAAGCTTTTAAAAGCCATCCGTTAACAAAAGTAATAATGAAAACCAGCAGATTTGTCTGAAGCTTTTACAATTTTCAAACTAGATGAATATTTCCAGCTTTCTCAATTAAATTCTTGTCCGTTTGGGAGCACGCCAATGCTTATTATGTAAACAGCAGAGCAGAAAATGCCAGCACAGTGTGGAAGGAATTCAACAAGGAGTTTACAAAGTCTGAATGTTAATTTAACAGGTTCACGTTGTAAAATATTCAAGAAGTATGATATGCAAGTAACAGTCCAGTGGATGGTTTCCTTTCAACTAAATCTCTAAAAGCAAGCAGACCAGACTGTGTTAATGTAAAGGCAGAGGAGCAGTAGGAACATATCAGAAGACGTGATGAGTCAAATCACCAATATAGACGGGTAGCCGGCCCCACAGTCTGCTCCTTCTCCTCCTCCTCATAGATGACTACACTTTCCCAGAGTTTAGGATTCATCATCTCAGGCAAAAAAATAAAAAAAAGGGGGAAGGGAAAAAAATCTTTAATTGTAAGCAGAGCTGCTCAATGAAGTATGTAAAGAGGCTTCAGTCAGCCTTTTTGAAGCTTAAATTCATTTTTGCATTGTCCCAGTAAACTCATGGAAGATGGATGATGCCCCCGGCAAAATCACGCACAGCTCAAAGTAGGACAATGAAGAGAAGAAGAAATACTTGGCAAAAGCATTAAATCCGTTTAAGAGCCACTTCCTTGAGTTTTATTCTTTTAATTTTCATTTAAGCGGGTAGCACGTAAGGGGCGGTGTATTTTCAAATGGAAGGCGTGTGGCCCATCAATCTGCACCAACTGGACTGGAGTTTAAGAAATGATATTTAAAGGACTCATGAGAGGATGAGGAGAAAGATTCTTTTAAGGTAAAATAAATAAATAAATGAACCTCTCTATGGGCTGTATTCCAAGCACTGTGTCTGGGAAACACTGGTCACTGCTCATCATCTGGTCAAGAGCCCATCTCTGGTGAAGCGTGCTGCTGGTGGGGGGATCGTGTTATGGACGGATGAATGCAGGGAAATGCGGATGAAAGCAGCTAGGGAACCCTGTGCAGAGAACATGGGAACAGAAACTGGGGTGATAGATCAGTGAACCGCTGTTCACAGTGCAGACAAAAATGCAATGATTTCTCTCTTTGTACTCGAGAGGGCCAGCCCACATCTAGATGCACAAAGATTCATCTGAGAAGACTTGGCATTGTGATTGCTGCCAAAGAGGCAGCAATTTTATTTCACTTTCACATCCAAAATCCCAGGTCGACCTGGGTTTTTCGCTTGATTTGAAAGGCTATAGGTACTGGAACTTTATCATCTTTGCAAAATATTAGTTTCCTTTTTCTTTTTATTAAGTTTAACTAATAAAGTACATCTAGTAAAGATTAAATTGACAACATAAAGGTGCAAAATAAAGCAGTGGTGTAGTTGTGACTGTATGTGAATATCACAATTAAAACACAATCAGACGTTGAAGCAAAGATTAAATAATATCATATCCGTAATAAATCACACAAAGGAAATGTCAAACTTTTTTTTATTACACATGTTGCGGTTGTACATGAATTGCTACTAAAAAACTGGACACATTTGCTGGATGTATCACATGGAGGCTGACGTTATTGCAGGCTGTAAGTCTGCTTCCTGTCTCCGAAGTCAAAGGTGACCAACAGTGAGCGAGGATCCTTCTTGTTTTTACGTACAGTGATCTTCCCCTTGAGCTCATCTCCTGTGGGATAACAGAAAGACAAAAATACAAACATTAACACGTTCGAGTGAATCTGTGGTGATGTGACTGCAGATTGTGACTATGTTTTAAATCAGGGGCCTTCAACGTTTTTCAGGCCAAGGACCCAAAACTGATGGAGAGATTAAGTAGGGACCCCCCTCCCTATTATATGTGTTCTGCATTAAACTCGGTCTAGTGCTATTTATAAATATAAATTACTATTATCACTATCATTTTGCATTCAATATTAAGCTAACATTTATCCCCTTAAAATATGTTGGATTCGTGTTAATGTGTATTTAAAGAAACTTAAGTTTGTGGGGGGAATTAAAAAAAAAAAAAAATATATATATATATATATATATAAAAATGTCTAATCAACCAAAGATTTTGAGACCCCCTTGCAGTACCTCTGCGGACCCCCTATTGAAGACCTATGTTTTAAATAATGTTTTTCAAGTCTATATCTACACACCAGACTTGGCAAAAACCACTTTAAAAAACAGAAAACATTTTCACTGACTCAGACATTGATTAGTTGTGCTCATAAGAAAAGAGAAGTGCTCATAATAAGAAGCCATCCCGATGCCCTGCAGCAGCGCAATGACGCTGAGCTCAGGCCTCTGCAGAACGAAGGCACTGGCGCTTATAGAAATGATGATGTGAGTAAAGGCAGTGTGGTTTAATGTATGTTAATGAGCGAGACTTGCGCGCGGGCGTGTATGCGTGGGAATGCAGATGCGCAGGGATATCCAGATGGCACCGAGAAGAAAGCGCGTCTACAGTGCGACGCACATGACGCTGCTGATTATGACGCATAATCACTCTGATTAACTTCACGTTTGACTGCTGGAGGTAAATGAATGTTTACCCAATCGGCAAACAAGCACCCTCTCGCACCCGCAGTCACCGCCACCTCCTCTCTGTGTGTGTGTGTGTGTGCGCCACGCGCTCCCCATTGCTGGAGGTTAGAGGAGGACGGGGAGGGAAAATGCTGACTGAGGAGCTTTCTCCAGCGAGGCGTCCACCGTCGCTGCTGTCACGTCTTACTGGTTACCATGCCAACGCCGCTGTCACTGAGCCTGCAGTTGGGCGCCGCGCTCTGGGTTAGTCACTCCACTGCAGAGGAGGCAGACGGACACGGCGCTCGACTCTGGGGCTTTTAACAAAAGCAAAACTCAGCGTGTGTAGAAAAATAACGAGAGATGGACTCTCAAGATTCCTTTCAGAACAAAGAGCCTCAAACAGAAATTAGACTATTTGAATAGTTATTGACACAAAGTGTTAAATAAGATTGTAGCTTCACAATCCTACTTACTATATTGGGTATTTAGCTCGTGTAACATCTCCCTCTAATGCCCAACACTTCCACTTTCACTTGACATGAAAGGAAGGTTCAGGAAGGTTGTTCATTAGTCTCAGCATCATCTCCTTTAATCTAGTTCTAGATTTTTGAACTACTAAAAGGGACCCAAAGATCTCAAGCTATGATCTTACCTGGTAAGGCAACTGGATTCTCACAACAGTGGTGAGATCAAAAGACCACACAATAACTTTCCTGGCTTCCAACTCTGCCTGGTGAAGCCATAGAGATTTCATTATGGGGTCTTTCAACTGATACTGAGAAAAAAAAATAGGTCTGCAAACTACTGCATCGTCCTCCAACCAATAGGAACCATTCCACTGCGAACAAATTCAATGCAACAGTGCTCAGATGTTGCCAGAGACGTAATCAGTTTCCAATGACCCCAGACCAACTTTTCACCACAGGAAATTTGTGGACGATGAAGTTGGTCTGTCTTCCTGTCTAACTGCTCGCTAGCTTTCAAAGACCCCCAGACTGTCGACTACTGTGTTTAAACCAGTGATAATGAGATGGTTCGACCAATCACCTGCCAAGCTTTTCTTGTGAAAGTGCCTGCCCCTTTCCAAAACGTTGCCACGGGCGGCAAATTACACAATTCTCATTCTCAATTTATACTGTAACTGCTTTCCAATTCTGTGTAAGGTCAGCTTTGACCTTACACAGAATTGGAAAGCAGTTACAGTATAAATTCACGACCATTAGAAAAATATTAAAATTTGTCACATATGATGTTCTCAACACATCACAGTTACATGTAAGCCATAGAGCAAATTTATTACTTCATGAGAAGTATGTAAGAAGTTTAAGGCATTAAAGTAATTTAGGTTTAAAAGGCTGTAGTTACACAGCCAGGAGATTTTAACAGTGATGAACAAACTGAAATGTTGCAGTGTGGGAAAAATATGTAGACCAGAGAAGTAAACTAAAAGTCATGGCTCTCTATCACCTACCTAATGAACCGGGTCAGTGGTCGACAACCCAACTGCAACTGAAAGGGTCACTAATCCTTTCTTTGTCTCTCTGTATAAAGCATTCGAAAACAAAAAAATACACATCTCTACAAACTAAAGCTTAAGAACTGTCGCCTCTGGAATCAGTGACAAATTATGATTCTTCTTCCACTAGCAAAACTTTGTTTTCTGTGCTACAAAATTCAATTTGGCTTCCAGCAAATATTGTAACCCTGCAATAGTATCTGTAAAGAGAGGAATCCCCCAAAAAACAAAAATAAGAGGAAAAAAAGCCTTCATTATTCAATAGGAACTGCTAATTTTGCAGCACTACTGGTTAAACAGCCTGGTGCCCCGAACTCTGGATCACTGCCGTTAAACCGCAGCTGAGAAAAGTCTGATGAAGGCCAAAGAAATAATTACTTGACCTTTAGTTTAAAACACTAAAAGAAAAAAAAGAACAGAGGTTTGGGACCAAAGACTTTTGCCCTGAAACTTTGCATTTAACTGTCCAACTAATCCCTCACATATCAGATTAAAGTAGTGAACCATACAAACAACCGACGGCAGAGAGTGTGTTCACTTGTGGTGAGACTCCAACAGCTCTGCTGTAATCAGTCAGTCCAAACTCCCCGCGGAAAAGCCCCTCAGAGCCTTCAGTAAACCGGCCACTCAGAAGCTGCAGGAAAGAATTAACCATGTGTGGAAATGAGTCGGGGAATGGAGCCGGGCTTTTGTGGCCATGTCGTACATCACCATGCCAGTGTCATTAAGCAGAACCAGGTTCACAGAAAAAGCCCGTCTCAGTCCAATGCGGCATTTCTCCATGAAATTACATTGGAAATGCGCAGCTGGAGTTGGAGCTGTTTGCACTCAACCACTTAGCTCACACCTCTCCAGTATCTGTAGCTCTCTACAGTGAGGGTAAGTGCATTTACTTCACTAGCGGAATTGAATGTTGATCGTGCAGATTTTTCCAGGTTCTCTAAAAGCGTGCACCAGTGTCAACGTAAAGGTGCTGAAAACATCTGTCACAAAGTCGATTTACAACGTGCACGGGAATCCTTTGCGTCATACGAAAGAGGACGAGCCGAAACGTCTGACACTGCAGTGATTTTCAGTGCTTCATCTCAGTAACACATCTCGGACAGTCTCCCTCCTGCCCCAGTCTACCTTCATTTAATTCATTTCTACTTCTCAGGCCTTCCCTGGTCAGCGCAGAGCTGAGAAGCACATCTGATGGATTGTGCGTCCCGAGCGGCAGCCTGCACATAACTGTCCATGTGTTGAATTATAGCCCTGGAAAACTTGAAGCTCGGCTTGGCTGCTGCTGCTGTTCGACAGCTCAAGGACCTTCAGAGTTCAAACGAGAGGGGGGGGGGTGAGGAGGCGAAGAGGTGTTTAAGCTGGGACCGGACAGGTGAGGTCGGGGGGGGGGGGACAAGCTACGGAGGAGGCGAGTCACGAAAATGGGCAGGAACTGAGACCAGACGAGCGACCAATGAAATCCCGGGTACGGACGCACGCCCATGTTCCAGCTGCTCCGAGGGCCCCTCTGAGCAGGTAACCAGGACACTGGCTCACCTCTACAATCATGGGACTTTCTTACGCAAAGAAAACAAAAAAAAACAAAAACCTGTGACCTCCTTTTTTTTTTTTTTTTAATCCTCTGTGAACATTAAGCAGGTAAAACTGTGAAAAAGGACCCTCCTCTTCAATACTACAGCTACGAAAACACACCAGAGCATGACAAATGATTCGCTGTTTAATTTATTATGCTGCCAGCCGGGAGGATTTGCAGGGATGTTTTGTTCCAGGCTGCTGCGTGCGTTCTCCGTCTTCCGCCAGCACCTCCCCATACAAGCTCAGCCTCAGAGTTAATTACTGCTGCACTCATACAAACGCATCAAATAAGATTCGGTCTCCGGCGCGATAAATCACCACGGCCGGGGGGCTGATATTAAACCAAACCACTGGCTATTTATGCTCAGCCCTCACGCAGCAGCCGATCGGAGCCGCTGAAGGTGCTTCTCAGTCAGCGCCAGGACGGAGACGCCGATGTGTGTTTAAGTGAGAGTTTTTGTCATCCATCTTCAAGGTGACTTTAAAAAAGTTTTCTCTTATTATAGCCGGAGGGGAGTTTAGTAGAGAAGTATGCAAGAACTCTTGTGTATTGCAGTGCGTAAAGGGAAAGTGTATGTGTGTTGTAAAGTACACCATAAGAGCCTAGCAGGCAGCCTCTGAATGCTGTTAAAAACTCCATTTCTGGTTTACGGCCCCTGGAGGAGGCTGGGGACCGTTAGGGCGCCGGGGTAGAGCGAGCACATCAATAACCTGCTCCTCACTTCCGCCTTCATTTTCTTCTTCCTCTTAACTTTTTCTGCTCACTCTTTCACTCACATTTAGCACACCCCCAGACTGATGGATCTCAACTGACTGGACGTCAATTCGATCTGGATTCTTCTAGATTGAAAAATCCCAGCCTCTGAACATGCGTGTTTTTACTTCGACACACGGCTTGACTAATGCTCCAACGTGTCGTTATGTCTCTAAGTTACCCCAAGACATGCTTTGCTGACTAAAAGATCAGACATCAGACATTTTAAAAAGTTTGTAAGGGAGTGAAATGTATTTATTACCTAAGAACAAGGATAAAATCTATAGACTGAGGTCTAGAGCCCTCTAGAGGCAGCCATGGCTATTACATTGCACAAAGAGTAAACCAATAATTCTGCTATTAAGAGTCTCTTCCCAGGAATGAGACATAACATACATTTTCATCAAATCAAAGTGTTATGGGGTTGAAAAAAACAATAAAAAAAAAAAATCAAGCAAATCTGCTTGTGGTGTATGAGGTATAAGTCTCTCCATCCTTAAATTCCCTAAATAATTAGCGTGAGCAAGAGGAGCAGTACAACCACTGTATACAGATCTAAAGCTTTCCATTATCAGCCTTCACTCAGCTGCTGGTCATTTTAAATAAACCTAACATGAACATCTTTAAAGTGTGTCTGTTGCAGAGGGAGGAAAACATAAGTTCTGCCAATCAGTGCATATGTGACATCTTGGTCTTAATGTAAAGCTAATGGAGCAATCAAAATCGGAAAAGGTTCATCTTCTTGGGAGTACTGATGTGCTCCTTAAATGTCATAATCTGCACATGGCATTTTAAGGTTTCTGGTGCTCAAATGGGAAACTGAACTTGATGTTATCAGAGGAGAAATGTTCACTGGGCTCATGGCGTTGGATTCATCCAGTGGGGACGATGAACGCTCACAGCAAACGCATCTTTGTGCATCAAATCATTGGCTTTCAATAAAACATTTTGTCTCCAACTAAGAAGAAATTTCCATCTGGTGGAAAGTTTAAAATAAAATCTTAACAGTATTGATGTAAAATGAACAGCACTCAGTGAGGTGCTGGTCAATCATAAAATGCCACAACAGCTTCAGTGATTTTCAAAAAGAAAATGAAATTAAATGCTACCGAGGGGACCAATGCAAGTTATCCCTCATTTGTTATCAAGGTGATAATGGTACTGAAAGTTAAGCTGTAACACTTCGAACTACATTAAGATTACTGCTTATAGAGGTACTGTATGCGTCTGTGAAATATGCGACAGCGAAATAAGGACGGGACAAAAAAAAAAATAAAAAATCAGTTTTCCACTGTACTGTATTACAATACTGTTGCCCCCTGCTCCCTGTGAAGCATTTATCTGACTCAGCAGAGCGAGAAGCCCGCGATAGCATTTGAGCAGCGTCATCTTGACGTTCTTATCGCCCCAGTAGCTGCCAACCAGGGCCGAGCGCGGCTTAGCGCCGCCGGACGTCAACCGCCTGTCTCTACGCAGGCCATTTATTACAGTACACTCCATCTGATATCTGGTCAGCGAGTGGCCAGCCAGTCCAGAGGCTCATCCATCCCCACATCAGCACACGCGTCCGTGATTCTCATTACGATAGGGCGCGGGGAGGGCCAGCACGGCATCATTTAAACAACGGCGCGTAAGAACACCGCAAAGTAGTGATTAGACATTTCAGCACTTACTGCAAGGTTCATAACACCAGTGGCAATAAAATATCATTCTTCTTGGAATAAATGCTCAAATTCACATGAAGCGTTACCATTTTCTTTGCAATAAACAAAAAAACTGGGTATATGAATATGACCCGCGACAGCATAGCTGAACAGATGAAGCGAACCACCTGGAACTTTTAAGTTTAAGTGTAATTGAGATGAAAAGGCAGAAAAATATGCTGCTATGCCTTTTAACTTTAGCCACCGTAATCAGATCAAGTGAGGCTGTATTTTTTGACTGACTCACCTTTTCAACAATAAAAGCAGAGGTGTGCAATTGTTATACAGCCTTACTTGGCTCGACATTATCAAGTTTACTTTAAAGTATGCCAATAATATTTCTGCTGAATCTAATATTTAATATTCCTATATGCCACACGTATGTTTGGCAGCTGCTTTACAGTCTATATAGTGCGAGTCCTCAACATAGGGCAAAGGACAATGCTTTGACCATCTACATATATGGATCTGAATAGATACCTCACCATGAAAAAAAAGACAGCAATTTGGTTCCATGCTATTTATATTCATTTAGAGCAATTAGCTCGATAGAGGGAAGAAACTTCCTAAAAATCGACCGAAAATACACTGTTGTATTTGATGTAGAAAGTTATTCCCAAGAACAACCTCACATCTTGACTTCGGAGGAAGCTGCACCAGTTAACAGTATTTTAATCTGCTGATACAGGGATTCTATAAATATTTCACTGGCCAGTTACAAAGTGCTTCCCTTGTAACGTGTCATGATTCAGAGGCCCGCATCGGGCTATCAGATGAAGTTTTACATGCGCTCTCCGATGGCTGAATGTGATTTGTTTTGATCCCCTGCTGTCGCTTGTGGGTGACAGATAACGGGTGTCAACCAGCCTGACTACATCTCCCCCACAGACAGATTACCTGCTGCAGCCCGCTATGATGCACCCACCCCAAGGTTCAGAAGAGTGAAATAAACACAGCTAAATTTAAAACAGGATGGAAACACAAATGGGAAATGTATTCCACCTGGGAACAGTTAACTCGAATAAATCCTACTTTACTCTTTACTAGTAGTGATGCGTTTCCCAGCTGTGTGAGGCTACTGACCTGCTTGGACAGAGACGGGCTTCTCAAGGAGGAAGACGGTCTGTTTCCAGTGTGTCTTTGTGACCTGGGGACCCGTGGAGAACATCACCTGGTGTAATGATGCGAAGAAGAAACATGAGCAACGCCATCGCAGATCAGCGGCTGCTTCTTCTCTCTGAAATACCTTGTAAAGCAAAACCGCTAAAAACCAAGTTATTTAAAATACATGTATAGATCAGTTTATATAGATGTTCTACTTCAAGACATTCAGTGGAAAGTAGAATTTGAGTCATAGACAGAACATGCTTTTTACAGTCATGTCATGTAATGCCCTTAAATCAAATAAAGTTTTCTGAATCTGAATAAGTCACAGCTACAAGAAAAAAAACTTAAATGATGAGAGAAATAACATCAGAAGATGCAGAAAAAGTCTTCATATTCACATTAAAATAAATCTGGGAATCATGGTTTCCGTTCCAGTCAATCCACTTTTACAGTCCTGTGTCAGAAGTAATTTATATCTTTGTCTGCGTAATAAATGAAAACTCACTGCACTGTATCTGAGAAGCAAACTGACAATCCCATGTTACACTGTTCCAGACTCAGCTTCTGGCAGAGATGGTAATTTACTGGATCATCTATAGCTTGCAGCCCGAGTCTCAGGTACGATAGCGAGTGCAATCAAAAGGCGTGTCTGTGCGGCCCACGGAGCTTGGCATCGGCTTTTCCAACCGGCCGGCTCTGCTGGGTAAGTGCTTGTATCAGCAGTCGGCTAGGACGCCCGTCGATTGCCAGCGGACGCCTCGGGGAGGAGGAACACGCTAAAGCGTGAACATAATTGAGTTTCCGTTAAATGGCTTGGTCGTTGCCGCTGCTTACCTTGTTGCTGCAGCCTTTGTCAAAGAAAATGTCAAAGTAGCCGACAATTGCCTGCAATGAAATATGAGCGGTGTGTTAGAATGTGACAGTACAATAAACCCCTGGATTTGTTTGACTACGCTGCAACTCTGACATACAAGAGCTGAGAGAGGAGCCGGAGGCAGACTACATCTCAAGGTATTAATGAGCAAACTAGTTCTGTGTCTAGGAATGAGGCAGTACAACCAAACTGGAAAGAGAAGTCCCTGTTATCGACAGCCGCGTTTAGAGTACATCTTCTTTATAGTGTTACCTTACACTTAATTGAGGACTCTTTTGCTCTCCATGCTTCCTGCATCATTGTCGTGAGTGTACATGTGGTCTGGAGAAGCACACGGGCTACTCCGTTACAGACAGAGCAGGTATTGATAGGCGTCGTGACTACTACGCTCCCTTTTCTCCAAAACCACACCCACTGTTTCCCCATTCAGGCTGAGTCAACAGCATGTCCCTTGTGCTCCCTCTCACCTCATCTGACACTTGTCACCGGACAAAAGAAATAAATTACAAGGCAGCCGCCGACAACATTGGAATTCTGCTGACAATAATAAAAAAAAAATAATAATACTAATAATAAAAATCCAGCTTGCTACATGAAATTAGCAGAGGCGGCTATTTTGCTGACAGCGTTGCAGTGATGTGAGAAAGACTTTGCAGGGGGGAGCAATCGGTTAAGGAAAATAAACACTAATGTGGCTTTGGTCAGAGTGGATATGAATGCGTTCATCTGAATAACGGCCACCAGGGGAAATGACATTAGACAACGGACAAATCTCCTTGCCAGTATGAAGCCTATTGGGTTTTAAACGCGTAGAAGAACAGAAAAACGGCAGCTGCTCTTTCTACTGACAGGGCTCCTTTCAATTCACAAAAACGTGAACGAAAATACAGCGTTTCTTCCAACACATGCTTGCTGCTGGTAAAGATTTGCAGAGCTATAAACGCATGTGACTGAAAACTAATTCACACATCTTAAACAAACAGAGAGAGAGTCCAAGGCCAGAGCACCGTTAGGTTGACCGTTGTCGGATATGCGAGGTAAAAACGACCCCCCCTCCCCCCCAGGCTTTTTTTTTTTTTTCCCACTTCCCATTTCTGCCCCCACTGGAGGAACAGAGCCACTCTATCAATCTCAGGAGCGCACTTGTAGTGGCAATGATGCAGAACTAATAGCTTTTAATCCTGACGCAGCTGACAACTTGGAGGCCGGCTCTCAGAGACAAAGAAGACCCGAATCAATGCAGGAGAGAGGAAGAGCAAAACAGGAGGCAGGAGAGAAAGAGAAAGGAGGAAAGAAATGCATAAATGTAGAAAAAAAATAGACTGAGGGAAGATGGGGGAAATTGAAAGGAAAGGAGCAGGAGGGAAAAGTTTAAATGCTGGAGAGGAGGTTTCACTTTATATATAAGGGTTTTATCGGTTTTGGAAAATATAGTACCATCTGTTCACAGATTCTGAAATAGTCTCCCAAATTATATTTAAATAACTTATAGGGAAATGTGTTTTTTTTTCCATGATGCATCAATACTGTAACAAACACGAAACTGCTGATAATCACGGTGCCATCAGAAGCCGTGTTCAATACACTTCTCGCATCCAAGGCTTCAATCAACCTTTATTGACTGAGACAGACAGGGGCAGAGCTGCTAGCTCACAGCTAAACTGACACAAAAGAACCCAAAGTGGATAAAAGAGCATGTCAACGCAATGCAATTATGGCTTTTAATGAACGCTACAGAGAAGCTCGGTGCTCGGGTAATTAGGAAATTAGCCGTAATTACTCGGCAGGCAGAGCGAATTCACCTCTCTCCGCCGGAGAGGCAGAGATCATCGTCAGCGCGCCTCGCCGATGACAACGCCTCGTAAGAGAGATTGATGGTCACTTCTGTGTTGTGCAACTTTCACGCCGTAGCGAGACGGGCAATTAAAATTTAGGCCACAGAAGGAAACTTGCAAATACAAAAAAAAGAAAAAAGTCAAAATGTGACATTTGAAAGAAATGTAAAGATCTCGCACATAAAACACAAAAGATGTGCTCAGATAAGCAATAAAGACCCTGATGAATCACACCTGATATGTACTGTACTGTACTGTGTGTAGTCTATAAAATCAGAAGGTTTTATAGCTTTGTGATTTAAACTGGGCTGAGGAAAGAGAGTTTATCAAACTTCATGCACATAACAACCAAGAAAAGTATAACAGGGTTCAACTTTAACTTCAGCAGGCGACATGAAACAGTCAAAGGAGTTTAAGTTATTAATTTGTCCAAGCTCCTCTCCTGTGGAACCAGCTCCCAGTTTGGGTTTGGGAGACAGACACCATCTCTACTTTGAAGGTCAAGCTTAAGACTTTCCTTTTTCACAAAGTTTACAGGAAAAGAAAAATTAGTAGAGAGATAGACATTTCTCCAATGTCTGGGTGCAGGATCTGGAGCCTCGGCTGCTGGGGGCCGATGCACTGAGCACATGTCCTCTACTCTCTTCTCTCTCACACCAAGCTCCTGTCCTCTACTTTCTTTTCTCTGGCACCAACCTCTTGTTCTATAATTACTTCTCTATAAGTAGTCATGTAATTATGAACACTTCTCCAACCTGCCTATGATACCTCTTATATTATCAAACTGTCATGTAACATAATCAGCTCTATCGTATCATCGCGTTCTACATGTACACTTTAGTCAGATGTGTGTATTTATGACACATGTATGTGTGTCGTCACTCTTCTCTCTTTTTCTGTCTCTACCCGAATTTCAGATTTTGTAAAGCGCCTCGAGGCAATTTGTATCGTTACCGACGCTACATAAATAACACCGAATCGAACTGAAATCAATTTAAAGCCACCTTCTGTGAATAAGAGTGTTAGTGTCTTGATAAAATACCACGACTTTAGCTTAATTATACCTGGCTAGCTCCCATTCAGAGACAGATGCTTAAAATCCCTAAAGCTGAAACAACTTTAAGTCATTAAGAGGCAGAACACTGATAACGCTGATGAACACATAAGTTGAAATAGGTCGCACCTTATAAAAGGGGTTAACAAGTTAGCAAAATTGGTTTTGGCGCCAATTTCTTTTTAAATTTAATGATCAGAATCTGATCTTGGGACGCTCCTCTTTTTTCTCAGTTTTGGTCTCCACCACCAACAGCATGTTGGAGGATACAAATAGTTATAGTTACTGCCTGACTGCAAGAGAGAAGAGAGGGTTAAGGAAGTAAGAGAGATGGATAGAGTAACAGAAGGAAGAGAAAAGATAAACTTAAAGCATAGAGACACATTCATGCACCCGCACACCAATAACAGGACGAATCAGAACGAGCGCTTTTCATTTTCATCAGCGTTTAGCCTTGGGCCCCGGCTCTGTCTGTGATAAGTCGTGACAGTGGGCTTCCAGGCGGCCCAAGGAGGAGGCTCCGCTACACTGCGGCTCTCCGGCCCCCATTCTCCCTGAGAAGAGTGGGGGGAAAATTAATAATTATCATCATGGATAACACCAACAGGGAGCAATTCATCATCGCTCCCTTTTCGCCCGGCTATGTGTCAGCGAGCCGCGTGGCCCGGCCAGATACTATTATACGATGGTGGGGAGGGCGGGGGTGGAAAAAGGAAGGGGGAGTGGGGGGGAAGGGGGAGAGAACGGGAGGGGCGCTGAGGTGGAGGGAGGGAGGGGGCGGGAGAATAGAAGGCTAATGCGCTTTTGATGGGGTTTATCCAGGCGTGGAGGCTTCAAGCACGACCACCTCACGAGCAAGATGGTGTGAATTCCCCCTACAGCCCTCCTCTGTCTCTCCACCCGACTGCTGGATGAGGTGGAGCACCAAATCAGCCTTGGGTGCAGCGCGCATCCCCACGCTGCTCTTTACTCACGATGCCTCTCAGACAAACAGCAGTACAGTAACAGTTACAGAAGCTCCATGCGCAAGTGGTGCAAAACTAACGGTGGTTGGCCGTGCTGCAGAGCTTAGCACAGGAGATCTGAGTCAACAGACAGTGGAGGGGGTGGAAGTGTTCTCAACAAGAAACATTAAAATATGTGATGTTAAAGTAACAGTACACGTACAGTCAAGAGGGAAATCAGACTTTTTTGTCAAGTGTTGTCAGTTTCAAACGGTCGCCTTTAGGTCTTACTTCTGGGTGAGTTTTTCCAGCTGACTAACTTTTCTTTTTTCCCTTTTATTTATACAAAGAAAAAGAAAAAACACAGTTGCAGACACACTGCAAAACTAAAAATGTTACGCAAGTTATGCATCCTGTAGCCTTAACAGAGTACAACTAAAAATAAATAATCTATATGATTTTATCTTTCAGAAGAGAAAATTGCTCAAATCCTTTGCAAAATATAAAACAAACCCATTTGATCACTGTAGAGCAGAAATATGAGACAACATGACAAATGTATACCAAATCCCATTTAGGATGTAGCAGGGGTATATAATGGTCAATCATATTTCACAAGGTTTTCAATAATAATCCCAAGTAAAGTTCATCTAAGGTCCTAAAACTTGTCAACTAAAAAGGTGCAAACGTTTGGTAATTCAAATACATCAGGCCTTGCGTGAATAAGAGCTTTTAGTGGAGTTTTTACTATTAAAGGTCCAGAATGAAAATAATGGACTCAAATGGATGGCTTGAGGATCACGATAGAAAGAATGATGCAGTAGACGCAGATACTGTTTCATGATGGTTTGTGGAATTAACGCGGCAGTAAAGGTGTACAGCAAACCTCAGGACTGAATGTTTAGTATGGGATCATGAATGCATCAATGTAGCCTACCTACCAGTATGACAGCCTGTGTGTATTCCTGGTGATGAAGTGTTAATGTTGAAGAGCTAACTAAAGAAAGCCATTTGCAAAATATGCCATGAGGCCATAGTAGTGGTAGTGGTAATGTGAAACGTAGAAATGCTAATGAGTTCCATGGGTATCTTTTAATTCTGATTCATGTTTTCTGTGATAAAAGTATATAGTATAGTTTAGGATCCTGTGATCGTGCAGCTGGTTTTTGACTCCAAAAGAAGATTAAATCCAATTTGTTTTCATATAATGCTGTACTGTTCTTTCTTACACTGAGCTGATTGCCTGCAAACAGCTACTGCAATGCTGAGACTTAAAGTGTGAATATTTCCATTAAAAAAATCCCTTCTTAATGTATTAAAAACCGACCTCGAATTTGACGAGGGCTTGTGCTGTCGCTCTAGAAGGCCACCCCCGCTCCATGCACACACACAATTTAAATATGATGGAAAGCAAGTTGGAGATGGATTGCGCAGACGCTTTTTCCTCTGTGGCGCTACAGTAGCTACGTCAGCAGCAGTAGTGAGACAGCGGTGTTGAAATTAATTACCGACGGAAAAGTTCCTCTCACCTGCCACGCCATCAGCATACCTCATTTCTCGTCTTAGGAGGGGACGAGGCATTCTGCCACCATTTTCTACTGTTCGGGTAAATGGATCACAAGTGTGGCAAGACTGCAGGGGCTAAAACAAAAACGGAAGCAGGGACACAGATGCCCTACAAATCCAAGATTTAATAAAAGTTCCAACACATTCTGCGAGAGATTTTGAGGTTTATAAATGCAGACGAAACGTCTACATGGTGCAGAGCTTGTGGCATGTAAGGAAGGGGAACGTAAGGTTAAAAAAAAAAAAGTGAGAGGATTTGTCTTGTGCGTGAACGGCACAGACGCAGGGGTTGTGCTGTTCATTTAATGCAAGGTTAGGCAGGCTGAGCTGATGAATGGACTGTCGACAGGAGAACAAAAGCAGGCGCTACATCACAGGACAGAGAGGCGGCAGCTCTCTCTCTCTCACCAATCCCCGAGCACTGGTCCAGGAGCAGTTTACCCTTCACACAGCCTAACCTTAACCACTGCTGAGGAGTTACAGCCAATACCGACTACAGATCAGCATCTTTACGGTAACATCACGCCTCTCCTGCAGGCCAGCAGTCCAATCCGTAAATCGTGGGACAAGCAGGAGCATCTACAATATACACAGGGGATGCACTGCACACGGAGATCCTGGTTTATAAGCGCCAAAAACACGCAGATAAAACGAGCCTGACGGCATGACCGAATTATAAATCAAACACCTCAGATAGCGAGACGCACACAGTATGTGTGCTACCGCATGCGAAACAGGAAGAAAGCAGGAAAGTGCTACACGAAGAAAAGCAGTGTTAAAAACTACAGCTCTGTTCCATATGATCCCATCATCTGTTTTACTGCAGCGGCCCACTGACATGACTGGACTCATATCCTAGAAATAGAAACTGGGTGTTTTCAATTACAGAGCGGAGAAGACAGGAAAAATGAAAGGATGTTTACAAATCCCATTAAATCCACCGCTCATACCCAGGGAGCACAGGCCAGATAATAACCACCTATTGATTAAACCATTAAACCGATACACCAGACACAGTGCGGTTACACTGCAGCACAACCCAAAGCTGCTTCAACACAATGAGCTTTGTTGCAGACAGCTCACTCTCTGTGGAGGCCGTCGAAGAAGTTGCCAGGCTGCAGTTGGCGTCACACGTGCCTGAGACGGCGTAGGAAGCTCGTAGGAAGCCGGGTGTGGAAGGCTGAAGGGTGGGGTTGATGCCGGCCTCAACAAATAACTCAAAAACCATTCTCCATGCTTTGCCGTCTGTAGCTGACCCTCACTGAGGACACATGCTTTAATTTTGTATTACAGGCACCGGTGTATTGAGCTGCACTAGGTGTTTGATCACACTATTATTTTTGTCTTTATCTCAACCCCGTTCATTTTCAGAGCTCACATTCAAATTTTAATAAGGAAGATTAATGAATATTGTCAGATTATTTATTTAAACACATTATTTTAAATTCATGTGCAAGTGATAATTTTAAGTAAGGAAGGAAAACAGGGAAAGTAAATCAAAAGATATCCCGATATCATTAGCATTTTTACAAATTTTGGGGTTAAAGACCGAAGACGAGGTCAGGTAAAGCGACAAAGATTTCAGACACAATCAAAGGGATGAGAAGTACACAGGCACACAGAATCAAAACTGACGGCGAGATGAATGCAGCGTGTTATCAGAGGATATTGAGGGCAATTTGCATTAATTAGCCTGGAAGCTGTGACTTTCCAAAACGGCGATGTGTTGCCAAACACGAAGCCAAGTTGCCTCTTCAGAGGCTGCAGCTGAAAACGCTGAAGGCTCTGGAGTGGCCGCCACAGCCTCCTCCCGACCTCGACATCACGGAAACACCTTGAGGACGTCTCAGATGTGCCGTTCAAAATGACCCAAGAATTTACAGAACCAGAAAAAGAACGGGCAGCTTTACCAGTTTTTTCTTAATGTGTTAAGAACCACAGCTGTATATTAGAGAGAGTCTGGTCAACTGGGGAATGGACTGTGAGCTATCTAGCTATGCTGATTGGTTCTGAGCTGGTCACGTGTTTCATGGGCACCATGTTAGATACACCTGATCAATATTCACTCATAGAGAAGTGGCAATAACAGAGAATAAAGTTGGATTAAAAGTTAAAATATGCCACAGCTCCAGCACAAGATCGGGAAAACACGGCGGAAACTTCACCAGATTTTTACATTGAGGCCCAAATTCCGGTGTTCATGTCACTATCATGCCTACCTATCCACAAATATTTAGACTTTATGGCGTGCTGACATGTGAGATGTACGTACAAGCGAAGCTGAAAGGCTAAAACATGACAACTGTTAAAAATAATACAGCATTGGTCTGGTGGATAAATGACTGAGACAACAATCTCCAGAGAGACAACATGTTTTCACACACACACACACTGCTGTGATTGTGTGAGAGTGTGTTTTGGTACTTAAGAGAATGACAGGGAAGCGGGCTGAGAACATTCACTATGTCGTACGACGTGTCATTCGGAGTCACGCAAGCCTCATATCTCTGCTTCAATTTAAAAATCTATTAAATATCCAGCTGACAGACAATTTCTTAAATACAGAGAGATAATCCATCAACAGGTACTGACGGATGTCTCTTCCGGTTGTACTGCCGCGTTCCTTGAACACAACATCCCTGATAAATGACAGGTGCCAACAGCGGCGGATGTGAAAACTTGTTTCAGGTCATCGGAAAACTCGCACGGAACTTAATGATGAGAGAAAAATCTCTTACGCATACGAGCAACGTGAATTTTTCTTCTAGTTTTGCGTATTTCATTTGCATCTCTTCAATATATAATGCGACATTCCAATCAAATATTTGTTATTCACAGCATCTGAAGCCTTTGCTCGCTGAGGAGACACTGCATGCTGTTAGATACAGTAAGTGCACCGTTTACATGCGTGAGTGTCACTTACCGTGCAGTCCGCTGTGTTTGTGATCTTCAAGCAGAAATCTGAGGCAAACTCCAGCTCAGACAGACACAGTGAGTTGCAGTCAAGTGTCTGTTGAAAACAGAAACACACTTAGTAACTACAGGAACACAACCCACAATTTAAAAACGGAAAAATACTGTTGATGGTATGAACCGTTGTAGCCTTTAGTAGATATGTATTTGAATTTTACACAGTCTAGTGTTTGATGTGAAATATAGAAAATTTAAATTATTAAATCTAACAACAGCAAGTTTCAGCAGGACTTTGCATAATTTAGGATCAAATATTTTGCAGCAAAACGTAGCATTTCTTCTCAGCAATATTTTGTCTTATTTTCTTTTTCTTGATTGCAGTTATACTGTTAAAAAGAGCAAACAAATAGCACAAAATAGTGACCGATACTTATGCACGTTTATTGTCACTAACAGCTTAAGAAAAATGTTGGATGAGTTTTGCAAATGATTTTATGGTTTAGTTTTGACTTTTAAACAAATTTGACTGTGCTGGTGGTTTGTGGTATTTAGCAGTAGAGAACCATGTAGGTGAATATGTGTAAAAAATGCTTGTTAAGTAGAAATCTAAATGTGCTAAACAGAATGTCTGAACATCAACAGTCAGCTTATCACACAACAAATGTCTATTATGTGCATTATTAAGTGCCCGGCTTTGCTAAACACGCTCCCAATAAATGCTGAAGACAATTGTCTTTAATTATTTTTCTCTTTTTTTCTTCTATTCTGTAGTCGGTAACGACTGTATCCATCACATTTCTTTAATTATTTTTTCTCGTAATGGCAAACAACACAAAGTTGCAATAAAACAGTACCTACGAATAACACACACAATATTTTCTTGGTCACAAATCTGATGGTAAATTAGTTGAGCTGTCACAACGTTTCATAAACAAGGAAGAGCTTCAGAGCCATTCTTGTTCTTTGTGTGTTTGCATTTAGCACATTATTGTCTACACAACCACAGACACCTGAGCAGGTTTTTTAAAGTGATGCACAGCTTCATGGGGCCAGAGGTGGAAGAAAGGGGAAACAATTATCCAGAGTCATTTATAAAGCAGCTCAAATTACATCCGTTCACACGCAGCATCTTGATCAGCTTAATTAATCATATTAGTTCTAACAGTCATGGCGACCGATCACATCTGTGATTAGAATGAACAACTGGAGAAAAAAAAAAAAAAACAGGAAAAGGAACAAATACAGAAAAGTATGAACACCAGTTCACTGTGGGCTTTTTGAAGCCACTATTAAAGTGGATAAACACCTGTAATTTGGAGAATAAGATTAAAAAAAATATTTCATTTTTAGTGCACATTAAATGAGTAGTTATGCAAGACATAACCGCTGGTAGAAGAAGACATGCGTTGAGGCTAGACATAAAAAGCGCACTTTGATCAACCATGTATGTATAATTCTTGGCAGATCTACATGTGAAATGCAGATTGTGACCTGAAACATATTACATAAAGAAGAGTTAAAGAAGGAAACGGCAGCGAGTTAAACATCCCTCAAGTTGAATGGTCCTGTCTCTTCTCCGAGGGGTGAGAAAAAAAAAAAAAAAAAAAAGAAATCTCATCTGTTTAGCACGAATTTGTAATTCCATGAAAGGGCTCTCAATTTTACGGAATAGCAGCCAGCCTTAATGGAATGTTATTGGATCGTATCAACGGGAGGCAATAGATGAGAGTCCTTGTAATTTGGGCAGAGGGGCTGTCTATTTGTCACTGGAGGGGAGAAACTATCGATTAGAGGATTCAAATTCCATTATATCAAGTTGTGCCCTCATTCATCACATTCTCAGATGGATGGAAGAGGAGACGCTACTTAGAAAGCAGGCCGAGTGGCAAAAAGCACACACATAGCACGGGAACCAAGAGGACGGAGCCGTTCTGCATACAACTAGTCGGAAAAGGTATCTTTGTTCTTTCTTTGATGTGAGAAAATCACATCTGTGTGTGTGTGCCGTGGTTTATCTCTGTGTAATGTGTGTACTCTCCCATCAGCTCAGTGAAAACCGCTTTATCCGCAGGGGCCTAGGAGTAATAAAGTTTCCTTAAGAGAAAGTTAAACAAGGATTAGACAGATCAATCAACCAGCCCTACAGCAACACCACAAACACACATCTCCAAACGTAGAGGCCCTATCTTTCCCTCCACAGCTACCTGCTGCTCTCATTCTCTGTCTACGTTCCAGTAGCCCGGGCCTCGAGAACTCTATTACAGCCATTTGTTTTTCTGTGTTTTTGTTTGCCAATACAGGTGTTAAGTATCAGACATCAGGCAGTCAGCATCATCTACAGATGACCTGATTGAGGGCCCACTCAGATTACTGCTAATCAAAAGCAAATAACAAAAAAAGTTCCAAAACAGACTGTTTGGAAGAAAGAAAAAAGGCCAGGTGTAGTAGTATTATTATCAAAATCACTCTTTAAGGGAAAATGCAGAAGGTTCTAAAAATATACATTCACTTTCTAGTTCAGTCGTTACTGTAAAGGAATGATTCTAATTTCACAGCCCTGCATAAAATGTTTCTTTGTGAAGGTGGTGATTCAAATGTATGATCACTTTGGAGAATGTATGTGGTGCTATTAAATCAGATTGAATTAAAAAGGTGTTTCTATTATTTAGCCTAGCCTTCTGGCTAAAATGGGAAGTAAGAATAATGTGCAATGTACAAGGCAACACAATTCAACAATGCTAAAACAACTAATTCAACAGCTTAAATCAACCAAGGTTTAGTGCAGGACTCTTAGTCCTGTATAAGAACAAGTTTGCATTAGGGTTTTCCATACTATGTTAATACTAAAGCGGCCCGCTAGGGTCTAATTTACAAATCGGAAATAGTGTTGCACATATCAAAGACTGTGCCTATGTAGTTTTTTTCTATGGCTCCTGAAAGCGCTACCTAGCAAAGTTAGACTGAAAGTCAGCTGTTTACAATAAATTAGATAAACTGGCTGATCTTTTATTTAATCTTACATACTTTTGTCCATAGAATACCATGTCTCAAGTTATGTTTAGTATTCATGTATATAAACCGCACAGACTGCTGCTATTTGCAGCTAAATCCAATAATACTGATATATATATATATATATCGGTTGGTGAAGTCCCGTTAAAGGATTGGTGTATGTATGGTATGACAATTAGACCCAATGTTTAAAGCTGTAGTAAAGAATTTTTACATATAAATTATCATGTGTTAAATTACAGCTGTCTCCAAACAAGTTCACACAAAGGTAATAAAGGCAACAAACTGTGATTGGTTTTCCAGCTTTGTAGAGAGGAGCAACAAAGACAGAGTAGACTACAGTATGGTGGAACTCTGGGTCTAGAGGAAGTAAAAGATCAGAGGTGCCCTTCCCAAGTAACGCTCATTCATTTTACAAAGCACTGATGAATAAACAGGCTACTTCCAGTTTCAAGTGGCAACAGTGTTACATTGAAGTTAGAGCATTTACCTGTATGACTGTAGGTTCAGAAACGAGTGTCTCTGCTTTCACCACTTCCACCAGAGCTTCGGGCACCACAGCCTTCTTCATGCACGCCATGTTGAAGCCATACACATCGTCCCAGAATGCAATGTGGTCTCGGTGCTTCTGCGTATCTCCCAAAGCCGCCAAGCTGATGTTACAAAGATCTGGGTAGACTGTAGAGATATGATGGAGGAGCAAATGAAGTTAAGGAGCAAGATGTTCATGACAGGCGGACAACAACAATAACTGGTCACAGCCTTGAATGGAGAGTGGTAAAAGGTCACTGACTAAATAAAAGATCATGGAGGCCATTCCTGTCTGGCAAGTATTAACAGCTAAGAACTAAACTCTCTCCCTGGACCGACACAAGGATTATGATTAAACCTAACTTGTCTACAGCTTCACATTTATTTCCTCGTCAAACATCCTTCAGTGGAATAACTACATTTTTTTTTATTTCAGATTCTTGACTGGCTGATCCCACCCACAATGTAAACCATTAGAAAAGCAACCAAGAGATTTTAAGCAGTTTTATAAACCAAAAGAGTTGACAGTGCACTTACATTACAGCTAAACGTTGCACTGTATTACATACCAAGACAAAACCTTAAAAAGCAAAGACTGAATCCCTCCAGGGACTAGTTTTTCTCTAAAACAAAAGATCATTAATCATAACTAAAGAAAAGGGCGGGAAACTCTTGCCCCCATAAACATCTACTCTCAGCGCTGAGACAACCTTAATATCAACAAATTTAATGGCTTGGAGGCCATTCAGCAAATTTAATCACAGACCGCCTTAACATCTTGTGGGAGTGGAGTTTTGCATCAATTTCATGAATCGGCTGTAATGACTGTATCCATCACATGCACAGAACATGGCATTATGACCACTTTGTCCTACTTTCATACTTCCTACTTGGATACTTTTACAGTCTGAAATAAATGGATAAAACCCCCTTGTAGCAATGCACGTCAAGAGTGGTCTGCTAGAAATGAAATAAAGGAAGAAATAGAAGAAACACAGACAGGATACATTCATTGGCATGTTTGAAGCAAAATTTCCATCTCTGTAAGTCTTTTGAAATTCTGAACGTTTCCAAACTCAGTTTACATCATCTGAGCATCAACTGTTGTTGTAGGTAATACCACTTAACACATTCAAAAACTGCTGCTGCTGCTGAAAGTACCACAGTCTGCTATTTTGATCAATCGTGCTTTTTTTTCCCCCCCAAGTCAAGTTAAATGAATTGGCAGCTTCTTAAATACAATTTGTCTTAGAAGATAGAAGATGAAAATATTTCATTGGGAAACACTTTCTAGTCTAATTTTTTAAACTATGAAGGCTGAGAGCTGTTATTAATCTGCACAAATTACACATCACTGTCAATGGAATGAGCATTATTCATATCTTAAAATGGGTATTAAACATGAGCCTTAATGTAATGTCAATGTCTTTTCACATTTGAATAAATTCCTCAGCGCAGTTAATATGCTTGGTGATTAAGTTGGCTCAAAGCCACTGGTTTTCCTACTGTGAAGTAACATTAGCCAACACTCAGGCCTAAGGCCCAACTAAACTGGACTTCAGATAGAACATTTGAACATACAACATACTTTCACAAGGATTATTGTAAGAAGCCAAGTTAAAATATAAATTGCCAATTGTTTAAACTGATAAATGAATCCAGCAAGCTGATTATATCCAGGTCCATACACATGAAATATTTGGCTGAAATACTGACATGTCACATCCATTACAGCTATAAAACCTAACTGCTTTTCCTGCTTTGTTAAAAAAAAACAAGCTGATCACACTCACAGCACAACTTAAAACAAGCTTTTTGTTGATCCAAATCTTTATAGCCACCGATTTAAATATGTAAAGCCTTCCAACGAACCCATTTGATGAATTCTTCCTGGCATACGTCTTTTTTTGCTCAGTCTCACGTGACCTTTGACCCGCCACTATATAAAATGCGTGAAGGGATGGTGACAGCTCTGTGATGGGAAACTCATGGCCTCTCATTATTAGCTCAAGTCTGCCTGTGACCCTGCAAGTGTCACCGTACCTAATGACTGCGCGCACACGTATATTCACCCTCGCGAACGGCAGATTTGTCACTTCGTTTTACTCCGATTACCGGCGTGAGTGAGGGCCAGGTGAGAGGAGAGGTGCTGATTGGGCGGAATCAGGACGGGGCTGTCTGAAACGCATAGAAACAGAAACGCAGACCCGGAGACGGCTAGGCAAACGAGGGGGTGCTGTGGAGAAAGACGAAGAGGAAGGATTGGGGGGGGTTACACGGGCGTCCCTAGATTCATGGCTTTGACATCTGCGTCCTTCTCAACTCGCTGCTCACAGCCCGTTTGTCATGCCCCCCCTCCCCTCCCCTCCCCATGCCTCCCACCCTCTTCTCTTGTGCTCTCTCTCCATCTCCCCCCATTGGTTGGCTGTTAAAGAAGGAAAGTGTGGGAGGGGGCATGGGACAAAACGGATCCCTTTTCCCTGGACGCTGTGCTGTGCCAGGCAAGCGGGGACACATTTAGGATGAAGGGGAGGTTAATGTAGTGGGGAGAATGAGGGAGCTGCTGTAACTCTCTTCTAATGTAGCTTAAACACACATACAGCAGCAGTGCTGCAGGGCCGGACTAATAACTCAGCTCAGCCATGTGCAAACACACTAACAACAGTGCAAACCTAAACATAACCTTAAGAATATAAATCTGTAGAGCTGACGGAAAAATAACTTTTTTCAGTGTATTGAGCAAGACTCTTGAAACTTGACATTTGTCATTCATTGCATTGAGGTACAGTCTGGTTTTAATGAAAGTAAACAACTTCTTTGTAGATTTGCACAAATGCTAAATTGGGCAAGTTTTCCTACACAAAAATAACACACACGAGGCTCCTATCGTACAGCTGGCTGCTGTAATTATTGTCACAAATAACATGCAACAATGTGATTGACCTGTCTCCATGTAATTGTGAGATGAGATGTAATTTTGTTGTACATGGAAATGAAATGTACTTGAGAATTAACTGAAAAACAACCTATATGAAAAATGTGGATTCATATCATTTTTGTCATCATGGGAACAGCAGCATGTTGTATTTATTCAACTTGGAAGTGTTGCCAGATATTTTACCTGCTTTTGAGTGTTTTCACCATCAGGGTTAAAGGCTCATGTCGAACCATACGGTATCCTCTGACCTGTGACTTCTTGCCCTCCTCAAGTTACACTTTCGCCTGTCCAATTTCCCTCACCCACCGATCCATCTCGATAGCTGCTCCCATTCTGGCTGTCCATTTGTGCGTGTGTGTGTGTAAGTGTGACCTCTTTCTTATGTCCCAAGGAGCCACTAAAGGCAGCGTGGTGGAACAGTTCTTTAGCTGGGTTACACTGGGCACAAGTCATTAAATCTGGACTGTGGCAGGGATGGGCCGACCCAAGAGAAACATCTATCCATGTGTGTCAAGCCGCAGTCTGAGTGCACTACTGGATTTATCCCATTAAAACAATTATTAACAAAATTACTTTTACATGTTTAGGCTGAGATGCTACTGTGACAAAGAAAAAAAAAAAAAAAAGAAAGTCAGACCCTAAACTGTGCATGAGTCAAAGGAGCCAGAGTTGCTCAAACCAATTCAATAGGATTTTAAATGTATAAAGTGATATTTACAAATAATTCCATAGTCTGTATTTGTGAACGTGTCAAATAAATCTATATGAAATATTCCCTTTTGTGCAGAAAAGATCGGTAAATAAATAAATAAATAGGAAAAATAAGTTCTTTGCGTACGGATATGAACCAGAAAATTTTGTGTAAAACTATATGATAAATAAGATTCTGACCCTGTCCTTACACCTGAATCTAACAAGACAATCCAATATCTGTGCATTCAGGCAGGAAACACAGGAAAATTATTCCAGTGATTCCCAAAGGTGTTAACCACTAAAGACCGTGATCAAAATCTGCTACATGACAAATTAAATGGAACATCTGACCACTGCATGGCTGCACTCTTCAGCAGCATGTGAAATATAATATACAGAGTAAGAAAATATATTAAATAAAACACAACACCTCAGTTTTGTAGGGAGAAAAAAGGACAAATATGTGGTTTACCTGAGCCACCGTCAGCCAAGTAGAGGTCTCTTGCATACAGAACGGAGTCAAACATGGATTCAAACAGCAAGAAGTAACCCTGGGAGGAAACAAATACACATTATTTTCACAAGATTGTATTAAAAAAAAGTGTATGGACTAAAGATAAACAAAGCTTTTCATTCAGACTTCATCAGACCTCATCTTGTACCCTTAACAATTCAAGCCGCGTCAGATGTGACGATGTGCCACAAAAAGACTTGCTGGACAATTTATTTTTATTGTTTTAATTCAGTGTCACAACAGCGAAAATCCAAATTAGCGGCGACTGTGGATCAAGTGATGCGCCCACGTGATCTGCCACCACCCAGGATCCGGAGGTTTGACCCTGGGCTGACCTCGTGTTCTGCTCCAGTGCGCGGCACATTAACCGTGGCATTATTCCATTAATGCTGAAATTGAGTTTTGTCCACATCTTGTTGGCTTCGCCCTGAATGGCAGATACTGCTGACAAAGGTTTTTTTTTTTTTCCAACCTGCTTCTCCACCGACAAGAGGCGCAACTGATCAGAAAAGCACGTGCTGCAACGCTGGCCCCTTCGATACGTTATTTTGTGAGTGCAAAATTCCAGCGAGTTCAAGGGAGGGCACGTTCCCATCTGGGACGCAGCGGTGGAGCATAATCAGTACACGCACGTTCTACTGTAACTGATGACCCATATCTGTCCTTTGCAAGCTGTGACAGAGAGGAGTGACTCCTTCAGCGATGAAAGCACCCCCCTCTTGCTTTCAGATCTTTGTTTCAGGGTAAACAACGGGGTACAACGAAAAAAACTATTGAAAACTCAAACCCCCTTCTGTTTTCAGTCTGGACACCAAGTTTATTTGCTCACTGTAAATGTACAAAGGATTGCTTTCCCAAGTTAGATTTGATGGCATTTCTTCACTGGTTTATAGCAGAACTATAACACAAGCGTGAACGCCTAGCATTTATCAGGGCATGGCATAAGATTAATAAGATAACATCAAGGTTTACAAGTGCCACTGTGGTGCCTTTTAACTTCTGTGAAGTTTAATATTGGAGAAGCGGTTCGCTAACTCTATATTAAGGAGCTGGACCCATCCAAGCAAGATGTACACAGCTCTGTACTTTCTCAGTGGAGGGAGGAAAAAAAAAAAAAAAAGGACAT